>NC_057849.1:50930933-51555933 GCF_015237465.2 Chelonia mydas | reverse complement strand
AGTTCCAGCACCTATGGCTTCCCCTGCTTATTTTTAATTATATATGAATGTATTACTTATATAGCATTATAGATGTGCATGCATCTTTGCAAAAGTGGGTAAGGATGGAGTCTCTGCCCTAAAGAGTTTGCAGTATAAATTAAACAACCCCACCAGAACGAGATGACAATGTAGGGAAAGGTTGAGGTGGGAGAACAAACGTGAAGACAATACAATGTTTGGTCACTTGAAGAATAATGCATGTGGCCTACTTTATACTTATCTTTGTGGTTTTTCCCCCCACTGCCCTGTTCCCATTTTCAGAGCTAATATACACACTAGCATTAAAAAAGGGCCACATCAAAGACATGGAGGGTGCTTTCTGTGAATGGAGATTCAGGCATCAGCCTACACAGTTGCACTTTCCTTGCTGCTCTGGACCTCACAAAAATCCTTATGTGGGGTTGGGGATCCACACATGAGGAGAGGACAGGCTAGGAGTGAGACTGGACTGCATGTCCATTTTCTTCTCCCCACCAAGACCGCAGGTAATCTGTAGGAAAGTTAGGAATCTGTGGAACCCCCAGATCTTCTCCACAGTTGTCCACCAATAATGCAACCTCCACTTCAGGAAACCTGGAAAACTCAGTGTGGGAATTTTCATCCTCCTGCCATTTAGGTTTAGGCAGCATTTTGGCTGACTTAGAGCTAGGAGCCACGAACTCATTTGAGAGACACTCTAGAAGTTGCTCTGTGAGCAATCATTTGTTCCACATCTTGCATAGCAGTTGTATTATTGCTATTGCAAGCTTCAGAGTGTTGCGCTCCAGCACAGGAATACAGCGGGTGGGAATTCTCTTTGCAGGTCTGACTACTGCCAGCTCTGACACCTGAAGCTTTTGACAAGCTCACTCATGATGAAATGCCTGTCACCATTCTGTGACTTTGTGCTTCCTGTAAGAGTATCCTGCCTTAGAGGACAATGGCAGTGCACACAGATAATGAATTCCCAGAATCACAGCCGGAATTTACAGGTCTTGGGACAAGATGTAGAAGTAGGGCCCCATTAGATCTGAAAGGTGCCCTAGGAGACAGTAGAAATTGGAGTTATCTTAAAATGAAAAGGCAATGCTGACACGTAAACGTGTTCAGATCTTAACAGAAGCACTCACACTGTAAGTGCAAAAAGGGAATTTACTGAAAAGTTGATCAGTGGTTTAGTATGAGTGGAAATGTAGAAAAAGGGTCAGGTAAGGGTTTCAGGAGGAACCTAGCTCAGTGTGCCTCTAAGGGCTTGGGAGCGCAAGCTGCGTTCAGATGGACAGCTCTCAAACTCTAGAGCCTCTCTATGTAACACTGGCTACTCACCACGGATAATACAGATCTCTTCCCTATAATGCTGCCTGCCTGCAGCAGCACTTACTGCTAATGACACATGCTGGCAGCGATTTGTGTGCAAGAGTCTCCAAAGCACAGCAACTACCGACGTAACAAGTAGGTGTCACAGAAGATGCCGCTATTCTACTTCTGAAACCCTGACAAACCTGACTAGGGTTGCAGGGGAGAAAAAGCCCACGCTTAGCACTGCTTCTACCTGGCTCATTGATATATTTCTGGTCTATTATGTTTCCCCTGAGTATGTACTCTATGTATACCCACTCACCCTGAGGCCTTTTTCAGCAGGATTCTTTTCTAGTTTTCCACCTCCCACTATCTCAGTTGCAGATTATTTTTCTTCAGATATATTATATTGTGTTTTCCAAGCATTATCTACAGTTTTCATTAAGATGCTGTTTACTCTCTTTTTTTCCACATCGTTAACCGATATATTAAATAAGAACAGACCTACCACAGATCACTTGCGGTGTTTTATTAGGAATCTCTGCAACAAAGGTGATATACGAACTGATGGTAAGAATTTTATTTCCTAACTCTAGTCACTTCATATGGGTCAGGTTTGCAAAAAGTTAATATCCTATCAGATGAGGGTCATTAACCACTGGGTTCAGTGTCAGTGTTGCATCTTACTGCCCCCCAGCCAGAAAAATCAAAAGCAAATAATACAACCAAAAACACTATCACCACAAACAAATACAGCCATGTAGTAAAACACACAAATAGAGATGTCCAAGGTGGAGGTGGATGACCTGAAGCCCTGCCAGAGAAGTTAAAGGGATATCTCTTAACAACTTAATATCTTTTTTTATACGATCTCTCTTAATAGCTACTATCTCTGAATTTCAATGACTTTTGGATCACATGGCTGCTTCTCATTCTGAAAATCACAGAGCCTTCTAGAGCGGAACTTCCCATGCAAATGAAGTTACTTATCTGTTTGTTTGCAAGATCGAGCTCGCTATTTTATTTAATCTGCAAAATTTGCTTTCTTGAAATATAATAACCTTGTATTGCTTCAGATATTAACTCATTATTTACTATAATGAACTGAAGTGTAGAAGAAAAGATTACAAAACACAACAGCCCCTATACCACGCTACTTTATATATATAAAAAGAACAGAACCACCACTTCCATTCCTGGTGCCCTTAACTAGTCCTTACCTACATGGGTAGTTCCATCAAGCCAATGGGACTTCTCATGAACAAGGACAGTCTGAATGAGTAAGGGCTGGTAGTGTTGAGCATTTGTATTTTAAATTCAAATTCATAAAAGATATATGCTCTCCCTTTCCTTTATTAAGTGGATTTAAGCGAGACGCAACAAATTAAACTATGTCATACAGATCCCAGTCTTGCAACCCTTACATATATGAGCAATCCTTACTTGTGAGACTTCCCATTGTTGTAAATGGGAGGAAGGGTTGCATGATCAGCCTGTATTTTGTCTATTAGATGCTCTTATACAGGCCTTTTAGCCCTTCAGAATAGCTGTCTTTTATCACTGGAAAATTCACACCTTTCCAGCTTCTCAACAATCAATCCCTCTGCACACAAAAAAGCAATGGAAATTCATTCTTAGAAGTATTTTGTTGTACCCTGAAGTGTTGAAAAAAAATCATGCAACAGGAATAATAGCAGCAGGGATGGCTATTTAAATTTTCCAAATGCTATTCATAATAACACCACCTCTGACCAGAATGTTTCCAGTTTTGGACATGATGAAATTATGGAGCTGGTTCTGCATTTTATATTCAAGAAAAAGAAAAGATATTTCTTCTGCATTTGACCTCAGGTGGCTACTTAAACCTATATCAAATTGGTGCAAAATATAGTTAACTATTAAATGGGTTTGTGACGTTCTGTACCTCGTGGGAACACCCTACACCCCTATGTTCATCCTTATAATATGATTGTGTGGTATCTAATGCAAAGTTTGTCATGTCGGGTGTTAGGGGGCTTATTCCCTCACCCACTCACTTCCCTGGTCCTTCTCGCATGAACAGAGAGCAACAATACCCGAAGTCCAAAGGTGCAACAATTCGATGTTTATTGGGATGAACTTCCAGCAGGCATGATTCCAGTTTCCTTCCTTAGTGTCCCCCTTCCTAGCTCTGACACCACAGAGCCTTACACCTGTGTCCCTGTTCCCATTCCTGCCCTTAGCCAAACATGATTCCAATTTCCCCACCCCCATTCCCTATTCCCCTTTCCCCCTTTAGCAATACATGATTCCAATTTCCCCCACCCATCCCGCACACACTTCCTGATTGACTGCAGACTATATAGTAAAACTTGAGTTCTGCTTAGGTATACCTTAACCAATCATTTTAATGAAATTTAACTAACCAATCCTAACATATTGTAGCATGATTATTTAACCAATTATATCCCACCACCTTAATTAGTTTACACCCAGCAAAATTAATTATACAGCAGACAGGAACAATCACAGAACCAGACAGAGATTATACAGACAAACAATGGGGAAATAGGGACTACAGTGATAGAACAAACACAGAAATGAGGATTTCACATCCCAGCTATTGATAAGTGAGTTCTTGCCAGACAGGATGCTATCAAACTAAGTTTCCTTTTACATTTTCCTAGGCACTTCCCTTTCTCTGGAGGTGATAGGCAGTATCAGGACAGGATTGTATTCCTAACAGCCCAATAGCACCTTATTTCACTGTGACTAGTTTGGAATGTGAGGATGTGACCAGTCGCTTCCCAGCTTATGGCTGCCTCTGCTGCTTAGCCAAAGATCTTAGCCTAAGCACAGGGCCTCAGACTGTCACAGTAAGAGAAGGACCTTACACCGGCAGACAGTGATTTTGATTCTTTCTTTTATACCTCTATAACTAGCTAAGTGATAAGAATACACCTAAATTCTTAGAGTATAGGCCTTTACAGACAGGCCTGAATATCTATATCCTAACATCTGGTGTCTTCAGAAGGCTCATGATGTACTGAGCATTGTTGTTATGGTAATGTTATAGTAATCATTGTTATAGTAATGTTGTGTCTGGGGCCAGAGATATTGGCTAGTGTCATTCGGTTGCACGATCCAAGGAGCAGCTTACATGCCAGAGACTGTGTGTAATTTAACTAGTGTAACTGAGATCAACTTACAACATTAGTGTAGACAAGGCCTCAGATCACAATGGGTGAAATTTACACATATGCAGAGGCTCATGCACCACTGAAGTCAGATTACCTAGGACTTAGGTTTGTGCTGCCTCTCTGCACTGAGGTGAATTTCACCCAATATGCATTTTTAGAACTGAATTGTTGGATGCGTATTTCCCATCTCCAGCCAAAACCCTTTTAAGGGTTTCATTTAGTTTTGTACCCACTTTGTTTGCTACTCCTTTAATTTGGTATTGGTGCAATCCTGGGACATAAGGACTAAATGTATAAGAAAACAATGACAGGTTTCAGAGTAACAGCCGTGTTAGTCTGTATTCGCAAAAAGAAAAGGAGGACTTGTGGTACCTTAGAGAGAACCTGGATTTGTGCAGGAAATGGCGCACCTTGATTATCATACTCATTGTGAAGAGAGTGGTCACTTTGGATGGGCTATTACCAGCAGGAGAGTGAGTTTGTGTGTGTGTGGGGGGGGGAGGGGGCGGAGGGTAAGAAAACCTGGATTTGTGCTGGAAATGGCCCAACTTGATGATCATTTTAGATAAGCTATTACCAGCAGGAGAGTGGGGTGGGAGGAGGTATTGTTTCATGGTCTCTGTGTATATAGAAAAGGAGGACTTGTGGCACCTTAGAGACTAAACAATTTATTTGAGCATGAGCTTTCGTGAGCTACAGCTCACTTCATCGGATGCATCGGATGCATAAGGTGTCACAAGTCCTCCTTTTCTTTTTGCGAATACAGACTAACACGGCTGTTACTCTGAAATCTGTGTATATAATGTCTTCTGCAGTTTCCACAGTATGCATCCGATGAAGTGAGCTGTAGCTCACGAAAGCTCATGCTCAAATAAATTGGTTAGTCTCTAAGGTGCCACAAGTCCTCCTTTTCTTTTTAAGAAAACAATATCACTGTTTGCTTCACATCACTCTTATATCACGTACTGAATCAGAGATGAGATATTAGAAAAACAAACAAAAATAGACTGGAAAAAGTACTGGAAAACATGGACAACAAACCAAATTAGTTTTTCTACATGGCTACACAGTGCACAGATCAGAATGTGCTTTCCTCAGTTTTGCTGTTCAGCATAGGACTACAGAGAGTATACAGTGATTACCAGTAAAATCTTTACATTTACCTTTGTAAATATATAATGTTACTGTCATGTTCCTGTCCCAGACATGGACTGGCTACAGAGCTTGCTTATATACCCCAGATGCGTTCATCGTAAGATCCATTAACGCTCTGCCAGGTATGGCCGAGATTTGTTTAAAACAGGTATTTTACACACAGTGCCACCTCGTAGCTGAACATTTAGCATTCCATTACATCTCCCTTTTAAGTTCTTCATTCCTACCTTTTATATATTTACACGACACTGTCTTTGAAGTTCTGTATGTATCAGTCTGTTAAGTATCTCTGAATTGTACGGGTTTTCTAATTACATGACTTGAACACAACAACTTTGTCATCTGACTGTCCATTAGTTGCAATGACTGTCTGGAGTCAGTCTGGAATCCTTGAGTTGTCATCTTCTTGTTCTGCAACTACCATCTGTAGAGTTTGCCATGTTGATTTTTTTTTCTGAGAAACAAACTGTTGATATCAGTAGTTTCTGTTGAACTCTCCATTGTCAGTCTCAATCACATATGATATGGGCACTGAATTATTTTTCTTCACAACAGCTGGAGTTGTCCATCTTTTTTCTCCATCTAATTTGACATGAACAGTCACCAGGTTTTAGATCTGGCAGTTCTCTAAGTGCTGTGACAAAATGAACTATAAACAGTGATATCACTGTCTCAATTTCTCTTTAAATTATATAGCAAATCACCTGCAAATGGTGGAAGATAAGCAATTGCTTTATGTTAATCCATGTAGCTAATTACTGGTGATGCTTAGAAGGTTACTTCAAAAGCCTATTGTTCACCCAAGGACTGGTTCTATCAAGAGGCTGCAAAAATCTCTATAAAAACTCTTGGGACCTGATCCTTTCATCTCAGACCTGCATAAGCGTCGTCCGGGAGAAGTTTGAGTCATAAGACAGATCTCTAGTCCCATCTGTCCCACCCTGATATTTAACATTTGGACATTTGACTATAACCTGATGAACTGATTCTGAAAAGGATTCCTTGCAATTCTAAATCATTATCTCTACTATGAAACTGACCTAAGGACTCTATTCATGTTTGTATGTATAATGATCTTTTAACCAATACTCTCGCTCTCTCTCTCTTACTCTTTTAAAATAAATTTTAGTTTAGTTTATAAGAATTGGCTGTAAGCATGTATTTGAGTAAGATCTGAGGTATTCATTAACTTGGTGGGTAATGTGTCCAATCCTTTGGGACTGGTAGAACTTTTTATATGATGAACAAGATTTTCAATAATATTCATCATATTTGACTCAGCTGTCTCGGAGGAAGCCCAAGGCTGGGTTGCTTTAAAGGAACTGTGTTTTGGCTTCTGCGTAACCAATAAGATATTGTAGAAGCTGATCTGTTGTTAGCTTGGTAGATCTAAGTATTAGAATAACCACCAGCTTTGGGGATTTTCTGCCCCATTCTTTGTATCGTGCCCTAATTGAGTAACCTCAGCATGCCTCCCCCCCAACCCCAGGACCCCGGTCACAATGGCCATCTGTTGTAAAAATGTTCATAAGCTCTTTTAGCCTTTTAAATCAGATTCGGATATGCTCTTCATGTCTGGCCACCCTGGAGATAGATTCTTTTCCAAATTTGGAATAATAGTTCTGAGCTGTCATCCCATCAGCAGTTGTGCTGGACTATCCAGTGGCTGCTACTGGTGTTGATCTGTAACTCAAAAGAGCAAGGAATGGATCTTCCTGCTGTAGATTTTTCTTGGCTGTCTGTACAGCTCTCTCAGCCTCTCCATTCGCTTGTGGATAATGTGGGCTGTTAGTAATATGATCAATGTCATATTTCATTCAGAATGACTTAAATTCCCCTGCAGTGTATTGTGGTTCATTGTCCATCACTAATTGTTCTGGAATACCGAAGTGAGCATACGTACCCTTCAATTTCTCAATAACACTAGGACATGTTATGTCTTTCAAGTACATTATTTCTATTTACCTGGAAAAACAGTCCACTATGACCAGCTAATGATGTCCTCTGAATTCATATAAATCTGCAGCTAGTCTCTTCCGAGGTCTCTCTGGTAAGGTGTTTGTGCATTGTATGGTTCAGCATTGTGTCTTAAGTTGATTTGTACTGGATCTCCTTTCAAAAGTCCAATATAATCAAATCCTCCATTGAGTTCTTCTACTTTTCTCATTAGACCCATCATGGCTGCCAAACTGCAACTGAGAAGGTTGTTGGTCTTTGATCACATGCTCTCTGAATGCAGAGCTTTTATCTTTGTAAGTTGTTTCTGTGGTGATCCGGCCCATGCAGTTCAGAATACCTCCAGCGCTAGACAGAGCTGTGTCAGGTGACTTTAGCTCTGGAAGGAGCTGAAGGTGATTGTACGTCCCTTACAATGAGATAACTGTGACATCAGCTCCTGAGTCAATTTTAAAGTCAATAATCTTGCCATGAATATTAAATTTCACTCTCCAGGCAGGCTGCATGTCCTCACAAGAGATAGATCCCAGTAACAATGGCTCTTGATTGTCTGTATTCTGAGTCAACTTCCTGACTGCTTTGGTGTTGCAAAAAACTGCAAAATGTTCATATTTCATGCATTTATTACACCGTGTGCCTCTGCCTGGAAATGCATCACCTCTTGGGATATGACTTTTTCCATATCTTGTGCATGTAGTCTGGAGTTGTCTCTCCTTGCCTCAGGGGTTTTATGATAGTGACTTTTAACACTCAAGTGTCTGTTTATAGTTCTAAGCTAGTTTCAGATTTTTCAAGTTGCTCCTGCCTTTTGTGCTGTTGTTTGATTAATTCTGACTGAATTGCTATCTGTGTAGCTGTAGCTAGGGTTAAATATCTCTTCAATTGTAGCTCCTGTGAAAGGTTTTTATCTGTTAACCTAATAACCAGCTTGTGTCTCATATTTTCATGTTTGCATTCCCAAAATCAGTTTTCAGCCAATGTATGCAGCACTCTTCTTATAAAACATTCAACACTTTCCCCTAGTTCTTGAATTCTCTGGTGACAACTTGGTCTTTCATAAACCAGATTTCTCTGAGGTATAATGTATACATCAAACATAACTAGAACTCTTTCATCATCATCGTTGTGACTGTCCTTAGTAAAATCAAAGGACTTGTTCTGCTTGCTTACCCATAGCATAAATTAAAGAAGATACCTGAACATCATCAGTTTTTTGTGGAGTTTGTTTGTATTTTGAAATCTTGCAAAATATTACTTCCAGTCTGTCCACTGTAAAGGTCTGTCACAGCTGAAGTTCTCTGGGGGCACTGAAGAGTGGCATGTTGATGAGATCCTGCAACCTTTGCTGGTTTGTTCCTCCTGCCTGCAACCTTTGTTGCTGTTTTCTTTCTGTTTCTGTTATTAGTTTACTCCTGACATCATTTCATGTTCCTGTGCCAGACATGGAGTGGCTATAGAGCTTGCTTATACTCACCAGTTGTATTTATAAGATCCTTTAATATACTGCCAGGTATGGCTGAGATTCATTTAAATAAGGTATTTTACAACAGTACCACCTAGTGGCTGAACAGTATAATACAGTTTAGCATTCCATTACAGTTACCACCATATTTGTAAAAAGAAAAGGAGTACTTGTGGCACCGTAGAGACTAACCAATTTATTTGAGCATAAGCTTTCGTGAGCTACAGCTCACTTCATCGGATGCATACTGTGGAAAGTATAGGAGAGTGATCACTTTAGATAAGCTATTACCAGCAGGAGAGTGGGGTGGGAGGAGGTATTTTTTCATGCTTTTTGTGTGTATATAATAAGATCTTCTATACTTTCCACAGTATGCATCCGATGAAGTGAGCTGTAGCTCACGAAAGCTTATGCTCAAATAAATTGGTTAGTCTCTAAGGTGCCACAAGTAGTCCTTTTCTTTTTGCGAATACAGACTAACACGGCTGTTACTCTGAAACCCACCATATTTGTGGTAGTCCCTATATTAAGTACTATATTGAAGTTAAATTAATTACATACAAAGGCAAAATTGTAATGTATCTTGTAGTACATGAAATGTACTACAAAATATAAATGTTATGCAATACAAGCTGCTAAGTGGTTGCTTAACTGATTGCAAGACCTAAACATAACTTAAACCCCTCCATTGACCTGGTAAAGAGAATAAGAAAGGAAACTAATGTTTACAATTCTTATAATTATTAATAATAAAAATCACATGTTAATATGTATTTCATGGTCACTATTACCTTTGTTACAATTCTATCTTTGCAAGTAACTATCTCAGGATGATACTTAGCACAGGAAATACCACCAACGTTTTATATACTTTTTGTCACAAACAATCTGGAACAATTGCAAAGCACGATTTGGCCCTAAATTTGTGCGATTAATATATATTGCTATGAATTTATAACTGGGCACAAAGATGTGCTAGCATGTATCCGATCACATGACCAGGACCACAGGCTCAGTTCAATTCTCTGCAAAACTCCTGTTTGATCAAATCTTAATGTTCCAAACTAGCAATGTGATGAGTGCCCTTAGCTTCCCATTGACAGTCACTTGCAGGCGGTACTCAGCTCCTGGCAGGATAAGGCTCTCAGAATGAGTCTTTTTAATTGTTGGGACAGGAAGCTAATATATGAGAAATTTCAGTGGTGGGAGGGAGTGATCCTGTACTGGTTTGCAGGGAGTTGACTAAATAGAACTGATAAGTCTTGTTTATCACTGATCTCCAGGATCCTCTAGAAAACATTTGATCAATTATAAGAACTTTAGGAAAAACTTGTTTTCAGAAGCTGAGCAGAAACGCCCTCTATGCACTCTTTAAGTTCTGTATACGTGAGAGGAGGGCAGGTCACCAACATGCAGCAACTATAATAATTGCACCCTTCTCACAGTCTAATCCTATGATCAGCAGAGCCTTTTTAAAAAGATTCAGCCAACTGAAATGAATCTGTGTCTAGCCACCACAATTGACAGTACAACTTCTTACCCCAAGCCAGGAATGAGCTCACGATGAGAGAGACAGAAAACAAAGCAGTCGAAAGAAAAAAAAATGTCAGAGACAGAGAGAGCTGGAGAGGAGGAGAGAGACCAGTACTCAGTTAGTGTTATTCAAATCTTGTTTTACCTGTTTCAACTCTTCTTCCTGTCTTCAAAGTCCCCTCCACAATGAAAAGAAATAGAACCCTACATATTTTCTGCATGTTAACTGTAGTTAGAAAACACCAGCTAACCGTGATTATACCCTGGTATATTATAACCGTGATTATACCCTGGAGTGGCTGTCCCTACTACTATCAATAAGTAGAGATTTGGTTTAGGTTGAGGTGTAGCTCCCTGTGTTTCTGGAGCTGAAAAACCAAGGTCCAAGATGCAGATCTGCATGTGTAATTTATTCTGATTTTGTGTCTGTACCCCCAAAGAACATCCTCTGTGCAGGGCCGGCTCTACAGGTTTTGCCGCCTCAAGCAGTGAAAAAAAAACTGCCACCGCTGTGGACGGCAAAAGGGAGAAGCTGCCGCTGATTTGCCGCCGTGGCCGATGGGACAGAGAGGCCACCGCCGAATTGCCAGCGCCGCCGTCACGGCGAAAACTCTGCCGCCCCTTTCTAAACTGCCGCCCCAAGCACCTGCTTGGAACGCTGGTGCCTGAAGCCGGCCCTGCCTCTGTGGCAAATTGGCATCTGGAAGACGACCCAAAGGACACCCAAAATTGTGTTTCCAGGATGTGTGCAAGCGAGACCTCAAAGAAATGGACATGGATGTGGACAGATGGGAAGATCCCACTCAGGACACAGCCTTTGGAAACAAAGGTCTCTGGGGTTACGAGAGGAAGCCGTCCAGCTTAGCAGAGGAGAAAAAAGCTTGCAGAAGGCAGAGACCAAAGGGTCAAAACATCACCTTTAAATGTGACAGATGTGGCAGAGATTGTCTCTCCTGAGTGGGTCTCTCCAGCCACATTCACGGCTGCCATAAAACCCACTCAGTACATTCTTTACCTCTCAGGGGTGCATACCCGTGGTCTCTTGAGACTGAAGGATGCCTACTACTGTGTCTGTACAGTCGATAGCACATGGATGTGTTACACTAGGGCCTCATCTAGTGGGAATATTTAAAGGAACAATGCAAACTGGGGGATGGCATTGATCAGAGAGCCCAAGATAGCTCACTCCTGCATATAACCCTCTGCAAATCGCAGGTTTCAGAAAGGGGTGAAACCCCCACCTTAGCTTTAAACAGTGACTAATAATGACCTTCATTCCCAAGCAGGAGAGCCCGAGGATATGTCATTCGAACACAAGCTATTCACTTAGGGCTAGTCTAGACTAGAAATGCTACAGCCATGGGCAGCAGGTATTGAAGGTACGGGAAGGCTAAGCCTACCCACACTGCCTGCGTGGTCCCGCCTGGCCCATCCATTTTTCACCCCGGTGGACCCTGCCCCCTTCCCCTCCTCTTCCCCCTGAGCCCCACCCCCAGCCGGGAGCCTGGCTGTGGAGTCAGCCTGGGCAGCTGTGGGGAGCTGTAGCAGACCCTCCACCTGCCCAGGATGCGGGAGCTGAGAAAAGCCCCCAGCCTGTGTCCCTGCTCCCTGGCCACCCAGGGTAGGAAGAGGATCCGTGACTCCACGCCGGCTCCCCATAGCTGCCTGCGCGGCTCTCCGCAACCCAGCTCCGGCCAGGGGGGTGCCTTGGTAAAAGCCAGGCTGGCAGATGTGAAGAGCCTCAGAGTCGTGGACCCTCCACCTGCCCTGAGTTAGCACAAAATGATGGTACACCAGTCAGTTCCTAATCTATCATTAACAGAATCTGATACAGCCCTTTGTGGATTCCAGTAGATATAGGTTTTCTTCACATCAATTTTAAAAAAATCAGGCCATTAGGGACTAGACTTATCCCACTGAAGTCAGTCGTCTTGCACTGGGAATGAAGGTGGCCCTAGATTTACCTTTCACATTTTCAGGTTAGATGATTTTATAGACACAAAAGTAAAAATAGCCTTCCTATATTTCTGGTTGGCAAGCAGGACAGTAGACTGGTCATGAGTAATTTTCTGCATGGTATGTTTATTGGAGGGCAAACTGTCCAAGGGTGAGTCATTGATCAACATTGAGTGTACTAGAGGGAATTCACTGGGAGTCAAACTTTAAATATAGCCATATCCTACTGTACGAGAATGTAAATAAAAACCTGAGGCCCAGATCCTCAAAGGAATGTAGGGGTCTAACTCCCATTGATTTAAATGGAAGTGAAGTGCCTAAATGCCTCTGAAGATCTGGGCTTGAATTACTACAATTCATCTAATAAAATATTTGAAAATATACTAGCTTGTGCTTGTCTGTTTGTTTGTTGTTTTAAATGTGCTCATAGGCCAATCAAGTCCTCTAGAATTACTTAGATAATCAGTTCTATTTTCCAAGGTTCAGGAAATGCACTTCTTAAGGGATAGCACCAGTTCCACAAAGTAACGTGAGAAAAATCTAGGAAACATTACAAAGCTTTTCTTTTCTTTTTATATTGGGATTTCAGATTTGAAGATGGGGGAAAGGGTATGTGTGTGCATGCATCTTTTTTCATTGTTTGGTTCCAGGGTTATTTGAAGATGCACTTTTTGCATGATTCTGCATTGGAACAGAGATTTATGCTGCTTTTATATTATTCAGGAGTCTACAGCTTAATTTATTAGGGAGGTGCAAAAAGCACTGAGGCTTAAACATAAAAGCAAAACAAAATAAGGAGAATAAAAAAGAATGATATGAAATGAGGAAGCAGAGACCAAATGTAGAGATAGCATGTGATATAAAACAGACACATGCAAACTGAAAAACAGCAGTTCAATTTTTAAAATAACACTTTAATGAAATATCCATCTGGTGTTTAGTGTCTGTTTTGTATTTTGTATTTAGTTTAGTTTATCCTGATTTTAGTGAACTGTATACCTCAGGTTGCATGGAAAGCTCACCACAACATCGGGCTGAAACTATCCCTGGTAGAGCTTCACTGAAGTCAATAGAGCTAGAGTAACAGATTTGGCCCACTGGGTTGGATTCTTGGACCCCTTTCTGTCCTTTGCACTAGCCAGTTCTGTGCTATCCGCTTTTGGCCCCCAGCACACTGAGTGTGCTGGGGCATGCTGGGTATGTGGTTGGAGTGGACAAAATAGCTCCTAGGGGACATTTCCAGCTGGCACAAGTTAGAGCAATTGAGAGGCTGCTCTAATTTGCACCAAAGGTTGAACCAGCCCCTGACTGCCCCCAAGATCTAAGGAGGTTTGGAGAAATGTCAGAAAGCCTCCTCTGGTATACTGAGCAGAAGGCAGGAGCAGCTTAAGATCTAGGCCAAGATTTTCAAGTGATTAGTGATTTTGAGTGCCTAACCTGGTACTCCTGAAAGGGGTATAGATTTTCAGAATTTGGGTGCTCGACACTTTCTAAAAATGAGGCGCTTTAAGATATCTCAAGTTGGATGCCCAAAATTCACTAGTCACCTGTGAAAATCATGGCCCTACTCTCAAGGCTTTCCTTAGGATTTTGGGGCTCTACACAGTATTATTAAACTGGTGCCCCTATGCCCGACTTGTTCTTAGCAATACAAACATAAGCTTACAGTATTGGAAAACTTGCCACATGCACTTTATTAAAACCAGTTTAAACAAATTAAGCACATAAAAATGCTGATGGACTATGTTGTCTCCCCCTGCCCCTCACTGCTGACATACACCGAGCTTCGTACCGAGCGGACGCTGCAGCAGCTGAGGCTCGCAGCCCAAAAGGCGGGGGACGAGGCAGCAAAGGACACTGAGTTGTCCTGCTGGGGGGTGGGAAATGGGGCAGGAGGAACTGGGTCTCCAGTTGCTCCGTGGGGCCCAGGCCGAAGGGGCTTACCTTGAACAAGGAGCACCCACTGGCTGGGGTATCCATCCACTGGATGCTGGTGCCGACTCCTGCCCAGTACGGTCCAGGAACCCCATGCTCCTCGACCTCTGCATTCGAGTAATGGCGGGGCTATGATAGCATGTGCAGCATCCACCCACCAGGGCTGACCCAGGCCTGGCAGGCGTCTGAGAGTGCCAGGAGGAGGCAGGGGCCATGTCATGGGGGAGGCCAGCTGTCAGTGGCCTGGCAATCAGACACCCCCGGGCCTGCCGCTGAGCTTCCCCCCACCCCGGCACCACCAAGTGGTACAAGCCTCTGGGGGGAGGAGGTGGGGCTGGAGCAGAGCTGCAGAGGCTGAGAGCTCCTCTCCGCCCCCGTCACTGGCAGGAGTTCTCAGCTGGCGCCTGGCTGTCCAAGAGGAGCAAGTGGGCAGGGGGTGAGGGGGAGAAGGCAGACCTGGGCCTGCTGGCTGAGAGCAGCCTGCGGGAGGGGCTGGGACAGGAAGGAACCAGCGCTGAGACCGCTTGGCTGTGGCGTGCATGGAGCATCAGGCCAGGCACCTGCCCCGGCCGCTCACCCCAAAAAGGCTATCCCGGGTCCTGGTGGTGCCCCAAATTTTCTGGTGCCTGTTAGGGGGCTTATTCCTTCACCCACTTACTTCCCTGGTCCTTCTCGCATGACCAGAGAGCAACAATACCCGAAGTCCAAATGTGCAAACAATTCGATGTTTATTGGGGTGAACTTCCAGCAGGCATGATTCCAGTTTCCTTCCTTAGTGTCCCCCTTCCCAGCTCTGACACCACAGAGCCTTACACCTGTGTCCCTGTTGCCATTCCTGCCCTTAGCCAAATATGATTCCAATTTCCCTCCCCCACATCCCCACCCACTTCCTGATTGGCTGCAGACTATATAGTAAACCTTGAGTTCTGTTTTGCTATATCTTAACCAATCATGTTCCTGAAATTTAACTAACCAATCCTAACATATTGTAGCATGATTATGTAACCAATTATATCCCACAACCTTAATTAGTTTACACCCAGCAAAATTAATTATACAGCAGACAGGAACAATCACAGAACCAGACAGAGATTATGTAGACAAACAATAGCAAAGTGGGAACTATAATTACAAAACAATACAGAAGTGAGGATTTCACATCCCAGCTATTGATAAGTGAGTTCTTGCCAGACAGGATGCTATCAAATTAAGTTTCCTTTTACATTTTCTAGAGCACAAGTACTCCTTTTCTTTTTACATTTTCTAGGCACTTACCTTTCTCTGGAGCTGATAGGCACTATCAGGACAGGATTGTATTCCTAAGAGCCCAATAGCACCTTATTTCACTGTGACTAGTTTGGAATGTGAGGATGTGACCGTTGGCTTCCCAGCTTATGGCTTCCTCTGCTGCTTAGCCAAAGGCCTTAGCCTAAGAACAGGGCCTCAGACTGTCACAGTGAGAGAAGGCCCTTACACCGCCAGACAGTGATTTTGATTCTTTCTTTTATACCTCTATAACTAGCTAAGTGATAAGAATACACCTAAATTCTTCGAGTATAGGCTTTTACCGACAGGCCTGAATATCTATATCCTAACAGTGCCTTATGCAGCTGTGTATGCCTAAGGACAGCCCTGGCTAGTCTTTATTCATTATTGTATTTTATTGGTTAACTTTCAATGGAAAGTTTTGGAACCTTGGCCCTGAGCCTCATCCCACTCAAGTAAATGAGAGTTTTGCCTGGGAAAGCTCTGTGGAGTTCTAATGTTCCTGTAGTTTTCATTTTTCAGCTTTATGGTGCTGCATCCATATGAATGGATGCAGGAATAGGTTGACTGAGCAACACACAGTGAGGACTATGCTCTTCTCTCTACATCTAAGACATTCATAATGTGTGTGTTTGCACTATGTGCCCTCCTTGGAATTTTTGAAAGAGAAATTGCCTTGTTTAACATTGCCCTTCTCCCAGGGCTTGATTATATTCATGATATGTTTACATTTGAAAACTCTGTTGTGTGTTAGGTAAAAATCATTGAATGAACTATTTTTTCTGCTTTGTTAAACAGTTGTGACAGGTTTGCAACGTGCCAGCTGAATTGACTTGCAGAAGCTGTTGCTTGTGAATGCACTGCAAACCTTGCTGGTTTTGTGGCGCATTTTGTTGGAGGTTGTATATTGTCACTGATTTTATTTCTTTGTACACTTTACTTTAGAATACATTTTCAGAAGGGCTGAGGCCAGATTTCATAATTGCAGGTGCAAATGTGCCGCTGCTTTCTTGTCCTAGCAATCAAATGTAAGTAGTTTCTTTTGTACCCCAAGTTCAATTACAGGCACAAATCTAAGGCATGATATTTTATAGGTATAACTTGCACAAGATAAAATGCAGACACTTCCTGAATTATTATGCCACTGGGCTCCCCATCACCTTTTCATTTTTTAAGCAATAGATGAAACAGGAGAGGGCCTGCTAAAACCTCCACTTTTCTGATTCATATCCAAGCTTCTGCATATTTTTTACATTCTGAGAAGCAATAGAGCTGAGTACTAAGGAAGAAGGAATGAAAGGTATTGATATATTTATTCAATTTGCTATATTATATCTGCCTTCCAGGCTCTTCACTGTTAGCTGATTTGCATTTGTGCAATATTAAAAAAGTGTTAATAATTACCTCTATGGACTATGACTCAGCTATCGCCCCTCCCCTACTCTCTATTCTACTGCAACCATTACAATCAACAAGGATGATCTGGTTTTCAACGGCTAAGAAGGAATACATGGGGACTGGGGAGAGAGGAATGCCTCAGGGCAGGGTCCCATCTCTGAAATTCATTCCCACCAGAGATCCATCTGACCACCAGCCTTGCCACATTTATGGCTTTATGTAAATCATATTTATTTGGTCAGGCTTTCCCGCCATCACGTTGGCAACTAGCCTGCCATTTCCTGTGCTTTAAGGGACAGTTTATTTGCCTTGATGCAAAATGGTTTCCTGTTTGGGGAAAACTTTGTTGTCTTTAAATATATGAAAACAGTGCTCAGATATGATAGTGATAAATGCATGTAAGCATAATAATAAACACATCCTAAACTGAGAGTTCTCTAGGGCAACCCCTGTCTTTGTGTTGTTTGTGTGTTGCCTAGGACAATGGAGTCTTAAACCCTGTTTGGGGTCCTTACGCACTACCCCAGTAGAAATAATTATGACAGATGTTGCAATATTTCTTATTGGTAAATGTAAAATAGTATAAGAATAAGTACGTTAACAGTTTATGTTTAGAATGTAATATGCACCTCTTGTCCTTTTAATATAAAACCCATCAAAGCAAACGCTTTAACTAAACAAACAAACAAACCAAAAAAAAAAAAACGATTGCTTTTTTTTCCTCCCCTCTAAGAAAGTCACTGGGTATAAATGCAAGATTAGAAGAGACATGTTGTATTAAGGTCAAGTTATATATTGGGTCAGGGAAAGAATGAACCATCTCTCAAGAGCTTTAATCATTTTTGATTGGGAAGACAAAGCACTTTAGACTTGGAGATGAAATTGTGTGACCTTTCTAGATACACACAATAATCTAACATAGCGGATGCACTTTCCTTCCTAGCCACAGGCTCTTTTGCACATGTTAGTGGTGGCATTCTGGGCATCAGTCAAGCCTCTGTGTCGAGATCCATATAACTGTTTTAAATTCAAGGGCACTAGTTTTTAACTGTGTGTGCAAATCATTAAGTTTCTCAATGTCAAAAAGGAGAATTTTTTTAAATTTAAAAACCAAAAGTAACTCATGCTCTTAGTAACTGGTGCTGTAGACTCCACTTGTATGCTAGTCATATATTTTATTTCTCTGTCTTTATCTATAACACAGAGTTTTTGCAACTCTCTCACTTTTATGGGTTGCTGGCTTTTGTAGGCCTGTTCCCTTTTAAGTCTAAACTGGGATGGTACCAATCTCCTCCTTGACTTTACCACTCCTGCTGTCAGTACTAATCCAAACTGTGGCATTACAGCAGTACTGCAACTAATAAATAACCTTGTTCAAGTAACTTAACTGCTCTGAGTTTCAGTTCTCCATCTCTAGGGCCATGTCTACGGGTAGGGAGTTTTACAATAAAAAAAAAAAAAATTCTCACCAGTGCTCCCACAGGTTCAGCTGTACAGGGGGAGCGGTAGTGTAGACAGGAATGTCTACTCCATCGCAGTGTCTACCTGTGACCACAGAAATTATTGGAGGTCAGCCTGCCACCTCATTTTAGTGATCTCTTCACTCCATTTTTTGCTTATTTATAGCAGGAATTCTTAAAACAAACAAACAAAAAACCACACACTACAGTTTAAGAGAATCTTCTTGGTCCCTCTGAGGGCACTGACCATTCTGCACATGGCAAAAGAGTGGAGCTGAAAGTGAAAAAGCTCCTGCTGGTACAATATGCAGCTGCCCACCTTCTTCATGGTTTAGGCTGCCGTGAACATATCAAGCCTTTTCTCCAGTCCCTCCACTGACTCTCAGCTTGCTTCTACTGCCAGTTCAAGGCCTTTGTCCTGATCTTCAAAAAACAACTAATTGAACAGGTCCCAGCTGCATTGGAAGCTGCATTTCAATCTATGAAATACCAAGACAGCTGTGCTCCTCTGGGACAATGCAGATCACAAAGCCCACAATGGAGCAGGAGAGCTGGGGGCAAATCATTCTCAGCTAAAGGGATCTGGCTGTGGAACAAGCCTCCAGAGGAGATCAAATGAAAATTATAGAGTCTGACCACTTTTAGGAAACACTGTACAACTTTCCTTATTGATAAAACTGTCATAACTGGAATGACATTCACTACCTCCTTGACATCCCCCAAGATCCCACCCACGCAGAGTTTTTCATAAGCTGAAAAGGAGGAAGAACCAAAGTACTTTGAGTGCCAATCAATTTTATGTGCAGGGTGCTGAGATACTGTGGTGGCACAAACCCCCTTATAGGTACAGGAAAGGATTTTAGGGGGTCCAGCACAGTCTGCATATGGGCATCATGCAATCTGCACATGAGAAAGATCTGCAAGGGCACTATGCATTCTGTATGCTGGAAAGGATGAGGAGAAACAGGGACAGTCCTGAAGTCTGCACATTAGAAAGGTTTGCAAGGGTGTTGTGCTGTCTACATGCTGGAAAGGCCAATTGGTTTGAGGTGATCTGCTGCATCCCAACCCAGGTGCTGACACCAAACTCAGGTGAACAAAAAGCTAGTATAAAGCTGTGGGTGCACAGTTAAGAAAGATGTTTCCTGATGACATTCAACTGGAAAGAATGAAGGTGAGCTAAACAATGCAGGCTGGAAAACAGCGTTAGTTAACTTCTGAGCACCGAACATCGTTCTGAGATGGTGTAAGGAAAAGATATGCATGGCAGTGATGTACCTTTGTCAACATCATTCAGATTACCTTTCATGAAGGTATCCCACCTGCTGCCCTTTTCTGCCAACACTCCTTTCTGCTTCATCCTTAGCTTTATTTGCATTTGAACTGGATTTCTTTTTTCCCCCTTGTCTCTGCTTTGGTTTTCACTTTGGGCTGGTTGAGTTAAAACTTGCGTGCCAGGTACAGAGATAGGCAAAGAAGGATCAGAGAACTTGCTCTTAGTCATTTATTTTTTGTAAACTGTCTCTCCACCCACCACTGTTTTTGTTCAGTTAGGTGCCTGTTCTAATATTCTGCTTGAGGTATCTAAATTAGATATGCCCAGAACGCCATCACAGCTGTCACTTCCCTATTTCAAAGCATGCAAGGGAAGGTCAGTCATTGTGATGTATAAAGTCACTGGCACAAAAATCCTGAAATGTGATCAGCACCCACAATAGCGATGGCCTTTAGTGGGAGTGTTCAGTTCTTAGCATGCCTCAGAATTTAAACCTCTGAGTTTCCATTTCTTTGTGTAACTCAGCTACTTTTCTCTTTCTTTAATTAAGACCAGAAAGATTTTATTGTCTTGCTTCCTTTGTTCCTCTAATTCGTTCAGCCATGTTATTCTGGGTGCATTCTGGGTGCATTCAGTGCAGTGATAATGAGCTTGTCAGTCACAGCCTTCAAAGAATCATGGCTTCACAGTAACTAGAGCTGTCAAAGACCCGTTAGAGCCATTTCTCCAGTCCCTCTCCCACAGAAGGCAGGATTTGTCAGGCCTTAGTTTAATGACTTGTAAAATTTGCACTGTTACTTTCTTGCTTTGTGTGTGGCATGATTTTTCAGGGCCCAGGTTGAAATAATTTCATACTGAAATGACAGGTTAGCCCCTGTGACATGGTGGTATCTGATTAAGTAAAACCACCCACTGACTCACTTTCTGATCTAGGTTTATGACTGGGAGACTGCTCCTTGAAACACTTTCATTGCCAGACATGCTGTTCTCATTCTGTGAAACAGGAGCTACTTGGCTTACAAATTGTCAAGGTTCCTTCCCCACTCTGAACTCTAGGGTACGGATGTGGAGACCTGCGTGAAAAACCCCCTAAGCTTATTTTTACCAGCTTAGGTTAAAACTTCCCCAAGGTACAAACTATTTTACCTTTTGTCCCTGGACCTTATTGCTGCCACCACCAAGCATCTAACAAAAAGAACAGGGAAAGAGCCTACTTGGCAACATCTTTCCCCCCAAAATCCCCCCAAGCCCTACACCCCCTTTCCTGGGGAAGGCTTGATAAAAATCCTCACCAATTTGCATAGGTGAACACAGACCCAAACCCTTGGATCTTAAGAACAATGAAAAAGCAATCAAGTTCTTAAAAGAAGAATTTTAATTAAAGAAAAAGTAAATGAATCACCTCTGTAAAATCAGGATGGTAAATACCTTACAGGGTAATCAGATTCAAAACATAGAGAATCCCTCTAGGCAAAACCTTAAGTTACAAAAAGACACAAAAACAGGAATATACATTCCATTCAGCAAAACTTATTTTATCAGCCATTTAAACAAAACAGAATCTAACGCATATCTAACTAGATTGCTTACTGACTTTTTACAGGAGTTCTGACCTGCATTCCTGCTCTGGTCCCGGCAAAAGCATCACACAGACAGAGAACCCTTTGTTCCCCCCCCCCCTCCAGCTTTGAAAGTATCTTGTCTCCTCATTGGTCATTTTGGTCAGGTGCCAGCGAGGTTATCTTAGCTTCTTAACCCTTTATAGGTGGAAGGGTTTTTCCTCTGGCCAGAAGCGATTTAAAGGGGTTTACCCTTCCCTTTATATTTATGGCACAAATAAATTGGGAATTCTGAGACTGTTCAGGTGTGAGGTCCTGTTCTCCCATTCTGTACTTGTGTTCTCTGATATCTAATAGAACCTTTTACTACTGGTTTTATTCTATCTGCGGTGCTTCTTTTGTTAACAGGTCTGTCCCGCTACCTGATAAGTCTGCAAGTCCATTGGCTGAGCTAATCTGGCAACGTTCAGCACTTTTATTAGAAAAACTTCAGCTGGTGAGAGAAACTTTTGATCTTACACCGAGCTCTTCATCTCATAAGCTTGTCTCATATCAACAGAAGTTGGTCCAGAAAAAGATATTACCTCCCCCATCTAGTCTCTAATATCCTGGGACCAACATGGCTACAACACTGCATACAATGTTCAGCGTTAATAATCTGAGTTCAAACTCTGAACTGGCACGTCATATGAGAAATTTGTTATCATGTGGATTCATGTATAACAGGCTGTTCAGTTTCATAGATTTTCATGATGCAAGGAGCCACCACTCTTATTTCCTTCTGTCTCAGCTGCATCAGAGTACTCATGACAAAAGAGAAGACAAACTTCAAGGTTCTGGAGGAAATTTAGGAAAGTGACATTTTAGAGACTAATCACAGCCTTTGCTCTCACCTGGGTGAATGGGATTAGTGCTGGTAAGCGTTCCAGGGGGTTGGAGATGGGGAGGGTGAAGACAAGACCCTGGCCCCACTCCCTCCACCTGCGGTAGTGGCTGCAGAGAAGAGCATATACTTTATCTTCTTTAGGGTGACAGCAGTTGCACTCCTTAGGTGACTCCAGTCTCTTCTACTGGGCTATGCCTGAAAGGCACAGGAACCTTTTGTGTTGTACTAATCATAAAACAAAAGCCAGCCCTTGCTCTGTTGCACTGCCCTGGGCAGCGCTAGCTACAGTTCTACATTTTTGTCCATGACACTTTATTCTTCCACGTTTGGATCATTCCATTCCATCGTTTCCTTTACAGTTTCCACTGACATTGTTCTAAGTGGCACTTACTCCTTTCAATTCAGTTTATTTATGCATTCTGCCTCTTCCTGGTTTAACATACTGCTTTTCTGCTTAGCCAGCCAACTGTGCCTTCATCTCATGACTTGGTGCTAGAGTTTAATCTGCCTGTTTAATCTGTGACATCAGGCAGTTAAATTAAATGTAAACTGTGATGCCAGGTTTTAGCTCGGGCAACGTTGAGTGGAAATGGTAGAGAAGCAGTCATTGAAATGCTTGTTTTGTGCATTGTAGGTGAGGGCAGAAAAAGAATGACACAGAGCCTGTGCTCATGCAGATACTGATGAGGACCCCTTTCTTCAGATCCAAGGATCAGTGTTAAGAGACTCACCACCCAGAACATGGGTCATGGCAAGACCCAACACTGCAACAGCTCGGTCTCATTTCTCATCCTCTGGTGGCCGGTTCAGTGTCTTCCCTCAATTTCCTCCTCCAAGGTGGTTCTGTTGGGCTTCCCTACACATGTCAGCGTTGGCGACGTGGTCTGGCTCTTTGGCCATGTCATTAAACAAATTTAACTCCTTCCAGGGTAATAGAAGTCCAACTAAAAGTCCATACAAATATCCAAAAACAAGGCTCCCTTTAAGTCTTTCCTTGCTTTTTTAATGGAACACTGCCTTTCTCCTCAGAGGCCTCTTTTCCTAGCAAGTTCCCACAGCCTCCTCTCTCTCAGGGGACTCCCAGCTGCCCTGATTCCTGTTCCCCTCTCCTTACTGAGAGCCTGGGTCATTATAGGGAACACCTGTCCCCCGTCAGCTGTATCCAACTCATGAACAGGGCTCGCTGACCCCAGGCCTCCGGCCCTTAAAAGAACTACCCAGTTACTGTCAGATTATGGGAATGAGTAAGAAGCTTCCTATTTGCCCCTCCTTTCAAAGTGGTCAATCACAACTGAACAGGGAGAACTGGAGGTCCTGGTGAAGTCAAGGAATTATGACGTGATTGGAATAACAGAGACTTGATGGGATAACTCACATGACTGGAGTACTGTCATGGATGGATATAAACTGTTCAGGAAGGACAGGCAGGGCAGAAAAGGTGGGGGAGTAGCACTGTATGTAAGGGAGCAGTATGACTGCTCAGAGCTCTGGTATGAAACTGCAGAAAAACCTGAGTGTCTCTGGATTAAGTTTAGAAGTGTGAGCAACAAGAGTGATGTAGTGGTGGGAGTCTGCTATAGACCACCGGACCAGGGGGATGAGGTGGATGAGGCTTTCTTCCGGCAACTCGCAGAAGCTACTAGATCGCACGCTCCGGTTCTCATGGGCGACTTTAATCATCCTGATATCTGCTGGGAGAGCACTACAGCGGTGCACAGACAATCCAGGAAGTTTTTGGAAAATGTAGGGGACAATTTCCTGGTGCAAGTGCTGGAGGAGCCAACTAGGGGGAGAGCTTTTCTTGACCTGCTGCTCACGAACTGGGAAGAATTAGTAGGGGAAGCAAAAGTGGATGGGAATCTGGGAGGCAGTGACCATGAGTTGGTCGAGTTCAGGATCCTGACACAGGGAAGAAAGGAGAGCAGCAGAATATGGACTCTGGACTTCACGAAAGCAGACTTTGACTCCCTCAGGGAACTGATGGGTAGGATCCCCTGGGGGAATAACATGAGGGGGAAAGGAGTCCAGGAGAGCTGGCTGTATTTCAAAGAATCCCTATTGAGTTTACAGGGACAAACCATCCCGATGTGTTGAAAGAATAGTAAATATGGCAGGCGACCAGCTTGGCTTAACAGTGAAATCCTTGCGGATCTTAAGCATAAAAAAGAAGCTTACAAGAAGTGGAAGATTGGACAAATGACCAGGGAAGAGTACAAAAATATTGCTCGGGCATGTAGGAATGAAATCAGGAGGGCCAAATCGCACCTGGAGCTGCAGCTAGCAAGAGATGTTAAGAGTAACAAGAAGGGTTTCTTCAGGTATGTTGGCAACAAGAAGAAAGCCAAGGAAAGTGTGGGCCCCTTACTGAATGAGGGAGGCAACCTAGTGACAGAGGATGTGGAAAAAGCTAATGTACTCAGTGCTTTTTTTGCCTCTGTCTTCACGAACAAGGTCAGCTCCCAGACTGCTGCACTGGGCAACACAGCATGGGGAGTAGGTGGCCAGCCCTCTGTGGAGAAAGAAGTGGTTAGGAACTATTTAGAAAAGCTGGACGTGCACAAGTCCATGGGGCTGGATGCGTTGCATCCAAGAGTGCTAAAGGAGTTGGCGGCTATGATTGCAGAGCCATTGGCCATTATCTTTGAAAACTCATGGCGATCGGGGGAAGTCCCAGATGACTGGAAAAAGGCTAATGTAGTGCCCATCGTTAAAAAAGGGAAGAAGGAGGATCCGGGGAACTACAGGCCAGTCAGCCTCACCTCAGTCCCCGGAAAAATCATGGAGCAGGTCCTCAAGGAATCAATCCTGAAGCACTTACACAAGAGGAAAGTGATCAGGAACAGTCAGCATGGATTCACCAAGGGAAGGTCATGCCTGACTAATCTAATCTCCTCCTGTGATGAGATTACTGGTTCTGTGGATGAAGGGAAAGCAGTGGATGTATTGTTTCTTGACTTTAGCAAAGCTTTTGACACGGTCTCCCACAGTATTCTTGTCAGCAAGTTAAAGTAGTATGGGCTGGATGAATGCACTATAAGGTGGGTAGAAAGTTGGCTAGGTTGTCGGGCTCAACGGGTAGTGATCAATGGCT
This sequence comes from Chelonia mydas, assembly GCF_015237465.2. Lineage (NCBI taxonomy): Eukaryota > Metazoa > Chordata > Testudines > Cheloniidae > Chelonia > Chelonia mydas. Next base: position 51,530,501 of record NC_057849.1, on the reverse strand, counting down.
CCATGTCTAGTTGGCAGCCGGTATCAAGTGGAGTGCCCCAAGGGTCGGTCCTGGGGCCGGTTTTGTCGAATATCTTCATAAATGATCTGGAGGATGGTGTGGATTGCACTCTCAGCAAATTTGCGGATGATACTAAACTAGGAGGAGTGGTCGATACGGTGGCAGGTAGGGTTAGGATACAGAGGGACCTAGACAAATTGGAGGATTGGGCCAAAAGAAATCTGATGAGGTTCAACAAGGATAAGTGCAGGGTCCTGCACTTAGGACGGAAGAATCCAATGCACCGCTACAGACTAGGGACCGAATGGCTAGGCAGCAGTTCTGCGGAAAAGGACCTAGGGGTGACAGTGGACGAGAAGCTGGATATGAGTCAACAGTGTGCCCTTGTTGCCAAGAAGGCCAATGGCATTTTGGGATGTATAAGTAGGGGCATAGCCAGCAGATCGAGGGACGTGATCGTTCCCCTCTATTCGACATAGGTGAGGCCTCATCTGGAGTACTGTGTCCAGTTTTGGGCCCCACACTACAGAAGGATGTGGAAAAATTGGAGAGAGTCCAGCGAAGGGCAACAAAAATGATTCGGGGTCTGGAACACATGACTTATGAGGAGAGGCTAAGGGAACTGGGATTGTTTAGTCTGCAGAAGAGAAGAATGAGGGGGGATTTGATAGCTGCTTTCAACTACCTGAGAGGTGGTTCCAAAGAGGATGGTTCTAGGCTATTCTCAGTGGTAGAAGATGACAGGACAAGGAGTAATGGTCTCAAGTTGCAGTGGGGGAGGTTTAGGTTGGATATTTGGAAAAACTTTTTCACTAGGAGGGTGGTGAAACACTGGAATGCGTTACCTAGGGAGGTGGTAGAATCTCCTTCCTTAGAAGTTTTTAAGGTCAGGCTTGACAAAGCCCTGGCTGGGATGATTTAATTGGGGATTGGTCCTGCTTTGAGCAGGGTATTGGATTAGATGACCTCCTGAGGTCCCTTCCAACCCTGATATTCTATGATTCTCCTTCCTACTAGCCCCTGGAGCACAAGCCATTCCAAAGGAAGCCATGGCTCTATCCCAGCAGCAACCACCTGCATACCTGTGAGTCTCTCACTGCTCCCTCCAAGGTGACATGGGCAAAGTGTTGAGCCAACGTATGGCCATGTCAGAGTGCCACAACAGAGCTTCAAGCTTCTTCCACCAAAGCTGAGCCAATGGGTTTTGCTTGCACAGACATAATTAGTTATCTGATCAATGCCCCCCTATGTCTGTTGTCAGGAGAACTGTCTTATCTACCTACATCCCATCGTCAAATGAGATAGACTCTCAAGTTACGGCCTACATTTTTGCCAGGTTTATATCAAGCAAAATGGCCAGGGAGTGAGTGTTCTTTTTCCGAAGGGCAGGTGAGATTATCTTGGGGTTTATGATAGACAGCAGGATAGAGATCAGCATCACTCAGCAGGTTTTAGACAAAGTATGTGTCTGACTGCACACACAGAACAGGAGCAGCTATTCCAGCTTGTCCTGAACCAGAATCTCAGTGTCCCAATGTATTGCTCATTCTTGGTAATATACATTTTTGGAGGATTGTAGTGATACAAATATTAGCAAACCAATGCATTGCATAAGCTTGACCATGAAAACCTGCCCAGCAAATTGGAGCATTCTCTCCTGTTTGTATCATGAACATTTAACTTTTTCATAAAGAAAGGTGAACTTAGTAGTAAGATCAAAAGTTAAATATTACAAATGAAGACTATGGACTGCAGGCATCCAAGGAATCTTGACAGTTACTATCCCATAAAGTCTTTTTTTTTAAACACTCAGACTAGGTATCTTCCCATTTATGTTTTGGGGGACCGATTAAGGTCATAAGAGAGTGTTGTTGAGGTCAAAGATTGGATAAGAGGAGCACAACAATTTATCAAATTAGAATTTTCTTTTTCCCCCCCACTCAGTGTAATTGTATCTGTTTCTTGCCAACTCAATCAGTATAAGTGGGCTGCATGTCTCAAGTTGTGTTTTAGTTCACTGCTCGTCTTTTTCAATTGGATGCCTCGTCCCACAAGAAAGCTGAAGGACAAACCCAGACATAAGCAATGCCAAGAAAACAGTTTCCAGCAATTCCGTGCACAGCCATAAGACAAACTAGCATCCATGCCACCACATTTCCTACATCTAGGCTGGAGGCCTTTACTGGTTATGAAGAAGGGGGATGGTCTTGTGATTAAGGTACTGGACTAATATTCAGAAGATCTGGCTTTCCCAGCTCTGCCACAGACTTCCGGGGTGACCTTGGGAAGTTATTGAATTTATCTGTAAATTGTTGATAACACTTCCCTGCCTCACTGCAGGGGGTGGGGAGGGGGACCTGTAAGGCTAAATTCATATTACAACAACAAGGTTCATATAAGTATCTTGGAGAGAGAGAGAAAGAGATTGCTGTAAGAAATATGGTGAATAATATGTCCATAAACAATGAAATAGTGAGTCTGTCTGTAATTAAGATACTGTGTGCCAACTGCAGTGTGTTGTTCCATCTGTGCTGTGGTGTTTCAGAGCCCCAATCCCTTTCCCATGCAGCATTAGAGCAGATAAGATTTCCTCCACACAGGGAATAATTTTATGACTCTGAAATAAAATGATCCATTGGGAGCATTTTCCACATAGCTTCTCTCACCAATTCAATCCTTCCTTTTGATCATAGAGTGAACAGACAGTGTCTGTGATGTGTATTCATAAAGAACTGCTTATCTGGTGTATATACAAGTAGCTGCAGTCTTGGAAAAGGTTCGTTTGACCATTAACAAAGCAATCTTTAAACTCTGTAATCTCCTCCGATTCCAGCTCTTCCAGTATAATTGTTTATCATGCTACAATTCTAGAAAATTAACAAAGTTAAGATACATTGTTACTCCAGTTGGGATTTGATGAATTTCTGCACTGTTGCCTGGGTATTTCAGATGTGACTGGATACGCTACTCAGTGGGGTGAAATTAAACCTCTTGGTGTATGTCTAGTACAGGGGTTCCCAAACTAGGTTCGCGACTTGTTCAGGGTAAGCGTTTACCTGAGTGTCCGCAGGTATGGCCGCTCACAACTCCCACTGGCTGCGGTTCACTGTTCCCAGCTAATGGGAGCTGCTGGAAGCGGGGGACTGGGAGCTGCGAGCAGCTGAACCTGCAGACGCTCAGGTAAACAAAGTGTCTCGCAGCCCACCAAGGGCTTACCCTGAACAAGCCACGAACCAAGTTTAGGAACCCCTGATCTAGTAGAATGGCAGCTAAGCTACTAGGCCTCCAACCTCTGCTCATCTGTAACCTCCCTATAGTACTTCTTCCATCATGCCCACAAATACAATAAATTAAAAATTACCTGATGGTAAGTGTAAGAGGTTCCAATCACTACCGTAACACCCCTTGGCATCAGACTGGTATTGCAGGGGTCTTTGTGTCTAGCTCCCCCTGTTGGCCACTTGTTGGCTCTGTGATGGCCTGTTCCTGTCTACTACTTGTGCTTCCTAGCCCTCCAGACAGGTGACCTCTTTCTAGTTCGGTCCCCTTAAAGGAATTAAAGACTCCACATCAACACTCAAACAAAAAGATCCTTCTTGGGCTATGTTGAAGTTCCTTGGTCTTCAGCCCTAGTCTTGGGGACTACAGACCTCTTCTTTACTCCTTAGGGAACATACTGACTCCCATGGCTTTTCCCCTAGAGGCCCTTCTTCCTAGCAGGTTTTCCCCACTGCCTTGCCTTCCTGGCAGCTTCTCCCAGAATCCTTTCTGCTTTTTTCAGGGCCTCTCACAGGAGCCTAACCTGCTCCCTGTAGTTCTCTCCAGGCTTCCTTTACGAGGCCTTTCCCAGAGCATACGGGCTCACCTTGCTCTTCTCTCGTGGGTCTCCTCCCACTGAGTTCTCGTCTCTCTCCATGTATTCCTCCCTAACTCTTTCACTAGATCAGGGATACTGAGGTTAGCTGCTACCTCACAGGGAAGACTGAACCTGACTCCCCTTAAAGGCCAGTCAGTCTGTGACTATGAGGAAAAAAAAAAACTCTGAAGTGATTCCTTCTTCTGGGTCTTTCCATATCTGTCTTCTAGATTGTAAACTCTCAGAGGCAGGGACTATCTTGTTCAGTACACACACTCTGCTTCAGCATCTGGCACAACAGCCATGGTACCAAATACAATAATTTCCAATTCTATTGGCCCTAGACAAGTTCCATGTGTACAGCCACACAGAGAATTTCAGCACCCCCTCCTTGTAAGCATCTAAGACTTTACCATTTGACTGCCTGCTGTGTGCCTCTCCCCAAATCTGCTGGGTGGTGATAACCTTCACAATGAAAACAGGCCCTTTTTAATTCAATATATTCAAAAAGGCCTGTTTTTGCTCAAAAATGGCCCATTTTTTCCCCGTGAAAACATATTTGTCTAGTATAGCGAATGTGTGTGATTCCTTTTCTGAGTTCAGCAATCCCCTGAATTCCAAGTAGCTTTGTATTTCATTACCCATATTTTGCACATCCAACTACTAATCCTCCTTCCATCCTCCAACATTGCTATGTTAATTTCTGGGGCCTTGACATGTCTTACTTTTACCCAGGATCCCAAAATAATTGCCCTCGGCTTGCTAGGCTCAGTCATACCAAAGTGCTGACCTGAGGTCCTTCTGCTCTGAAAGCCATGTCAACACACACACTCTGGGCAAAATTCTGCTCTAATGACAGCAATGTAAATCCACTCTAACTCAGCTGAAGTCAATAGAGTGACTCCAGATTTACACCAGTGTAAAAGCAGAATTTCATCCTGTTTTTTATACTATACACAAGAGAAACAATACATGCAGCTTGCTAATGTACAGCTACATTTCCACAGCTTGTGCACATTCCTGCTGACATAATCAATGATAGCACAGTGCCAGGGCACAGAGAGAAAGGAAAAGATTAGCTTTGTTGGTTCCATCAGCAGTATAAGAATAAACATTTGTAGGTGCATATGGGTGTGTGTGTGTAATATTTTCCTGTCTCCTAATGGTGACCTGCACAAGTTTAGCTAACAGGGATTTTAACAGAATTCTCTCATTAAGATCCTGAAAAATCTGAGCTGCAGATATCATGGTTTTACTGCCAGAGTATGACGTCAGAAACAGGAGCATTGCCTATATTATCCAGGTCTTAAAATTTTCCACTGTTGCATCAAAAGATGCAGCTTCACTGGTTGCAGCAAAGGTGCAAAAGTCTCTAGTGACCAGTACCCACCTGGATTTTAATCACAATTCTGACTTCAGTGGGAGCTGGGGATCCCCAGCAACTTTTAAAAATTAGAGGCACCAGGCACAGAACTCAGGATCCATACCCTGAAGTGAAAGTGGAGAAGCCACTCCAAGCAGCAAACAAGGAGAAGGCTTAAACCACACCGCAGGGCTGGGATTTTACTTTCCACTCCCAAATTGCAGATCCACAGTCTGACAATCCCTTCCCAAAGTTCGGAGTTGTTTGGATAGGTGCTTTTGATCTGGCTCATTGGAGCCGAGTGCAAAATTGAGATCAGGGTTTGGATTCTGAGCTGTTCCTCCCCCAGTTTCTGGGTGTTCCACGTCACAGTTCTGATTCAAAGTCATAGCTAATGGTGGGAGCACTAGGTGAAATTTTTCAAACAGTTTATTAACTGAAAAATGCAGTTTCATTTGACCTGTAACTATTTGTGAATTTGACACAAATTCACCCACTATATTTGGCCAAAGAACTTTTTTTTGGGAGGGGGGGTGGGGGGGAGGGGTGTGTCTTAGGCACCATTCACAAAATGGGAGGTGAAGGCGAGCTGGCTCCCATCACTGCCTCCCTTATAACCTGTAACCTTGTGAGTAGGTTGCACACCTGGGAGGTGGGAGACTTAGAATTAACTCCCCCTCTGCCTGATTTGGAGAAAGGATTTGAACAGAGATCACCCCCTCCCAGCTGAGTGCACTACCTATCAAGTGAAAGAGTCAATTTCACATGCTCATTCTGACCCAATGACTATTCAAGTATTTTATAAACCATGGAACGGCTTCAACAGAAGACACTGCAAGAGACCTTCCCAACACCACCCTGTGGCTAAAGCACTCTCCTACAATGTGGGAAATCCAGGTTCAAATCCTTGCTCTATCAGGCAGAGGGGGGAAACTGAACCTAGATCCCCTACATCCAGAGGAAGTGCCTCAGTCAATGAGCTAAAGGTTATAAGGGAGGCTCCTCCTCCAGCCATTTTGTTTGATTTGCCAAAAATTTTCAGAATTTCCAGCTTTAATTCAGGATGAAACTTTTCTTTTAGCTGCCAGTGATCAGAATAATCACCCAGCTCTAAATGGTGGAATCAGTATTCGAATTAGCCCATTAGTTAAGTTTCAGAGTAGCAGCCTTGTTAGTCAGTATCCGCAAAAAGAAAAGGAGGACTTGTGGCACCTTAGAAACTAACAAATTTATTTGAGCATAAGCTTTCATGAGCTACAGCTCACAGATTTCATTTCCAATAGATCTTTATACATAGAGAGCTGTTGATGTTTGGATTTTACACATTTCTCAGTGAAACCCTACTTGAGTTGTTTTCTGAAGGATAATGAAGGCTGTTTACATTTGAAGAACTGTCCAAGAAAATATAAAAGGAAATATTCTTGCACAGTACATTATTAACCTGTGCACTTCATTGCCACAAGATATCATTGGGGCCAAGATCTCATCTATATGGATAATGAGCACATCCACAGTTATATTAGATAGTTGTACTAACAAAATATTTCTATTTGTATAATTCATCTAGCAGTTGATGGGGGCCAGGAAGAAATTTCCCCTAGGGATAGCTGTTCACTAGGGGATTTCTTGCACCTTCCTCTGAAGCATCTGGCGCTCAATATTGTCAGGCAGGATACTGAACTAGGTGGATCGCTTGTTCCAATTCTACCTAAGGATGTGCTCACCTCAAATTAATTTTCAAGTCTCCTGAGACTGAAACACAGGCACAAAGGATAGAGTTAGACAGATTTATACTCTTGGTGCAAAAGGAAAGGTTGCTCCATTCCCTTTCTCCTCAAGATAAAAAACAGAGACCATTTAAGAATCTGCTCTTTGAAAACTGACTAGGGCAATATTTTTTATATCATCATTCCCTGCTTTCCCTCTGAAAAACTATTTCTAACCTCATCTGGTGTAAACCTGAATCACTATGTTGAAGCCACTGGCCCTACGCCGATTTATACCAGCTTAAGATCTGGTCCATTACGGGGACCCAAGCAGCTTCAGAAAAATAAACATAACCTTAAAGTGTGAGAAGATCTCTCCCACAGTACATCCTGGTTCTCTTTTCGACTGTAAGCTCCTTTGGACAGAGCCAACCTTTGTGTCTTGTACAGCACCAAATATATAGGCCAAGATTTTCAAAAATGGGTGCTGAAAGTTAAGACTTAGGATTTAAAGACTTAGAAGTCTAAGTCACCTGATTTTCAGAGGTTCTGAGCACCCACTGCTTCCATTGACTTCAGTGGTGCTTTTGAAAATCATGCCATTTTTATATGTGCTGAATGTGGATCTAGTAGCTGAACTTTAGGCACCAGATTTAGAAATCTTGGCTGTAGTCAGCAGCCCTTAAATAATTTGCAGTGAGAATTCACACAAAAGCAGATCGCACTATTTACACTGGAGACCACAAGGTTGCGCATGATGTAAGTCTGAACAGAATTTGTACCCATATGTTTAAAATAGTTGTGTAAGATACATACAGCTCTTCTTTCTTCGCCTGATCTAACAAAGCCTCCATAGCTCATAGGAATACTTTTATTAAGATCTGCTATCATTTATTAATGCAGTGACAGATCTGAACTTCATTTTCCTACTTTCTGCTGAAGCAGCTTATTAGATCTGACCTTTTCATCAGTGGAATTTTGGTTGCAAGATATAGACGTACCATGAAGTTGTTTGTTGTGTGTTACAAACCCCAGGATATCAGATTCAGATTTATATAAAAATAGCTTTCTACAACAGAGCTGCTAATCATGTGATTAATTATAAAAACCTCTGAAGTGCTGAGTTTAAAGTACAATGAATGATAATGATTTAGCCATACATGTTTTGGTTCAACAGTATCTATTCAAGAGGATATTTAGTCAGGGTTGCTTTAATTTTTTCTCCCCTTTTTATATAATTCTGCCCACGGTCCACTTAGCATATTTATTAGCAAAAGTTATGGCATTATTTTCCAGGCATGTTATTTTTAAGCAGATGAAGAATTCTGTTCCACCTTAAAAGTATTTAGTTTGGAAATCTAGATCACATTCCCTCAATTCCTATTGAGATGAGGTAGACCCAGAATCAATATTTCATAAACTACAACTACATTATTCCTGATGAGCAGAGGTCTCCAACTTCCCAATTTAAAATTCTATTTCTAGGCTGCATTAGCTCCTGCTGTGGTGGATTGAATTCAAAATACCCCTGATCTTTTCTGGGTTAAAACTGACATTCATATCTGTCAACTTTTGCCCTTAAAATGATCTTTTCTCCCCCCTCCCGCAGGAGAAAGAAGCTATTTTAGAAGTACCTGCCACAGCAAACACATTAAAATCAACTCTATGAACCAAACAAATGGTGAATGCTGTATCAGCATTAAGGCAGCTAATGGAATAAAAGGTTTGTCTGAAAGCTATGCTGAAAAGTAACCTATGTTTCTTCCTTTACAGATAGAGCCTGAAGAAGGCCTTATGGTCAAATTTGTCTGCTGATTTTGTCCCAATCCTGCTACATTTAGTCTTGGTCTACATCTACGCTTGGAGCTAGGGATGTGCAAGTACATCTATGCAAGGTAGGAATCACACCCCTATCTCCAAATGTAGGGATAGCCTTGGAGGTAGTACTCAAGGTAAGGCTGGCAGAAGTGGGACAAAATTAGCAAAGACATTTTGTTCATAAAGCCTCTTATTTTCAGTTTAAATCAAAGATTACTTTAAAATGGAGCATAAAAGTTTATAAAATTAAGTATAATTAATTAAAAACAGGATTTTCACAGAAGCCTAACTGAGTGAGGCACTATCATTCCTGTTGAATGATAGTGGGAGTCTGGTCCCTAATTCTCTTAGGCTTCTATGAAAATGTCACCTAAAATGAACAATTAGTTATTTAAACTAACATTTAGAATCCACACTTACAAGCAGTCATAGTTTCCAGCTTGAACTGACAGATTCCCTGAGCTCAGAAGTTTCGAAGGCATGACTATTTAAAGACAACTGTATGAGAACAATGTGCACATACTGTGACTCTGGCAGACCACGTGCCAGCTCATTCCAAGGTCCGTAGTCCTCAAGTGAAGACTATCAAAGATATAACTGGAAACAAGTCTGATTCACCTGTGTGTTAGTATTGCTAAAATAGGTATTAGACTTGCAGCAATGTATTTAGTGTTCAGACTTTCTGAAATGCTTGTAAATTGCTGCATGAATTAATCTCACTTACAGTATGGGTAACCCATGCTATAAGATAATACTCAAGTGTTTGTTCTGTAACTGTAAAACTGTTTGCTCTGAAACTGTAAATCCAGTCAAGAATGAAACATCACAGAGTGTAAAATACTGGTTTGCACCCATGAGGATGGGTTATCTTTGGCTCTTCAGGAAGGCCTATTGAAGCCAAAGGGGCCATTGTAAGCCATCAAAGAACAAGCACTTCATTGATTGCTCTTGCCACATCCACGAAAAGGAGATGTGCAGACACACTCAGCCCATCAGTTTGGGTTCTAGAGAGATGTGGTCAGGGATTTGTATCCCCAAGGAATTAAGGTCTTTTTATGCTCTTAGGAATATTTGCCCCTTAGAGTCCAAAATATAAGCAAGAGATCCCCAGGATTAACCTGAGTTAGCCTTAAAGGTCTTACAGGCATATTTCAGCAGCCCTATCGCCATCTGAATCCTAATACTGCAACTTATTTGCGTATGTACGTTTACCTGTTTGAACCTTGTAAATAACTCATTTCTTTTGCTTCGTTAATAAATCCTTAGTTAGTTTACTATAGAATTTGTTACAAGCATTGTCTTTGTTGTGAGATCTAAGGTGCAAAATGGGTGCTCTGGTCCTTGGAGACTGGGAGTAACCAGAATATCTTGTGATCTTTGGTGTAAAGTGACCATCTAGCACAGATGTACGTTTCTCAGACCTGAAGAAGAGCTCTGTGTAAGCTTGAAAGTTTGTCTCTCTCACCGACAGAAGTTGGTCCAATAAAAGATATTACCTCACTCACCTTGTCTCTCACAGGGTGAAGCTTGCCTGGGTGACAAGATAGATTGGAGCGCCCAAGGAGACTGTGACTCCACATTAAGGCTGTATAGTGCCTGAGGAGTTTGCATGTTACTTGGTTGGTGCAATCTAAGTATAGAACTCGCAGCCAGTTTGGGGTTTGTGCCCTGCTTCTTAACAGTCTGCCCTGAGGTTAATATTCTTGCTGACTGGTCTGGAGATCCACCCTGCAGATGTTGTGCAGATTTAGGCATAGTTAGCCCCATCTTAGAGATGGGTAAACCAAGGCACACAGCTGCTAAGGCCAACATTTTCAAATTTGGATTTCTGAGAGATATGGATTTAGATCTCTATTTAGTCACCTAACTGTGACCTGATTTTCAGAGATGCTGAGCAACCTCAAGACCCCCCCCCTTTCCCCCCATTGGTTCCATTACTCAACACGTTTGAAAATCAGGCCACTTGTATTTATGTGCTGAGGAATGGGTTTAGGACCCTAACTTTAGGCAGTGAGGTTTGAAAGTGTTGCCCTTAGTGACTGACGCAAGGTGGCAAAGCATGCTAATAAAAGAGCAAAGAATAAAACCAAGCAGTCCTGACTCCCAGTCTTGGTCATTAACTAACCCTACACCCCTGTCTTATGCACCCAAGGACAGATTGACCCCCTCCTATCCTAACACTCACAGAAAGGAGGAAAGTCCCATACTGAGCCATGGAGGAAGGTGGTTATCTCCTTACAGGATGAGCTGTGGGTCTCCCCAAAAAACTCTGGAGATCACCTGAAACCCTCAGAAGACTAGGGCCATCCATGCAAAGGCTCTGGCAACTCAGTGTGTCCCTCCAACCTGCTCCTAGGACACAATACTACCAGGTACTGCCGCTGGCCATGGCTGCCCCAAGACTCCCTCACTTAAAGGGGATGGAGGCTTTTCCACCATGGATGGGCTTCATGGAACAAGTAATACAGCAGCAGGCTGTCTAGGTTTCCCAACTAAGTTTCTTTATGGGGCCGGCATTAGTTATGATGAGCTTTGGCCACCCAACTGGGACTAGCTACTTTCCCCCATATGAATCCCAGCCCCTTAGGGTATGTCTACACTGCAGTTAAAAACTCATGAGTGGACCCTGCCAGCTGACTTGGGCTCACGGGGCTTGGGCTAAGGGGCTGTTTAATTATGATGTAGAAATTTGGGCTTGGGCTGCAGCCCAAGTTCTGGAACCCTCTCACCTCACAGGATCCTAAAGCCCGAACTGTAGCCTGAGCCTGAATGTCTACACTGCAGTTAAAGAGCCATTTAGCCTGAGCTCCCTGAGCCCAAATCAACTAGCACAAATCAGCCAGGGGTTTTTAATTGCAGTGTAGGCATACCCTAAGAGAGCTGGAGTCCAGGAAAGAGAGCCGTTGGTGACATTTCAGTAGCTCACCTTTCTCCTTTCCGCATGGAATAGGTGAGAGCTGCCAACCGAGGGTCATAATCTGGATAACCCAGTTACACTGATTGCACTAACTTTCATGGTACAAATAGCATATATGTTTCTCATAATTATGAAACGGTCACCGATATTATGGCAACCCTACAACATCTGCCACCGTTAGTTCCTTTCTGTAGTCTATATAATGGTTCTTTTTGCATGAAAAAGAAATATCATGATGACCTATGCTTCTGAAAGTCACTTGAATAACCTCTTATATTTTATAGAGGTCTGTTATTTTACCACTGCTCTCTCTGTCCTAAACCACAGCAACTGTATCCTAGTAGTAAATTGTAACCCTGTAGGAAAGCCAGAGGACCATTTTCCAAAGGCAATTCTCAGATGTATATAGCAGTGTGAAGGTTCGGCCTCACCTGGCAGCACCTCCTGCTGGTTGTCATTGGGAATTAGCTCATCCAGCCACCGGCACGCCCTCTGCAGGCCGGTGATCCGCCTTACCGCCGGTCCCCGTGTCCCTCCCAGGACCCGGTGCCCCTTTGTGGGGGTACTGCTGGGGGGCAGCACCCCAGAGACTCTCAGGTTCTGGGTCTCCCCACTCAGGGGAACCCTCACCCTCTAACCCCACCTCATCTCAGTCTGGGCTACTGCCAGTCCCCACTTAGCCTGTTGTATTGGGGGTAGACTGCAGGGTATACACCACTCATCACAGACAAGGGGGTTTTGGACTGCTGCCTCCACCTACCCATGGGCTGCTGCTCTGCAACCCTGCACCTATTTGGCCTGTAGTCAGGCCTGCAGCTTTCCAGGCCAGAGCTCCCAGCTCCTCTGGCCCTTCCCCAGCCCTGCTCCAATATGGGTGTCCTGCTCTGCACCTTGCAGCCAGGCCCTTCTCCCTCTACAGGCAGAGAGAGACTGACTAGGCTCCTGGCTCCCAGCCTCCTATAGGGGCCAGCTGGGCATGATTTAGCAGCTGCAGCTGCTCCCTTCATCAGCCTGGGCTTTTCCCCACAGCCATAGCCCTCTCCCAAGGCTGGCCTCAGCCCTGTCAGGGCCACAGTGGGTAACCACCCCGCTACAAGCAGACATTAAATATATACAATCCCATTGCACTTCATTCCAGCAAAGCTACTAAACAGCTGAGTCACAACTGGAATTTGTGAAGCCAGAATTACTCGGTAGATCATGGTTTTTCTTTAAAGACTAAGCTATGGCATTGGGGATGGGAACTGCCAGCACTCATATGAAGAAATAATCGCAGAGACTGCTCATCAAAATCTTGTCATTTACATTGTGCCATTGCTACAAAAAGCTAGTGACAGTAGTTAAAGCAACCTTTATGATTTGCCAGTGATTCTTAAGATTATTTAAGTGTAACCCTTCTGCCCATCAGAGTTGGCAGCAACAAGGGCCGGGTTCAATATCTAGGGGATCCATTCCAATAACACAATGCAAACCGGCTCGAGCCCCCACCCAGTGACCTGGGACAAATATATACCACCCCCGCTGGGCACCTCCAAGAGGCAATAGTTCCCCTCTTGCAAGCACAGTCTGAGTGTAGCAAAAAGCCTTTTAATAACAGAGAGAGACAATGTGGCATTATGTTGGGGAAACACCACTAACAGGATTCATAACACAACCCATGAGCAAAAAAAACCCCACCCCAAGCAAATTGGGGTATGCCCTTTCCGTTTGGTTCTTGAGTCCAGCAACCCCAAATCACCCAAAGCCCCAAAAGTCCAATGACCCAAAAGTCTCTGTCCCTGGTCAGGGCAGCCCCAGAGTTCAAAAGTTTATCTACAGAGCTTTACCTCCCAACCTGGGTGGAGATGGGGGCAGAGGTAAGAGGCACCTTACATGATCTGAAGCTGACTGCCCCACAGCTCCATAGGCCTTCGCTCCGCTCTGCTCACCGCCCCACGAACTGCTTCGCTCAGCTCCACAGCCCACAAGCAGCTCCCGCAGTCCCACGAACTGCTCCACGTCCCACCAGCAGCTCCCGCCATCCTATGAACTGCTCCACCAGCCTGTCCACAAGGCACGCCAGCCATCCCGCAAACTGCTCCACAATATATCTTCAGGTTCCCCCACTACGTAACACAACGCTCAGTGATTTCAGCTCTGAAGGTGAATTCAGCTTGTAGTAGGGGAGCCTCAGTGCTGGTGCACTATTAGCCCAAAGCGAGCTCAGCAGCCTGTAACTAGACTTCTAATGAAATCAAAATTAGCTCTGATATTCCACAGTGGAGAGAGGAGGAAGTGCAATTAGCATTTAAGGCCCTCACCAAGGGGCCCATGCCACCAAGTATTAATACTTGTCTCCAACCTCTCTCAATTCACAGAGTTTTGGAACCCATGTCCCTTGCCTAGTGAGTGCTACTTAGTTGGTGATGAGTCCCTCCATCATAACAAAAGGCCAAGTACAGTTCCAAGCACAGTTCCCATAATCAGGGTAATAACAATTTATTCTTCCTGTCCCAATAACAGAGACACTGGGGATCCCACAGCAGCCAAAGGGACCATTTGGGCAGCTATGGCCTCATTCTAGGCGGGGTGGGTGTGCCTATGCAAATGAGATCGGCCCCTGAAGTTCTTTTCCACAACTTGCCACACCTCACCACCAGATGTCAGGGTGGAGCGCATCCTGACACTGCTTACATAAGCAACAAAGGGCAGATTAAATTTCTCCATTTCTAAACAACCACAGAATTATAGAATCCTAGACACGTAGGGCTGGAAAGGCCCCCAAGAAGTGATCAGGTCCAACTCTCTGCACTAAGACAGGACCAAGTAAACCTAGATCATCCCTGACAGGTTTTTGTCCAACCTGTTTTTTTAAAAAAACAATAATGATGAGGATTCTGCAACCTCCTTTGGAAGCCTACCCCAGCACTTAACTACATTTACAGGTAGAAAGTTTTTCCTAATATCTAACCTAAATCTCCCTTGCTGCAGATTTAAGCCCATTACTTCTGGTCCTACCTTCAGGGGACATGGAGTACAATTGATCACTACCCTCTTTATAACAGCCCTTAACATATTTGAAGACTTATCAAGTCCCCCCTCAATCTTCTTTTTTCAAGACTAAACATGACAAGTTTTTGTAACCTTTCTTCATAGGTCAGGTTTTCTAAATCTTTAATGAGTTTTGTAGCTCTCTTCTGGACTGTCTCCAATTTATCCACATCTTTTCTAAAGTCTGGCACCCGGAACTGGACACAATACTCCTACTAAGGCCTCACCAGTGCCGCATAAAGCAGGAAAATTATCTCCTGTATCTTACATATGACACTCCTGTTAACACATCCCAGAATGATATTAGCCTTTTTTTGCAACTGCATCACACTGTTAACTCATGATCAGTTTGTGATCCACTATAACCCCCGGATCCTTTTCACCAGTACTACCACCTAGCCAGTAATTCCCCAATTTGTAGTTGTACAGTTGATTTTTCCTTCCTAAGTGAAGTACTGTGCACATATCTCTATTGAATTTCATTTATTGATTTCAGACCAGTTCTCTAATTTGTCAAGGTCATTTTTAATTCTAATCTTGCCCTCCAAAGTGTTTGCATCCGCTCCCAGCTTGGTGTTATCCACACGTTTTTTAAGCATACTTTCCATTCCACTATCCAAGTCATTGATGAAAATATTGACTAATACCAGACTCAGGACTGTCTCCTGCAAGACCCAACTAGATTTGCCTCCCAGTTTGACAGCGAACCCTTGATAACTATTCTTTGACTGCAGTCTTTCAACCTGTTGTGCACCCCCCTTCAGTACCAGATTTACCATGGCGCCACTGCCCATGGCCCGGCCCACTCTTCTCCACCTCCCGCTTTCTCCTGTGGGGGCAGAAGCTTGGTGCTAGCGGCGCTGAGGCTCCTGCTGCAGCAGGGCAGGCTCCGCCGGCAGCCAAGCTCCTCCCCCACCTCTTTCCCGGGTGTGTTGCATTCCCACCCATCCCCATCTCCTTGCCGCCAATCAGCTGTTCATCCGCACGAGGGAGGGGGAGGAGCGGAGAAGAGGTGGAGGCGGGGCCTTGGGGAGGGTGGTGGAATCAGGGCATACCCCCTCCAGCCCCCTGCCCTGAACCACTCAGGGCAGGGGGCTGGGAGCACCCCCACAACCCCAGCCCACACCCCCAACCCTCTGCCCTGACCCCTGCACTCCCTCACACACCTCCAGCCCCCTGCCCTGACTCCTGCACCCCGCTCACACCCTCCATGACCCAGCCCTGACTCCTGCACCCCCCCACATACCCGCCCCCCCACACCCCATGTCCTGACTCCTGCACCCCCTCACACCCCCAGCCCCCAGTCCTGACTCCTGCACCCCCACACATACCCAGCCCCCCCACATCCCATGCCCTGACTCCTGCACCCCCCCTCACACACATCCAGCCCCCTGCCCTGACTCCTGCACCCCTACACATCCCTACCCCCACCCTGAGCACCAAATGGGAGCTCCACACCCCAACCTCCTGCCCCAACCCTGATCCCCCTCTCTCACCCTAGCGCCTGGCCAGACCCTGCAACCCCAGCCCTGTGGTCACTGCACTCCCACCCTCAGCTCAGTGCAGAAAGAGACAAAGAGAATGGGCTAGAACCAGGGAGAAGGTAGATACCCGCTTTATGTGAGCAGGGGCTGGGGGGGGGGGATCCTATTTACTCCCTCCTCAGCCCTGCTGCGCTTGCAGCTTACCCCCAGCCTCACCCTTGCTCCCGGGACCAATCCTAGCTCCCGCCCCACTGTGCTTTTGCCCCCCCGGGCCCCTGCGCTGCTTCAGCCAGCAGGGACTAATCCTCCCACCGTGCCCCACTGTGCTCACCTTGCCCCTGGCCCCTGCCTCGCTCCGAGGGGTCCCACAAATATGTTTGGTGCCAGACCCACAAAAATCTGGCCCTGCCCCCCTTACAGTAATTTAATCTAGAGCACATTTCCCTAGTTTGCTTATGAGGATGTCATGTGAGTATGTCAAAAGCCTCACTACAAAAACAAAAAACAAGAAATATCATGTTTACTGCTTCCCTGCATCCAGCAGGCCAGTAACCCTATCAAAGAATGCTTGTTTCTTTGCTTGTTTTTTTTTTTTTTTAAAGCAAACAGAGTGCGCAGGAACATGCTGAATTGACTGGGTGGGAGTAATGTCCTCTATGTACAGAGCAGGTATAATATGGGCAGTAGCAATGCTGGCTTCCTCAGATTGCCTGCTACTGAGACTCAGCTCTGACCTAGAAGGCCCCCCTCTAGGCATATGAGCTCAGTCTCCAGGCCCATTCAAGCTTTAACCTCTGTTCTTTAGCTACCAATAAGGGCAGCACTTAGTCACAGCTATGCTTGGGGATTTGTGATGCTGCCCCTGTCCAGTAGGAACTGCACTAAGACCACCAGCCCATTTTACACAGGCCCTTGAACAGCTAACCGATGCAAACAGCTTTCAGTCAGTGACAATCTGGGCTGGATTTAAGCAGTGACTTGACTTCTTTATTGCTTCACTAAGTCCCTGAACAATTTAGTGTCATGTTTTCCTCTATCATTTTGGATCTGATATTCCGCTTTCATGGCATCCTGTGTAGGGAGTGGGCAGTCATGCCTCATGGTTAGAGGCAGGTGCTTGTGCGACTGGGATTCTAGGGGAGCCATGCTGAGATTGCTCAGTTAGGGCAAATTGCAAAGAATGGGGCAGACAATCTCCAAAACTGGCAGCTATTTTAATACTTAGATTCACCAATCCAGCAACAAACAGCTTCTATAATACCTCAATGGTTATCCGGAAGCCAAAAATACAATACAATTAAGACAATCCAGCCTAAGGGCTCCCATCCAGACATCCAAATCAAATATGATGATGATTACTGAAAATCTTGTCCATCATATAAAAAGTTCTACCATTCCCAAAGGATCAGACATATCAGCCACCAGGTCAATGAATATTTCAGATCTTACCCAAATACACGCTTACAGCCAATTCTTATTAACTAAACTGAATTTTATTAAAAAAGAAAAGAGAGAGAATATTGGTTAAAAGATCAGTATACATATAGATATGAATAGAATTCTTAGGTATTTTCATAGTTGAGATGATGAGCTTTGGAGTTGCAAGGACTCCTTTCCAGAATCAGTTCATTAGGTTATTATCCAATGTCCAAAACCCGGGCAATCGAGAATGGAACTTGAGACCTCAGTCTTGCGACTCAAACTTCCCTTGATGAAGCTTAAGCACATCTGAGGCAACAGGATCAGGGCCCAAGAGTTCCTTTTACAGATCACTGGCAGGCTATAATAGTTTCTTGACAGCTGGTATTCCTTGGGTGAAGAATAGCGGCTTTGAAGTAGAACTACCTATTTCCTGTGTATACACAGGTACCTAGTTGCATTCATCAGCATAAGGTAATTATCCATTAAGCAGTTCATAGACAGTTTACTACAAACTTCAAAGAAGAATATAGACAATGACATTATTACACCCCAAATTTCATCTAAATGTTAATATTCCCTTTTGATCTCTGAATCAATAGATATAGTAACAGACAGGAACTGTCAGTTTACATGGTTAACATCTAACAAGATGTGAGCGAACACATGCAATTAGTATTACCTCTAATTTTCTAACAATACAGGTTTGCATTTCAAAGCTCTAGTTTATCTAACATGAAATGGCCCTAATTACCATTTACATACTTCTCTAACATGTCTCTAAAGGTTGAATTAGGGTCATTTAGCCTGCTAGTCACTTAACCCTTTTTGGCTTAATGTCACAGCCTGGAACTGGGGTCAGGGTCAGGTGCTAAGCCAAAAATCAAAGCCAGACTCATAGTCTTGTGCCAAGCTGAAGGTCAGAGCCAGAGAGTCAGGAGTATGGCATAGGTGCAGGCACCTGGAGTGAGGTAGGAAAGCAGGAACTGGGAACAGATGGGGGGTTGGGATAAAGAGGACAGGAATAGGCTGGGAGGCAGGAACCAGGAGGCAGGCAAGTAGGCACAATCCATAATAGCAGCCAGCTAGGAATTCCTCAAGTTACTCAGACAACTTCATGTGCCTCCTTCTGGTTTAAGTAGAACTTCTGAGCCAGTCAGTTGGACTGCATGTGTCCCTCAATCAGGACCTTTGTGGGCGGGGCCCTTTGCAAGCTAGAGCTTCACTTGCCTCTTCTTCAGTCACTCAGGTGAGCTGCTGGGTGGCAGCCATAGCTGGAGCACTGCCTGGGGGCCTGCAGGCCCTCACATCATCCCCTCATCTAGTGCCTTCTCTGGGCAGCAGTGGAAGGTATTTACCAGGTCAGGAGCATGGACATTCTCTGCTGGCTCCCAGGAGTGCTCTTCAGGACTGTAGCCTTCCCAATCCACAAGATACCAGAGTCTACCCAGTCAGATTCTGGCATCATGGATCTCATGGATGATATTCTCATCATGGTCTTGAACATTACCAGCTAGGAGTGGGGTGGTTGGAAGTGGTAAAGGAATGGATCCTGAAAGTGGTGCTTCAGGAGTGATATATGGAAAAGTGGGTGTATTCAGAGAGAATCAGGCAAGTTGAGTTCAAAGGTGACTGGTTAATTTTCCAGGGAACTTGGTAGGGGCCAAGGAACTGGTAGTCCAATTTATAAGATGGCCGGTTTGAGTGTAGGTTTTTTGTCAAGAGCCATACCTTCCGTCCTGCTGTCAGGGCATGCCCTTCTGCGCATCAACTTCCTGCATATTGTTTATAGCTCTTCTTAGCATCCTCCAGGTGAACTTTTATGTCATCTTGGGTTTGATGTATCTGTTTTAGCCAGTCCAGGGCTGCTGGTTTGTGGGTATCTCCAGGTAGAAGTGAGGATGGAACCCACAGTTCAAAATAAAAGGCTTTGCCCTGTAGATGCATGTTCTACGTTATTGTATGCAAATTGTGCCTGAGGTACCAGCAAGGACCAGTCATTCTGGTGTAAGTTTATGTAGCATTGAAGATACTGCTCCAGCATCTGGTTGGTTCTCTCTGCTTGACCATTTCTTTGAGGGTGGTACGCAGAGATGAGGCAGGACTGGATGCCCAAAAGCAGGAGATAAATTTTGCACAGCAGTCAGAGACAATGTGCCCTGGGAGGCCATGGAGACAGACAACTTGGTCCACCCAGATCCAGGTGGTTTCATGGGAGAAGTGTAGGCCAGTAGAGGGGATGAAGTGTGCCATCTTTGTGAGGTGGTCCACTATTGTCAGCTTCACTGACTTCTTTCTACAGTCATTCAGGTAAGCTGGTGAGTGGTCGCTGTGATTGGACCACTACCTAGGGATACACAGGACTGGGTTTAAAGCCTGACATCCCTTGTATAGTCTACGTTCAAACATATGTCATTGTTCTCAGTTGTAGTTTTCAAAACAGTGAGCAGGAATCTGAGTAAAATGATCCCAGGGACCAGTTTTGAGTGAGTTATTTTATATTGTTTAGAGGATTGCGTAAGCAGCTGCAGACCACTGAAAGGTGCCCAGATACTCTGCTCATGGGTGCATTATAAGAACCTGAGTTGAATACTTTGTCCCGACTACTGCAGATCACCACTGTAGGTGCGGGACATATTGGTATTTGTTAGAAAGTATTAATTAGTTCCAAGATTTAGCTCAGTCTATTGACAATGGTGCCCTTCCATGGCTGAAGGAAAAATAGTTCCCCATGGTGCACTATTTCCCTAGGTTTAGGGACATCTATTGTGATGCACAGAAGATTATTACTGTAGAAAAATAGAAAACAGTATTTCATCAGAGGATACAAAGTATATCACTTAAAGAAGTCAGAGAAGCTAGACAGCTCTTCAGTCCATAAAGTGGGCTAGAGTTCTCTACTCAAGGTAGGTGATTCAATAATACACATCCAGCAAAGAGAGTTAATCTATATCCAAAGCACCTTAATAAAGTACAACTTTAAAAAAAATCAGCAAGATCATCTGGTTCTAGCCACTCTTGTGTTACATGGCTTTAGTTGTTCTCTGATGGTTGTCAGCTGAACTGGGGTGATTGTTTCCAACAGCAGAGGGAGCTGGGGAAGGAGAGACTGCATTCTCTGCAGTCAGAAAGAAGGATGTTGAGCCTGAAATTACTAATAAGTGGGAAACCAGGCTGCCTGAGCCGGCCAGGAAAGCTGCTCCCACCCCTGTTCTGCCCTGGCCCCGCCTCTTCCCATCCCTGCTCCGCCCCCACTCCACCCCTTCCTCCAATGCCCCCACCCCTGCTCCACCCCCACCTGCCTCTTCCCACACCTGCTTCATCCCCGCCCTGCCCCCACTCCACCCCTTCCCCTGAGCTGCGTCCCAGGGGACTGCAGCAAGTGTCGTGCACTGACCGGGCAACGGGAAGTGGAGCAACCCAGCCCCAGCCCACTTGGCTCCGCTGATGAATGCTGCGGGGTGGTTCCCCTCTGCCCCCCAAGCCTCAAGGCTGGGAGCCAGGGGAGCAGAGTGGAGCAGGCTGGGTCTGGGTCACTCCACTTCCTGCCACCCTGTGAGTGTGGCTTTGGGTGCTCCCTGCACTCACCAGGCAGCGGGAAGTGGAGCGACCCAGCCCCAGCCCACTCCGCTTCACTGGTGAGTGCTGGGCCAATGGCCGTGAACGGGCCAATGGGAGCTGTGGGGGCGGCGCTTGTGGGCGCAGGCAGCACAGGGAGAAATGCTGTCCCCCTGCCCCCAGGGGTGCTCAGAGATGTGCCAGTAGCTGGCCACTTCCAGGAGCGGCGTGGGGCTATGGAAGGCAGGCAGCCTGCCTGAGCCCTGCTGTGCTGCCAGTCAGGAGCCGCCTACGGTAAGCCCCTCCTGGCCGGAGCCTACCTCTCGCACCGCTCCCCCACCCAACCCCCTGCCCCAGGTCAGAACCCCCTCCTGCACCCAAACTCCCTCCCACACCCCACACCTCCTCCTGCACTCCAAACCCCTGCCCCAGGTCAGAATCCCCTCCTGCACCAAACTCCCTCCCAGAGCCTGCACCCCTCATCAAATCCTGAACTCCAACACTCTGCCCCAGCCTGGAGCCTCCTCCCTCCAAGAAAGAAACTAATATAACAGCTGTTCTAAGGTAAGAAGTAGGCTATTTTGAATTAACTTAACTATATTCTACGTGTTTTAAGACTGAAATGTAACCACAGAATGGCTTTATGTTAATTAAAAGGCAAGTTTAGTATAGCGTTAGTAGCCTCAATACCATAATTGTGATCATTTTGTTTTAAATTAGGAAAAAGACTTGTATATAGGGGCCCCACTAAATCTAATAGCCCCCGGCCCACAGGAGAGTTAATCTGGCCCTGCCCCTCCACACTTGGATCCTGCCTGATTGAGTCTGCCTGCCCCATACCTGGTGAACCTGGCACAGAGGGGCAGGGCCCTAGGGTGTTTCTGGGGCAGGCCCAGGCTTTGTGTTGTGTCAGAGTCAGGTGCAGCCTCACCTCTAAGTCTGTGTCCTGGGGGGGAGGGGTTGGAGGGTGATCTCCCAACTTCATCCACCAGTGGTCTGTGCTCCACACTGCCATGCTGGAGCCTCTGCATTTATTTATTGACAAATAAAACTTGCAGAATTTTGCAGAATTTTAAAATATTGTGTGCAGAATTTTTAATTTTTTGGCGCAGAATGCCCTGAGGAGTAGCTGTAGTAACATATGGGGATGCACTTATTTTGGAATGTTACTATAAAATACAGTATTATTATATAAGAGTTTGATTCTTTAAAGGAGCACATTACAAAGAAGAGGAGTGTGTATGTGACCAGTAATTGTAGGGGTGCATCTGCTGTTCAGATCACCAAGTAGAGAGACTGTAAAACAATCCTCAGCTCATGCATGATGAAACTACGGTGAAGATTTGAGTATCATTTAGTGATTCTCTGGTGCCTTCTGATTCAAGCTGGCCAGGTACCAGGAAAGCAGAATCTTTGAAAGATATAACATATGTGTTTTCCAGTTCAGTATGGTGTTTATAGCTTCTTTCCTTAGATTACAAAATAAAATTAGAAATCATCAGATGACATAATATAGCACATTGTTAGACACAACATTTTGGGTGGAGATCAAATATAGTGGCTGATTTGGCTTGGTCTGACTTTCTCTCCTAGCAAATGTAAATTAATTAAAAATATATCTTATGAGTTTAGTACTAGAAATGGCACCAGATTCTTAGCTATGGAAAATCACAGAAATATATGGCTGGAAGGGACCTCAGGAGGTCATCTAGTCCAGTGGTTCTCAACCAGGGGGGGTACACATGCCACTGGTGGTACGGAGAGATGTACCGGGGGTACATCAACTGATCTAGATATTTGCCTAGTTTTACAACAGGCTAAATAAAAAGCACTAGCAAAGTCAGTACAAACCAAAATTTCATACAGACAATGACTTGTTTATACTGCTCTATATACTGTATACTGAATACCTAAATTAAATTAGACAGCACTAGTTGGATGGAAGAATTCATCTGTCAACCCAGCGATCACCTCTTGGAGAGATGATTACCTACAGCAGTGGGAGAACCCTTCCTGTTGCTGTAATGAGTGTCTACACTGAAGTGCTACAGCAGCAATGTAGACATTGTCCTAGTCCCCTTTGTGGATCTAGCCCTAAATGACTTGTCCAAAGTCACAAAAGTAAAGAATAGAACCCAGATCTCCCAAAATCCCAGGCTAGTGCCAAGTTTATATATAAGAGGAGTGAGGGAGCCTATATAAAAGGAAGGAGGACAAGAGAACACAGAGTCACAGAATCCAAGGGAGGAGAGAAAGATCAAAAAGGGTATAGCGAGGTAAGGAAGTCCCTTTGTCTTAGGTAGGAGGAGCTCATTAGCATCTTCTGTCAGGGCAGTTTGGTGGAATGAAGAGGATGGAAGCCAGGTTGGAGAGGTTCCAGGAGACAGCTGGAGGAAATGAAGCCTGGGCAGAATAAGCAAACAGCACACTGGGATTCTTGAGACAAAGGGAGGAGTGAGAGGGACTGATAGGATCGGGAAAGGCTTATATATGACTGGATAAAGACACTTGCTTGAGGCAGTGGGAAAGGAGCCTGGGCAATAAAGCAGTTAGAGAGAGGGGAGACGGAATCAGACAAGGAGCAAAAGACACAATGAGATGAGTAATGTTTGAGGGGTTAGAGGCTGGACAGATGTAAAAGTGGAAAGGCTGACATTCATGGAGGAGGAAATGAGAGGGGGAAATCAGAAACTATTACAGTATTGGTGCCACATAGCTACTTAGATATAGACTCCAAAACTGGAGGGCAATAATATGGGTTAATCAAAGGAGCTGAGATGCAGCTGAAGCAGAATGGGTGCTGTGGAAAGCAACATTACCCAGCGTGAAGGCAAGGGATTGTGGCCAGGGGAAGAAATAGGGCTGCTGGCATTGAAGTGAGGTGAAAAGGAGGATGGGAAGCTAGGGGCAGTTAATATCTCCACAGAGGGTGAGGGGAGAGAAGAGCCAGATGGAGAAGGCCTCAAAAGGAAGTGAAGGAGTGGGGATACAAGGAGAGAGGGGAAAGGCCACAGGAAGAGAGAAGACACTGAGGCCATGTCTACAAAATATCTTCGATTCCTGTATACCAGTGCAAGGGTATGGGGGACAAGCAGGATATGCTGGCAGTTATGGTATATGAAGAACATTGACTTAGTTGGCATTACAGAGACTTGGTGGGACAACTCCCACGATTGAGGGATATAGCTTGTTCTGGAAGGATAGGTATGGGGGAAAAAGAAGGAGGTGTTGCACTGCATGTCAAAATCTCGGAGCCACTGACAATAATATTTGCAAACTCATGGATGACAGCAGAGGTCCTGGAAGACCTGATCAGGGCTAATGTAGTGCCCATCTCTAAAAATGGGTAAAAGGAGAAGCCGGGGAAGCCGGGGGAACTATAGACCAGTCAGCCTGACCTCGATACCTGGGAAGCTACAAGAGAAATATATAAAACATTCAATTTTCAAATACCTGGAGGCTGAAGTGGTGATCACTAACAGCCAGCATGGATTTAACAAAAAGAAATCATGCCAGACCACTGTCATTTCCTTCTTTGACAAGGTAACTTGTTTGGGGGATAGGGGGAATAAAGACGGCATAATATACCCGAACTTTAGCAACGCTCTTGACACAGTCTCACATGACATTCTCATAAGTAAGCTGGAAAAAGGTGGTCTCGGTAGAGCTACCATTAAGTGGTTACATAAATGGTTAAACCACTGTGAACAAAGAGTAACTATTAATGGAATGACATCGTATTGGAAGGAGGTCTCAAGTGGGATTCCACAGGGATCTGTTCTGGGTTCAGGGTTATTTAACATCATTATTAATGACCTGGATGTAGGAATAGCGAGCAAACTGATCAAATTTGCATATGACACAAAGCTGGGGGGGATTGCAAACATTCTGGAGAAAAAACTAAAATTCAAAGTGGTTTGGATAAATTGGAGACTGGGCTATAGACAACAAAATGAAATTCACCAAAGACACATGTAAGGTGCTATACTTACGGAAGAAAAAACAAATGCACAAATACAGAATGGGTGAGAACGGACTTGGCAGCAGCACTGCTGAGAAGGATCTCAGAGTTGTGGTGGATCACAGCCTCAACATGAGTCAACAATGTGACGCTGCTGCAAAAAAAAAAAATGCAATTTTGGGTTGCATTAACAGAGGCATAGCATGAAAATCACAGGAGGTGACAGTACTGCTGTACTCAGTGCTGGTTAGGCCTCAGCTGGAGTACTGTGTCCAGTTTTGGTCACCACTGTATAGAAAGGATGTAGAAAAACTGGAAAGGATCCAGAGGCGAGTGACAAAGGTGATCCAAGGGATGGAATGCTAGCCCTACAAGCAAAGACTGAAGGAACTGGGTATGTTTAGTTTGGGAAAGAAGAGCTTAAGGGGAGGACATGATAGCGGTCTTCAAATACTTGAAAGGCTGCCATAAAAAAGATGTAGACAAATTGTTCTCTTTTCACAGAGGGCAGGACAAGAAGCAATGGGTTCAAACTACAGCATAGCAGATTTAGGTTAAATCTCAGAAAAAGCTTCCGAACTGTAAGACCAGGAGGACAATGGAACAGACTGCCTAGGGAGGTCGTGGAAGCTTCTTCCCTGGAGATTTTCAAAAGGATACTGAATAGCCATCTGTCTTGGATCGTTTAGACACAAAAAATCCTGCACCTTGGCAGGGGGTTAGACTAGCTGACCCTTGCGATTTAAAAATGTGGGATCCTGATTTAATAAACATCAATCGGTTAATCAAATGAGGGGTTTTCTGACAACAGAGACTACAGGATTGTTTGGCTCCTGTCCATTTCTCTATGGAAGTATTTCCTTGGATGGAAATAGGCAAGGCTAAGCTCTGCCTCAGACACATGTGGAGGAGATCCACTGAAATGAACAGGGAACCCATGTGTCCAGCATCATCTGAGAACTGGGGGCCAAAGAGAACAGGATCACACATTATTTCTGACATGACACTGAAACTCATTAGTGTGGACTGTCTGATACACAGGTAACCTACACTACAAATATGGGCTGGGATTATCAAGGCACCTCATGGAGTTAGGTGTTCAAGTCCCACTTAAATTCAAGGGATTTGGGTGCTGAATTCCCTTAGCCTCTTTTGAAAATCCTCCCCACCCCCATAATCTTTTATCAGGTTAACTAGTATTTTAAACTAGGAATTTTAAAAATAGGAGCCTAAAGTTAAGCACCTAAATCCATATTTAAGCACTGAAATAAATGGCCTGATTTTCATAAGTGCCCAGAACCTAGAAGTTCCTAGTGACCTCATTTGGACCTGTGGTCAACTCAGCACTCTAGAAAAGCAGACAGGTATTTATTTCATACATACATACACACACACATATCCCTGAGCTGCATCCTGCGCAGACCTGCTAGAGCCCAGGTGCAAGGTCTTATCTTTGTGCAAAATGCAGTGCAAGCTTACAGCACTCTATAAATACTGAAGATATTAATGTAAACCTTTCTGTAAATTCATTCCTAGAGCAGGTACCCACTAAGTCAGGGTTTATGGTACTAACATGTTGACAAAGTGAAAAATCAAAGTAGCACAATAAAAAGGTTATTACTAATTGTGAGTTTACAGTTCATCAATTCTACACAGTAGAGGTAAAAAGATTACTCTGTGCACGACAGCACAGCAGGAGAATTATTGACCGGCTGACATAGGAGGAGAAAATTTCACTGTGAATGTGAATCAGAAGAAAAAGAATGATCAACAAGGTGATGGAAATTAGGACAGGGAATTGTAACGAACCGGGAAATTATTTTTAGTCACACTACAAATTATCACCTTCTAGCACGTCAGTGAGAATGGCAGGATCTACAATACCATTAGCATTGCCCATCAGGCTCTTCTTGAGCTATTTGGTTACAAGGAGCTGGAGGAAGGATGGTCTTGTCTTGCCTTGTCTTCAGAGCGTTGGCCTAGGGCTCAGTGAAAACTAGGTTCTATTCCTGCACTGACACAGATTTCTAGACTCATTTTGGCCAAGTCATTCAGTCCTTCCCTGCTTCCCCTTCATGTTGTGTGGATAAATTCATTAATGATTTTCAGTTCTCAAATGTGTGTACTGAGTATGACAGTATTGTTAGTGAATATTAGTGTGGTGCAGTGTTGTGATGCTAGTAGGCTAATGGCTGGCAACAAATATTGTGTTGCATGTGAATACTGCCTTATTTTCTTGATTGTTAGTTTTTTGCCTTGCATGTATTTCACTCCTATATAGAGTCAGCACA
Source organism: Chelonia mydas (assembly GCF_015237465.2). Classification (NCBI taxonomy): domain Eukaryota; kingdom Metazoa; phylum Chordata; order Testudines; family Cheloniidae; genus Chelonia; species Chelonia mydas. The sequence goes on along the minus strand of NC_057849.1, from coordinate 51,503,098 downwards.
AGTCTATGCACCATTTAAGTCCCACTTACATCCTATTTTGAGGTCTTAAGTAGGGGCTGGTCTACACTAGAAGCACTACAGTGGTGCAGCTGCATCGGTGCATCTATACTGCTGTAGCACGTCCAGCAAACACGCTTTATTCTAATGGGAGAGAGCTCTCCTGAAAGCATAATAAATCCACTTCCACGAGAGGGGGTAGCTATGTTGGTGAGAGAAGCTCTTCTGCCAACATAGCTCTGTCCACACCAACGCTTAGGTAAGTATTACGTACATCACTCAGGCATGTGGTTATTCACATCGCTGAGCAACGTAAGTTATACTGACATAAGTGGTTGTATAGACTAAGCCAAGCTGCTGCACAGGCCTTGTGCTGGCTTCTATTGCAGGGGTGAATTTTGCTTATTGTAAGGATGGAACTACACTTGAGCAACTTTACCTATAATAAATGTCCATATAGAAACTACATTCCTTAGGTTTTTTATATTAATGTATCTAAATGTGGGGGCAAAAGAGAAGGGCTAGCCAAGGAATGGGTTGAAACTTGAAGAGCCAGTAAAATATGTAAATACATGTAATTTAATTCAATAAATAATTTAAATTAATTTCAGAGACTGTAAAAAACAGTAAATATCTTCTACTTACAACTATGGAAGTCTGGCAGAGGAACATTTAAACAATGTCCAGCTTCTTCTGTCTAGCACTCAACACTTTCAGTGGAAACATGGGAGGAGCCTGACAACCTGAAAACGTAAGAGAGAGAGAGAGTTCTAACCCCCTTGGTTAGAAAGAAAACCTCAGTTCATGTTTTCAAAGTTTTCTTCAAGATGATGAGGGCTGGGAACAAGCTATAATTTTAGGAGGCAAGAAGGAAATGCCAATCATTTTCACAAGTTATGTCAAACCCAAGAGCAAGAATATTCACTTGTAGACAAATTTGCTTAAACACCAAACTGTTCTTTAATTCTTCAGTAACATTTTCAAAAGCACCTAAGTGACTTTCAAAAGTGACAGGACCAGCTTTTCAAAGGTACTTAGGCACCTAAAGATGCTGATAGGTCCTTCTGTAAACCCCGCTATCTGCATCATTAGGGTGCCTAAATACCTTAGAAAACCTGGCCCTTTGGCTCCTAAGTCCCATTGACTTTCAGGGACCTAAATGCCTGTCACTTTTGAAAGGTGACCTTGGTTCCCAAGTCATTTAAGTATTTTTGAAAGTTTTACCCAGTCTATTTGTAACCCACACACCTCCTGGGTGTGGTGTTCTGTCCCCTCTAGTGGTACTGAGACCATGTAGAGTTTAATGAGTCTGCTACAGCCTTAGCTAAGAGCCGTGTGGCTTTTAGCTCATGCAGTAGAGGTTCATGCATTTAGCTCCAGAGGTCCTAGGTTCTATCCCACCCGCAGATGACCGGGGTCTGTGTTACATATTAATGGCAGGAGATACACCACTGAAATTTTAAAAGTAGACAAATGAGAATTCTTGCCTGTTATCTTTTACTTCTCTTCTTCATGGATTGCAATAGTGAAGTGTGTGCTTTGCCTTCTAATAATTACCACAACTGCCTGTTTGTCACAAACTAGATATTTTGGCACCCTCTGTTTGGCTTCCTGCTTTTTGGTCTCACTGATCTCAGTTTAATAATTTCTTCGTTGAAGTGTTTTATGTATTCTCCAACTGCTGGTAAACTAGGAAAGCTTTGCAATAATTATATTAGTAAGAGCTTTAACCATGGCTAATGGAAATTATTAATAGCAAAATTCTCCGTCCCAAGACTCAGAAAAGAAATTAGCAGGTACCAACGTTTCCTTTCTGTGCCCTGGAACAAGAATTTGCAATGGGTGGGATCTGGCTAGCAATCCCTTAAGATTGAAGATGAAGACAATTTTACCCTAGAAAGGAAGATAACAGGAGAAAAAGAAGACTATTGCACTAAGGAGCCTTCTTCCAAAGGCAGTGTCTGAGGAAGAGGAAAGTATCAAATCTATAACATTTAAATAGAGCATGACTTGTCTTTCCAGGTTTTTCTGAGGAATTCAGCTGGGCTGATCTGAACTTGAGCTGATCAGAAATCTTTGAAAAAAAATGCAGCTAAATTTCAACCAGAAGTAGTGAATATCACAAAAAACCCTTCAAATATTCATTTGTTTTTTAAAATAAACGTGCTTTGACTGTGTTTGCTTTTCTGCTTTCTTTCCCAGAGGCTTTTTACAAAGAAGTTTTCTTTCCAGGATGTTCATGGGAGCAGCAAATTTTAGACCAATATTGCAGAATACTAACCTTTGAATTGGTAGTCCAAAGTTTCAGATTGAACTAGAAACCAGATTCTAAGAGTTACACTCATGCAGGGTCCAATTTAGGAAAGAACTTGCACAAGCATGTGCTTAAATGTTGCCCTGAATAAAGATGATTTCCTCAATTGCAGCTCCAGTAAGGGACAGCAAGGGACACCAAATAGCCCATGTGTTAACTCAACACAGCTCAAATTTCAAAGACAGTGAATATGCTCAAAAATTAGTTAAAGGCCACAAATTATTTGCAGGATGACTCCTGCAAATAATTTTGAATGGCAATTATATTTGAGAAAATTAGAATCTGTTTGCAGACAATTTATGAGCAGAAAAAGAGGCAAAATTAATTGGATAAATTACTTGCTACAAATTATTCATGCAGCTCTAGTGGAAATTAAATTAGATTTTAAATAATTCTGTCATAGTTTTTTTAATCTGAGGTATAATTAATAACACAGGTAAAGTCTTTGCAGAATTTGGTATGTATAATCCTTTTATCTTGACTTTTCCCATTTAATGAACATTTTAACAGATTTGCATTTTTAAAAGGCTAAAATAAAAATAAGAAGGTTTTGTTTGCCATGAAGTAGTCCAATGGCTGATCAAAACAGCAGACTTTTCCCGGCGGAGCTTGAATATATTTACTTTCTTATTTTGCTTAATCTTTAGGGAATTTGTTTAATCATCAGGGAATTTGCTCCAGTTTTCTGAAGGTTTGCTCATTACTCTTCACACTAGTGTTATGAGGATTTGAGAAATCCTTGTGAAAAGCAAAAAGATATCATCTGCAAAAGTTATTTTATTGACTTTTCACTGAACCAAAACAATAGAAGCATCTTTGACATGAAAAGGTTACTTTGGGGCAGTGATGGGCAACCTGTGGGCCACGGGCTGCACACAGCCCATCAGGGTAATCTGCTGGTGAGCCACAAGACAGTTTGTTTACATCGACCATCAGCAGGCACGGCTGCCCGCACTCCCCGTGGCCATGGTTCACTGTTCCCGCTCAATGGAAGCTGCAGGAAGCCCACCCAGTGGATTACCCTGAAGGGCTGCGTGCGGCCTGCGGGCTGCAGGTTGCTCACCACTGCTCTGAGGCAATTGAGGTTCATTTATCATTCAGAACAGTGTAACCGACAACTTTGGTTAGTTCAGAAGCATATGGGACACTAACCTTTAAAACAAAACTACAAGGAGAAAGTAATACAAAGAAGAAATACAAGTTGTTGGCTATTCATATTGGGTGAAACTCACCCAGTGCAGAGGGCCATTACGAGGCCTATGCACCACCACTTCAGCCTTCAAAGTAGACCTTATGGCTCTGAGCACAGGTGAAGTTCACTCAATGGATCAGATTCTGATACCCTTACATTGAATAATATCTTACTAGGTAAGTGGTTCGATTGACATCAGTGGAACTATTGACCTTGGCCCTGACTCAACAAAGCAGTTAAACACATGCTTATCAATGTGCCTTAGGCATATATTTAATTTCTTTGCTGAATAAGGATGGACTTCAGCATGCACTCAACTTTAGGCACTGCTCGTGTGCTCTGCCTAATCTGAGCCCTGGTAAGGTAAAACTCAGTGTAAGTAAGGATGGCACAATCAGGCTCAGAATAAGTGCATCATTATGGGCTAGCGGACAAAGGCAACATTTTATAATGTAAAACTTCTGACTGTTTTTTAATGCAGCATGTATGTAACCTGTTGAAATCCCTAGTGCTGGATATTAGGGAGGAATATAGCTTTAGTAAATTTCAAATAAAGGATTAGAAATATCTATGAATAAGAAAAGTGACTGCAGATATACATGCTAGGATAAAATTACAAATGCTGTTAATCTTTATGCTTCAGGGTATAAGCTGATCGCCAGGTTGGATCAGGAAAATAAACTCCCCTTAGTGTTGCAAATGTAGCTATATTATGTCTTCCTCCACAGAATGTCATGTTAGACAGTGTCTGAGCCATTTTTCCAGCCTAGACAGACCATTAATCTGATCAGGTGTGCCAATTCCTATGTTCTTAAGATCAATTATTTAAAGTGAAGGCAATGCACATTTTTTAAATGTAGAAAAATACATTTTTTATGTATTTTAAGTGCAACTAAAAAAATGAAAACCTGGGACAACATGAGAGGTGTTAGTCAGAAGTGTAGTGAGGGTCTATTGTGGCATAATGAGTTCTGAGGAGAGTGCAGCAGGATGATTATCACTCTGTCACCTTTCCAGCCTCGTAGAGTGTAACAAATAAATGATTTCATCACAGTGTGACCCTCTCTTATTTGCTCATTAAGAAATGACAGATAGGTCTACACATCACAGCAAGACTACAGATATTGCTATTCCACAGAGAGAAGATCAAATAAAACATTCATTCCCTGACATTTTGGAGAACTAATGATCAGCTTTATGGTCATCACTGAGTTTTATGCCTGCATGGTGATAAAATAAGTGGCTGGTTGATTAGTATGCAGAAAAGTTATACAAACTATATGAAGAAAAGGAGGATTTGTGTCACCTTAGTCCTCCTTTTCTTTTTGCGGATATAGACTAACACGGCTGCTACTCTGAAACAAACTATTTACTCAGTGTGAAAATCATTTGGCACCAAAACCTGTCTTTTTGAGACAAATAAAAAGGAGACTCTTAAGCGCTGGAGTTTAGGCTACAGATTTGGTCTATCTAAAATTGTTGTTGTCTGATGTTAGGTACTGTATATATATTCCACTTCTTCACTGACAATGTTTAGTAAAGCCACCGCAATTATTAAACTGTTCTGTATTTGGAAAGAAGCAGGAAGATGTACTTTCATTACATGAGGTACTTTCTAGTCCATCAGTAATTCAGGAGGATGCTAATCAACATCTACTAGGGATAAACATTTTTAAATCAGCAGATTTAAACTTGCACCCAAGAGACTTAAAAGGAGTTGGCTGAGGAGATCTCTGGCTTGCTGATGTTAATTGTTAATAAATTTTGGAATATCAGGGAAGTTCAAGAAGACTGGAAGAGTGCTAATGTTATATCAATGTTCAAGTGGGATGGCCTGGGTAAGGATAGGAATATAATTAATGCCACTCAACATAATGGACATGCAACTGAACATGAACTCCCAGTGCAATGTCGGGAACTTATGCAATCCTTGAATATAAATAAATAGGAAAGTAATGAGTAGGAATAGGTGATTTTTCCTCTGTAAATAGCATTGGTGAGACCAGTGCTGGAATTGTGCATCCAGTCCTGGTGTCCACATTTTTAAAAAAGATGTAGAAAAGTTGGAGAGGGTGCAGAAAAAAGACATAGGGCTGTAGAAAATGTTTTATAGTGAAAGACCTAAAGAGTTTGATCTGTTTAGCTTACCAAAAAGAAGAGTGAGAGGTGACTTGATTACACTGTCTAAGAACCGGCATGGGAAGAAAATACTAGGTACTAAAGGGCTCTTTAATTTAGCAGAGTAAGAACCAATGGCTGGAAGTGCTTTCTCTCTTGCACATATATGGCATCTGCAGAGCAACATTCTAGAGATGCAAATTTCAAGGCCTCCTCTCTGATATTGTGGATATCATTCAATTGATCTCTGAATCCATATTTGGGGCACTGAATTCTGATGCGTTCGATGGTTGGATGGTCTCACCGCAATGACATGAAGGGGAATCTTTGATTTTCCATTTGTGCATCAAGTAGCTGATTTGTTCGGATGCAGTTCAGTGTGGTCCAAAGTCCGCATGGCAGGTCAAAACTGGGAGGGTAGTTTGTTGGGTCAGTAAAAATGTGCTTGCTTGGAACTACAAAGGAGGTCCAGACATTTTGCCATTCCCTGGTTGGATTCAGAGATATGAGATGGTCATGTGCGGTCCATAGTGGTTTTAGCGATTTCAAACATCGTTGGGGTATGTTATCTGTAACCTGCCAGATAGGAAATTCTGGGTAGTCTTTAGCATGTTTAAGTTCTTGTGCTATGGCTATATTTCAACAAATAGCTGGAGGTTCAATGTTTTCTAATACAGAAAGCCATGGAAGAGGTGTTGATTTTAACATTCCTGTGATGATTCACATGGTCTGATTCAGCTGCCTATCCACAAGTTGAGTATGGCAGCTTCTTGTCCACACCAGTGCACAGTACTCTGCAATTGAGTATGCCAGGGCCAAGGCCAATGTTGGTTAACACAGGGGCTGTTGAGCCCCAGCTTGTTCCTGTTAACTTTTGAATAATGTTGATGCGTGTCTTCACTTTAAAGGCTACTTTCTTGAGATGGTCATGAAAGGTCAGTGTGAGGTGAAGACTGACACCAAGATATGACCCAAAGCCACATACAGTTTCACCACAAAACTTGATAGGGTATTTTGTGCCATTCTATTGTCAAGATGGAAAGCAGAGACTACTGATTTGCCAGAATTTGGTCTCAGACGCCATTTTTGGAAGTACTCCTCCATGATCTTATGGTCAGATGTAAAGGTCACTTCAGGTTCTTTAAAGCTACTGGCCTATATTGCAAGTGCCAAATCATCAGCAGACACTAACTTCTGTGCCATCATTTCAGGCATATCACTCATGTATACATTGAAAAATGTCTGAGAAAGTTCAGAGTCTTGTGATAGCCCATTACTCAAAGTACATGGCTTGCTGATTTGACCTCTGAGGTATATGTGCATCCCTTAGCCATTAAGCATACTGTTCAGGAGCCTGAGAATCCACACACAGGATCACTTTCACCAGCTTCAGTAGCAGACCATCCTTCCAGACTGTGTCAGAAGGATGTGTCAGATACCGCGGATAGATCGATGAAAGCAGTAATGGTCTTGAGTTTTTGTTGGAATCCAGCCTGGATATTTGTAGTGGGGGTCACAGCAACGTCTGTGTCGTCAAAAAGCAGCTTGCTCATTGGGTAGGCTGGGTGTCCACAGTGAGCCCAATTCAGTTCAGATCATAAACTCCATCACCTTGCAGGTGGTGCTCAAGAGGGAGATTGGCCTACAACTAGAAAGGTGATCTGCAGGGTATCCAGGCTTTAGGAGTGCAATGACCTAGGCTTCTCTCCACATGCAGGGAATTTCACTGATCTCCAGAATGTTGGTGAAAATTTCCATGCCAGTGGACCCAGGTTACATAAGAACTCAGGATAGATAGGTACAAAATATATCAGAAGGACAGAATATGTCGTGCTGGTGGGAGAGTGGCACTATATGTGAAAGAAAGCGTAGAATCAAATGAAGTAAAAATCTTAAATGAAGCAAACTGTATCATAGAATCTCTATGGATAGTAATTCTATGCTCGAATAATAAGAATGTAACAGTAGGGACATATTACCGACCACCTGACCAGGATGGGGATAGTGACTGCAAAATGCACAGTGAGATTAGACAGGCTATAAAAACAAAAATTCAATAATATTGGGGGATTTCAATTATCCCCATACTGACTGGCTACATGTCACCTCAGTATGGGATGCAGTCTGTGCTTCAGGGTCTGAGGACAGATTTGGTTACTGGTGTTTCAGAGCAGAACAGCTTTATGGCTGAATGCTTAAGGATGCGGGGAGAGCAAGCAACCTGTCAAGGTTCCTTCCCCACTCTGAACTCTAGGGTACAGATGTGGGGACCTGCATGAAAACCTCCTAAGCTTACTTTTACCAGCTTAGGTTAAAACTTCCCCAAGGTACAAACTATTTTACCTTTTGCCCTTGGACTTTATCGCTGCCATCAAACATCTCACAAGTATATAATTGGGAAAGAGCCTGTTTGGAAACGTCTTTCCCCACAAAATCCTCCCAACCCTTACACCCCCTTTCCTGGGGAAGGCTTGATAAAAATCCTCACCAATTTGTACAGGTGAACACAGACCCAAACCCTTGGATCTTAAGAACAATGAAAAATCAATCAGGTTCTTAAAAGAAGAATTTTAATTAAAGAAAAGGTAAAAGAATCACCTCTGTAAAATCAGGATGGTAAATACCTTACAGGGTAATCAGATTCAAAACACAGAGAATCCCTCTAGGCAAAACCTTAAGATACAAAAAGACACAAAAAAAGGAATATACATTCCATTCAGCACAGCGTATTTTACCAGCCATTAAACAAAAGGAAATCTAACGCATTTCTAGCTAGATTACTTACTAATTTAACAGAGTTTCTGAGACTGCATTCCTGATCTGTTCCCGGCCAAAGAATCACACAGACAGACAGACCCTTTGTTTCCCCCCCTCCAGCTTTGAAAGTATCTTGTCTCCTCATTGGTCATTTTGGTCAGGTGCCAGAGAGATTATCTTAGCTTCTTAACCCTTTATAGGTGAAAGGGTTTTGCCTCTGGCCAGGAGGGATTTTATAGCACTGTATACAGAAAGGTGGTTACCCTTCCCTTTATTTTTATGACAGGAGCATAAACTCTGGCAAGTGAAATGTAAAAATAGAATTAGGAAGGCCAAAAAAGAATGTGGAGAACAGCTAGCCAAAGACTAAAAAGTAATAGCAAAAATTCTTTTAAGTACATCAGAAGCAGGAAGCCTGCTAAACAATCGGTGGGGCAACTGGAAGATCAAGATGCTAAAGGAGCACTCAAGGACTATAAGGCCACTGCGGAGAAACTAAATGAATTGTTTGCATTGGTCTTCACAGCTGAGGATGTGAGGGAGATTCCCAAACCTGAGCCATTCTTTTTAGGTAACAAATCTGAGGAACTGTTACAGACTGAGGTGTCATTAGAGGAGGTTTTGGAACAAATTTATAAAGTGAACAGTAATAAGTCACCAGGACCAGATGGTATTCACCCAAGAGTTCTAAAAGAACTCAAATGTGAAATTGCAGAACTACTAACTGTAGTTTGTAACCTATCATTTAAATCAGCTTCTATAACAAAAGAAGGGAGGATAGCTAATGTGATGCCAATTTTTAAAAAGGGTTCCAGAGGTGATCCCAGCAATTACAGGCTGGTAAGCCTGACTTCAGTACCTGGCCAACTGGTTGAAACTATAGTAAAGAACAGAATTGTCAGACACATAGATTAACATAATTTGTTGGGGAAGAGTCAACATGGTTTTTGTAAAGGGAAATCATGCCTCATCAATCTGCTAGAATTCTTAGAGGGGTCAACAAGCATGTGGACAAGGGGGATCCAGTGGATATAGTGTCCTCAGATTTTCAGAAAGCCTTTGACAAGGTCCCACACCAAAGGCTCTTAAGCAAAGTAAGCTATCAAGGGATAAGAGGGAAGGATGGAGTGGAGGTTAAGGATAACTTAGGCATGGCCCAATATCTAAACAAATACTTTGCCTCAGTCTTTAATGAGGCTAATGAGGAGCTTAGGGATAATTGCAGGATGACAAATGGGAATGGGGATATGGAGGTAGATATTACCACATCCAAGGTAGAAGCCAAACTTGAACAGCTTAATGGGACTAAATCAGGGGGCCCAGATAATCTTCATCCAAGAATATTAAAGGAACTGGCACATGAAATTGCAAGCCCATTATCAAGAATTTTTAATGAATCTGTAAACTCAGGGGTTGTACCATATGACTGGAGAATTGCTAACATTGTTCCTATTTTTAAGAAAGGGGAAAAAAGTGATCCAGGTAACTACAGGCCTGTTAGTTTGACATCTGTAGTATGCAAGGTCTTGGAAAAAAATTTGAAGAAGAAAGTAGTTAAGGACATTGAGGCCAATGGTAATTGGGACAAAACACAACATGGTTTTACATGGTTTTTACATGCTTTTACAACATGGTTTAGACAAAGGAAATGCAGTGGATCTAATTTACCTCGATTTCAGTAAGGCATTTGATACGGTTCCACATGGGGAATTATTAGTTAAATTGGAAAAGATGGGGATCAATATGAAAATTGAAAGGTGGATAAGGAACTGGTTAAAGGGGAGACTACAATGGGTCATACTGAAAGGTGAACTGTCAGGCTGGAGGTAGGTTACTAGTGGAATTCCTCAGGGATCGGTTTGGGGACCAATCTTATTTAATCTTTTTATTATTGACCTTGGCACAAAAAGTGGGAGTGTGCTAATAAAGTTTGTGGATGACGCAAAGCTGGGAGGTATTGCCAATACAGAGAAGGATTGGGATATCATACAGGAAGATCTGGATGACCTTGTAAACTGGAGTAATAGTAACAGGATGAAATTTAATAGTGAAAAGTGCATGGTCATGCATTTAGGGATGAATAACAAGAATTTTTGTTATAAACTGGGGACTCATCACTTGGAAGTAACAGAGGAAGAGAAGGACCCCGGAGTATTGGTTGATCACAGGATGATTATGAGCCGCCAATGTGATATGGCTGTGAAAAAAGCTAATGCAGTCTTGGGATGCATCAGGCGAGGTATTTCCAGTAAAGATAAGGAGGTATTAGTACCGTTATACAGGGCACTGGTGAGACCTCACCTGGAATATTGTGTGCAGTTCTGGTCTCCCATGTTTAAGGAAGATGAATTCAAACTGGAACAGGTACAGAGAAGGGCTACTAGGATGATCCGAGGAATGGAAAACCTGTCTTATGAAAGGAGACTCCATGAGCTTGGCTTGTTTAGCCTAAACAAAAGAAGGCTGAGGGGAGATATGATTGCTCTCTATAAATATATCAGAGGGATAAATACTAGGGAGGGAGAGGAACTATTTAAGATCAGTACCAATGTGGACACAAGAACGAATGGATATAAACTGGTCATCAGGAAGTTTAGACTTGAAATTAGATGAAGGTTTCTAACCATCAGAGGAGTGAAGTTCTGGAACAGCCTTCCAAGGGGAGCAGCAGGGGCAAAGGACATATCTGGCTTCAAGACTAAGCTTGATAAGTTTATGGAGGGGATGGTATGATGGGATAGCCCACTTTTGGCATTTAATTGATCTTTGACTATTTGCGGTAAAGATGCCCTGTGATGGGATGTTAGTTGGGGTGGGATCTGAGTTACTATAGAGAATTCTTTCCTGGTTGTCTAGCTGGTGAGTCTTGCCCACATGCTCAGGGTTTAGTTGATCGCCATATTTGGTGTTGGGAAGGAATTTTCCTCCAGGGCAGATTGGCAGAGGTCCTAGTGGTTTTCACTTTCCTCTGCAGCGTGGGGCACGGGTCACTTGGTGGAGGATTCTCTGCACCTTGAAGTCTTTAAACCATGATTTGAGGACTTCAATGACTCAGACATAGGTTAGGTGTTTATTACAGGAGTGGCTGGGTGAGATTCTGTGGCCTGCATTGTGTAGGAAGTCAGACTAGACAATCATAATGGTCCCTTCTGACCTTAAAGTCTGAGTCTAATGGATCGGTAACTGGTCCTCTCATGGATCGGTAACCGGTTAAAAGATAGGAAACAAAGGGTAAGAATAAATGTTCAGTTTTCAGAATGGAGAGAGGTAAGTAGTGGTGTCCCCCAGGGGTCTGTACTGGAACCAGTACTATTCAACATATTAATAAATAATCTAAAAGAAGGGGGTAAACAGTGAGGTGGCAAAATTTGCAGAATGTTGATAAATGCAAAGTAATGCACACTGGAAAACATAATCCCAACTATACATATAAAATGATGGTGTCTAAATTAGCTGTTACCACGCAAGAAAGAGATCTTGGAGTCGTTGTGGGTAGTTCTCTGAAAACATCCACTCAATGTGCAGCAGCAGTCAAAAAAGCTAACAGAATGTTGGGAATCATTAAGAAAGCAATAGATAATAAGGCAGAAAATACTACATTGCCTCTATATAAATCCATGGTATGCCCGCATCTTGAATACTGCATGCAGATTTGGTCGCCCCATCTCAAGAAAGATATATTGGAACTGGAAAAGGTTCAGAAAAGGGCAACAAAAATGATTAGAGGTATGGAACAGCTTCCATATGAGGAGAAATTAACAAGATTGGGACTTTTCAGCTTGGAAAAGCTGGGAATGGGTGACAGGGGGTGGATCACTCAATGATTATCTGCTCTGTTCATTCCCTCTGGATCACCTGGCATTGGCCACTGTCAGAAGAGAGGATACTGGGCTAGATGGACCTTTGGTCTGACAGAGTATGGCCGTTCTTATGTTCTTATGTAATGGCTATTAGCCAAGATAATCAAGGGTGCAATCCCATGCTCTGGGTGCCCCTAAGCCTCTGACTGCCAGATGCTTAGACTGGATGACAGGGGATGGATCATTCAATAATTGCTCTATTTTATTCATTCCCCCTGAAGCACCTGGCATTGGCCACCGATGCAAGACAGGAAACTGGGCTACATCGACCATTAGTCTGACTCAGTATGGACATTCTTATGTTCTTAAGCACTCACACACAAGTTATTCGTCTCAGCCCAAGGGTAACTGTGTGAAATGTAATGGCCTGTGATAGGCAGGTTATTGGACTAGATAATCTCATTGTTCTTCCTGTCTTAAACTCTATGAATGCAACAAATTCCCTCAGCAGGGAGAAATCTCTACTGTACCAGATTCCTGCACTCTAGTATAGGAGGTGCGATAGAATGGAGTGTATCTGCACTCCACCAATTCTCACCTGGCATATGGTCCCTTGAGAACATAACCCGGATGGTATAAATCAGTGAGGGGGGGGCAGGTGGACAAGAGAGAGTGTGATTCTTCTCTATGACTAACCTGTAGGCTAGGGGACCATGCATTGAACTGGAACGCTAGTGATCGTGAATTCAAATCTCATAACTACTGACTGCTTTTTATATTTGTATGTACTTCATAGTACTTATTATTGAGGAAAGGCTCATATTCTGACCTTAGAAGGCAGTCAAGTATCATTGCTCCATTTTATAAATCAATGAATACAGAGGCTCAGACTACCATTTTAAGCAGAGGTGAGAATAAAACACACCTCTGATATGGCAGATCCAAGTATTATTTACTGATCCATATTGCCTTTCAGAATGAATGTGCTAAATCAGTGGTTCTCAAACTAGGGCCGCCGCTTGTCCAGGGAAAGCCCCTGGCGGGCCGGGCCACTTTGTTTACCTGCCGCATCCGTAGGTTCAGCCGATCGTGGCTCCCACTGGCTGCAGTTTGCCGCTCCGGGCCAATGGGGGCTGCGGGAAGCGGCGCGAGCCGAGGGATGTGCTGGCCGCCCTTCCTGTAGCCCCCATTGGGCTGGAGCGGCGAACTGCAGCCAGTGGGAGCCGTGATCAGCCGAACCTGCGGACACGGCAGGTAAACAAACCGGCCCGGCCCACCAAGGGCTTTCCCTGAACAAGCAGCGGCCCTAGTTTGAGAACCACTGTGCTAAATCTGTGTGCTTGTCTGTAACCACTGGTCTAACCACACAACCACACTCCCATCCTAGAGCCAGGAATAGAAACTAGGATTCCTGCCTAGCTAGTAGTTGAGTAACCCACTTCCAAAACATGTGTTGCATCTCCTCTCCCACCTCTATCCCCATGGTGGCTGGGCCACATAGAGGATTACAATTACTCTTTTAGTTCAAGTAGTCGAAATCTGTTCTGGGGATCAGAAGTTTGTGCATTCAGATCCTGTTGCCAATCCATGTAGGGGGTCATTAAGTGTGCACATGACAGAATTTCTGTTTTTCCAGGTTTCTTTTTCAAAATCTGATTTATTTAATTCACGCAGTGAAGAAACAACCTTTAAAACAGATTTTATAATTAAATATGATGTGGCATACCACAAAACACAGGGGTTCCACACTCCAGTCATTTATCACACATTTTGATTGCTTATATCATCCACTGACAGGTTTGATGAGGGAGAGGTGCACATATGTTGGGACCAGGTAGGGTGACCAGATGTCCCGATTTTATAGGGACAGTCCCGATTTTGGGGTCTTTTTCTTATATAGGCTCCTATTACCCCCACCCCATCCCGATTTTTCACACTTGCTGTCTGGTCACCCTAGGAAAAGGGCTGCTGTAGAGTTTGGCCCACAGAAAGAGGGAGCTGTTACTGGCTCCCTAATGGAATCAGCAATCCAATGGTACTTTGCCAAGAGGATCTTGGTGCAGGAGAGAATCTGGCCCAGTATCTACAGACCATAGTTAAAGCATATTGGCAGGACTCATGTGGGGAGACTTGCATTGCTGTGCATAGGAGGCTTGGTTGGAGGAGAAATAGAAGACTTCAGTGTTTGTGACTGTCAATGTGACCCCTCACACCAGCTCTAAATTCACTTAAAAATAAAATATATAGATACAAATCATCTTCCCACCTCAGCATTGGCATAATCAGCGATGCTGCTGTGTAAACAAGAAGATCCTGATTATGCAGTCACTCCATGCACAGAAATCCCATTGAAGTCAGAATCTGCTACATAAATAGGCCTGAAGAAAATCCATGATCATTTCCAGTCCTGTTGCAAACACAGAAAATTATCCCTTTGCCAAATGGACAAAATCAAGATGGAAAAACCATTTTAGTTTCAAGCTTCTGAGAGGGAATCACAGACAATGAAGAGCAATGAATCACAGACAATGAAGAGCAAAGGTATACAATGGGGTCCTTTTGAATTTTTTAGCGCTTTCTCACTTATTGTGGAATTTCTTTCACACCTCAGATTTGAGATACATTAACAGTGAGTCGGCTGAACAAAGAGCAATGAAAATAATTGGGTGTCTTCCGAGGCAACAGTATAGCAGAACTGGCAAAAAAGCCTTTTTGTTTTGAAGATGCCACCTGCATTTTTTGAATGCTTCTGATCCGCCCCAGCAGGAAACATTTCACTGTAAGCCACAGCTGTCGTTCTTTGGGTTCGTTCTGCTGCTGCTCTCCTCCAAAGGCTGGGGAGAGATGCAGAGATTTGCAAGCACTGGAAGACATCCTGTTCAGAGCAAATGGTGCCAAAGGACCCAAACCCATGAAGTTCTTGGTGTCCTCCACTCCTACAGAAGTCAATAGGAGTTGGGGGTATTCACCACATTGTAGGATCAGGCCCAAAGTCCATTCCATTAATGAACACTCTGGAAATTATAAGTGACAGTTCAAATTACTGTTTATTGGGCCCAATCCTGCTGCAAGTGAAGTCAATGGCAAACTGGCTTTATTTTAATGTGAGGAACATTAGTCCTATTTCCTCACAAATGTAATAACTACAACGTAAGATAATATCCAATAGAAGGAAGACTTCTAAAAGGGAAGCTAATGTGACATGTCAACAATATAAAAATAGAGATGAGAGCTATGAAGCTGTTGTTACCGTGGCATGTGCTCACTGGAGTCAGCATTCCTGGCAGATCATCAGGCACAGATTAGGCAAATGGTTATGACACTGAAAGGCAAACTGAAATGTAAACTGCAAACCTTGCCACTTAAGAAAAAGTGTGATTCTCATGAGCCGAATTGATGAGTTTAATGTTATGCTAGAGCTAGAGTAATGCTATATGCATGACATGTCAAAATCAGAATGGTCTTCTCTGGGATATCAAGTGAAACCAGAAGAAAATAGGAGACCATGTGTGCCTTAAAAAAAATTTGTAAAGGTTAATTCACATTAATTTATTCACAGGATGCATCCCATAGCATCAACAATGTTTCTTTTTTTCCCGTCTGGTACATACTTCTATGCTTGGCTCAGTTTTTGTTTTTCCTGTGGAGGTCACCTTTAATAGAACAGAATAAAGTTTCACCAGCAGCTGTCATTTTACCCAAGGCATATTGCATCACTTTACAAAGGAATGAGTTAAGTAATGCAGCATACTGTTGATGTTGCAAAATGTAGCAGCCATCATGTGCTTTGTTGTCAACAGTTGTTCAAAACCTGCGTAGGCATTAGGGCCTAGATTCACAAAGGTAATTCGGTGCCTAAGGCTGTTTTTAGGCACTTACATCTCAGTTTTAGGCTCCACTGTGATCCACAAAACTCCCACAAAAGACTGTATGTACCTTAACTCACTCACAGCAAAAGTTCCCTGGGCACCTCCATGTCTACCTCTTGACATGCACACTGCTGCCTCCCTCTAGGCATCCAGATGCCTATCTCCCCAGAGTGATTCACAGACTAGTGGAGATTGGCGCTCCTCTACCTAACTCATCTGCATGTCCTGATCTGGTAGATGGCCTCGGAGCACCTGTACCAGATCAGGGTGTATTCAAAATCTGGCTAGAGGAGGACTCCACCTTATAGCTTTTAGCCCCAGGAATGTGGTCAACCTGGGTTCAATTCCTCCCTCAGGCACCGGAGAAGAAAAAGGATTTAAACAGGGGTCTCCCACCTCTCAGAGGAGCACTCTAACCACTGGCTGTGGGATATTCTATGGGGGGGTTGGGGGCTCCCTCACTCTCTCCTGTTGAAGCTGTTCCATTGTGGATTAATAATGAGAGTGGTTGGAGCAGGGGGCCTGGACCAGGGTCTCCCATCTCCCAGGTGGATGCCCTAGCCTGGCTCCAGATTCATTCTCACAGTTGCTTTCTCTTTTTGGATCCATAATGCTAACTATTTATCCCAAGTGGAACACCGTCCACAGGAGAGATTGAGGGAGCTTTCCCTACCCAACCCCCACCCCCCAATACACACATCAGAATATCCCATAGCCAGTGGTTAGAGCACTCTCCTGAGAGGTGGGAGACCCCTATTCAAATCCTGCCTGAGGTGGGAGTTGAATACCAGCCTCCCACATCCCAGGTGAGGGCTCTAATCACTGGGCACCTCCCCATGTGGCTGTTTTGTGGGAAGTTAGGTGCTTGCCTACTTCAATGGTCAGTTTTCTGAATGGAAAGAGGTAAATAGTGGTATCCCCCAGGGGTCTGTACCGGACCCAGTGCTATTCAACACATTCATAGATGATCTGGAAAAAGGGGTAAACAGTGAGGTGGCAAAATTTGCAGATGATACAAAACTACTCAAGATAGTAAAGTCTCAAGCAGCCTGTAAAGAGCTACAAAGAGAACTCACAAAACTGGGTGACTGGGCAACAAAATGGCAGATGAAATTCAATGTTATAATTGCAAAGTAATGTGCATTGGAAAACATAATCCCAACTATACATATAAAATGATGGGGTCTAAATTAGCTGTTACCACGCAACAAAGAGATCTTGGAGTCGTTGTGGGTAGTTCTCTGAAAACGTCCACTCAATGTGCAGCAGCAGTCAAAAAAGCGAACAGAATGTTAGGAATCATTAAGAAAGGGGTAGATAATAAGACAGAAAATATCATATTACCTGTATATAAATCCATGGTATGCCCACATCTTGAATACTGCATATAGATGTCGTCGCCCCATCTCAAAAAAGATATATTGGAATTGGAAAAGGTTCAGAAAAAGGCAACAAAAATGATTAGGGGTATAGAACAGTTTCCATACGAGGAGAAATTAATAAGACTGAGGCTTTTCAACTTGGAAAAGAGATGACTATGGGGCCATATGATAAAGGTCTATAAAATCATGACTGGTGTGGAGAAAGTAAATAAGGAAGCGTTATTTACTCCATGTGATAACACAAGAACTAGGGGCCACCAAATGAAATTAATAGGCAGCAGGTTTAAAACAAACAAAATGAAGTATTTCTTCATACAACACCCTGTCAACCTGTGGAACACTTTGCCAGAGGATGTTGTGACGGCCAAGACTAAAACAGAGTTAAAAAAAGAACTAGATATTGGAAAAGGTTCAGAAAAAGGCAACAAAAATGATTAGGGGTATAGAACAGTTTCCATACGAGGAGAAATTAATAAGACTGAGGCTTTTCAACTTGGAAAAGAGATGACTATGGGGCCATATGATAAAGGTCTATAAAATCATGACTGGTGTGGAGAAAGTAAATAAGGAAGCGTTATTTACTCCATGTGATAACACAAGAACTAGGGGCCACCAAATGAAATTAATAGGCAGCAGGTTTAAAACAAACAAAATGAAGTATTTCTTCATACAACACCCTGTCAACCTGTGGAACACTTTGCCAGAGGATGTTGTGACGGCCAAGACTAAAACAGAGTTAAAAAAAGAACTAGATAAGTTCATGGAGGATAGGTTCATCTATGGCTATTAGCCAGGATGGGCAGGGATGGTGTCCCTAGCCTGTGTTTGCCAAAAGCTGGGAATGGGTGAGAGGGGATGGCTCACTCAATGATTATCTGCCTGTGCATTCCCTCTGGGGCACCTGGCATTGGCCACTTTCAGAAGAGAGGATACTGGGCTAGATGGACCTTTGGTCTGGTTGAGTATGGCCATTCTTATGTTCTTATGTAATGGCTATTAGCCAAGATAATCAAGGGTGCAATCCCATGCTCTGGGTGCCCCTAAGCCTCTGACTGCCAGATGCTTAGACTGGATGACAGGGGATGGATCATTCAATAATTGCTCTATTTTATTCATTCCCCCTGAAGCACCTGGCTTTGGCCACTGATGCAAGACAGGAACTGGGCTACATCGACCATTGGTCTGACTCACTATGGACATTCTTATGTTCTTAAGCACTCACACACAAGTTATTGGTCTCAGCCCAGGGGTAACTGTGTGAAATGTAATGGCCTGTGATAGGCAGGTTATTGGACTAGATAATCTCATTGTTCTTCCTGTCTTAAACTCTGTGAATGCAACAAATTCCCCCAGCAGGGAGAAATCTCTACTGTACCTGATTCCTGCACTCTAGTATAGGAGGTGCAATAGAGTGGAGTGTATCTGCACTCCACCAATTCTCACCTGGCATATGGTCCCTTGAGAACATACCCGGATGGTATAAATCAGTGAGGGCGGGGGCAGGTGGACAAGAGAGAGTGTGATTCTTCTCTATGACTAACCTGTAGGCTAGGGGACCATGCATTGAACTGGAACGCTAGTGATCGTGAATTCAAATCTCATAACTACTGACTGCTTTTTATATTTGTATGTACTTCATAGTCCTTATTATTAAGGAAAGGTTCATATTCTGACCTTAGAAGGCAGTCAAATATCATCACTCCATTTTATAAATCAATGAATACAGAGGCTCAGACTACCATTTCAAGCAGAGGTGGGTCCCATTCTAAGGGTGCCTATCTGTCTCCACTCATTGTCAAAGGAGCCTAGATGCCTAATTCAGGCTTTGTGAATCACAGTGTTGTTCCTGTGATTTTCTAATATGCTAAAAGGTGCCACGATGCTCAGCACTGCAATGCTTAAATCCCTTTGTGAAGCCAGGCCTAGATTTTATTGAACTGATAGTGGGAACGTTGACCTGGATACTTGAGTTCTTCTTTAGTGTTGGTCTGAAAAACAGCAAAGAAATTTTAACTGCTACCTGTAGAACTCTCCAGTTCTATGAGCATATATGTTTTATGGGCTAATCCCATTACTGACTAAAGTGATTTTAATGACCATCTCAACATCTCCATAAATAAATCCAAAGCCTAAAGCAAGCACTTACTGTACTGTGTCTCCCCAGCAGCTATAACCATTAAGATATACTGGGCCAGATCCTCAAGTCAGTGTCAATAGAAGTCAGTGGAGCTACCTCAACTCACACAACTTAGGATCTGGCCCACTCTTTATTTATTTTATTTATTTGTTTATTAGGTTTGTATTGTGCCAATAACCACAGTAGCTAGGAGCTACCCAGCTTTTCAAAAAACAAATGAAAACACTCAAGAAATGTCAGCGGCTGACTCAGTGCAATCAGTCAATTTATAAATATTTAAACTGCCAGGCATTCTTGCTGAGGCAAAGCCTAGGTCAGCGTTGGTATGAGATAGTGAGTTACCTCTGAGCTAAAGGGACTGGTTTTCTCCTTTGTCAGAACTACAGCTGCAAGTAACACATGAAGTATTTACTTATTTATATGGATGGGCAACTTAGGTTCACTAAATTGATACTTCCTAAGCTCCCAAAGGCTACAATATTAATTACAGAGAGAGAGAGGGCAGAAGAAAAAGAAAGCAATCTTAGATTTGCAAACGCCTCATGACAGAGAGATTATCTGTGTGAATCTATGATTCTGTGAAGTGACTAGTGCGCATCTGGGCCCTATAAAATAATAATTATTATTATTTATTAAGAAGAAGTAGACTTTGGGCTGAGGTACATCCAGTGTACGACATGAGCCCAATCCCTCTACCTAGCAGAACGTCTGTTGATTTTTAACATGCTTTACAGACTATTCCTATTTCAGACAAAATGTCTGTATTTTACTTGTATGTAAGTTTTACTCCTGTCACTCTGACATCTGATTAACCAGTCAGTCATTTGCCCTTTCCATTTTGAACTGGGAGTACTTATCAGCAAGCTGACATGATGTGGGACCTCATACAGTTTTATGTATTTCATTTACTTTGAACACACTTCTTCTGCAATTCCTACAAGAATGTAGTTAATAAGTCAAATAATAAATATGGGGGAAACTATGTTATTTCAACTTCTGTGTTAACCATTAAGTCACGTCTTCTCTGTATTAGACTGTAGGCTATTTGGAGCAGGAATTGCCTACGTGTGTGTGCCTCATACAGCACTGAGCATATGATGATGCCTAAAATATTCTATAACAACCACCATCTTATTTTTAAAGTAGTCCCATTCCTCGTTAGCTAAAATCACAGCAACCTAGTTGAAGAATAATATCCTATTCAGGCAGGGAGTGGAAGCTATTTATCATGACAAGATCTGGAACAAACACACATGGGGGCACAGATAACATAGAGTAGGTAAATGTCTACATGATTTCTAATGTGCTCCTCACCGTAGTACCTAGGAAGAACTGCCAACAACAATGAGCTAGGCTCCCAAAAGTCATGACTGGTTTTAAAAGTTATGAGATTTGAACAAACGAACAACGTTTGGGCTCTTTTTATTTGCCCTTCTGATTTTTGAACCTTAGGGGTTCAACTTTCATGTTTTTCTCTGTAACCATGAAGATATTTCCTTTAAAAAAAATTCTAATGTTTTCACAGGACTCCATGTGCTGGGGCTTTAAGAAAAATACCAAATACCATGATCCCCACAGTAAGTTCAAAGAAATGACAACACTGCCCACATGTCAAATACATGTATAAGCAGTAACGTTTCAGTCTAAATGAAACTGTTCTCAGTACAACACACGGCTTCAAGAATATGTGTTTTTTTTTCTGAAAGATTACTATGAGAATGCCTGCACAAAGATATTAGGCTATGTGCTGACTTTTAAATGTTCTTTGTTTAAGTGTATCCTTAATCATTTTTTTTTAAAGAGCAAAACTAGTCTTTTGTTGTTGGCTGTAGATTTTGTGTATGATAAGGAAAACAAACCATAGATAGGAACAACATGACACACAGCTAATACTGAGAGTCACAAAAGTCTGCATTTGTTACTTCAATAGGAGATTGGGAGTTTAACTGCTCTGTAAGCGTATCTCATTTTCACAGATAAAAATGCCTAATGGTAAACTCCACTGAAAAACACGCTGTTTGAGCCCTACATACAAATAAGGAGGGTCCCAAAGGTTATTATTTGCTGTCACTACAAAATTGCAGTAGCTGATAGACTGGACAGACTTATGACACTGGAGCTTTCACAGGTTGTCAGCTCATTTACAGGAACAGTGATTCACTTAATGCTAAGAGCTCAGAATTTAATTAGGTATATTTATCTGTGTCAGAATTATATGTGTATATATCTTTGGTATGCTATGTTTCAGCCCAGCAAAAATATTATGGACAAATTATGAGCCGTGAAAATGATATGTGGTTTGCGCTTAATGGAAGCACTAACGGACCTTAGCTATTGTGGCATAATTGGCATGGCTATAACTGTTTACACTGTTCATGGGAAATACATGGAGCCGCCCCCTCCTCCCAGACATTCAGGGGTAGAATTTGGACATCGGTGTACAAGAAAAGAGGACAGGTATTGGAGTACCAATTTCAAAGCCTGTTAAAATGTCACAGTAGTTATCGGCTGGTTACAGAACTGAGAGGTAACAAGGAATTAATAGCACTGGCTGCAGTCAGACATAACAAAGGCAGCAGCAGCCTGAATTCTCAGAGCCTGGGGTCAGATTTAGAAATGTCCCCACAGACCTGTGCGGTGTGTAATTTTTATCTGTTGTAACTTATTTTCTGTGTCCTGCACCTTGTATATAGAGAGGTATATCCCAGTCTTCTTCATACCCCATGCTGACCCCCTCCAATGATGCAGAGGCAGCCACCATCTTGTGTTCATACCTACAGCCTGCTCCAGAGCCGGCCAGACACACTCACACAGTGCTCTCTCAGGGACACCTTATTTTTATTCATCTCTTAACATACACATTAAAGTTCTTCTGACTGAAAATGTATGCTTGATCTTTTGAAATGGAAAAACATAACTTCCACCAATAGATTTTTTGTTTGTTTTAAATCAATTTCTCAAACCCCCATTTTTTCATCTTTTTAATTTTTGTGGGCCATGTGTTTGAATTGATTTTTTCCACACTAGAAAGCAACAGTGTTTTCCACAGTGTTATTTTTAAATCCCAGGAGAAGGTCAGTGTTTTGCCAGTCTAAGGTTTAATGCAACATTTTTACCTTCTGCTTTTTATTAAACATAATAAACCTGCACTTATGAGTCCTCTTTGCTTTTTTTCTTCCTGTCATACTTTCCTTCATTACATATTTTCTTTACTTCGATATGAATTTTTTCAGCACCCTACCTATCAGAATCTGTTATTCTTATGTCTAATTTTTCTGGGTTTAATTTACTGTCTGGTAGTGGTTAGGCCGGATCTCCAGTGACTCCTAAGACTGGTGTTACAACAAATGTATGCAATCACACCTGTGTCTACTGCTACCTCCCCCGACCTTTGTTTATTCACTTGTCAGCTATTATCTACATCCTAGACTCTGAACTCTCTGGGGGAAGAGGCTGTCTTTGAGTTATTTGTTTGCTCAGTGCCAAGTACAAGGGGGCCTTGTCTGCGGTCCTCAGGTACTACCACATTAGAAATAATGATTTTATTTAATTTTCTCATCCTTCTTCTTACCCTGTGTTGCACTCTTTCTTCCTTCCCATGTCCTCTTTCACTCTTTCTTTTGGCGCACCCACAGCACTCGTATGTACCCATAGTTCTCTTCTCCTTAGCACCCACTGCTCTCTCTGTTATTCTATAATGCCATTACATAAACTGATCGTCATCTGGAATACCATGTTCAGTTGTGGTCACCCTATCTCCAAAAAGATATACCTGAAATAGAAGTGGTTCATAGACAGGCAGTGATAATGGAAGTTATGCATGTGAAAGGAGATTGGAAAAAGAGGGTGTTAGGATATAGATATTGAGGCCTGTCTGTAAAGGCCTGTACTCTAAGAATTTAGGTGTATTCTTATCACTTGGCTAGTTATAGAGGTACAAAAGAGAATCAAAATCACTGTCTGCCGGTGTAAGGGCCTTTTCTTACTGTGACAGTCTGAGGCCCTGTGCTTAGGCTGAGCTCTCTGGCTAAGCAGCAGAGGCAGCCATAAGCTAGGAAGCGAACGGTCACATCCTCACATTCCAAACTAGCCACATTGAAATAAGGTGCTATTGGGCTGTTAAGAATACAATCCTGTCCTGAATACAATCCTGTCCTGATAATGCCTATCACCTCCAGAGAAAGGGAAGTGCCTAGAAAATGTAAAAGGAAACTTAGTTTGATAGCATCCTGTCTGGCAAGAACTCACTTATCAATACTGGGATGTGAAATCCTCACTTCTGTATTGTTTTGTCATTATAGTTCCCACTTTGCTATTGTTTGTATAATCTCTGTCTGGTTCTGTGATTGTTCCTGTCTGCTGTATAATTAATTTTGCTGGGTGTAAACTAATTAAGGTGGTGGGATATAATTGGTTACATAATCATGTTACAATATGTTAGGATTGGTTAGTTAAATTTCAGGAAAATGATTGGTTAAGGTATAGCTGAGCAGAACTCAGGTTTTACTATATAATCTGTAGTCAATGAGGAAGGGAGGGCGTGGGGGAAGGGGGTGGGTGTGGGTGGGAGATGGGAACAGGGAATGGGGTAAGGAAATTGGAATCATGTTTTGCTAAAGAGGGGAGACGGGAACAGGGAATGGGAGTGGGGAAACTGGAATCCTGTTTGGCTAAAGGGGGAAATGGGAACAGGGACACAGGTGTAAGGCTCTGTGGTGTCAGAGTTGGGAAGGAGGATACTAAGGAAGGAAACTGGAATCATGCTTGCTGGAAGTTCACCCCAATAAACATCGAATTGTTTGCACCTTTGGACTTCGGGTATTGTTGCTCTCTGTTCATGCTAGAAGGACCAGGGAAGTGAGTGGGTGAGGGAATAAGCCCCCTAACAGAGGGATTGGTAATTTTAAAAAGAAACAAATAAGGCGAGGCATGATGAAGGTACATAAAATAGCCTATAATGTAAACAAGGCAAATCAGGTGCTCCTTTTCATACACTTTCATGATACAAGAACAAAGGAGCATCTATGAAATTCAAAGGTAGCGAATTTAAACTAGTAAAAAGAAATACTATTTACACATGGATATTAATCACAGAACTCATTGCCATAAATACAATTGAGGCCAGAACATAACAGAATTTAATAAAGGAATGAGACATTTAGATGGCATGTGGGAATGAGAACATTCAAAATTGCGTTAGATGGGATTAACAGAAAAGGGACATAAACCCTCAAGTTTCAGGGCATAAGCCAACCGCTAAGTAAGTTGATGGAGTTTAGGAAGAAACTTCCTCTATGGACAAGTTATTCCATAATTGTCTATCCCTGGGTTCTTACACCTTTCTCTGAAACATGTGGGACTGGACGCTGTCAGAGACAGGACATTGGACTGGTTAGACCACTGTTCTTATTTAATATGTCAATTCCTAGGAGTTGGATCCTTCAAGTACTTAGGCACCTAAGTCTCTGGTTTGGCTCCACTACAATCCACAAACTTCCCACCAAATCCTGTAGGTGCCTAAACTCGCTCTGCGCGTAAGTTTTTCAGAGTAAAAGTTCCGAGGGTACCTATGTTTCTGCCTCTGGGCATGTGCAGTGCTGGCTCTCCGTAGGCCTTTGGACACCTGTCTCCTGCCTAAGCCCCAGAGCAAGTCACAAACCAGCGAAAGACAGGCATTCAGCTGCCTAACCTGCATTCAAGACATGATCCAGTAGGTGCATGCCTACCGTATCAGGTCCCATGCAAAATGTGGCTGGAGTTGGTACCCACTTCTTAACCCAGTGATCAGAGCACTCACCTGGGATGTGGGAAAGCCAAGTTCAATTCCCACCCTCTCTCTGGCAGAGCAGGAGAAAGGATTTGAACGGGGGTGTCTATTACCTCTGAGGAGAGAACTCAAAGAGCTGAGCCATGGGATATTCTGATATAGACTGCCCTCTGTCTCTCCTGTAGAAGCTGTTCCACTGTGGATAAATAATGAAAGAGTGGGTGGACCAGAAGGACTGGGCTCTTATAGACACTGGGTGGGTGTCTTAACTACCAGGCTACAAAGTCATTTCCATTGTCTCATTCCCCCTCTCTCTGGCTCAATGACTATTCCACTGTGGATAAAAACTTAGTCATTAGGTGACTGGGAATGACTCTACAACCCAGTGGTTAGGGCACCCACCTGGCTGATAGGAGACAAGAAAAGAGGCAGGTGGAGCTTTAATAGAAAGGAATTAAAAGCAGATTTCTGCTTAGAAATTGCAACACAGCCAATTTCTGTTTCTATCCTTAGATAATGGGCCCAAACCCCAGGGTGACTACGGCAGAAACAAATTATGAGATAATTGGAAAGGCAGATTTTTTCATTTGAACTAAAAGGAAAAATACTCCCTCAGGTGAGTTAACTCTGGGGTCATCACACTACAAGGTCTTTTAGCTGGTTAACGCTAGAAATGTCAGTTTCACTAAAAACTCATTTTCAAATCAGATAATTGAGCAATAAGACACCCCAAGGCATTTGTTAATGTTTAATAATGCATGCACCAAGCTGAAGAGCCTACATTTCGGAGCTCATTCATTCTTAGCAAGCACTGTAAGCCGCTAACCTGATCGGTATGTGGGTTTTCCCTTAATGCCTTTAGAAAGTGCAGACTGTTCGTGCATGTGACTCATCTGAACTCTAGAACACAGTTAGGTTCTGAAGCACGGAACATGTGTGTGCATATATATGAACAACACATATTTGTACATATGAACATAAGAATGGCCATAGTGGGTCAGACCAAAGGCCCATCTAGCCCAGTATCCTGTCTTCCGACAGTGGCCAATGCCAGATGCCCCAGAGGGAATGAATGGAACAGGTAATCATCAAGTGAGCCATCGCCTGTTGCCCATTCCCAGCTTCTGGCAAACAGAGGCTAGGGACACCATCCCTGCCCATCCTGGCTAATAAGCATTGATGGACCTATCCTCCAGGAATTTATCTAGTTCTTTTTTGTGATTCAGGTATGGAAACTCCAGGTTTTTTGCAGAAAAAATGACCTAGTAGGTTTTACTTGGAGGGCAGTTCACATGTGGAACATCTATGTCACTTGGAAGTATTTCCATGAACATATATTGACTGTTCGGATACTGGAAAAAATAAGCTTTTATTTCAGTTTGTTAATGAAAACTATTCCAAAAGAAAACTATTCTAAGGGCAGCAATTACATCAAGGTTCTTGCTATGACTATTAGGAAATGATAAGAATGTTATATAAATCTCTGGAAGTCTTAGGGGGAAGAGAAATAGATGGAATCATTAGTGATTAGAGAGGGCTGTGACAAGAGAGTGGAATTAACAGTCATTGGATGTTGGAGTGGGGAGTGGGCGGAGTTATGAACAGAATATTTCACGTTTGGGGACAAATGTATACCTTCAAGTCAGCGGCACTGCTATGGGTATCCGCATGGCCCCACAGTACGCAAACATTTTTATGGCTGACTTAGAACAACGATTCCTCTGCTCTCGTCCCCTAATGCCCCTACTCTACTTACTCTACATTGATGACATCATCATCATCTGGACCCATGGAAAAGAAGCCCTTGAGGAATTCCACCATGATTTCAACAATTTCCATCCTACCACCAACCTCAGTCTGGACCAGTCCACACAAGAGATCCACTTCCTGGACCCTACAGTGCTAATAAGCGATGGTCACTTAAACACCACCCTCTACCGGAAACCTACTGACTGCTATGCTTACCTACTTGCCTCCAGCTTTCATCCATACCACATCATATGATCCATTGTCTACAGCCAAGCTCTAAGATATAACCGCATTTGCTCCAATCCCTCAGACAGAGACAAACACCTACAAGATCTCTATCAAGCATGCTTAAAACTACAATACCCACCTGCTGAAGTGAAGAAACAGATTGACAGAGCCAGAAGAATACCCAGAAGTCATCTACTCCAGGACAGGCCCAACAAAGAAAGTAACAGAATGCCACTAGCCGTCACCTTCAGCCCCCAACTAAAACCTCTCCAGTGCATCATCAAGGATCTACAACCTATCTTGAAAGACGATCCCTCACTCTCACAGATCTTGGGAGACAGGCCAGTACTCGCTTACAGACAGCCGCCCAACCTGAAGCAAATACTCACCAGCAACCACACACCACACAACAAAAACACTAAGCCAGGAACCTATCCTTGCAACAAAGCCCATTGCCAGCTCTGTCCACATATCTATTCAAGGGACACCATCATAGGACCTAATCACATCAGCCAGACCATCAGAGGCTCGTTCACCAGCACATCTACCAATGTGATATATGCCATCATGTGCCAGCAATGCCCCTCTGCCATGTACATTGGCCAAACCGGACAATCTCTACGCAAAAGAATAAATGGACACAAATCAGATGTCAAGAATTATAACATTCAAAAACCAGTCGGAGAACACTTCAACCTCCCTCATCACTCAATTTCAGACCTAAAAGTCGCAATTCTCCAGAAAAAAAACTTCAAAAACAGACTGCAACGAGAAACTGCAGAATTGGAATTAATTTGCAAACTGGAAACCATTAAATTAGGCCTGAATAAAGACTGAGAGTGGATGGGTCATTACACAAAGTAAAAACTATTTCCCCATGCTAATTTTCTCCCTATTGTTACTCACACCTTCTTGTCAACTGTTTGAAATGGGCCATCTTGATTATCACTACAAAAGTTTTTTTTCTCCTGCTGATAATAGCCCACCTTAATTAATTAATCTCATTACAGTTGGTATGGCAACACCCATTTTTTCATGCTCTCTGTGTATATATATCTTCCTACTGCATGCATCCGATGAAGTGGGTTTTAGCACACAAAAGCTTATGCTCAAATAAATTTGGTAGTCTCTAAGGTGCCACAAGTACTCCTCATTCTTTTTGCTGATACAGACTAACACGGCTACCACTCTGAAACCTAGACCCTAGAAGTATCTGGAATGTGGGCAGACCCTCAAAAATATGGTCATCTATCTACAGCTAACTAGTATATCCTAGTTCTGAGTGGTCTGTCTTTGCAGTGTTCAGTTTGTTAGGTGGTTGTTCCTCATTTCAACTGTAGTAAATGTGAAAGCTGCAGATCAAAACTGCAAATGGAAGATTAATGTTTAGTATTTATCAAAAATCAGTACTTAACCTATCTAACTCAACATGGCTAGAGGGAAGTGGTAGGAAACAAGTGGTTCAGTGGACTGAAGTAATGAAAACACAATATTCTTCTAATGCTAAATATAAACACCACCAAGGGATGCTGAACAGCAAGATGGAAAGGTTTTACGCTTATCTGAAAAATGCAGAAAATCTGTTTCTTTGAATTCTTCAAAGTCAAACGTGCCCGTGAATGAAACTGTCTATTGAAGGGGGAAGAGCAGAATGTTAACAAGTTTTATGATCCTGCAAGCAAGATGTTTTTATGCCATCATCATCATCATCATCATCATTATCTTCCAAATGTAGCTGAATTCATCACTTAAGTCCCTGCTCGAGGCTTTCTACCACTGTTCAGTATCAGCATCATTCAGGAGCAGTCTCTGTTCATCTTCAATGCCCCCAAAATGGTAAAGATCAACGGATGGTTGTGTTATAAAAGCAGATGAAAAGATGTTGAACTTGATAAGGCAGTTGAACTTGATGAGAAAGTTGCAACCTTCTTTTACACTAACAACATGCCTTCAACATAGCACAAAATGAGCCTTTTGGAAAACTGATTGAAGCCCTTTGCCAGAGATATAATCTTACAGGTCTGCTACAAGATGTGAAATAAAGGAAAAGTTTAAAGGAAGAACTAAAAGAATCAACAATAATATTGATGCACGATGGTTGGCCAAACATGGGAAATTACCCCCAAATGGCTATAAGCATTCAGAGAGGGGGAAAAAGGATTCCTACTTGTTGCTATTGATTTACATCTGAAATGGAAACAGCAGAATATTGGTCCAAATTGTAACTGCCTATTATTAATCTCAAACAGCAAGTAAATTTGATGGAAACTCAAGCTATGTGCATGGATACACAGTACAAAATTATTGGATGGCAAAACTGATTACATTACAAACACCACACTATACTTTTGCAGAGGGAACACAAACTAGCAATTCTACTACATGATCTAATTGTTAGAAAACCGAACAATAAACAAAGAATATAAGGATGCTTGTTTGCTTGAGGGGCTTAGACCGACTAACATTTCTAGGTAAATGGATTTCTGGAGACATTACAGCTAAACACTGAGGCTGATCCCTTACATAACATATTGAAAAGGCCTTAATCCCTTTTAAGTCAGAAAAGTAGCAAGAACAACACTGGGCAGGATATGCAGAGAATAACATTTGGACTCTCAGATATCAGTGACTATGCAGAGTTGGGAGAGAGCCTTTTTAAAAGGACATACAAAATTGGAAATTCTGCATTCCCTCTCCCCCACCTCCATGTAAGAATAAATAGGAGGAATAACAAGAAATTTTAGGCCACCCTTTTATACCTGGCCAAACTCATGGTAAGGAATGAAGACAAAAACCACATCAATTGGGACAAGAATTTAATGGTAAAATTACTGAATAAAATAGAAGCACCTACTTTAACATCCAATTTAGATTTTGAACTAAGAAGTAGTTGAAATAACAAAGACATAAGAAATTCAGATATCTTCTGGAATCAATGGGATAAATAGTGGTAGTGAATTAATCCTTCCACTTTACTCACACTAATTACTAGTAGCAATATTTAGCATTTATACTGCAGTAATGCTTTAGAGCAGTGCTTTTTAACTTGTGGTCCACAGACCCCTGGAGGACCCTGGACTAAGTCTAAGGGGTCCACAAAAGGTGACTATGAAAATAAAGTTTCAGATCCCAGAAAAGGCATGCCCTTTTTCTGATCAATCAAAAGTACGTGAATACCCGCCCCCGCAGGTCAAAATCCGGAAGTGTTGTTGTTACCACAGAATCCCACAGTTTAGCGCTCTTTCTCACATTGCGTCAAATACCATGCCAAGTGCATGAAGCATTTTTGGTTGAATTCTGTTCAGTCAGTTTTCAGTCTAAGACTTCTACAGTAGGAGTCCATGGACCCCAGGCTGAATTTCTAAAGGGGGCCACACCTCTATTTGAAATGTAGGGTCTGCAAATGACAAAAGGTTGAAAACCGCTGCGTTGGAGACATCAACCAAGTCAAAACCCCATTGTGCTAAATCCTGCATAAACATATGGAAGAGTTTCAAAGTGTTCTCATTTTGGCTTGCGAGCTTACTCATGCAGAGTTTTGGCCACCTAAGATTTTGTGCAATGCAATTTACACATGCAATTTCTGGGTTTGGCAGCCTTTAGAAACAGGGGCAAACAAAAGTGCTAGTGCAAAATCTTAACCATGCCATTTTTGACATGCAATTTTAGTGATCAGTGGCTCCATGTCTAGTTGGCAGCCGGTATCAAGTGGAGTGCCCCAAGGGTCGGTCCTGGGGCCGGTTTTGTTCAATATCTTCATAAATGATCTGGAGGATGGTGTGGATTGCACTCTCAGCAAGTTTGCAGATGACACTAAACTGGGAGGAGTGGTAGATAAGGTGGCAGGTAGGGTTAGGATACAGAGGGACCTAGACAAATTGGAGGATTGGGCCAAAAGAAATCTGATGAGGTTCAACAAGGACAAGTGCAGAGTCCTGCACTTAGGACAGAAGAATCCAATGCACCGCTACACACTAGGGACCGAATGGCTCAGCAGCAGTTCTGCAGAAAAGGACCTAGAGGTTACAGTGGACGAGAAGCTGGATATCAGTCAACAGTGTGCCCTTGTTGCCAAGAAGGCCAACGGCATTTTGGGATGTATAAGTAGGGGTATTGCCAGCAGATCGAGGGACGTGATCGTTCCCCTCTATTCGACATTGATGAGGCCTCATCTGGAGTACTGTGTCCAGTTTTGGGCCCCACACTACAAGAAGGATGTGGAAAAATTGGAAAGAGTCCAGCGGAGGGCAACAAAAATTATTAGGGGACTGGAACACATGACTTATGAGGAGAGGCTGAGGGAACTGGGGATATTTAGTCTTCAGAAGAGAAGAATGAGGGGGGATTTGATAGCTGCTTTCAACTACCTGAAAGGGGGTTCCAAAGAGGATGGCTCTAGACTGTTCTCAGTGGTAGCAGATGAAAGAACAAGGAGTAATGGTCTCAAGTTGCAGTGGGGGAGATTTAGGTTGGATATTAGGAAAAACTTTTTCACTACGAGGGTGGTGAAACACTGGAATGCATTACCTAGGGAGGTGGTGGAATCTCCTTCCCTAGAAGTTTTTAAGGTCAGGCTTGACAAAGCCCTGGCTGGGATGATTTAGTCGGGGATCGGTCCTGCTTTGATGACCTCCTGAGGTCCCTTCCAACCCTGATATTCTATGATTCTATGATTCTATACTACATTTGAAAATTTGCTCTGAAAATGTCCAGTGTTTGAAAGACACTTTAGCCATAGCTAGCACATTCCCATCCTTCCCCTCCTCCCCCGGCCCCTCCGGACAAATTATCCCACCATAGAGACAAGCCCTCAGTAGCAGACCTTTTAAAGTTTTCCATATCTTCTTTCTCATTTTTCTCACTCTTTTGTATCTATCATCTCACTAATTAAAGTGCCAATCCAAGTGCTCTGTGTGGGTACAAAGCTCGAGCCTTTGTGGATCTCATGGCAGGATCAAGGCCTAATTACCCATCTATATCTAGCTATGTTCCTCTGGTTTTTCTATAACATTATCATTGTTGTATCCAAGCAATGTTTGTGAATAGTAAAGGAAAGATGAAAGCTGATGGTTGTGCCTGCATCATTAT
Source organism: Chelonia mydas (assembly GCF_015237465.2). Taxonomy (NCBI): domain Eukaryota; kingdom Metazoa; phylum Chordata; order Testudines; family Cheloniidae; genus Chelonia; species Chelonia mydas. Next base: position 51,470,700 of record NC_057849.1, on the reverse strand, counting down.
AACACAGGGAAAACTGGAAGGAATGAAAAAGAATTGGCCTAAACTGTGCAATCCATTTTCTTTTTATTTAGCTTCTCTTTAATTTCTCTTTCTTGGTTATGCAAATATAATGGTATTAATTCCTGCCCAGGGTATAGTCAATGTATACATTATGAGCAATAGGGGAAAATAATGCAATTTCAGCCAGAGTTAACTGCGTGCATATTGTCTGTGCAAGACTGTTCATAGATTGGAATGACAGCTCTACCATTAAGAAAGTGACAAGCCCTGCATGAGTTAGAGACCTTATTTATTTTTTGTTTGTTTTTTAAATTTAAAAAAGGATGTTTAATTTCACATAGGACATTATCGGAGAACATATGTTTGTTTCAAGAGTAAATTAATTTTTAAGTGTCTCCCCAGAGAATGAGCTCTACCCTCTGCAAGAGAGAAACAGAAGAAAAGTTACTTCTTGTACAAAAAAGATTTTTAATTTTTGTTCCCTAAGTGCTGTCTATTCTGTCTCCAACCATAGGTTCCCCCCTCCCCCGTTTCAAGGATATTGTAACAGAGTGCTGAGACCTGATACATGGGGGTCAGCATTCTGATCACTGGAGCCTCAATTAATGCCCCCAATGATGGCTGATTGAATACTTAGATAATCAGAAGGAGTGTCTGGAGAGGTAAGGAACTAATTAGCCCTCAGCTGACCAACCTGATAAAAGCCAGGAAGGAAGCAATGGGGGGCAGGAGAGGGAACGAAGACAGAGCTAGCTGGGCCTGGGAAAGGGAGATCAAGATCGAGATCTTTTCCTGCCAGAGTCCTAGTAAATAAGGGCTGAAAGATGTAGGAATTTAAATCTGTGATATTGCATTGTACTGGGGTGGGTGGAAGGGTTTAGAATAAAACACAGCTTGAACACTAAAAGAAAGTGAGTCTGAGCAGTCTCTGGGGCATCAGAGGATGGGGACAGCATGCCCTGTCACAGGTATTTAATGATTCATTAGATGTCTAATGTATGTTTTATGCCCTGTATTAGAAAACACAGTAAAATCTCCCTACTAGAATAGGTATTCACTTCAGTGCTCCAATATAAAATTTAAGACAGTGGAAGGCCACCGGCTAAGGAATTAAACAAATAGCTTTTCATAAATTTGAATGTGACTAAGGAAAGTAAAACCTGAATGTAGTTAAGAAGAACTTTTAAGCTCTTGATATATGGATACATACCCATGTATTTACTGTGGCCTCCTAACTTCTCCCTGAACCTTGTGTTTCCCTGCCTGTTATAGATCTCATCTGTTGCCTGTGTGCCTGACAAACTTATTTATGAATATGAACTATTTTACTCTTTTTCAGTTGATATGAAACTCTCTTACCCTCTATAGCAGTGGTAGGCAACCTGCGGCCCATCAGGGTAATCTGCTGGTGGGCCGCCAGACCATTTGTTTACATTTTCACAGCCGTCTACAGCTCCCAGTGGCCGTGGTTCACTGTTCCCGGCCAGTGGGAGCTGGCCGGGAAGTGACAGCCCGCGCTCAGTTAATCTATTTACCCACATAACTTTAGCAACGCATTTCCAGTTCTCTTTCTGGATACTAATTTACTGTTAAAATAATAGATTTAGATCATTTCTGCTCTCACGTACAGTGATGTAAATTCAGGTTGACTCCACCGAGTTCAGTGGAGTTACTCTGGATTTTTACAGATATAATTGAGAGCAGAATTTGGCCCATTGTCTCTAGTGGGGAAGTAACATGGTAATTGAAGGTGTTTAGTGGGTATAATTATTTGAGGAGTTCCACTGACATTTCACATGACATTTCTGTAATTTAGTAATAGAAACTTATAGTTAGACCAGCATGAGAAAACCCATGCACCTGTATTCTACAGGAAAATTGTGGTACAAACACTTTTCTGTTAGAAAATATCCTGTCAGCTAGTCTATTTTTCTACTTTCTTAACAATAGTAGGTGTACATAGATTTCTTAAATATGTGGGGAGCAGAAAACAGTTGACAGCAGCTCCAAGAGCAATAAAGGGAAGCTAATAGCACCCTGAAAATGCAGGTGGATCAAAGCCATGTCATTTTTCAGTGTTTACGCATGGTTGCTTATTAGATTTTCAGGATTTCTCAGCATGGATGATAACAAATCACAGTCTTACCATTGATTATGTAGGAAGACACATAATAACAAAAGACGAGAACATCCTACATCTTTCCCCAGTGCAAAGCCAATGAAGGACTGATTCAAGGATTCATGCTCAGGGCTGGTAGAGGTCTTAGGGACAGAATGCATCTCACAGCTACAAATAAGGAGAGATTTGAGGGGTTGACTGCAGCCCCCATTCCCTAAGTCCACTTGGCGGCACACATGAAGTCCCATACTGGATCAATCCTGAGACCTATCTAGTCCAGTATTCTGTTTTACAGCAGCCAGCATCAGATGCTTCAGAGGATGGTGTAAGAACCTTGCAATGAGCAGATGTGGAGTGATCTGCCCCCCTCTCCCCCCGTTAGGTCTCTTCCTGGTCTCTAGTAGTTTGGCTGAGCTTTGAACCATGACATTTAATATCCCTTCCAAATGTTGTGAACAATAACTATGATGACTCTATTCTTGTTATCCATAGAAACCTCCAATCCTTTGTTGAAACTTGTTAAGTTCTTGGCCTCACGACTTCCTGTGGCAGTGAGTTTCATGTTTTAGTTACATATGGTGTAAAGAAGAATTTCCTTTTGTCAGTTTTGAATATGCTATCTCTTCTTTATCTTAATCTCTCCTTTACCTGTGCCCCCTCCAGCCTGGAGCGGGAATCTGTGGATCTGCCAGTGACGACAGCAGTGAGGTGGATAAAGATGCCATAATGTAAGAGGCTCTAACCTACAGAAGCTTCTGTGTTTGATGTGCCCTTTTTTTAACCTGTTTATGCTTAGCAGAGAGATAATTTTGTACGGTTCCAACACCAGATCCACCCAGCTTTGACACATAGGCAGAAAAGATCCTCCTGTTCTTTGATTTGTTAGATACTAGCCAAAGAGACATTTCTACCTGAAAACAATTTTCTTAAATGGGGTGGAGACCTTCCTGTACCTTGCCCAACCTCCTATTATCGTCTAGACAATACCCAGGCCTACCCTCCACATATAAAACAAAGACCCCATCTCCTGCTCCTCCTGACCCCCCACATAGAGATTGGAAAATACCCTCCTGAAGTGGTTTAGAATGCTAACCCTACTGCTGACCACCCTCCTGCTAGACATGGAGATAGCAGGCAGGGTCCATATTATCATGGAATGAAGTACTACATTGTCTCCTCAAAGATAACCATGTGTTGGTGGGATAGTTTCTGGTAATGGAGGAGTAGGAGCATGATGGATGAGAGAAGGAAAGTTGGGTCTTTGTGTTGACAGAATTTATGTTCTCTTTACCTGAACAGCTAGCTCCTAGATGCTAAAGTGATTTGTAGAGCATAAGGAATGCCAGTAGATAAGATAGAGTTCAAGCCATGTGCTTGATTGCAGTCTCCATTAACATAAATCCCACCTTGGTAGTCGATATCTGGTCAAGCTGCAGTGGGGAAAGCAGCAGTGAACCTCCACCCTGAAACTACAGCATAAAGTTCTTTTGAAAAGGGTTCATAGGGCTAGTCTTTGACTTAAGCTTTTAAGTATACAAATGTGCAGAAGCAAACCCATGTAGCAAAAGCCACTGAAATCTTAAATAAACAGCAATCATTGTGCATTTAAAATAAGCAGAACAGTTCTCCACTCGTTCTCCTGCCATATCTCTTTAATCAGGTATCAAGAGCAGGGGGTTGGACTAGAAGACCTCCTGAGGTCCCTTCCAACCCTGATATTCTATGATTCCATGAAGAGGTAAATTCCACCAGACAGAAGTGGTGTTATTGACTCAGTTTAGTCACTATAATTTATTCCAATTATGCCCTTTAATTTGCATTCTGGATTAATTGCTTGTCCAGCTACCCAGGCTACTTTAGAATAGAAATACTGGGAATGTCATCAGCATTCTCTCGGAGCTGCTTTCCCCCCACAATGTAGTGGACGGCAATACCACATATTACAAACCTTGACAGTTAAGTAATTTCAACTAAAATAGCTGAATTGGAAGCACTGATCCTGGAAATGTCCTTTGAAATCTGGACTTCAAGGTTATGGCAAAGCTGCATATGTGGGACAGTGCAGAGGGCATGAAACGCAGCTCTCCTGGGCAGTATTCTCATCTATCAAGCTCATAAATAACCAGGAAGATGGATGAATGGGTCATGCTGTATTGCGTTTGGATGTGTGATAACTTGCTTTATGTTGAATCCTTTTAGCTTCATTTCATCAGCCTCGGGTTCCATGATAGAAAAAGGCTCACTGTTAAAGCTTCTGTAACATTTCATAAAACAAATATTGGCACTTTGGAGTATTGCATTTATTTTCATAAGAAAATCATTTTTGTATAATCTACTAAATATACGTGTTTAGTTTCAGTTTTAGCCATGTTTCAAAGCACCTTGCCAGTTAGTATCTATGTGAGCCAACTTAATTGCCATTTACGTAGAGAATAATATTAACAATCAGACCATACCATACAAATTTACATTACAGACCTGGCTGGTATGAGTCCAGGTGAAGCTTATATGCATGAGTCACCTGAGAAAAAACACCCTGATTCTTTCCACCCAACTGCTGACTTGTCGCCACTTGACCATTGTTAACAGCCCCAATATCCAGGCTAGGCGAGCAAAGCCCAGCAGCTCAGCTCCACTCCCTTTCAAGACAAATGAGTGAAAGGGGTTTATCCTGCTCCCACTGAAGTCAATGGCAAAATTTCTATTGATTTCAGTGTTGGAGTATTGGGGCCTTGTTCAATAGGGACCCTACTACAGTCACAAGTGCTCTTGCCTACTTGATTCTGTTCTGTTGGAAGCCAAAGCAGTGTGAAAATAAAGGCAGGAGGGGAAAGGGTGTAAATGTTCTAATTGTACATCAGGCACTCGGTGTCTCAGCAGTGAACTCAGCATTTTTCATGTCTAAATTACATGCAGTCCATCAGAAATGTGCAAGTTCAATATTAATGGGACCCTTCCTTTGGGTAAGCCATTATTTATAAAAAAAAGTCTCTGATTATTTGAGGTAGGGGAGGTTGTTTCTATTCTCGTATTAATATGCACATTATTTGTGAATTTAAATCCTTAACATTAAAGCAACATTGCCATCTGAAATACCATAGGCTTGACTCTCCTCTCACCCTAGTGGAGCACCACTGACCCCCTTGTTGGACAATCAGGTCCCATATGTAGTAAATTAACGTCTTTACTTTTGTGATTAGTGACACCTTAAAATTTGTAAAGGTGACCCAATTTTAAAAATGCAGTTTTCTTTTCACTATTTTTTTTAAGCTGTTTGCGATTCTCTGTGCTTGGACAGTACACATCAATTATGTTGGTTTCACTTTGATATTTGGTCAGTTTCTCATTAAAGTTCTTAGAACTTAGCCCTCACAGCAGGGGACTGTTTCTTTAAAAACAAAAGGTCTCCCTGGAATTTGTAAACCAACATTTGAAAACACTTCTATTAGTCTTAGGTTTTATAAAAATACTTTTTACAAAATTGAAAACTTTAGGGCACTTTCTATGTCCATTCAGTGATTTTCTGATGTACATATTCATGTTCTCTAGGTAGTGGAGTGAGACCACCAATTCATTTGGTATAACTCTTGGTTGCTACTTGCTAATATAATCCACCAAATACCCATGAGATGGTAAGAACTTTTGACATTATGTCCATTGAGTCTTTTAAATGTCATAGAATCATAGAACCATAGACTCATAGAACCAGAGGGTTAGAAGGGCCTGCAACAGTCATCTAGTCTACCCCCTGTCACAATGCAGGATTTGTTGTGATGCTGAACATGTTGCATACAATAGTTTTTTTTATTCTGTGCAGTACTTTTGATTCAAAGATACTTGAGCACTAAAATGACACAGGCCTGACCTACAATGTTCAGATCTGAAACCAAAATGATACCCAAATTTGGAGGGAGTGGGGGTTGGATCCAGGGTTTTGGTTCAGGCCAACCTGTGGAGTTAAAGAATATAGTTAGAGTTAATAAAAGCAACAACAGCACAGAAGCAGAGAGGAACCAAGAGGCAGAGACAAGGGAGAAAGGATTTGTTTTCAGATGACATAGGAAATGAAATGAAGAGTCAATGAGGCAGAGAGATACAGGAAGGCTGTTCCAGATGGCAGGAGTTGTAAAGACAAAAGCTCTTGCACTGACAGTTATGAGATTTTGTGGAAGGACAGGAAAGAGGCCAGTGCTAGGCTAGCAGTGAAACTAGAGAGGGGAATAGAGACAGACAGAAAATCCATAAGATATGATGTAGCTAGAGATTGGAGCATCTGTAAAAAAAATAAAAAGGGCAAATTTAAATTGGGCTGCTTTGTATGTGTGAGAAAGTAGGTAATGAAGGAGACTTGAGGACTACAAAAGGTACTAAGGTTGCCTACACACAGGAGACTAATAGAATAAATATCTTGTAAAGGTACCATTTTATTATTGTCACCCATTTGCAGACCAGTAGCAGATGTTGCAACCCCATAAGAAACTGAATCAGAAAACCAACACCACCACAGCATTTTCTTCCAAGCCTAAAAACTTATTCTTATCATTAAAAAAACTTGTAAGGCTGTGTATAACAGTGCCACCTGGTGTCCCCTGCCATAACACTTGTACCGTGTCTTCTAGGTATGGATAGAAAGTGAGGCTTGGTCAACACTGGTCTACACTGAAAAGTTATAGCAGCAGAGCTACGTTGGTCAGAGGTGTGAAAAAAATCCAGTATAGCTATGCCCACAAAAAAACCCAGTGTAGACACAATTATGTCAATGGGAGAGGACTTCCGTAGGTACAGCTAACTTCAGGTTGACCTAGCTATGTTGCTCAGGGCTGTGAAAAATTTTGTGCTGTGAGCACTGAAGTTAGATCAGTCTAACCCCTGGCATAGGTGCAGCTAGGTCGGCAGCGGGATTACCTACATCGAAGGGAAAAACCCCTTCCGTTGATGTAGGAAGCATGTATACTACAGTGCTACAGAAGCTTGGCTGCAGCACAGACACGGTAGTACTTAGCCATATCCTCATTTGGGGAAGTGGTGTGCCTCCACTGACCGAAAAAACTCCTTTTGTTGGCATAGGCTGTGTCTACACTGCAGGGCTATCCCATCATTGCTATGTTGGTACAGTCTCCATAGTGTAGATATACCCCTAGAAAGAGCAGATTGATGCTGAATGTTCTTTCAGCTGCCTGAAGAAGTCCCACAGATAGAGCAGTGCTGGGCAGGGGCAGCAGACTGCGAGGGTGAGCTGCTGGCTGACCACTGTCAGGCTGGGGCCTTGCTATAAGGGCTGAGAGGGTGCCAGGGCTACGGGGCAAATGGCCCAAGGGAAATAGGCTGCAGGTTGGAGGAGGGCAGTAGGTGGCTGCCAGCTATAGGGTCCCTAGGTCACGACCCAAAGTAGCAAGTGGGCCTGTCGTCCCTCCCCCCCGTCCCCGCACCCCACTTGCCAATGAGGAGAGTGGCCGGTATCCAGACTGCAGTTGGCTGCTGAGGCAAGTGGTAGGACTAAGGACTGCCAGTCCCCCAGAAGGGGGAGATACCGGAGTGGGGCACAGCCAGAGGACCATGCCCAGAAGAGGGCAATGTGGTCCGAAGAGCGCCCTGGGTCCAAAGAGTGGAGACAGCAGTGAAGGCAGGTGTGACACCACTAGCTGAAAGCACACTGGAAGGGCTGAAAGCTAATTCCCAGGATGGCCAGCAGGAGGCGCCGCAGTGGTGAGTCCCACTCCATTACAGGTCCCCAATTTTGAACTCACACTATTTTTATATTTTTAATTCCTCTGTCTTAAACTGAGTCAGCCCTGAGGTAACCCAGTGTAAGCAAGATCAGAATCAGGCCCAGTACATTAAAATTTTCCACATCATGCAACTATTTACACCACCTCTAGAGACTTTTAAAATATGCTTTTTTTCGGATTATTTAATAAATACGTGCTTTGTTACTTCACCTTGGATATATTATTTCTGAAGATCAAAAGACCACTGTGTTCCTTTGATAGAAAGAAATGATTCAAAGAATTTAACAAGTCTAAATAATGTAATTCAGCAAATGCCAAGCAAAACTTTTGCATCTTAACTGGTTCATGGTGCCTGACTCATGTAACTAAGAGAAACAGATGACATGTCAAATGAACTGGTGGTCTAAATCCAGTCACTGGTAGGGAAATTATCCACATTTTAAAAATGTGTTACCATTATAACTGACACCTCTATTAGCAACCTCAGAGGACATGTCAAAAAATGGCTGGCCATGGAAAATACTGAATTACCTTCTGGCCTGGAGAGATGGTAGCTTGAAGAGGCACATTGGTGGGGAAGCTTGCAGTGCTGATGTATAAGGTCCCTCCCTGGTAGTAAAGGTCCAATTTGCCAATTGTAGGATACAAGTATCCCACTGATTCGCTTTGTGATGGAAATCTCAGCACTCTTGCTTTCTGGCCCTGATCTTCCAATGAGTTAGTGGTATAGTTCAAGGCCACAATGGATCAACAGATCATCTAGTTTGATCTCTGGTATATCACAGGCCACTAAACACCATCCAGTCACCTCCACACCGAACCCAACAACCAGAATTGGAGCAAAGTATTACAGGTCTCAGGAGACTAAGCTATTGTATTGAGTGTACACGACCAAACCCCAAGAGAGGCAGAAAGAATCCGCACACAGAAGCCTCAATTTATTATTTCTTACATTTTTGGTCACAAGCAGATTCAGTAGTTGCTCTAAATGATCCTACTTTTCCTCTTCGGTGTTTTCTTGCTTATTGAAGCAGCTCACATTGTGGAAAACTATTAGGAATGACGTATTCAGATGACTCCTCTGCCTAGATTGATTTTGCCCTTTGCTCCCAAGATGTAGTTCTCCCTTTAATTTGACGGAAATAGTCAATAACCCTCAGGGATATTTTCTCTCAGAGACAACCACATGACTATACCCCGCAATCGATCCTGTGAGATGCCTCAAGCTCCCAGATTTCAACAGGAGTTTAGTGTCTGCCACCTTTTAGGATCAGGCACTTAGTTGTCCATGATGTACCAGTTCTGTAGGTAAATAGAAGGCTTCTGTTTCCTGTTTTCTGTCTCATGCACAAAAAGTCTATGTAAACAAATGTTAATAACTGCTAACAACATGGACCTTTCTATGAGCACTAAAAACCATTTCAAAACATTTTTATAAGAAAAGTGAAAAATATAAGAAAAAGACATGTTCAGTCATAGTAAGCTGTTATAGATGTGCTCTGGATATATTGTAGCTCCCAGCACTCAAGAACAAGAGGGAACAATGTATAGTTTTAAACAGTGTAGACCATGAATTATAATTTATTTTGAGATGCATGATACATGATACATTCAACATCTTATTTTAGTCTAAAAGAATAATGATACATTTTTGGTAGTGAATTTACTGCCTGGGATAGCCTGGGAAACAGAAGTCCTCTCTTTGCAGAACAGGTATAGGACAGTGACAGCACAAGTGTTCCCATATAGCTCTGCCAAGGTGCCTCAGTGCTGACCCAGGGGGCCACTTGTAGGTGTAGTTGTTTCTGTGGCCTTCTGGACACTGCCTATTAGAGTCAAATATAGCCGTGATTTTCTGATGTACATCTTTATCTTCTAGAGACCACTCATTCATTTAATAAAAGCCACCAAATATCCACGAGAAGGTAATAACTCTTGGTTGCTACTTACTAGGGCTGGGTTTGAAAGAGCAACCTAGAGATGAACAGCTCTATATGCAATCATTACCAATACTCTGAGCTAATCATTTTCTGCAATCCCTCGCTTTTTCAATGCTGATTAAGTAGTGCCCTTCTGCAGACTTTTTGATTAAACATTCTAGCTAAGAAATTAAAATGTAAAGCTTATTCCTTAGGGAAGAAAATTAATTTTAATTATACAAAAATTAAAAGATAACTTACATCATTTGCATTTCTACAGTAACACACAAAGTATATATTCTCCCTCCCCCTCCCCCGCACCAGGATAAAATAAAGTTTTAATTGATCCACTTTTAATAGAAAATTATCTTATAGTTCCTTAAAAGACTGACTAACTATATTTCTGTAGGCAGTTTCTGTTCTAGGTGCCAGTTATTACTGCACCAAAACGCTCCAAGGTTCCTGTTAGTGTTAGATAACACACTTCCTTGATCATTGACAATTGGTGCATCGAACATCTTTGTCTCACACTAAGGCACTTCTGAAATTCTTATTGCTTAATTCCTACTCACTTTTTTACATATAAATCCTTCTCCTGATCATTTGTGTTTGCATTTTAAATCCATGGGTAGCGTATAAATATGGCATGCTATACATAGGTATATCTACCTATCCCAATTCTACATACACTCAGTCACAGATACAGAAGGAGAGCTACTGCTAAGTGAATTTAGCTGTGCACGTATACACAGTGCAGACTTTAAGGGCAGTTCACAGCTTGATTCAGTTAATGGCAAAGCTAACTTAGGTGACTTATTTATACCAGCAAATATTTGCTGTTACATTTTGTTGTGCACTTAGGGACCAGCTCCTCATCTGGTGCAAATCTGCATTACTCCAATGAAAGTCTGCATTAAAGTCAATGAAGTTATGCTGATTTGCACCAGATGAGGACGTGGCACTACACAGGTAGACTATATTTATTTTACACATTTCACAGCAATAGTTGTCATGGACTGTATAGTACACAATATGATGAGATGCTACTTATGTGTACCTAAGGTTGTAAAATGTATGTCATATTTATATTGTATTACAGCACTTGCAAAATAGTAGGTGATCATGTAATTAAAGATGTAATGTAAACACACAATAACAAAATTAATGTTCTATGTGTAGTGACTCCTATCCACCCAGTTACCTCCTTTAGTGCCAATCTCCTTTCTGATTTTGATGGACTGGGTTCTTCTGGATCCCGCCTCCCACTCAATAGGTTGTAACTTCTTTATTTTCTTCCCATATGAATTTATTTGGCATTGCCTCCACCCCTCTCACTCTTTCTTGGCAGGGTCACCAGGGCAGCTTGGGAGGAAAATTCTAACTATAAGGTAACCCCCAGATAGTTGGAAGCTCCCAAGAAATAACACAAGCACATACAATATATTCAACACAATTATATTAAACAGGAAGTAAATATAACACAAGAGGGTAAAACACTATTCTCAGGGGCACCGGTGCCTACACTGATAATATCCATGAATTTCCCCAGTCATACAATCACAGAATATCAGGGTTGGAAGGGACCTCAGGAGGTCATCAATCAAAGCAGGACCAATCCCCAACTAAATCATCCCAGCCAGGGCTTTGTCAAGCCTGACCTTAAAAACCTCCAAGGAAGGAGATTCCACCACCTCCCTAGGTAACGCATTCCAGTGCTTCACCACCCTCCTAGTGAAATAGTGTTTCCTAATATCCAACCTAGACCTCCCCCACTGCAACTTGAGACCATTACTCCCCTGTTCTGTCATCTGCTACCACTGAGAACAGTCTAGATCCATCCTCTTTGGAACCCCCCTTCAGGTAGTTGAAAGCAGCTATCAAATTCCCCCTCATTCTTCTCTTCTGCAGACTAAATAATCCCAGTTCCCTCAGTCTCTCCTCATAAGTCATGTGCTCCAGCTCCCTAATCTTTTTTCTTGCCCTCCGCTGGACTCTTTCCAATTTTTCCACATCCTTCTTGTAGTGTGGGGTCCAAAACTGGACACATTACTCCAGATGAGGCCTCACCAGTGCCGAATAGAGGGGAATGATCACATCCCTTGATCTGCTGGCAATACTCCTACTTATACAGCCCAAAATGCCATTGGCCTTCTTGGCAACAAGGGCACACTGTTGACTCATATACAGCTTCTCATCCACTATAACCCCTTTTCTTCCTTTTCTGCAGAACTGCTGCCTAGCCATGTGACCTCATAGATAAAATGTAAAAATTAGTGTCCCATTGGTACATGTACTTCATAGGGCTCTTGATGACTTGAGACCACAATCTTCTGTGAAGCAATTAGTAATTTAGCTGACTGGGTTCAGTGCAGCCCAAAAGACTCACAAGTCAGATGAGGTGGTAAGTCCCTCCTAAGGTTTAACAGGCAGCAGGTAATAATATCTCTAAACCCTTACTCCCTGGCTTGAGGACACAATTCAGGAAGTAAGGGGTCTCCCAAACAATTTCCCTGACTAGCTAACTAAAAGATGATAACTCGCAACTCCACGACTGATCCTTCTTTTCAGAGATGGCTCTGGACTCCTCAGTCCCCGCAGAGGGGCTGATGATCACTGCTCACAGGCGTCGCTTCATGCAGGATTCAGGCTGCTTCTGGTGCCAGAATTTCCCCTCACCACAAAAAGGTGCAGGGCTCAAGCTGCAGGTTACAAAACTCTACTAAAATTCCTAACTTTAGTCTCTCCCCTCCCAGCACTCAGACACACTCATGACAGGCAGGGAGCCCTGGACCAGCGGCCAGAGCAGAGCTTGCCATGTGGTGACTTATTTCTCCTGGGGAGCTGAAGCACTGACCAGAGGGGAGTTTTCACAACAAAAATCTACAAACTGGGAGCCACCTTGGAGAAGGAAAGGGCCATGCTGAGGGATTTTGCTTCCAGATCCCCAGAGGCCAGTTCTCCATGCAGGCCTCAGACTCACCAGCTCCCCACACAGCCAGTCCTGCCCTTTCTCTGGCTGGCTCCAGATTCTCCCACCCGCCCTAGGAGCCCTGGTGTTGATCTCACTCCCTATTGTTCAAGGGTCTCCTTCCTGTGGGTCCATATGATGAAGATGTCATCAATGTAGCACAAGTAGAGGAGGGACACTAGGGGACGATTGCTGAGGGACATGGGGCCCCATAGTATGCCAACATTTTTATGGCTGACTTAGAACAACGCTTCCTCAGCAATCGTCCCCTAGCATCCCTCCTCTACTTGTGCTACATTGATGACATCTTCATCATATGAACCCACAGGAAGGAGGCCCTTGAAGAATTCCATCTGGATTTCAACAATTTCCACCCCACCATCAACCTCAGCCTGGACCAGTCCACACAAGAGATCCACTTCCTGGACACTACAGTGCAAATAAGGGATGGTCACATAAATACCACCCTATACCGGAAACCTACTCACCACTATACTTATCTACATGCCTCCAGCTTCCATCCAGGACACATCACACAATCCATTGTCTACAGCCTGACGTCGAGAGTATGCAGAGTTGCCTCGTGCGGAGTCTTGTGAGGTTTGGGATAGAAAGCAGGTAAGTATATCGGTTGGTTAAGGTGGAAGGTGGACACCACCTTAGGGAGAAATTTAGGATGTCGTCTCAGGGTGACTGTCTTTGGAGAAGATTGTGTAGGGAGGATTGGCCATCAGGATGCTTATTTCTCCTACTCTCCTTGCTGATGTTATTGCAACTAAGAAAGCTACCTACATGGACATATGAAGAAGAGAGGAGGTAGCCAAGGGCTCGAATGGAGGTTTCATGAGACTGCGAAGAATGAGGTTAAGATTCCATGTAGCTGCGGTTGGATAAATTTCTGGGTAGAGATTTTGTAGGCCCATGAGAAATCGTTTTGTGGTGGGATGGGTAAAGAGTGAGTCGCCTTCTAAAAAGTCATGGAAGGTGGTAAGTGCTGCCACGTGTACTTTAATGGAGCTGAGCAAGAGTCCATCCTGTTTCAATTTTAGAAGGCAGTCTAGGATGTTAGGGAGGGTTACCATATGGGGCATTAGGTGATTATGTGAGCACCAGAGGGAGAAATGTTTCCACTTCTGCAGGTAAGTTTTACGAGTGAAGTCTTTTCTACTGTGCAGGAGGATGTATCGAGCTTGCTCGGAACAAGCTAGTTTGTGGGTTTGGACCCATGAAGGAACCATGCTGTCAGGTGGAGCTTCTGGAACTGAGGATGAAGAACCCGTCCGTTGTCCTGGGAAAGCAGATCTGATCTGCTGGGGAGAGTCTGTGGATGACGGGAGGACATGCGAAGTAGGTATGGATACCACGTCTGTCTCGGCCAAGCCGGGGCAATAAGTATGACCCGGGCCTTGTTGTCTCTGATCTTGCGAAGAACTCCTAGCAGAGGGATTGGTGGGAAGGCATACAGGAGGAAGTTGTTCCAAGGGATGAGGAACGCATCTCCTAGGGATGCAGTCCCGAGTCCCGCACTGGAACAAAATAGATGACATTTGCGAGGTCTGGGTTGTGGCAAAGAGGTCTATTGATGGGGTGCCCCACAAGGAGAAGAGCTGTTGAAGTATTGTGGGATGCAGTTCCCATTTGTGTTCTGTCGAGAAGTGCCTGCTGAGTGCATCGGCAGTAGTGTTGTGGCAGCCAGGTAGATACGAAGCAGTGATTTGTATGTGAAGTTGTATGCACCAATTCCATAGCCGGATGGCTTCCATGCATAGGGAATGTGATCAGGCTCCCCCGTGTCTGTTGATATAGAACATACATGCTATGTTGTCTGTTAGGACCCAAATAGATTTGTTCTTTATGAGGGGAAGAAAGTGAAGACAAGCTTGTTTCTCTGCTCTGAGAGCTAAGAAATTTATGTGCAGGCATAAATATAAAGGGAAGGGTAACCACCTTTCTGTATACAGTGCTATAAAATCCCTCCTGGCCAGAGGCAAAATCCTTTCACCTATAAAGGGTTAAGAAGCTAAGATAACCCCGCTGGCACCTGACCCAAAATGGCCAATGAGGGGACAAGAGCCTTTCAAATCTGGAGTGTGGGGAACAAAGGGTTGGTCTGTCTGTGTGATGTTTTTGCCAGGAATAGATCAGGAATGCAGCCTCACAACTCCTGTTAAGTTAGTAAGTAATCTAGCTAGAATTGTGTTAGATTTCCTTTTGTTTAATGGCTGGTAAAATAAGCTGTGCTGGATGGAATGTATATTCCTGTTTTTGTGTCTTTTTGTAACTTAAGGCTTTGCCTAGAGGGATTCGCTATGTTTTGAATCTGATTACCCTGTAAGGTATTTACTATCCTGATTTTACAGAGGTGATTCTTTTACCTTTTCTTTCATTAAAATTCTTCTTTTAAGAACCTGATTTCATTTTCATTGTTCTTAAGATCCAAAGGTTTGGGTCTGTGTTCACCTGTACAAATTGGTGAGGATTCTTATCAAGCCCTATCCAGGAAAGGGGGTGTAGGTCTTGGGGGGATATTTTGGGGGAAGACGTCTCCAAGTGGGCTCTTTCCCTGTTCTTTGTTTAAAAGCTTGGTGGTGGCAGCAAATGGTTCAAGGACAAGGCAAAGTTTGTACCTTGGGGAAGTTTTTAACCTAAGCTGGTAAGAATAAGCTTAGGGGGTCTTTCATGCAGGATGTACCCTGTACCCTAGAGTTCAGAGTGGGGAAGGAACCTTGACAGTGCGTCTCTGACGCGGACCAGTGGCCTTGTGCCCTGTGTCCCCCTAGGTGTGCTCCCCAACCGATTAGGGAAGCATCCGTGGTGAGCATGAGCGTTGGGGGTCATTGCTGGAAGGATACGCCTGTGCAAAGGTTTTCTGGTGTTCTCCACCATTGTAGGGAAGCTAGAACATTGGCTGGAAGAGTTAGCAGCATACCTAAGGTGTGTCTCTTGGGTTTGAAGTTGGAGTTGAGCCAGCCCTGAGGACATCTCCCTAAGATACAACCGAATTTGCTCCAATCCTTCAGACAGAGACAAACACTTACAAGATCTTTATCAAGCATTCTTAAAACTACAATACCCACCTGGGGAAGTGAGGAAACAGATTGACAGAGCGAGACGGTTACCCAGAAGTCACGTACTACAGGACAGGCCCAACAAGGAATATAGCAGAACACCACTGGCCATCACATTCAGCCCCCCAGCTAAAACCTCTCCAGCACATCATCAACGATCTACAACCTATCCTGGAAAATGATCCCTCACTCTTACAGATCTTGGGAGGCAGGCCAGTCCTCGCTTACAGACAGCCCCCCAACCTGAAGCAAATACTCACCAGCAACTACACACCATACCACAGAAACACTAACGCAGGAACCAATCCCTGTAGCAAACCTTGTTGCCTACTCTGTCCCCATATCTACTCTAGCGACACCATCAGAGGACCCAACCACATCAGCCACACCATCAGGGACTCATTCACCTGCACAACTACTCATGTTAAATGTGCCATCATGTGCCAGAAATGCTCCTCTGCCATGTATATTGGCCAGACTGGACAATCTCTACATAAAAGAATAAATGGACATAAATCGGACATCAGGAATGGTAATGTACAAAAGCCAGTAGGAGAACACTTCAATCTTCCTGGACATTCGATAACAGATTTTAAAGTAGCCATATTTGAACAAAAAAACTTCAGAAACAGACTTCAAAGAGAAACAGCAGAACTAAAATTCATTTGCAAATTTAACACCATTAATTTGGGCTTGAATAGGGACTGGGAGTGGCTGGCTCACTACAAAAGTAGCTTTGCCTGTCCTGGAATTGACACCTCCTCATCAATTATTGGGAGTGGACTACATCCACCCTGATTGAATTAGCCCTGTCAACACTGGTTCTCCACTTGTGAGGTAACTCCCTTCTCTTCATGGGTCAGTATATAATGCCTGCATCTGTAATTTTCACTCCATGCATCCGAAGAAGAGGGGTTTTTTACCCACGAAAGCTTATGCCCAAATAAATCTGTTAGTCTTTAAGGTGCCACGAGACTTCATTTTAACTGTGGATTTCTCGACTTTTGAGTGCTCAGCTGTCCAGTCTGAACATAGCTTTTGGCATGAACTTTACTAGATTTTTCTAAAAGGCAAAACTGGGGAGGGAACATTAAAAGAAAGCATTTAAACTCTCCATAATATGCTCTCTGCTGGCTTGCCACGAATTGCTATGGAACTGTAATACTAGACATCCCTGGAATGCTTTAAGAGGTTAAAAAGCGGGATCCCCTCTCTTGCAAACCTTAGAAGTTGCACACAAAGCTTACTCCAGAACTGCAGATCAACTAATATGCATCAGAACAGGACTTTCTCTTACAAACCTCACAAAGTATGCCACAGCCCTTAATGTATGTGCCTTTTTCAGTGGCTACGTAAATCACATGATATAGATCATCATGACTTTGATATGCTCTGAGGACACAGGACATGATTATATTAGATTGTTTATCTTGGAGCAGCACCTAGGAGCCCCAGTCATGGGCCAGAGTGTGGCTGAGATGGAATTAGTTCTACCAGAACATGCTGAGGAGTTTTTTTCTCCTCCCCCAACAACTTGGCTTCGGTGATGTCTTGTATCGGCCCTTTCAATAGGTGATATTAATGCTTGCAATTCTTTGGCAGGGTGCTGAGTATCACATTGTCATTAGTGTGCCAATTTCATTACTATATAAACTATTCCTACAACATGCTTTATCATGCTTCTCCCCCCTCCCCCCCGCAATTATTATCTGTATTAATGTCAGTTGTCTGGGTATTTTTTCTCCAGGACTGCTATTGTATTTCTAGGAACTTGGAAAAAGAGCTAATCTAAGACCACATGTTGGAAAACAAGGGATTAATCTTATTGGTGATGCCAGCTAGAACTTTCACAGTTTCTGTTGCAGCTTCTGCTATCTTGGCTAACCGTTCAATCTGTTTCATTTTCTTATGATTTAAGGGCTGATCCTATGAGACGCTGAGTGCCCTGAACTCCAGTTGAATTCAGTGGGAGTTAAGGGCACTTTTCAGGATCAGGCTCATTCATTAGATTAATTAGATAGATTTTAAAGCAGGGGAAAGTACATCTTCTGTCGATGCCCAATGGCTGTGGAGGAGGGAGTATTTCAATAAATGTATGTTTCTGAATATTCCAGTTCCACAACAGGGAGCTCTCCAAAGTACCACCACAGCTAGTGAACTAACTAACTAAATGGCCATTTCCCATCAAATGCATTGATGGCTCACGGTAATGTTGAAACTTAGAAATTCATAGCTTCCAAGGCCAGAAGGGACCACTGTGATCACCTAGTCTGACCTCCCATATAACACAGGCCGAAGAACTTCCCCAAAATAATTCCTAGAACAAACTATTATTCTCCAACTGTACAGCAGCAGGAGGAAAGCCCGGATAGTACAGAGAAGACTTGGAAAGAGTCCCCTTTGGTGATCAGTTTTATTTTATTAGGTCCAGCCTGATTTTAGGATTTAATATTTTGGATGATCATTTATTTATTACTTTTATAGCATCCTAGTGCTTTATAGCAATAAGAGACTGCCCCTCCCCAACAGAACTTACAATCTAAGAGGCTTTGAGCACCTAAAAAGCCCATTGATTTCAAGTGGAGTAACTGGTGCATAACCTCTCACAGGGTTTGGAGAAAGCAAGGAGGGAAGAATCTAAAGAAGGAAAGAGGAGCAGTACATTTTTTACCAAGTATAGTTTGAGGAAATAGTAGGACATTCAAGAGGAGATATTGGAAAGACCAGTTGAAATGTAGCTTATACAGAGGAAAAGAAGCCAGGGATGGAGATAGAGAAATTTGAGAGCCATCATGATGGAGATCTTTGAAAGATCACTCTGGCATGTGTGTAGAACAGGGCTATCAAACTCACCCTGAGGGCTGAATTCCACTTTGAATTATGGTCAGTGGGTCAAGGTAAAAATTTATGGCTAAATATTCCCCATAATCCACAGCTTCCAGTGATGTGAATGGAAGGTTTGCACAAAGACAAAGGGGAGAGTATGGTCTGGGAGTAATTAAACTTTTCATTACTATAATTAACTATTTGTTCTGTACCTTATCACTGCATTTAGCATCACACTGTGAGAAAATTTACTCCTTTTAGGACCACTGCTATTTCCCCCATTTGTTTCTCTTCCTCCTCCACCCTCCTTCCTCCCTCTTTCTTGTCTGTGTCCCTTCTCCTTTCTCTCTGCATTTTCTTCCTGCAGCAATGGACAATTCTCCATCCCACCTAAATAACTAATGAGATCGTCAATACTGATATTGTGTTATTAAGTTAACTTAACAACAAGATTAATGGTTGGTGGCGAAGTGTACTCATCTCAGAGTCATTGTTTCAGGATCTCTGAAGGCTCACGCAGACAACACTGCTGCAGTTATGTTCGGTTCTGATTTGGAAGATTTTCTTTGCAACCATGAACATTACAAATTTTCTCTTTTCTTATATGAAAGCTCAGATTCTGCAGAATCTAAATATGCCATTTGAGTCACAAATATGATGCAGGCCAGATCCAGCCTAAGGGCGGTTTGTTTGACAGCTCTGGTGTAGAGGGGAACAAAGGAGGGCACCAAGGATAAAGTCCTACGGAACATCAGTAGAGATGGTGAGACAGAGGAAACAGCCCCATTATGTATGTTTACATTTTGCTCAGCACACACCTCTGGGAAGCTTATTTGTCAGATAGTTGCTGCAGGCATCACTGATGGTCCATAGTATTGCTCCATTGTTGTGTACTTGCTCTTTATACAATGTAGCTTCAATTCATTCCCTTTGCTTTTTATTTCCTCTGAGGGCTACTGTTTGCCACAAATTACCCTTTCCCTTGGTGTTTACAAGGCCAAAAATTCACTGCTGTTTGTTGTTTGTAGGACTGAACCTGCAATCTCATGACAGTAACAGGCACTACAAATTAGACACCTAGCTCAAAGATAAAGTCTTCATAGGAATGTTTTCTTTTATCAAAAAAAAAAATAAGTGTGTGTCTGAATAAGAAAAATAATAGCCCTAGATAACCATGTGCTTTGTCATCATTAACCAATAATAGCTGCAAAACTTAAACTTGTTGCATTTGCCTGGAAGCACTGAGTCATTAGATAAGAATTCAATTAAAGGGTAAGCACTGAGTCTAAATTTAATGAAGAGGTGATGCTGTGGGCTTTGCTACTTCACATTTCCTGGGAATACAGATAAGAACATGCCCTTCATCTGTTCAAAAGAAATTAAAATTCAAGATACGTTCCCTGTGAACTTTAACAGAAAGCAATCTCATCACTGACTAACTCCTGCAGTAAAGGCCGAAGAATTCTGGAGGAACCTGTGATAAAAATTGTTTGCACAATGTCCTCTATCCTGATTGATGGAAGAGGCTTAGGATAGAGAATGTAGACACGGATTGTATTATTTTACATAAAAGTCCCAAGACAGTCCTCTCTAATTAACCTCTTTCAAACTTCAAAATGAATGAAAGTAGAAATTAAGATACAAGTCTATATTAGTTTAAGATCTGTACAGCTTTTGCAGCAAGTTCTGCCTAGATGGGGATTATCATCCTGTAATTGTCTCCTCAGGAAAACGTCAGAATTTAAAACAAAAGGAGAAGGAAAGGGAAGAAATATTTATCTAGGAGCCTTTTTTTGTCATGGGAGAAATATAGTTGTAGTCCTTCTGTAAGGGAACTCAGCCGGGGCTCATCCCTCGGCGGGGTGGTGGGGCACCACACCGCCTCACTACACTCTTGGCTGGGTTGGGGAATACCCAGTCTATGGCCCAGACCTTCAGGCTGGGTCCCGCAAGCAGTTCAGTATAAGCCCAGGCCCTGGGTCAGGGTGGGGCAGCAAGCAAACCATCAGGGGCTCAGGCCCTCAGGCAGGGGCTGAGCAAAATAGTTCAATATAAGCCCAGGCCCTCGCTTTAGCAACCAGGGGGAGGGGAAGACTGCCACCCACAAGGTGGGCGGCAGGGGGGACGCAGGCCCACCCACTCCACTGTGTCCCAGCCCGGGGCTCTAACAGCGGTCGAAGACCCGCTGCTGTGTCAGTGGGGATCCTGGCCGCAACACACTGACATTGGCTCTGGCAGTGCTGCAGCCAGACTGGGGTTGGCTGCCCCCGGGCTATGCCAGGACTCCTCCTCGTAGGGTACCTTGGTCAGGGCGTTGTCCTTGGAGGGTTCCAGCACCATGGGCTCCTCTGGGTCGCCGGTAAGGGGTAGGCTCGGCGGCTCCTCTGGGTTGCTGGTCAGTGTCAGGCATTGGCCAGTCCGGCCAGTCCTCGGGTCGGCCACGGCTTGCCAGGGTCTCCCAAGCCAGAGCCAGGCCACGGGCATCTGGCCTCTCCGGCTGCTGTCTCCCAACTGAGCTCTGGGGTTGGGCTTTTCTACTGCCTGTCCTGCGCCTTGACGTCTGGGGGGCGGGCGCAGGATCCACTGGCTCCACCCACTTTGGTGTCTGGGGAGGTTCTTCCCTTGGCGGGGCACCACACCGCCTCACTACACCTTCCGATTTGAAAAGGGATACGATGAAGGCTTAAGCCAGTGTAGACACCACTGTAGACGGTGTAGACACCTCTGATCTAGCTCTTAAACTGTTTATCCCTGACGGTTAAAGCCACAGGCTCCAAATTTGTGCACTAAACAAAAAAAAGCAAAAAAAAAAAAAAAAAACAACCCACAGAAACCAAACAATCCATCTACCACTTCAATTGCCAAGAAACTCAACTTGAAGTAGTCACCTGTCTTGTTGGACATACACACAAAGTGCTGTTTTGAGCTTTGCAGCAAGTGTTCACTATCAAGCACCTTTCTCAGAGCTGTGTTGACATCAGTCAATTCTGTTGCAGCAACTGATTGTGTGTTTAAAAGAAAGTGGTGTTTATTTCAAAGCAAAAAATAAAAACAGTGTTTGACAAAATGGAAAAAGACAAGTCAGGGATGGGGAAAAATATAACTTCTAAGAGGATATTCCACTAAGGCCTGGTCTATAGTACGCGGTTATTTCGGAATTAGCCGAGTTACTTCAAAATAAAAGTGATTCCGTCCACACGACCAAACCAGTTTTTTCGATTTAAAGGGCTCTTTAATCCGATTTCTGTACTGTACCTCAGCAAGTAGAGGAGCGCTACAATCGAGATTGCAGTTACTGTGGACGCAATTCGACATCATTGGCCTCTGGGAGCTATCCCAGAATGCTCCCTTGTGACCGCTCTGGACAACGTTCTCAACTCCGATGCACTAGCCAGGTAGGCAGTAAAAGTCCCAGGAACTTTTGAATTTCCTGTTTGATCACCATCGGCACAGGTGACCAGCAGCACAGTCCACCATCACAGGTGACCATGCAGAGTCCACCATCACAGGTCACCATGCAGAGTACACCATCTCAAAAGACCACACAGTCCCGGATTCTCAGACAAGCTCCAGCATGGTCCAAATGGGAGGTACTGGGTCTCATCACATGTTGGGGAGACAAATCTGTTATGGCAGAACTACGTTCCAAAAAAGAAATGCAAATATGTACACTAAAGTCTCCAGGGCCATAACGGAAAGAGGCTACTCCAAGGACACAGAGCAGTGTCGTACAAAAATCAAGGAGCTCAGGCAAGCATACCAAAAAGCCAGGGAGGCGAACGGGAGCTCTGGATCACAGCCCCATACATGCCACTTCTACCCTGAGCTGCATGCAATTATGGGGGGTGACGCCACCACTACCCCACCACTGTCCGTGGACACCTGCAAGGGGGGAGTAGCATGGAGCAAGGAGGATGAGTTTTTGGAGGACGAAGAGGAGGAGGAGGACAGTGCACAGGCGGCAAGTGGGGAATCCGTTTTCCCCCCTAGCCAGGAACTATTCTTAATGCTGGAGCCGATAGCCTCCCCCCACTCCCAAGGCATGCTCCCGGACCATGACCCTGGGAAAGGCACTTCTGGTGAGTGAGAGCTTGATCGGAGCCACGCGGTGGGGGGTCGTGGGTGGGGGCGAAAACCAGCCGCGCAGGGCTGTTTGCGATTAGTTTAAAGGGCTCATCCTGCTCAGAGCCTCATCAGAGCCACGCGGTGTGTGTGTGTGTGGGGGGGGGCGTGTTGTGTGAAGCAATCATCCCAGAGAGCCCGCAGGCCCTCCTTTTATATGGCAAACCCACCAGGCATTGCTTGCTATGGGAAAGGGGGCCTGGCAGTTTGAAAGCATTGAAATGAATGCGGAAGAAGCAGAACGCCGCGTGCCCCTAGGGCTTACCATGGCTGCCTGCAAGCTGAATTCTGTTGCCCGGCCACATGTGATGGCTTACTCACACCAAAGTGGCAGGCACTTCAGTATAAGAGGCAAAATGCGACCTTGTACAGAAAGAACATGTGCTGTGTACTATGAATTGCCTGTTTCACTGAGAAAGAGTGTCCTCTTTGTTCTCTAAAATGTATCTTTTAAAATGCTACCCTCCCTTTTTCTCCTCCCGCAAGTGCAAATGTTTTAACACAGCCCCTATCTACTCCGCCCCAGAGGCTGGTCCAGATTAGAAGGCGGAAAAAATGGAACTCGGGACGACATGTTCGCCGAGTTCATGCAGTCCTCCCGCACTGATAGGGCCCAGCTGAATGCGTGGAGACAAACAATTGCAGAGTTGTGTAAAGCGTTACATGAATATGAAGAGAGGAGGGACATGTGCGATGAGAGCAGACAGGATGCTATGGTCAAGCTCATGGGGGACCAAACTGACATGCTCCACTGTATGGTGGATCTAATGCGGGAAAGGCAGCAAGACCACAGACTGCCACTGCAGCCCTTGTATAACCACCCTTCCTCCTCCCCAAGTTCCATAGCCTCCTCACCCAGACGCCCAAGAAGACGGGGGCGAGGGAGGGAGGCAGGCTACGGGGACCCACACAGTCAACCCCAGAGGACTGCACAAGCGGCAGAAAGCTGGCATATCTGAAATTTTGATTTGGTATCTGGACTTGTCGTTCCCTCCTCCTCCACCCCCCTAACACAATCCCCTCCCCTCCCCCATCTAGCTTCTGATTTCTCTCAATGTTTTGTGCAACAAATCATAAAGAACAGTTTTTAAACAATTGTGACTTTATTTCCTTTCATATATATATAGAGGGTGGGTAACTTTAAGAGAAACAAACACAACTGTCACACCGTACCCTGGCCAGTCATGAAACTGGCTTTTAAAGCTTCTCTGATGTGCAGCGCACCCTGCTGCGCTCTTCTAATCGCCCTGTTGTCTGGCTGTGCGAAACTGGCTGCCAGAGGAGTTGCCTCAACCTCCCACCCCACCATAAACGTCTCCCCCTTACTCTCACAGATACTGTGGAGCACACAACAAGCAGCAATTACGATTGGAATATTGCTTGTGCTGAGATCTAACCGAGTCAGTAAACTGCGCCAGCGCACTTTCAAACATCCAAAAGCACATTCTACCACCATTCTGCACTTGCTCAGCCTATAGCTGAACAGCTCCTTACTACTGTCCAGGCTGCCTGTGTACGGCTTCATGAGCCAGGGCATTAAGGTGTAGGCTAGGTCCCCGAGGATAACTATAGGCATTTCAACATCCCTAGCAGTAATTTTCTGGTCTGGGAAGTAAGTCCCTTCCTGCAGCTGTTCAAACAGACCAGAGTTCCCGAAGATGCGAGCATCATGCACCTTTCCTGGCCATCCCACGGTGATGTCAGTGAAACGTCCCTTGTGATCCACCAGTGCTTGCAGCACCAGGGAAAAGTACCCCTTGCGGTTTATGTACTGGCCGCCCCGGTGTTCTGGGGCCAAGATAGGGATATGCGTTCTGTCTATCGCCCCACCGCAGTTAGGGAATCCCAGCGCATTAAAGCCATCCACAATGGTCTGCACATTTCCCAAAATCACTACCCCTGACAGCAGCTGGTCAATGATTGCATTGGCTACTTGCAGCACAGCAGCCCCCACAGTAGATTTGCCCTCTCCAAACTGATTCCTGACTGACCGGTAGCTGTCGGGCGTTGCAAGTTTCCACAGGGCTATGGCCACTCGCTTCTCAACTGTGAGGGCTGCTCTCATTTTGGTGTCTTTGCGCTTCAGGGCAGGGACAGGAAGTCACAAATTCCATTAAAGTGGCCCTACGCAAACAAAAGTTTTGCAGCCACTGGGAATCATCCCATAGCTGCAACACTATGTGGTCCCACCAGTCTGTGCTTGTTTCCTGGGCCCCGAATTGGCGTTCCACAGCATGAACCTGGCCCAACACCACCATGATCTCCCAATCGCCACATGCCATGCTTCTAGGAACATCTGTGTCCATGTCCTCATCAGTATAGTAATCGTGCTGTCGTCACTTCCTCGCCTGGTTTTGCAGGTACTGCACATACTGCTGGATAATGTGCGAGGTATTTACAATTGTCAAAACTGCAGCAGAGATCTGAGCAGGCTCCATGGCTATGGAGCCTGCATGGATAATCCTGGAAAAAGGGCGCGAAATGTAGAAGAGCAGAGTTGCAGCGGAAGAGGTGCTGTTCAGTTCATGATAGCTGAAAAAAGGTGGGAAATGGTTGTCTTCTGTAGCTTTCAAGGAGGTGGGAGCCCAGGACAGACAACATGGAGAAGCTCGGTAGCGCAGCGAGAGCGGGAGAGCAGAGTTGGCGGCGGAAGCTGTGCTGCTGGGTTCACGATGGCCGAGCAGAGTTGGCAGCGGAAGCATTCGATGAGGAAGAGAAAGAGTAGATACTAGAGATTACATAGGAAGACAAGAGGAAATGTGAGGTGCACTCATAGTAGCAGGAGAGCAGCGGTGCACCATCTGCTGAAAGCAGTATGGCATCTGCACACCAAAAAGGCGTGAAACGATTGTCTGCTGTAGCTTTCACGAAGGGAGGAGCAACTGACAACACACACCCAGAAACACCCGCAACAATGTTTTTGCCCCATCATGCACTGGGAGCTTAACCCAGAATTCCAATGGGCGGCGGGGACTGCGGGAACTGTTGGATAGCTACCCACAGTGCACCACTCCAACATTCAATGTTAGTCTCGGTACTGTGGACGTACTCCACCAAATTCACGCACTTTAGTGGGGACACAGAAGACTGAATGTATAAAATTGCTTCCGAAAATTCAAATAGAGTAATTTCAAAATAATTTCTTACTGTAGACGTACCCTAAGAGAGACAGTAAGGGGATTTTTAAAACAAGTTTGACAGCATCGTTTCAGAAAAGGAACTGTAGTTAGTCAGTGAAATTATATATGGAAATAAGTTTGTAGCTATGAGAACTTTTGCTGCTCAAATCAAATTCACTAGCACATTTTTCTCAGCTTCTGCGGCCCTTGATAATAATAGAACTGAGATGTAGCTATTTGGGGATGGAAAAACTTCAAAGCTTTGGAGATTAACTTTTTCAGGGCTTTATGGAAGTAATATTCAGAGGCAGATTCTGCTCTTGGAGCTTAAGGAGCCAACACCCCTTTTGTGGCCTGTGTAAGGACAGTTAATATTGCAGCCCCTGCAGTTTAGAGAGTGCCAGGGCTGCTATCAAGAGTCTCCCCTCAGGAGCAAGGAGGACTGAGGAGTAGCAGAGCCAAGGTACCTCCCCAGTGCAGCTAGTGGAGCTGTCTGGCCACACGGAGGTATATGCTACACCCCTTCAAGGAGGATCACATATTTCAGTGGAGGGAGAGCAATCAGGGAATTCTGGGAGAAATGCTCTGCCTCTGCGGCAGAATGTTTCATAATGTTCATCCTGGAGCCAGGCAGTTTTGCACTGCCCCTACTATGGGCTGTGGCTAAATGCCACAATCTAGTCTTAGGAGGAAAGTGAGGGAGAGAAACCTCATTTTCTTCCAAATCCATCCTTCTCCTTATACCAGCCATCCTCTTCTATTGTCTGCCAACAGGATCCACTGGCCCTCCATCTTCTGCTTTCTCCTTTACCCACAGAGACGTCCTGGGACTCATAACATTTGGAAAGAGTAGCCAACCCTACAGAGAGCGAGCTTTGCTGACACTAAAGGGTAAAATATTGAAAGAGACCTGTTTGAGACAAGTGACATCATTTAGTTTCAGTTTCAGAGCTGAGCTGACAGATGAGTGTTTTCTTTTTAAATGCTTTATCATAGGAGTGATTGAACTACAAATGGTTTATTCAACTGATGTAGCCCTTTACCTGTTCACCAATTGTCTAATAGCAGACCATGATTTAAATGTGTCCACTATTTGTGGCTGATGAATAGCTTTAGGAATATATTGGAGCAACAGCTCATTTGTAGGGTGTTTAGAGGGCATTCAGATGATTAGGTAATCATCCAAATTCACTACCTGAGCTGTGTGACCTCAGACCTGCTGTGGTGTTTCTATTTTCTGATTGAATTTCCTAACCTTTATGAACTAGTTTGTAGAAATAGGCTAGGAGTAGAGCATTGACCATCTGGCCTTTGGATAATTCATGGAGCACCCTTCTAGTGATTGCCCTCAGAGCAGCCAGGACTGACCGTGCATGTGTGCGAGACACACCCATAAATTAAGAGAAGTCTTATGGCCAGTGTTATACAGAAGGTCAGATTAGATGATCAGAGAGATCCTTTATAATCTATTAATTTACTGAATGAAACTTTTTACATCTAGATTCCATTTGGTTTGAACTGAAAAGAAAATATTTCCTTTTGAATGGGTTTGAAACAAAACTCCCCCTTTGTACAAAGTTCAGCAGCCATTATTTTCCCTGCAGACTAACAAAGGAGACATGCATGGAGCCCACTGTCAGAGGTTTTACTTGGGCTGTCTTATTGTTCTCCTTAACCTAAATAAAAATCAGCTAGACTCCAAATATATTTGGCCTTTGTGAATAGAAATATAACACTGTTGTCAAAACAAAATCTGCCAAAAAATGAAGACATGCTGACTAATGTTGTCCAAATGCTGAGGATCTGTTTTCAGTGAACAAATTCAATTACTATTCAACGCACATGATTTCCCTGGCTTGGAAATTCTCAGCGCAATAGTGATACAAGACAATACATAGGGGTATGCAGGCAAAACATCTTAGAACATCATGAACTACTGCAGAAAATGGAAACACTGATGCACAGCCAGATTCACATAGGATTTCCAGATAACACAATTCTTTGATCAGTAAAGTTATTTTATGCCTCTTTATTTGAATCATGTTTGGTATGTGCATTGTGTGTGTTCAATTTTTATAACCACTCAACGAATTAACATTCATAACGTCAAGGTTTGTAATGAAAATGACTGTCCCTTCTTTGAAAAAAGATCTAAATAATAACAGCCATTCCACTTACATATTCATTAAATTCACCTTTGTATCAGGCATTCATTTCACTCCAGCATGGAATTCACTGTAGTTTCTATCCACCTCACCAAGAGCGGTTCGTGAGTGGCTTACATAAGTGACTTGGAAGAGAGAATAACTGCTACAGGGCTTAGTCCCATCCACGCTGAAGTGGGGGCCACACCCAACTTCAGTTGGAAATCGTATTTGCTCAAAGCAAGTTGCGTGTGGACAGCTGTGTCTGGCCCACTAAGCAGAATGCCTGGGGCCCAGGGTTGCTGCTTTGAATCCACCAGGGCTGATTTTCCTCTCACGTACAGTGGAAGTAAAAACCAGAACAACTCCATGAAAACAAAAGAAGGGTGGGCCAGGTGGGTAGGGCATGAGCCTAAGACTGGGCAGAGCTAAGTTCAAGACCCTGCTCGGTCACAGACTTCCTGTGTGATCGTAGGCAAAGTGCTTGGTATCTCTGTGCCGCTGTTCCCTAGCTATGAAAATGATGCTTCCCTATTTCACAGAGGCATTGTGAAAACAAGTACATTAAAGATTATGAGCTGCTCCAATACTTTTTTCAAAGTGGCCATCAAAGTACCTAAGAAAGACAGCTAGCAAGCAATTCCGCCCATTTACACAGGTAAGAGAGAGGAGAACCTGGCCCTGTGTGTTTTAATTTTTTTTTTCTTTAAGCATTTTATAGAGGATATTATAAAGACGTGCATTAGCTAAGAAAAATAATTCCCAGTGGTTCATGTGAGAGAGATCAGCATTCATTCTGCAATGCCCTTCTAGGGAGCAAAAATGAAATTCGAAGTCTAAAATCATTTGTTTGTTAAAGCTTTACTTGCCTCCTCCTTACTATAAACTATGATGCTGTGTATAAGAAAGATGACCGTTTGTATCATTGTTGCTACCACTGTTATACAATTGAACAAATCTTGTCATGAAAAGTGTCAATGGAAAATATAACTATCCTGTTTATATGCATAGATCATCTTTGTATCTAAAGTTATGAATATTGGCTATGTACTTGTATCTTAAACATGTGTCGTATTCCTGGCTGACACCCCCCCCTTCCCCCCGCCCGATAGAATTGACATCAGGGCTAGACAGCAATGTGTTGATGGCCTATCAAGGACACTCCACCCTCACAATAGGCCATTGAAGAAACTCATCCTGTCCAGATAGCTATTCCTGAGTATGCCTCAGACAACAAGGAGCCAATGGCCACCCCCTGTGATTCAGGAAAACATGTAGGGGCATGAGATATGTGTCCCTGGACTCCATCTTGGGCTAGTCACTTTCCACACACTGGGCTGTGGGCTTTGTTTGGGACAGTACATTTCCATGCACATGGCAGAGGATATAAAAAGACACCCGAGACACCTCCATTTTGCCTCTTTCCTGCTCTAATTCTCTGGACTGTGGATTTACAACTAAAAGGAGAATCTTGAACTATAGACTGAGGGCCTTCTAGTCTTTTGGAAGTTTACAGAGACTTTACAAGCCAGCAGTCTGTAACAGTCTGGTTTGGTGAATCTAATTATACTATAAACCACCAGCTTTGGGGATTGTCTGCCCTATTTCCTGCAGTCTGTCCTGAGCGTGGCAGGCTCAGTGTGGCCCATCCTAGGCACTCAGTCACAATTTACCTGGTCACATAAGCACCCCCCCCCTTTTTTTTCCCTGAAAAGAAAAATTAGACAATAAAAATTGAAAAGAAATTGGAAAATAAAATGGTCAGTGAAAAAAATCTTTTTAATAATATTCCACAGCGTACTCAAGCCTGGTTCTATAGAAAATGTGTGTTTGAGTACTGTCAAATAGAATTTTCTACCCTGCTCCCTCCTCACCCACCACCACACACAAGTTCTGCCATGATTCCAAAAACACCCCTAGCCATAAGCAACAATGCAAACAAGAGATAGAGAAAACAGCCTGTCTTCCCTTGAAGTGAGATCACTCTCTTTCATTCTAGCCTTTCAGAATGCACTATGTGATAAGTTGGTAAAATGATTTATGAAGCGTTAAACTATGAGCCATATCACTCGCCATCTCGGAGATTTCGTTCACTTGAAAGACCTTGGGCTATGATTTAGAGACCAGCATTTCATGTGACAAAAGCCTGGGAGTTGCCAGCACAGAAATACAAGGCACCATATGCTGCTTATTTAAAGCTTCATCAAAAGACATTTCACATTTTCCCCCAAACACTACACTCAGATAACATGTTTTCTCTTACAGAGAAATAGAGGTTTCATTTCCCCTAATCATATTGCTTTCCATTTCTTACTATTCATCTATCATCATCATCATCTATACCCAACCATAGGTAGATGCACATTCACATGTTTACCTCATTCCCATTATTAATATATTGTTTCAATGCAACTGGGAGTTTTCCGTGTGGAAGCAAAGCAAGCTCAAGCTCCTGGAATAGCATTCATCTCTCTAGCTTTATAATCATTCTGTGCTTGTGGTTAGTTGCTATGAATTATGAATATGATTGTGAAAGTAGGATTAATCAAAGGAGATGTGAGCACACAAAGCACTGCAGCTTCGAGAGCGTGCACTGGAGTCTATTCTGATTCGCACAGCCACAACATTTCTAACCAACCAAATTCTCATATGTGTCACTGCGAGCCTGTAAGTAGCTAAACTGATTTTCTGATCCCAGATTGACTTTGCAGGACTGGCAGTTAGAAAGTCACATTTCAACTTCTACACTGAGCTGATCCGATGAGGAAATCCTTTAAAAGAAAATACTTTATTATGCCACTTTTACAGAGTATCTTAATGTGCCATTTTGAGGGAGGCGCCTATAAATAGCTATTCATCTTTACAGGTGGGAAAAGTGAGGTATAAAGGTTGGGGCTTGCATTTGTTAATAAACGTCAACAAACGTGGATGTGTCAGGTTTTCAGGTGCCCTCCCGAGACCACCAGAGCCTGATTTTCAAAGGAGCTAAGCACAATTGACGCTCCCATTGATTGCAAGCATTGTTGTGAAAAATTGGGCCCAAGTAACCTGCCTAAGGTCACTGTCAGGGACAGGATTACAACTCAGGAGTTCCTGGCTCCCAGCTCACCCATCACCTGAGAATAAGTACCACCCAGAATAACTAGCAAACACCTCTCCCTCAACATTTCTCCAACTATACACATCTAGGGCAAAATGTTCCTACAGGGCAGGCTTCACATGTGATCCAGCTCAGAGAAGCAAAATCTCCAACACCTTTCTTCTCTCCTCAGTAAAAGCCTGATCTAAAGCTCATTGGAATCAATAAGAAATCTCCCATTGACTTTAGTATGCTTGGGATCAGGCTCAAGTGGAGGTGCAGCATTTTCTCTGCTTGTTCTTCTCCTCCCCTGAAATGGATAGTTTCTAAGGCCAGACAAACCATTGCAATCATCCAGCCTGATATAACACAGGCCATAGAACAGCCCCAACATTATTCCTAGAACATCTCTCTTAGAAAAACAGCCAGTCTTGATTTACAAATTGTCAGGGATGGAGAATCCAGCATGATACTTGGTAAAGTGCTCCAATGGTTCATTACCCTCTCTGTTAAAAATTTACCCCTTATTTCCAGTCTGGATTTGTCTAACTTCAACTTTTTGTCATTAGATCATGCTAAACCTTTCTCTGCTAGATTGCGAAGTCCATTATTAAATATTTGTTCCCCAAGTAGATACTTATAGACTGTACTCAAGTAACCCTTTAGCTCTCTCTTGTTAAATTAAATAGATTGAGCTCCTTGTGTCTATCATTCAAAGACATGTTTTCTAATCCTTTAATGACAGGTTTCAGAGTAGCAGCCGTGTTTAATGATTCTCATGGCTCTTCGCTCAACCCTCTCCAATTTAGCAACATCCTTCTTGAACTGTGGGCTCCAGAACTGGACACAGTATTTTAGCAGCAGTTGCATCAGTGCCAAATACAGAGATAAAATAACCTCTCTACTGCTAATTGAGAATCCCCGGTTTATGCATCCCAGGATCACATTAGCCCCTTTAGCCATAGCATCTAAGCGGGGAGCTTATGCAGAATCACTGCTTGCCATGATAGTGTCTCCCATCCTATAAATATGGCCGATTCTTTGTTCTCAGATGTATACATTTACATATAGCCTTATTAAAATGAATATTGTTTACTTGCTCCCAGCTTACCAAGCGATCTAGATCACTCTGTATCAGTGACCTGTCCTCTTTGTTATTTACCATTCCCCCAATTTTGGGTCATCTGCAAACTTGATCAGTGTGATTTTATATTTTCTTCCAGGTCATTGAAAAAGATATTAAATAGCATATGGAAGCAGCTCTGGGCTCTGATGTTTGCAGGCTGGCGTGTTACAATATGGACTTCCCTGCTTTGCTTGCATCCCCCCTCCACGATTCCAGTGCACCCAGAGCATCTACCCTCACCCCCCATGGTCCCAGTGCACCAGGAGCAAACCAACCTCCAAGATCCTGACTCCAAGTAAATCACTCAGCCGGACCTGGGGACTCGTTATACTTCTTATCTCAGCAAGGTTCAACAGAGAAGTGTGATTTTTCTCTGTCTAAGGAACTCTCCCTCCTGGTACTTTTTTTTTACCATGATTTTACTTTATTTATAGTAAATCTGAAAATATTCAATCCATTTGCCTTAAGTGTATACTTATAAGAGATGCCAGACCTGAACCATGGAATGAAGATTTCAGTTTATTGATGAATCTTTTCAATTCCCCAACTGCAAAGAAATCTGATCTCCTAAAATCCTATCCAAGAATAATTATAATAATTATTATTGCTGGTTATGATTCACCAAATTACTGGGAATGTGTTAGTGTGAGACTGTCAGTTGTTTTTTCAATAATATCAATTCAGGTTCTTTACTTTATTTTTTATTTTTGTTACATAAGTAGTAATGAACATTGTGTTGATTTAGATTGGTGATATAACTAGTGTTGGGCAATGGTGTTTACACTGTAATCCAATGTGGACAAGATTCTAGCGGGCAAAAGTTAAGCAGAAATGTTCTGCTAATGAACCCCTATGTGCTCCAGGTATCTTAGAATAAGGCTATTTAAACAGTTTGCATAACATATATATCTACTATACACTTGTTCTTAAGTTTAAATGCTAGCCTTCTACCTCCCTTTTTTGATATTGTTGTGAATAGTGCAGAAGCCATGCCCTCCCTTGATACAAGACTATTTTTTCTTTATAAAGCTGAAGGGAATCCAATAATACCCCAACTGGGTGTTTTGGTGGTGGGGAGGAGTGAGTAATGAGGTCACCGCCCTTGTAAACTGCCACATTGTTTGGAGTGGCTCACAACTTCAGTGCTCCAGCCTCCGGGCAGACTGTCAAAAGCAGGGCAGACGGTCAAAAGCGGGGCAGACACCCGAAACTGGTGGTATGCTCTATAATTAGAAGTTACCAAAGCAGTAACAAATGTGAACTCCTGGATCACTGTAACAGTCTTACCATGGAGTCAATTTTACCACCCAGTCAAGCTGGATGTAGTGATAAATGGTCACTTATATCAAAAATCACAAAATATTCAGGCTGTTTCCAGCCCCAAGAGACCAGTCACTTACCCAAGGTCAATTTGTACCTTAGATCGCAAATCAAAGACAATGCTGGTAGCCAGTCCTGTAGTAAACTAATTAAGGATTTATTAACTAGGAAAAAGAAACGAGTTCCTTACAAGTTAAAACAGGCAACATATCTTCACCAATGAGTTCAGTCTATGGTTCCAAAAGGTAACGTAGTAATCTGTCAGCACTGAATGGTCATTTGGGGCTAACCCAGGTTGGCCCTGGAGATTTCTGGTTTTTGCTTCTTAGTTCCATTCCTTGTAAGAGTCCGAAAAGCAAAGAGGTAAAAAAAGCTCCATGTCAGCTATCTTTATTTCCCTGTTCCAGAATTCAAAGAGATGGGACGTGCTTTCTCACATGTAGCACCTTCATGGGTGTAAGAGGGCCATTAAACCAGCCTTTGTGTTGCAATGTTCCATGGTGACCCATTTAGTCTCGACAGTTCTTCTTGATGGGCAGGGGAACCACCTTTCCTGCCTTGGTTCACAAGTTCAGATCAGGCATTTTTACAATTATAAAGCAAAACGTACATATTACCTTATAGCGTGGGATACAGACATTACAAGTAAAATTAATGCATGAAGCACCTTGCAAGCATTTTATAGTCTAAATGCTAAACACATTCTTACAAGTTCAACACCCATCTTGAACAATATTAACATACGGGGGGGGCTGGGCTGGTTTCCAGCTATAAATTTGTCAGTGCTCAGCTGATGCCTACAGCCTTTGCAAGAGCTGACACCTGGTTTACCAGCATCACATAAACAGGGATGCTGGAACAATTTGTACAGTGAGCCAAACTGTAAACCTTGTGTATGATGAAAACCACTTCAAACTATGGAGTCTGGCAGCATCTCCAGCACCCCTAGTTCC
The DNA here is from genome assembly GCF_015237465.2 of Chelonia mydas. Lineage (NCBI taxonomy): Eukaryota > Metazoa > Chordata > Testudines > Cheloniidae > Chelonia > Chelonia mydas. The sequence continues at coordinate 51,436,208 of NC_057849.1, read as the reverse complement.
AGCACCTATGCACATAAACCTCCTAGACTTAGGTTCTATTTCAATTTGGATAAAAGTTATTAATTTTTAAGTGATCCTTGGTTAACTTTGACCATGTCATTTCTTTCTCATTTTTCCTATCTTTTACCAATCTTGGTCTGCCTTATCCTCTCCCCTTTCCCCTCCCCAGCATGCCCTTGTGTGGGAACCCAGATGTACCTTTCCTAGATCTGAAACTAACCAATGACACGATTCAGGTGCCTGATAAGGAAATATTTGACCTAAGCACTCCTTATGGCTAATATTACAAATTATGTTTCCTGAAATATCAAAGGAGTGACTCATCCAATAAAAAAAAAGGATGATCACTGAAAGCAGATACTATCTTCCTACAGGAAACCCACCTTAATGACTTGGAAACAGAGAAGTGGTGGCTGGGGGAAAAGGGATGTTTAACAATTTCTTCTCCACAGCCAAAGACATACAAATATTGTTTCACAAAAGACTCAATTTACAAATTCTAGATGTAAATAAAGATGAGGGAGTTAGATTATTTGCTGGTGAAGGCTAAGATCTGACTCTATATACCTTATTATATGTGGACCTAATAAAGATGAAAAAAAAACTTGAATCCAAAATTAATTAATATCCCACTAGAATCAATCATCATAGCAGGACATTTTTATTAAGGGGTTGGTCCCTTTTTTAGACAAGTCAGGCCATCCCCACAAACACAGTCACATGCTAGAAACTTTATAAAAGACTATATGGAAGAATTGGGATTAAAAGATGTATGGCTGTTCCAGAATCCCACAATGAAGGATTTTCTTTGTTTTCCTCCTCCCATTCCACACATTCATTAATAGATTTCTTCCTGATTTCTATGAATCCAGATGACTTAGTACTTAGCATGATAGACTTGGCCTCATTATGATCTGTTCATGCACCAGTGATAGTACAATTTTCCCCTCCCCAGACAAACTGGATTTGCAAAAGATGGAACCTGAACTCCTGTCTTTTGAAAAATAATTTTTTTCAGAACTATGCCACAGAAGAAATTCATTTTTTCTTTGAAACGAATGACGCATCAGAGAGATCCGATTTCCCCCATATGGGTGCTTTTATTAGGGGCAGGACCATTTGCTACTCAGTGGGAAGAAAGAGGGCTAGCCAGGCTCAGCTCCTGAAATTAACCGAACCACTTAAAGCTATGGATTTAGAATGTGCAAATGACCCCTCCCAAGAAAATCTTTTTCAAAATTAATCAGTCTTAGGTGTGAAGTAAATAGACTGACTTCAGCACAAGCTGAATTTGCTCTTTTTAGACTCACACATACTGGGAGTTGGGGGAAATAGGGGGAAATTCTCACATCAGATTAAAAGTGAGAGGTCAAAGGTCCTGAATGGTATCACTCAAAATCAGAACAAGGGCAGGTTATTACTAATCAAAAAGAGATCAATGATCAATTTTTGAAATTCTACCAGGCTCCTTACAATAATGTTTCCCCACCTGACCCAGAAGAAATGAATAATTTTGTTAAAACTCAGTCTCCTACAAATCTCAGAAGAGCAGCACGACAGGCTAGTCTCTTCCTTGCAACTGTAACTCACACACCTTCTGGGTGTGGTGCTCTGTCTCATCTAGTGGCACCGAGACCACTTAAAGAGAGAGAGATTGAGTCTGCTTAACAGCCAGTTGGCTTTTAGCTCATGCCGTAGAGAGGCTCATGCACTGAGTTCCCCGGTTCGATCCTGCCTGCTGATGACCGGAGTCTCTCAGCATTACACAATCAGGGGTGGAGGAAATAAGTCCCGACAAGACTCCCAGCCCTGATGGCCCACCGACAGAATTCTATCAAAGTTTCAAAGAAATTCTGGCCCATGAGCTGTTCTACACTTACAAAGATGCCTTAAAAAAAGGTACCTTATCTCCCACTATGAGGGAATTCATTACTATACTACCAAAACCAGGTAAGGATTCACAAGCGGGTAACAACCACACACCCATGTCTTCAATCAATACCTATGTAAAAACACTTTTAAAAATGTTGGCCAAGAAGCTTGAAAAAGTAATGAGTGATAAGGTTCTCCCCAATCAGGTGGGATTTATTCAACAAAGCATGATTCAGATAACACACGTCAAGTAATGGTTTCCATCAACATTCCATCAACATTCTAGAAAATGCCATGCAATCATTTCACTCGATGCAGAGAAAGCCTTCCACAGAGTGAACTGGCAATATTTGTTTCTTTCCCTGGATAAAGTTGGGTTGGGGAAATCCTTTATTTCACAGATAAAGCTGTTATATTCTAATCCAAACCCTTGTATCCTAGCAAATAGCCCCATATCCTCCTCCTTTGATCTGTTTTGAGGAATTAAGACAGGGATGCCTATTCTCCCCTATTCAGTCTGGCATTAGAACTACTTGCAATACTAATTAGGAGCAACCAAGAGATTCAAGGGATCAAATCAGGGACCCAGGAGAAAAAAAAACTTTCTATATGCAAATGACATCCTTCTATTTATTAAAAATCCAGATCAATCTATTCCCGATATCCTACAAACAACAGACAATTTTGGCTACATGATAAATTGAATAAGTCAGAAGCAATGAAGATCTCACTGGATTTATTTGGAAGTGGTTTTCCTATAGGGACATTTAACTGGCAACAGACAAACCGGAGATATCTTGGCACCTACTTCCCTAAGGAAATTAAAAACATAGTCAAGGTTAACCTGGCCCCATTAATCATGCAGTTAGCAAATGATCTAACTAGATGGCAGGCACTACCTCTCTCCCTTTGGGGAAAAATAAACAATTAAAATGAATGCCCTTGCCAGGATCCTTTTTATTCTGATTTATTCAGGATCCCTTCCTATCCATATTCCTTCCTTTTATTTTACCACAATCAACATGTTCAAGCTTTTTGTGGAGTGCTGGTAACAAACCCAGAATCTTCCGACAAAGACTACAGCTCCTTATCTAAAAAGGTGGTTTTACATTTCCAAACTTTAAACTTTACCATCGGGCAGTAGTTCTTAACCGCAGCTCATTCCCTCATGCTGTAGAGCCCCCAGATTGGCTCCAGCTAGATGCAGAATTGGTTTCTTCTTTACCCCTTTCCAATGCACTGTATTTGGATTACTCCAATTCCCTAAAGAACAATTACCAATTATTGTGGCAACCAGAAGTACTTGGCATGCAATGTGTACCCCTATTTCATATCACGAGTTCTATCTGGGGTAACTCAAAACTCTGTATAGCAGGCAACCCCACTGTTTGGCCACATTGGATTAGGAAAGGGATTTTGACCATCCGTCAATTTACTGAAAACAATACTTTCCTCCTTCTTTCAATATTAAAAGATTGAACCAAGGAGGAGTGGCAGTATATCCATCTTAAAGATGCTATGTCCCATCTGTTTGGCCACAATGCCTTTGCTACCTTCGACCCACCTGAACTGCTTTCATTTCTCTAAATATTACTCAGATTGCCAAGATTTATGGCAACACTATTTGAAATATATTTGAAGCAAATATCCTAAAAAAGAAATGGGAGGAGGAACTAAGCCAATTATTTTCTGCTAACCAATGGAAACAAATTTTAGCCAGTGCTCTGAACGGCTCCTTGGACCTCTGTTTAAGAATAATCCAGCACAAAATCATACAATGGATACACTGAATGCCTCACCAACTGTTCTGCTAAGTACCACTAAGTCAGACAAATGTTGGTGCTGTGATGCCTTAAGTGCTAACTTAACCCATATGCTATGGGAATGCTCCTATACCCATAGGTTTGGGGCAGAACTGAATTGCAGAGTTAATTTTTTTCCAATCTAATGAAATTGTGTTACAAGCTAAATATGTAATTTTAAACCTAATGGATGTTAACTGGAAATGGAATAATCTGAAAACTTTGGCTAAGCACAGCACTAATAATTGCTAAAAGGTTAGTACTACAAACATGGAAATCTAAAAACTAACAAAAATTGAAGACTGGAGCATAGACATCATAAGCTTGGCCACCATGGAAAGAATTGTATACTGCAACAGAAATACCCAAGAGAAAAAATCTCAGAAATATGGGCTGCTTTCCGGGAAGTATCTGAATTATCCTATTAAATACCTGCCTCCTACACCTCTCCCCCTCTTTGATACCCTCTCCTCTGAATTTCACTTCTGTTTTTATCTTATTTTAATCATTTTTCTTTAACTAGTTGGATTTTTATAAGCAAAATTTGTGTCTAAATTATGTTATATAAGTAATTGATTTATATTTTAACTATGAATATGATATATAATTAGATGTTTAAAATATAGCTAAGGTTAGGTAACAATTGGTTAATAGATTATGAGAAGTTTATGTATATTTTGTTATGTTTATTTTTTTCTATCTATATTTTTAAAAATTAATACGTTAATAGAAAAAATGGAATTTTCAGAAGTGCTCAGTGCAGGCCTAACTCTGCTCCTCCTGAGGTCAGTGCTCAAACTCCCATCAACCTCAGTGGGAGCAGAGTAAGGCCATGTCTACACTACAAAACTATGTCGACCTAAGTTATGTTGGCATACAACCGCCGCAGTTATTACATCACTTGTGCACGTATACACTATGCTCCTTGTGTCCACGGTGTGCGTCCTCACCAGGAGCACTTGTATCTATGCAGAGTGCAGTGCATAGTGGGTAGCTATCCCACTGTGAAACTCGTCACCATCCAGTGCAAGGTGTTTTGGGAAGTTTTTGCAATCCCTGATGGGGCTGAAATGAATCGAGCAGGGATGACTGGGAGCATAGGTTCAATTTCCCATAATATAGCATTCTCCATCCCATAATTTCATCTGCATTCCATAATATTTTTTGTCTCTCTTCAACCTCACATCACTCCTCGCTGTTCACCTTCTCTGACAGAAGCCTGGAGGCTGCCCAGCTCTGCAGTATTGTCAAGAGCCTTGTGAGCCTGGGGCACCTGATCCTGCAGTATTTGTGGAGCTGCAAGAGGAGCCGCAAGGAACATGACAATTCCTTGGAGACTAGCTTGCTATGGGACATAGAAACAAATAATTCAAGGTTGTTGGTGGCATTCACAGAACAGCTGCAGATGGTGGAACACCAGTTCCAGGCCAGAGAAACAAGCACTGACTGACTGATGGGTTTAGGATGATGAGCAGTGGCTGCAGAACTTCCAGACGCACAACTCCACATTCCCGGATCTGTACAACAAACTTGCCCCAGACCCCCCAGAGCAGGGACACCAAAATAAGAGCTGTGCTGACAACTGAGAAATGAGTGGTGATTGCACTGTGGAAACTTGCAATGCCAGATTGATTCCCGACTGACCGGTAGCAATTTGAAGTCAAGAAATTCACCCAGGGGCAGTTTTCATGCAAGTGTACAGGGTCATCAGAGCTGGCCGTATGAGTGGGCAATGTGGGTGACCCCGGAGCGCTGTGGTCAGGGGGGTGCTAAGGTCAAGAAGCAAGGAATAGGGTGGGCCTGGGGTGCGAGGCCACAGAAGGGAGCTTGGGACAATGGGAGGATGGGGAGCCTTGGGTGGTAGCGGTGGGGCCATAGGTGATGGGGAGGCATCAGAGGCAATGGAGGGATGGGTGAGGGATCATAGAGAGGCATCAAGGGCAAGGGGTGATGTGGGGGTGGGAGGCAGCAAAGGCCAGGGGATGAGAAGGCAGCAGGGGCCGGGGTGCCAAAATACAAGTTCACCCAGGGCAGCATTTTCTATAAGGTTGGCCCTGAGGGCCACTAATTGCACCTGCTATGCAGGACTGTGACTCTGGACAATGTACAGGACATAGTGAATATTTTTGAAGCAATGGGCTTCCCCCACTGCAGTGGGGTGAGAGAGGGCATGCATATCTCTATTTTAGCACCTGACTACCATGCCACAGAAAACATCAACAGACAGGGCTACTTTTCTATGGTAATGCAAGTGTTGTGGGAAGTACTGGGGATGCTTTACTGACACCAGTTTGGGCTGCTCAGGGAAGGTGGATGACGCACACATCTTTAAGAACACAGGACTGTTCAGAAAGCTCCAAGCAGGGTCTCTTTCCAGACTGGCAGATTACTAACAGGAATGTTGAAATGCCAATTGTGATCCTGGGAGACCCAGCCTAGGCCATGCTCATGAAGCCCTACAACTACAGGCTCAGCAGGTGTAGAATGACAGTTGAATGTGCCTTTGGAGGGTTGTGGGCATTGTCAGCTTACTAGCTTGGACCTCAGTGGAAAAAAAAAATCCCAGTAGTTAGAGCTGCTTGTGTCATCCTGAACAACATCTGTGAAGCAAGGGGGGCGGGCGAAGTTTCCACCAGGGTAGAAGAGGAGCAGCGGGCGGCTGAATTTGAATAGCCAGATAGATACAAGGGCTATAAGTAGCCTTGTATCTGGCTACCAAATTCATGGCCATAAAATACTCATCACAGACCATGAAATCTTGTCTCATCCTTGAAATCTGGTTGTGTGCACTTTTACTGTAAACTATACAGATTTCACGGGGGAGACTAGAGTTTATCAAACTGAGGGTCCTGACCCAAAAGGGAGTTGCAAGGTTATTTTAGGGGGGATGGTGATATTGCCACCTTTACTTCTGAACTTCCTTCAGAGCGGAGTGGCCAGAGAGCAGCGGTGGCTGCAGGACAGGCAGCCAGCTCTGAAGGGAGAGCTGCCACCAGGAGCAGCACAGAAGTAAGGGTGGCAATACCATGCCATTCTTACTTTTGCGCTGCTGATGGGGTCAGGTCTGCCTTCAGAGCTGAGCTCCCGGCCACCAGCAGCCCCTGCTCTCCGGCTGCCCGGCTCTGAAGGCAGTGCCGCCACCTGCAGCAGGGCGGAAGTAAGGGGAGCGGCAACCCCCCTACAAAAACCTTGCGACGCCCCCTGCCCCACAACTCCTTTCTGGATCAGGACCGCTACACTTACAACACTCTGAAATTTCAGATTTAAATATAAGAAATCATGCAATTTATGATTTTTAAAATCCCATGACTGTGAAATTGGCCAAAATGGACCGTGAATGTAGTAACATTGCTTACACATCTAGCGGTATTGTCTAGGAGTGATGTTATGGGTTCTGTGACAAAGTAAAACAGGAAATTGGTGTCTGTCAGTCCTGCTCAATACCAGCCAGCATATGCTGTGAACTAATAAAGATGAATTATGTTCTGCCCCACCCCAAAGAAAGATTTTTATTCTGTAACATGAACCAGGCAAATAAACATTTCGAGCTTAATAAAAGGGAAAGAACAGTCAGTTCCATTTCATTTACACATACACCACCTGTGTCTCTTTCACAGGCCAGTGACTGTGGAGCTGTGATTGTCCTTAGTGTCCCCCCGGGTGGAGTAGTCGGGGTAGTGCTGTGGCCCCTGATGCCAGGTGGAATGTTGAGGGGTGGTGTAGGGAGGTCCCGACAGCGCGTTGTCTACAGAGGCAGGGGAGCATGGTATTCTTGGACATACAGGTCCAGCCGAGTCTGAAGCATCTCAGTTTGCTACCTGAGAAGCCCCATTATATCCCGATGCATCCCCCTCATTTTCTTGTTTGGACTCCTGGGCCTCTCTCTTCGCCACACTTTCTGCAGTGGTCATCCTCCAGACCCTTGTCTTGTTTTCTGATGCAGTACAGGCTTGCAGCATCTCCTTGAACATGTCATCTCCAATTCTCTTCTTTCTCCTCCTTATTTGGCTCAGGAGCTCCCTCAAGGCCACAATGGCACAGCTGCAGATACAACGAACAGAGCTACCATTGCCAGTGTATTCACGACAGAATTTAAGAAAAATAAAAACAAAACAAAAATAAAAAAAAAACCCACACATACTTAGGAGGCTGAACTCACTCCCCCTTGATCCCCACAGTTGTAAGCACTACATTCTCACTTCTCCTCAGGACCGATACAGCACAGCACCAGCCGTGGTGAGTATGAGATCGGGGGGGGGGGGGGCGCACACTGGGGATAGCTCGCAGGCATGGAGTATATTTGCCTTGGGCAATGGAACTGAATACTGGCACTGTTTTCTACAGGCAGTGATTTTCGCTGATCTCTCACTCCTGAGGCTAACAGAGGCAGAGAGAGCACAGCTGCTGCTGGCATCCTGATGCTGCCCAGGCCCGTATGCTGCTGGCCTGTGTGCTGCAGTGGTGCTTGCTGAAGTAACTGCTGAGTCATTTGGGAAAGCGTCCTACCGCAGAGGAAGAAACAAGGCAGCCGGCCCCAGAAACCTTCAGCGGAGGATTGCAGCGTACCTCCGTGAAAGTTTTATCGTGATCTCTACAGAGGATTCAGGGGACATCCTGGTGCACATAAATAAACTGCCCTGTGTGTCCCTCACTGCCTAACTCAAGAGCTGAATGAAAAGCAGATAACTTTACCTCTCTTGGTTGTTTCACTACCTCTTCTATAACAAGTAAAAAAAGAGTAGATCAACAGAGGTGTTCTGCTACTTTGGGGGCTCTTTCTCTGCAATGTCAATGCAAACTGCATACTTACCAGAGATTCCTTCCCCTGCATCAGGCTTATGTATGCTCAACTGTAGGGACAGGCTGGACTGTGGGGGAGTCAAGAACATGTCCTGGCTTGCTGTGTCGCGGAATCCCCCAGTTGCCTGTCCTCCATACTCCTCCTCCACCACCTTCTTCTCGCTGTTCACAGCAGGGACTCTGGCTCCTGAGTATGCACAACACTCCTGAGGGGTGGGCATCTCTGCTGAGGATGGCATACAGCTCTTGGTAAAAGTGGCAGGCCTACGGCTCCGCACCTTGCCTTTTGGCTGTCACATGGCATTGCTGCTGGTCCATTTGTAGCCCTTCTTCTCCGCACCCCAAATAATCTGCCTGTAGATGTCAACCTTTCTGTCCCTGCACAGCCTCTTCTCCCCACAGACCTAGGAGATTTAATATCACCCATGTAGTCCAGGCAGGAGTGAGTCTTCATAATGGAGGCAGCATGGTCAGCTGCATACAACAGAATTGCAAGAAATGCAACCAGAAAAAGGAATTTCAAAAATCCGCAGGGCTTTAAAGGGAAGGGGCAGCTCCCTGTCCACCTAGCCCCTGGGCAGCAGCGTTCACAACAGTGACTAGAGCAGTCAGTGTGAGGCAGCTCCTGGAGGCCAACAGCAGTTGATGTAATGAACACAGTGTCTACACTGACATTGTGTCAGCCTAACTACATCAGCCTTGACTCTATGCCACTCAGGGAGGTGGCCAATGGCAGGTACTTCAGAGGGAATGAAGAGAACAGGTAATCATCAAGTGATCCATCCCCTGTTGCCCATTCTCAGCTTCTGGCAAACAAAGGCTAGGAACACTTCAGAGCATGGTTTTGAATCCCTGCCCATCCTGGCCAATAACCATTGATGGAGCTATCCTCCATGAACTTACCTAGTTCTTTATTGAACCCAGTTATACTCTTGGCCCTCAGAACATCTGCTGGCAAAAAGTTCTGGATTGACTATGCATAGTGCGAAGAAATACTTCCTTTTGTTTGTTTTAAGCCTGCTGCCTATTAATTTCATTTGGTGACCCCTCACGCTTGTGTTATGAGAAGGAGTAAATAATGTTTCCTTATTTACTTTCTCTACAACAATTTCATAGACCTTTATCATATCTCCCCACCCCGCTCCCATAGCCCTATGTGCACTGCTGTCCGTGTCCCCTCCACTCCCCTATATCCTGTGCCTCCTCACCTGGCCCCACAGGCAGGGCACTGTGAGGAAGACAGCCTTTCCTCTTCCTGGCTGGCTGTTTTGGCCCATGAGCCAGCTGCCCTCTCTTCTGTGACCACTTCAGCCCCTAGTGGGCAAAAGTTGTAATTGCAGTGCCTCCCCAGCAGAATGCATTTTCTATGGGGAGGGGGGATCCTGGGGTGGAGGGGGGGAAGATATGAATTCTGCACCTGCACAGAATTCCCCCAGGAGTAGATGTTGAAGGCAATGTATTAATATGCAGACATATACACCAAGACATAGAAGAATTACTTAGCCCTGGAGTGAAAGGAACAGAGTTCTTGTTAGGACACCACTTGCTTTTCCCCAGCAGTGGATTTCACAGGAACCATATACAGTCCTGAGAAAGTATGTTTATACAATTATTTCAAAACAAGACATTTTAAATTACCACCATAATCAAAATTACTAGCATGACATTTAGTGAATCATTAGGCGTCCAAGAAAATTACAATTCGATTTCACCATGGGGAAATGTTACCAATTGATTCTGACACTGCTCTGAAAATCCCATGACCTGCCTTGAAATGTTAGTGACTGATGTGCCACACCCCATCTTCCATTAGCAGATCATGTTTTAGTCTAAATAATCTGAAGTCAAATTTCCCTGAACAGGGTTTAGCTGAATTCCAGACTTATATTTTAGACATTAAACTTGGTTAATAAATATATTTTTAATGGAGGCAGATTACAAAACAAAAACACACACTCAAGCATGAGGAGCCCAAAGAATTGGTAATCACTAAATGAGTCACATCAAGATTATGCATAGTGTGTAAAATCTGCAGAGGCCCCTATGTGATTTAGGAGCCTACATCCAATTGAAAGGAAAATAAGACTTAGGCATCTAGGTCTTCAGGCACTTTTGAAAATGTTACCTGGCATGGTAAGGGAGGAGGACTGGATTGGTAAAATGGAGCCTTTCAAATCTGCGTCAACCTTAGCTCAGATCAGTAATAACTAAAATTTCTTACCTTCTACCAGCTGTTCAATGTCTTTGTGATATGAGTTGGTAACTTCAGTTCAGCCTGTAATGTAAAGGAGTCTTATCACCAAACCACCACAGCTGACACCCTTATTGGCCACCTGTGACATTACCCAGGGTACAATCTGGACTGATGGACAGCTGTGTCCCCTCAATTCTCCAATGTGGCATGCCTTTTGCACTGCTTCGTTGTGAGAGCAACTACTTCTGATCCTGCTCTCACAGCCTCCAGCATGTAAGTTACTCCCAGCTATACTTTATGAGTGCTATGGCCAGCCACTTTTGAATTACACTGCAGAGGAACACCAGCAAATTCCCCATCCTAGACTTTCCCCCAGAAATGAACATTTTGTACAGCCCTGCTCTCTTCTTCCAGACAATACAAGAGCATATAAAGTGTCATTTTATTAATAGAAAAATAATACACACAAGTCTTGTTATCTCAAATACTTCAATCCAAACACTGTGGTTTAGATAAAAACAAATTTGTTAACACAGAAAAAAACAGATTTAAGTGATGAGGCATACAAGTCAGATCCAGTTACAAGAATATAAAAGTAAAACGCAGCTAATACCTAACTTAACAAATGAAGTGGATTCAAAGCAAAAGTCTCTCATGCCACATGTCTGTGGTGTTTTGATGCTGCTTGAAATGATTAGGACTGGGAGCATTGGCTGTTGGGAGTCTGAAAGGACAGGAAACAGGAAGGAGGTGGAGGAGTTGAGAAGGCTGAGTGAGAGCTACCAAGGGTGCAGCAGCAGCTTGGTAAAGAGGTTTCCACTTTAAAAATAAAGTCCTGTTGAAGTTTGTTAGTACCTTGCCTGGTTGTTACAACAATGTCTTAGTCTTACTGGCTGAACTTTTCAGTCAAAATCCTCCTCCCAGTCCAATGCTGTTTCCTTTGTTCTTCAAGTGTTGTTGATGCTGTGAATAGAGAGGAAGGAGAAAGACAGAAGAGAAAACACCCCAAAACTTTCTATAGCATTTGTCTTCTTTGAGAATCATCTCCAGCTGAGTTCAGGACAAATGTTTGTGTTGACAGAAGTTCCTAGCTTTCCTTTTGTTATTCATGCCCACCTCCTCTTTCCTGACAAAGAATGACCACTTAATCAAGTGATGGTCCATTTGACCTTTGTCAAGGTTCCTTCCCCACTCTGAACTCTAGGGTACAGATGTGGGGACCTGCATGAAAACCTCCTAAGCTTACTTTTACCAGCTTAGGTTAAAACTTCCCCAAGGTACAAATTATTTTTACCCTTTGCCCTTGGATTTCCACTGCCACCACCAAACTTTATCTGGGTTCCTGAAAAAAAATGTAGTTTGGACACGTCTTTCCCCCCCAGAATCCTCCCAACCCTTGCACCCCACTTCCTGGGGAAGGTTTGGTAAAAATCCTCACCAATTTGCATAGGTGACCACAGACCCAAACCCTTGGATCTTAGAACAATGAAAAAGCATTCAGTTTCCTTACAAGAAGACTTTTAATAGAAGTAAAAAAAGAATCACCTCTGTAAAATCAGGATGGTGAAAACCTTACAGGGTAATTAGATTCAAAACATAGAGAATCCCTCTAGGCAAAACCTTAAGTTACAAAAAAGACACACAGACAGGAATATTCATTCTATTCAGCACAGCTATTTTCTCAGCCATTTAAAGAAATCATAATCTAATATATACCGAGCTAGATTACTTACTAAGTTCTAAGACTCCATTCCTGTTCTACCCCGGCAAAAGCATCATACAGACAGACACAGACCCTTTGTTTTTCTCCCTCCTCCCAGCTTTTGAAAATATCTTGTCTCCTCATTGGTCATTTTGGTCAGGTGCCAGCGAGGTTACCTTTAGCTTCTTAACCCTTTACAGGTGAAAGGATTTTTCCTCTGGCCAGGAGGGATTTTAAAGGGGTTTACCCTTCCCTTTATATTTATGACAACCTTGTTGACCCTGGCTGAAGCATTGGCTAGCCTTTTGTGTCTGGGGATCTGTTTGAGGCTGCTTTCCCAGACTTGGAACATGTCTTAAATAGTAGAATCGATAACTTTACAATGTTGCCACACACATTTTACCAGGATAATAATGATCAGCAAATTAGGAGTTTTCAAATGATACTTTGTACAACAATCATAATCCTGGAAAGGGATGAACATAGGGGTACAGACTGTCACATCATCTCAGCAAAACAAAGTGCAGGACTGAAAGGGCATGAAAACAGGTGATGCCATTTCATTCCCTGGTGTCACCAGATCCAAGTTGAGGCCCACTGATGAGGAACTGTGCAATGCCACTGTCTGTGCTGTACCTGTCTTAAGAAAGAGGATGTCAATGACCATCTTTTAGACCATCTTTCTAGAGTACTTTTAGAGTACACAAACCTGTGTGCTTTTAAATAAGCAAGAGAGAAAGGCATGCAGAATAAATCTCTGAATACTAAAGCCAATGATAATTTTGTCATTGTTCAAAGGGTATTTGCTACTGAAGTAATGTCTTCTACTTTAGACACTGGAGCACCACACTGCCTGCAGACAGAAAGTTAACATTAACTACAACAGAAGAAAGAGAGACCCCTATTGTTTCTTAAGCAAAGGGGGGATATTTACATTCTTATCCCTGTGGTAAGTATTTAATCAAATAAAACTATTGCTAATGTCTTTGATGGCTTCAAATAAATCAGTATTACACATTTGCTAAATTAATAGGATGGTTTTGTGCTGACAGCAAAGGGGCAGGACCCAGGAAGTTCATTGATTGAAAGCTGGAGTGAATCAATGCTCAATGGGTAACATGCTTCCAAAGAGCACTGGGCACCCTCAGCTCCTATGAGCAAATTAGCAACTAAGTTAGTTACCCTTGTTGTGCCTCCCTCCACCCACCTAGAGACCCCAAAAACAAGATCATGCTGGAAATCAGACCTCATTTGAGTCGCTGGGTAAATAACTTTGATACAAAATTACCACCGTCTAAATATATGAAAATGTCAAGGGTCTCTGGTTCTCCTGGACAGCTCAAGAAGCTCTTCTGGTGTGCCACACTCCTGCATGATGCCATGTTCTTCCTTCAATCCTGTTTTAATCAAGTGTTAAATTGGAGTGTAGGGCAAAAGGACACCTCTGTAAGATTTAGTGTAATGGAAATAGCATAATGTGCAATATTGCTACCTAAAGAACTGCTTTATCCCAGCAGAATCACTGCATCATAGAAACATAGGGCTGGAAGGGACCTCAAAAAGTCATCTAGTCCAGCGGCCAGGCAGGACCAAGTAAACATAGACCATTCCTGACAGGTGTTTGACTAACCTGTTCTTAAACCTCCTGTGATGTGGATTCCACAGCCTCTAGTGGAAGCCTATTCCAGAGTTTAACTACCCCTGTAGTTAGAAAGGGCTTTCTAATATCTAACCTCAATCTCCCTTGCTGCAGAATAAGCCCCCTTACTTCTTATCCTACATGAAGTGAACAGACTGAACAATTGGTCATTTGCCTTCACTGTATTTAGAACTGAACAGAAAGCTAAATACACAGCAACTGCCACTGAAATCTGAAATTTACAATTTAAGTAGACAGCAGCCTGAAATCAAGCCCCTGATCAATCCTGAAATGTGAAGGAATGCACTAAAGAATGTTTTAAAACCAGCATTGGACTTCAGCATCAGCACAAATGGTGGTATTTAATAGTGTTACAATAATTGTAATTTATTATATATTTGATCAGTGCTTCTTAATGGAGAAGCCATCTGGCCAAACTTTGCCAGAATAAGTGTATTGGTCACTTGCCAGAAGACAGGGGGAACTATGCTTAGTTTGTATACATGGTGATTGAGCTTTCATTAGAAGCCAGTTGGGGCAGGGACCATGTTTTCTGCAGCATTGACAGCATTTAATCAATAATATTTGTTATTACAAGGGTAGGTCCGCTAGAGATTGTAGATCCAGCAGTGTAATATCTGTGGCCTAGGCTTTGATATATGGCACTCGTTAAACCATTACTGGAAGACTGCAGCCAGTTCTGGTGTCCACATTTTAACAATGTTGCTGAAAAATTGGAGAGGTTGCAGAGAAGCATTACAAAAGTGATTTGAGAGCTGGAAAAGATACCTTACAGTGAGTGTGAGACTGTACATACGCAGTGTAACCTAATAAGGTCCAGAAAGTAGATTCATTGTCAAAACTAATGAAAAAACACTTCCAACAGAACCATTGAAATATTTAATGACTGAAGATAGAATGAATACAAATCACACTTCATGGGGTAAGCAAAGGGCTTTGTTTGTGCTCTGAAAGAAAGAGACACATGGCTGTTTGTTATGTATCACAATGGGATCAGCCAGGCCACCTGTTCACTCATTTCAAGTGTTTACTGTTTTGCACATAAGAATTACAAGCCATCCGTTTGGATCTCCTTTCAAGTTGTATAACTTGCACTGAAACAAAAAGCAAAGGCATTTCTAAGGAAGAATACAATGGTAGTTTATAAGCCAGCACATCTCTTTGTTGGATAGCTTTTCAGAAGCTTTGTGGTCCCTGGTCTTAGACACAGAAGCAAATTATCATCATCTACACCAACATATCACCTTTTGTGTGTTCCCACATCCTTCTAGCCAAATGGGAAAGTGAAGCTCATATGGACATAAGATCAGCTAATTTGTAAACATCCAGTTAGTTCTTCAGTTACTGGATTATTTTACTAAACATTTATTGTTTCATGAAAGCATTTACAATTAGTCTGTCAGCATCCTAACAAGGGCAGTTGGGACCAAGAATCAGAGCAGGGTCAAAGGCTGGGAGCAGTGGATGTGCTCATAGTCAGGTTCCAGGCCAGGGTCAATACCAAGGGTCAGAGTCCAACTCAGGTTTCAGGATCTGGGGCAGGAGGTGAAGTCCAAATCAAGCCAAGGTTGAAGCAGGAATGGTCATGGCAGCTACAGGAAATCCACACGGTTGCCTGGACACTTCCTGGAACGCCCCTTGGGTTTATATAGGGTGGGAAGCTAATCAGATGCA
Organism: Chelonia mydas; assembly: GCF_015237465.2. Taxonomy (NCBI): domain Eukaryota; kingdom Metazoa; phylum Chordata; order Testudines; family Cheloniidae; genus Chelonia; species Chelonia mydas. The sequence goes on along the minus strand of NC_057849.1, from coordinate 51,420,504 downwards.
TTGAGGTGGGACTTTTCGTGGTCTGTGTCCACAGCCAGTATTGGGCAATGGAGCACAAGTTGATTACAGTGCTGCTTGGTGACAGCATTGAGATGCTCGATAGCTGGGAGCTCCGCAGACCCAGGTTTTAGACCCATGGGGCCCTACATATTTATCTCCTTGCAAACAAGGGAAAGACTAAGTGTTGTTTAGTTTTATGGAAGGAGTCTTTCCACCAAAATAGTGGGTGAAATCCTGGCCCCACTGAAGTCAGTGGGAGTTTTGCCATTAGTTTCAAGGGGGTCAGGGTTCCACTGTGCATGCACACTAGTCTTTCATTTAAAGGCACTCAAAAGTCACAAGCTGCCCACAACACATAAGCGTAGGTGGTCAGACAGAAAGGCAAAATCAAATAAACCCTATAGAATCCTAGAATTCCTCAGCAAAGTAACTTAACATAGGGCTTAGAGGAAAATGGTGGTGGTTATGTAGACTGTTTTAACAAGCTAAATAAATAGTCTTAAAATAGCATACTAAGAATTGAATTTTCCAAACTAATGTCACTGACAAGTCCCATGCCTGAATCACTGCAGAGAAGAAGAGGACATCTCCCTGTATTACCTTTCACAACCTTACAATGGACCCTGGCTCATTGGACCAGGCCAAAAAGAAAACCTAAACAAACCAGGACATTACAGGTCATTTACTAGCCAGGCCTGGATGCTTTCAGCATGCCAAGCAACCAGGAAAGATGTGTGTTCATATATTATACTTTAGGCAATTTTTAAGAGACTATTGGTGATTCCATCCTCTTTATAATTGGATGAGCCAACTCCAAATTCCTTTCACATGAACTCCAGCTTTCCTTCTTAGGCAGCTACCAAAAAGCTCTGGATATTTAATTTGGTGAGAGAAAAGGAATTTCCTAGTTTAAGTCCACTTGGCACCAGCCATTTAAATCTTTTCAAAAAGTCATAAAATAAGATGCCAAATAAACATATATTGAGCTGCAGATAGTTGTCTACTGCCTGCAAAGGTTACCATGTCACACTTGGGTGCAGTCAATTTCATGTAATTAACAATGCGCCATGTTTATTCAAAGTTGTCAATAGCCCACATTGACTGAGGACACAAAAAGGGGACATTGTGCACAGACAGCTCTCTGTTAATAGTAATTAAAGTTACATACACACATTGAGATAAGAATCTATTTCCATTAGCTAGCAGACCATACAATTCTGGGAAGAGTAGATCAGTTAATGCTGCAGAGCTCTGTCCTCATGCAGAAATAAAGCTGTCAACAGGACATATTTGCACCATTCAACCTGCACAGCTCTCTGTTTTGTAGGGCAATATAAAATTACTCTCCCAAAGGACAGAATACATTACAACTTCATGAATCAGAATTGGTACAGTGAGACTCTTGAGATAAACAAATCATTCTTCTCAGCAATAACATGTCAGTGTTGTATAATATTCTGAAAACATTATTATGCAGAAGACTTACTGAATACTATGTATTCTGAATACTATGTATACTATGCTCCTGAGAACAAGCCAGGCACTTGCCCTCTGCAGCTACTGTCCATAGACTCTTTCAGTTAGCCTATATCAGCAACCAGGGAGTGAGTGGTCAGCACCAGAGTTAGGAACAGGGATCCAAGCCAAGGCAGAGAGCCAGAGTCAGGAAAAGAGCAGGACAAGAGCTAGGCTAGGCAGGGCACACAGGAACAATAGCAGGTGTAAGTATTCACTAGCCAGCAATTGGCAGCAGCTGCTGCTGAGCTTAAAAGCAGGTCTACTAGTTCCCCTCAGCCAATCAGGTGAGTGGGCCAATCAGTTGGTTCTGCTGTAGCTCAGCTGTGTTCATTAGTCATCCTGGAGCCTGAGCTAACTAGTCCCAGCCTCAGCTGTAGGCCCTCATTCCCGACAGCCTGTGTTTTTGCTGCATGTGATAATGTCTTCTCAGGTACTGTCCTAATAAAATATGTTGGTTCAGACATCTGCACATGGTCAAGTGTAATAAGAAATCTAAAGTCTAAAATCATTTGTTTGTTAAAGCTTTACTCACCTCCTCCTTACTGTAAGCTGTGAGGCTGTGTATAAGAAAGATGACCCAATGGCCCTTCCCAAATCCCTCTCTCTCACTCTGTGTTTACAGATTGGCCAGACAGCAAACACATTTTTAAAGTAGTCACACACAGAGAATGAAATATAGATTTGGGTGAGTGAGCAACTTGAAATATTCAGCAAAATTCAATTCAAGTTAGGAATAGATAAAACGAGGAAGTAGTAAAAAGGAAAATCACACCAGTAATTGTTAGGTTTCAGAGTAACAGCCATGTTAGTCTGTATTCACAAAAAGAAAAGGAGTACTTGTGGCACCTTAGAGAATAACCAATTTATCTGAACATAAGCTTTCATGAGCTACAGCTCACTTCACCAGTAATTGTGTTATACCACTGTGTAACTACTGTTCAACTGACTGGTTGTCTTGAAACAAAGCTTATCTCTGAAGCGTTCATTAACAGAGGAGCATGCTCAGACTTCAGTGCTATCCTTAACGTTCCATTTCTTTCCCCTCCAAAGGAGCCAACATCTTTCTGGAGACTGTCCTCCCACCCAAAGATTAACTATACCAGTTCCATAGCACAGCAAAGCACAAGAGCCTTTCCTTCGCTCCTGTAATGTAGCAAATTGCTCCTGCATCAAAACAGCTTTATCAAAACATTCTAACTTGCCTATATAATACATTTTTATTAGTGCATTTCACAAGCTGATGATTAGCAGCTTTCATCTTTCTTTCAAGCAAATGCATGAGAAATTTAGAATCAACTACAGAGTACCTGGTTTGCACAGCTATGAAAAGTAACAAAGAAATTTAAAAATATAGATAAACTAGTGGAGTAATCTGAAACGTATTAAGATAATATAAAAACCCTGAATAGTTTAATTTACTTAAATTATATGGCCCTGAAGATTTGCCATTTAAAGATTGGGAGATCCCAGAAGATGGCCTAACATTGTGTCTTCACTATCCCACTATATTCACTATATTTGGAGAAATTCACTATTCGCTATATTTGGAGAAATCTGCAAGGACAGTATCTTGGCTAAAGTGTATTAACTGTACGTAGCTATCTGAACATTCAAAAATCATCTACTAATAGGATGGCCTTTGTGAGTTCTGATCCAGTGTCCCTTTGGGAAGCCCTTGATAAATTTCCTTCCAAGCCCAGCACCTACAACAACAGGACTGTATCCTGATTGTAGCCTCTAGGCTCTACCAAAATGCAAAGAGATTAATAATATAGTTATTCTATTATTAATTATTATGATAAGGAAATGTGTTGTTTGTCTACTGATGCAATGGATTTTAAAAAGTCCACATTTTCATTCTTGACTGATTAAACTTTATAAAGAACACAATTGATTTCTTGATTGTATGCCTCTTATGTAAATAAAGCTGACAAAATGTAATCGTGTTTGCTGTTGGTTCATTATTTCCTTGGTGCTTGCTATGAAAATGGAATTTGGGGTTAGTCTTGTTTTGCCACATCAGCATCTTAATCTCATTATCAGCTTTTATTATGATATACAAGAGAGAGAATCTGTGCTCTGGTTGCTCATTTGTTCTCTCAGGATGTACATTCTTCTGTTGTGTCATCCATTTTGTTAATTGCAGGATACTTTGTATATCTATTTCCTTTCAAGAAAAGAATGTTGGGTCTGATTTACCACTGTCTTACTCCAGTTTCCTTTGCTATCAGGCAGAGTGAGATTTTATTGTAGGTAGTTCATTGATTAGTATTAGGCTGTCAGAAACTGTGTTGGTAATGGTCAGGCCTAGTAATCGGAACCAGAATCGGGAGTCCAGAGCAGGGCTGAAACAAGGCCAGAGTCAGAGCAAGGCTGGAGCAGGACTAGGAACAGAGCTGGAGCAAGAGGAAGGCTGGAGCAGGCTAAGGCTTATGGAATCTGTTACCACTATCAGGCAAGGGAGATTTCCAAGCTATGAAGTGACATTCAGCAGACTGAGTTGCAGTTTCTCCTGTGAGGCTTATACCTGCCCTTAGAGCCACCGGACCAGCTCCTGGTTTGTGGATTTGCTGTAGCCTAGCATAGGAGTGACTCATCAACACATGGGGTTTAATCAGGCTCTAGTTCTGTGATGACTCATCACCTTACATAGGCATCTGGACGAGCCATGGATGTTCTATTTAATACAGCATTGGGCCCTGCACCTGTCTTTCCCATTTCATACTTGCTGTCCATGGAGTGTTTCAAACCCATAGACTCAAGAACATACAAGGGTAGGAGATGTGTATGCCCCTCCCCCAACAGTTTACTCCTTAGTAAAGGTTCCATGGCTCAGGAATACTCATTTATAAATATGACAACAAGAAGGAATATCTACAGACTCACTAATCAAACTGTCACATTTCCCTGAAAGGCAGGCAGGTCAGAATATGTCCTTCAATCATGAATTAGCAGCTCAACAATCCCAATACACTGCAACTACTTCTCTAGAATAATTCAATTATATTACCCACTCAAATGCAACTACACATCCCACCCCCTCCAAAGAAACAAAGTTGTGGTTATCAGGACAATCTCTTCCTACAGAGCAAACACTCAATGTTTATTTTTAGCACTATTTGTCCATTTTAGAAGAGTCCCAGAGTCACAAAGTTCAAGGCAAGAACAATCACAAAATCATCTAGTCTGACCTCCCTAATATCACAGGCTACCAACACTCAGCCCCCCACACATTAACCCAACACCTGGAATTAGATTAAAGTACTGCAACGCACAGGAGACTAAACTACTGTATGCCACAGGCAGAGAACAGGGATCGAGGGGCTTCGATTCCTGAGGCCCCTGCAGTAGCAGGGCATTGATTTAGTGAGCTATACCCAGATGATCGCAGCAGATAACTGTGGCCAATCTTGCAGAGATAGGCCAAAAATCCAACAACCCAAGATCACTGACAATCTGACCTGGGGCAAAATTCCTTCACAACTCAACATATGATCAGTTACCACGTGAGCAAGAGCCAGCCAGCCAAGCACCTGACAGAATTCTCAGTACCATCTCAGACCACTGGCCCACCCTGTCCAATGTCCCATGGCCATGGGCAGCGGGTGTAATAGGCATGGGGAGACTCAGTCTCCCATGGCACTGCCGCGGCCACCGGACCCCCGGTTGCAGGGTTTTGGGAGGAAGTTTTTGATTTATTATGCGCCATGCAGGTTCCAGGGCAGCGGAGGAGGCAGTATGTGCTAGGGACTCCTCCGCCACCCCAGAACCTGCATGGGGCATAGCAAAAGTGTCTTCCAGAGAAGAGACACACATCTTTTCTCTGGGTGGCTTGGGGTATGGGGAGGGGAGGTGTGACACAGCACAGCTACAGCTGGCCTGGGACTCCGGGCAGGGGAGCTCGGGGCTTCGGCTGGCTGGGGGCTCTTCTGGGCAGGTGTGGGGCGGGGGGGGGAGGGAAGGGGGGAGGCTGTAGGTTTTGGCCGGCTCTGGATTTCTCCAGCTGAGAGGGGTGGTGGGGGGGAGGTGTCTCAGGGCTCCGACCATGGGGGCAGAAGGGGGGCTCAGGGCTCCTCTGGCCGAGGGGGGTGAGCCGGGGCTCCTCCGGGTAGAGCGGGGTGTCTTGGGGCTCTGAACTCCTCTGGCTGAGGAGGTGGGTCCCAGGGCTTCTTCGGGTGTGTGTGTGTGTGTGGGGGGTCCCGTAGCTCCGGCTGGCTCAGGGCTCCTCTGGCCAAGGGTGGGGTGTTGAAGGTGCAGAGCCAGGGCTAGCTGATGCCCATGGCCATCTATGATGCTTCAGAGGAAGGAGACCAAACAAAAACCCCCACCTGGATGCATTGTGTGTGTGCGTGGCCGGGGATATAAAGCAAGAATTCTCAAACTTTTCCACAGTGTGGACCACATCTGAGTAGAGAGATGGTCACATGAACCCCTCCCTCTCCATTGGCAACTCAGTAACAAAGATTCCATACAGAATATTAAGAAAGAGTAGCCAATACATCTATCAAACAAATCCCCAGAAGGGAATTTTACCTCCCAGTTATGGTATTGACAAACTCCAGGATATACATTTTCAAACATAAAGAGGGTTGATATAATGAGGTACGTGTGACACTTGTTGAGGGTACACAGGGTTGTGAGGTACCTCATTACCACCTGCTTTTAGCATGAGGAACTCTTGTCTGTGCTTGCCATGGGTCAACTCCACTGGCAACACAAGCAGAGGCACCAACTTCCCGGGGGTGATAAACTCCCACTCTGCCCCACTTGTCCCCACTCCACCCATTCCCCCAAGCCCCCACCCCTTCCTGCCCCACCCCTTCCCATTTTGTTCTGCATCTCTCCACCCTGTTCCACACCCTCCCCCGCCTCTTCCTGCCCCCACTCCTCATCCATCCCCCAGCACCTCCTGCACGCCACTAAACAGCTGGTCGTAGCAGGTGGGGCCCACCAGCAGGAGGGCTTAGGGGAGGGGTAGGAGCTGATCTATGGGGTTGCCAGTGGGTGCTGAGCATCTGCTATTTTTTTTCCGTGGGTGCTCCAGCCCCAGAGCACCCATGGATTCAGCGCCTATGAACACAAGTACTTCCCTCTATGCCTTGCAGGCCCTGCTGTCACTCTGCAGGTTAGCAACAAGCACACTCCAAACTCCAAGCCCTCCAACATCACTAAAGTCTCCAACCCCTGGTCCACTGGACACTTACAGTATTCACCAATCTGCTGCTTCCAAAGAAGCAGTACACCACAGCTCTACCAGTTCCCCTCCAATCACCACTCCACTTAACTCACAACACTTAGATATGTTTATAGTGAAACAAAATTTAACAAAGCAGAGAGATTCAAGTAGTAGCAAGTTGAAATATTGGAAACAAAAGTTACATACAAAATAAAATCATAACACACCTTCTGGAACCTAGCCTTAATTAACAAGATACTCTTGCAACTAGCAGAGTAATACTCATCCAAAATCCTTGCACCTCTTTACATCCAGGCTGGTTGTGACCCTTCTTCCACGAGACATGCATGCTGTCAGTTTGCCTGCTACCGTGTGCCTCTTTGCACTCTAAGGTATATCAAACCAATCCTTTGTCTTTATTCACAAACTGGACACCCCTCTGCTATTTGTTTTTCCTGTAGATTTCCTCTCTCGTCTATTTTGCAATCTCTGAATTTGCACCTGGCTCAGTATGCAAATTGTATGCCACACAGTGTATGTCTCTCTACAATAAGTGTCAGTTACTCTCTACCTGAAAAGAACATCTCCAAGGTATGTGACCTCCTGGTGACCTGCCTTAACTCCAAGATCTTCAAAACATAATTTTAGTAGATACACATAACACCTTAAATATTATCCATACATACTTTTTGCAATTATGATGACGACTAGTGGGCTACTGGCTCTCAGTAGAGACCTCACATGCCACCCATTGGTGAACTATTATGCAACTATCCAACCCAGGGGATCCCTGTAAAACTCTAGGCAGCCCATGTGCTCTCTGCCAGTTGGCACCAAGGGATCTCTGGGCCAGAGCATGCCTTTCTGATTTGGATTTTTATCCTTTTGTTTGTGTTTTAAATTGTGTAAGTTGCTTTCGTATCTATGTATATCTGAGAACTAGGTGTTATTTAAACCAGGTCAGCATATTCCACGTAACAAGGTAGATGCACATTTTCCCTTTCATATACAAAAGGCATGGGACAGCAACAGAACCCAGAGGGGATTTAGGTCTGGGTAAGTTATCACTTGGTTAGTGTATAGCACCCAGTTTTCCTCCAAAAGCAAGGTTCAAATTCACTTGCACAAAGTAAATAAGTTCTTTCTTGCTCCAAGTAATACATACCCAATGCAGAGGGTTGAACTGCAACACTCTGGCAGCCACTAGCACCCAGAAGAATCTCCTCTGGGACCACTTCACAGATCAGTTTCCCATATAAACCCATTTAATGTTCCTTGTTCAAACTCACTGTTAGCATTTGCACTACATGATTCCTAACCTTAACTACTTGGGTTTCCCCACCTTCTTTTGGACTGAAAACATTTATTTTAAAGCCACCAGTTCAGTTGCAATGCTTTGAAGAAACACAAAACTCTGTGCATACTAGCTGCTTGTAAAGGGTGACCTAATTACAGTCTGTAAATATCTACCTGGTGAATAAATATATAACAGTGGGCTCTTCAATCTAGCGGAGAAAGGTAATAACATGATCCAATGGTTGAAAGTTGAAGCTAGACAAATTCAAACAGGAAATAAGATACAGATTGTTAAGAGTGAGAGTAATTAACCATTGGAACAATTTATCAAGGGTTGTGGTGGATTCCCGATCACTAAAATGTTTAAAATCAAGACTGGATGTTTTTCTAAAAGATATGCTCTAGGAATTATTTTGTCAAAATTAAATGGCCTGGGCTGGACAAGAAATCCATCTAGATGATGACAATAGTCTCTTCTGACCTTGGAATCGATTCCTCTAAAAAGCTTACTCCACAAATCTAACATTAAAATAATGATTTACTTTAGACCATTTAGATACACTTGATATGCCGGTTACATGCATACAGTATCCTGGAAATTGTGTTTCAGATTATTTCAATTAATACTAAATTTTTCCTATATAAAATTACCCTAAGCCTTATGGTCTGAGGCCTAAAACTCCTTTATTTTTACTACTATAGTAAACTATTGCAGTAGTGATATACACAGTAGTTACAGTTCACCTCACATTTATATTATAAATCATTGCTTTTCAAGGGCTTAATGCAACATTTCTTTACCCCCTGCATTCAAGTGATTTGTAACCCAATCCCAGCCAAAATCTATCACTTGGGCAACACAACTCTATTTGCTGGATACCTAGGTAGATTAGGTGTGAATGTAAATACAATCTGATCCTGAAGCCTTTCCCCCCAGCCCATCACTAGCTGTCAGGAAGAGCTCATTTAGACTTTGCTTATAAATCATCATTTGAAATTATTAGGTTGGCCAACATCACTGAAACGAATGCTCTGACATGGTCATAAAAAACAACAGCTGTATAAGGAAGCTAGTCTTATGTTCATACTTTTCAAATCTATTATACTTTTTCAGATACATGTATGTTATGATACATGTTATGCTTTTAAAGTGTGTATTAATGTTTCAATTCAAATGTCCAAATAATCACTAAATTGGCAACAGTGCATGTAATTAGTTCACAAAACTGGGGGGGGGGAGGGGTAAACACCCCCATGGGGTGTGGGTGTGTAAGGAAATCCCTGCTGCAGAGTCAGGCTTATGCTGCTATAATCAAAGTTATACACAAACAAAACAGTTTCAGCCTTCTGGGCACTCATATCTCAAAATCAACTTCATTTTGGTGGAATCAGAGGAGACTGATAAGTAATAGTTCAATGATGAGTTTTTGTTTACCCGTTTACAGCAAATTAAATTTAGTGACAGTTTGCATGTCAATCACCCAACAGTTCAGATTTTCGATAGTGCGTTGTTACATGAGTCTTCTGACCTGAGTCACAGTGTCTCCTACAGCATATGCATGTTTTCTATTCAGCCTTTTTCACTACCCTTTCCCCTGCAAGGTTTTCCTTTCAGGCAAGAGTGTCAAGCAGGGCTTAAGGTAGAAATAATACTTTGGACTTTTCTAGTGCCTTGCATCCTAGGATATCAAAGTGCTTCACAAATATTTGCATAGAAATCCTTTTGTCATTCCTACAAAGTATATAGATTTCCATTTTAAAGAGGAGGCAACTGCAGCAGAAAGGTTATGTAACATGCTCAAAGTGACTGCAAGTCTGGCACAGCCACAGAGAGAAGATGCTCTCTTAGCCTGCACTTTTACTACAAAGCCATCCTCTCTCTCTGAAGAAAGATTATGGAAAGATATTCATGTTCCATATCATGCACTTCCTAGAATGGGCTTGCAGTTTTTCCCCTCTAACTCTGAGAAAGCAAGTGCCATGTTTTTGCAGTGATGTGGTACAGTTGCTATTTTAACAGCTGCTTTGTATTCAAATCAGTGTTGGAAAATATTTTCCTAGTGTACAGTGCACGATATGGACAGCAAGTCTGGTTACCACTCAACAGGATTTTCTAAACTTGCCAAAGCAAGTACCCCTCAGATTAATGGCTTCTCAAATTTGTTGTTCAAGACAGATTTCTTGAACTCAAATCCTAAAATCTGAGCACAGCCCCTGATTTTAGTACCTCTGTTCCCTAGGAGGGGCACAGACCTCTACCTCCTCCCTGCTGAGCCACTCTGTAGCTTGTTAGGGAAAACGGTCCCTAGATTCTTTATATTCCTTGGGTTGATTGCAGGGTCAGCTTATAAATCTTTAACTATACCACATGCAGAATGTAAAGTGCCTCTCCATACTGATTATGGGGTCAAACAAGAATACAGCCCCACAGATGTTAATTATATTTTGAGGGACTCAAGGAACAATCCATTATAAGCAGAAACTATAGGATGAATTTAAAAAGAAAGGGTGTACATTGGAACCAGGGATAAAAGACCGATCTGTAAGAGGTCCCCAGAAACTGCTACATAAATAACTCTTAAATAACGAGAGGTTTTGTCTATTTCTGCACCTCACTTTAATATAATGAGTTAAGAAAAAGTCATACCCTCACATTAGACCATTTACTAGATCTAAATAACCCCATAAACTGGATTTCATTTTTGCAAGTGCCAGTTTGATTAAGGTAACTATAGATGTAATGTTTACTAGAGCACTTGCTCCAGTGGCTCAATAAATTCTACTCTAAGTTTATTTGCACTGGGTTGATACAGACAAGGTCTTTTCAGTCAACATGCTGAGGGCTGAAAACAAGGCCAGTATGTTTAGGTCCTGGGAGAGCTGCAGGTCAGCAGGAGGACTAAAACTCAATACAAGGAGACATCTCAAGAAGGATTAGACAGGATGTTAAGGACAACCTATAGGTGCTGTTTTAGACACCATTAAGGACAAAAAAACACAAGGGATTGAGACAGATGGCAGTAGATAGTGTTGGCTATTCAAATGCCCATTACAACTTTTAGTTCTAAAGAAGCAGTTTGCAATATGCATTGGAAGCAAGGGAAAGTCTCTTGGGGAAGATTTGTGAAATGTCCGGTGGCAAAAAGAGGCAGATAGTTTTAGATACCAAAGCATCTTTTCAGATTAGATGAGGTAGTAGTGCAAGGTCTGGCATGACCGCAATATTTATATACAATCTACTGACCACATTGTGTCTGTTAATATGTTAACAGACTGGAAGGACTTTAGGCCAAGGGGGAAGTCAGATTTGTTTCAAGCTTTCTTTGAAAGATACAACTTGGGTAAGGGAAGATCAAGAGGGCTCCTGCCCCAATGAGTCTTTTGTGGTGTTATGAACCCTACGAAGCGGAGTTTAGATTACAAGGGTAAGATGGGAATGTTAGAAATGGGATGAAACCAAGTATGAAAGAATTTAAGAAGGTTTCCCTGAGCCTAGTCTTAAGTGAAGGGGAATCTTGTGTGGCATATTGAGAGATGAGAGTACTAGACTGTGTGCAGTATTTAAGAATCCTACACTGGAATAGAGAGATATCCTCTAATTCCTATAGCATAGAAGTACCCAAGGCCTCAGTATCTAATGTCCTCTAACTTCATCCTGGATTCTTTCTGGTTGGTCTTCTGCAAGCTCTACTCTGCTTTCACCATGGATTCTACTTCAAGGTGAAATCTCAGGCCTGCCCCAAATTCATCCTCACTGCTGCTTTAATCTGCTCTCCACTGAAGTCTTATCCTTTAAGGCTGTCCTTGTCTGTTTCTTGAGAAAGACCAGGTAAAATATCCCTATTGCCTGCGCCCGCAAGCACTCCATTATAAAAAAAATTAATCCTGTCATCAGCTACTTTCAGATTCAAATATTTTTCTACAACCTCTCCACTCCTGACTTGTCTCAGTCTAGTCAGACTGGCTGAATTAAATATCTTCACAGCACCTTAAGAGCTTAATACGACCCAAACTCCTCTTTTTGCTCAAGTTCTGTCACTGTTAACAAGTCATTCCTGTCATTCAGGCACACAGCTGGGGATGGAGAGGCATCTTTGACTTCCTTGTCATTTCTTCCCCCCCCCACGCCCCCAACTCTCCAGTAGTTTCCAATCGGGAGCTGCAGCTCCCAACAGAGAGTCAGACTTTCTTTCCACACAGCTAGCACTCCTAGCCCTTATCTTGCATTTTGATTTCTGCAGTGTCCACGTGTTTGGCCTCAAATATCTACAGGTCCCCTAACTTTAGGCACATCTAAGGGCCCATGAACAACACATCACTTCCCCTTCAATTCTCTGCATTGCCTCTCCTCCCTACACCATACCATCAAGTTTCATCTTTGCTTATAAAGCCCCCACAATTCCACCTCTCACTACTGATCTGCTGTACCCTTTCTTTCCTCTGCCAATTAAGCATTCAAGGATTGCATGTTTTCCTCCCCAATATATGCCTACACATTCTACATGGGAACACCAACCCTGAACTTATCCCTAGGGCTTTCTCTAATTCCCTTAAGACCACTTCTGCTGTGATCTCACCTAAAAAAGCTAGCCAACCACTGATGATTTGATGGTGCAGTACTTGAAAGGAATTACATTCAAGATGGTGTGCAATAGCTAACTTTCATAGGTAGGTGATCTGTGTTGCCTTTGCCTTCCTGTCTATTGTTTGAAACAAGACTCAAATGAGTGATTAATACAATACCTGCCCCGCAGATCTTGCGGTCAATTTATGGTAAGAGTCAATAGTTTCTCCTTTTGATTCACAACCCATTTTGAGACCTAGATAAGATTTAGGTGTTATAAGGCCATAAGGACTATTGTGATCATCTAGTCTGACCTCCTGCTGAACACAGGCCATAGGACTTCTGAGGTTTCCCCCCTAAGATGCTCCAGTTCAAACAAACTCACCCAATATTGATTTAAAGAGGTGCCAAAGATAGAGAATCCACCACAAGTCTTAGTAAGTTGAAGCTTGGACAAGTGAAGCTAAAGACATTCATAAGGCAAGATATTTATTAAAAGTGCTTTTAGTTTACATTAAAACTAGTCTACAGTCCTTGTAAAAAAATCATTTAAAAATGTCAGCTAAAACAATAAGCATCATGGTTATTGACACATGACCTGCAGTGCCCTATAAAAATGTAAGACCAACTCTGTTGATCAGGAGGCAAGTGCTTCGATTTTAGTCAGTGTGTTCGTTCACTGGCATTTATTGCAGAGGAAGAACGGCTGGTGTCTCCATAAAGGATACGTGCATGTACCTGCAATAGAAACAGGCAGCTAGTTAGTTACAAGTTATTTAACTGACATCTTGTGAATAGGAAACCCTACTGAGGTACAAGAATGATTTGGGTTTCAGCACCTGAGTGCTTCAGCATCATGCAAATCTGAAACAAAGTTATGGCTATGCCTAGACTGTAAGATTGCTCTTATAAGAAGAGCAGTTCTTACTTTTAAGATCACCTCAACCTTCAAGATGTTTGTAGTTAGTATCAGCCACTACCTTGCGGGAGCTACTAGATAGGACTACCAGTTATGCACAAACTTGATTAAATAGCTTGCACATAGGACCTCCCATAGCATATCTCCATTGATCAGAACAGCATGATTTGCATCAGTTGAAGAGATTTGGCCAGTTTTAATGCCTGCTGTCATTTGGAGCCAAACAAAGCATTTAGTGTCTTAGGAACTTACTTTGACAGCTTGTACTTCTCTTTAATTGCTTGCTGTGGTCGATGAGAAGCATCAAGGCATGCTTTATGTAGATCACTCAGACAAGGCACTAGCTCGCTTAGCGAATACCCAGTGAATGCAGCAAGTGTTTCTGGCTGAACAGTAGAGAAAAGAATTATGGTACATTATTGCATTTGTTTAGGTACTGTGTCTTCCAGATTTTGGTAGAGGCCCTCTGTCAAGAAGCAAGTCACATTTCTGCTGACTACTTAGATGAACAGATGCATCTGTTTTGCTGCTGAAGTGAGATCCCATAGCAGTCACCATAGAGGATCTGAGCCCTCTCAATACCCCAGATGCATCCTACTATCAATGTCCACTTTAGGTCTTTACTACAGCAGAGAAGGCTGACAAGAAGCTCCTTCTGATGCAGACAGAATACTTGCTGGTGTCTTTCACCAGTTCTGAAGAGTTTCCCCTACCATTACCACCAAATGAAATTATTCCTACAGCACAGAGGCAGATACCAATTAGATTAGTATTTGGATAAAACCATGTGCACTAAGATTCTAATCCACCCCCCCCCCCCCCAACACAAACAGTTGCATAGAGGCCAGTCTATCAGTTTTTTATAGGGTGGATCAATACATTGACAAGATGGTTAATGACTAATCTCATTAGGACTGTGTACCATATCAGGTTAGTCTCAGCCAGTGACCAAAATAGAGTATTGTTCCTGCCTGTGCAGAAGTTCTAGATGGAAAAGAGGAGCAAATCTTAAACTAGCTAGATATTAACTGTATGCCAGTGGAAAAGCCTGTTTAGTTGAACTAGAACCCTCCCAAGAGATCTGCTAGTTCATACTATCTGGAGTGGAAATTCTTTCCACTTTTAAGTCTGAACCTGTAGATGTAAGAAACCCCCTGTTCCACAGCACCTCAGAGAATTAAGAGCTTACCCAGAAATGCCTGTTCACAGTGTAATTTGCTAGACAGTAAGCTGCTGCAGCAGTTTGTGAAGGAAGGTACTTCAGAAATGGATCAGCTTCCAAGAGACTCAACTCTGCTACATACTAGGCAAAAGAAGTTTGCAAAAGTTACTTTCAAATAGACCTCTGTGTATAAGGTGGGATCAATTCAGTGTGCTCCAAACAAGCATTGGTTATCTTTCCAGCACCACAGTTTTGGAGAACAGTGGATTATATACTCTGTTTAGAAAACTGCTTTCTCTGTTGAGAAAGTTAGGGTGAAATCCTGCCCTTACTGGAGTCAACAGGAATTCTACAATAATCTTTAATGGGGTCAGAAGTCACCTTTTAGAGAGATACCGGTTAGTTGAGTGAAGGCTGGGCAGTCTTGTGGTCAAGGAACTGGCCTGGGACTCAGGAGGCCTGGGTTTGTTTTCGGCTCTATCATAGGCTTCTTACATGGCCCCAGGCAAGTTAGGGAGCTGAGGCACACAAACTATCTGACAGTGGGAATAAGACTTGCTTTTTTACCCTTTGTCCTTTACACTGATAGTGAAAATGTATGTCCTGTAGTGCTATATTATATTGGTGCAGTCAGTGGTTAGCATGGCAGGGCCCTGATCTTTGTTGGGGCCTCTGGGCTCTACCACTATACATGTTCTATCAGTACAGACTGACAGCATAAAGCTGTAGTTTTGGAAAGCAAGAAGTGTGATAGATTTTGCTAGTAGGTTTAAATTGAATGTGCTGTGCACCATATAATCTCCAGTTAGGGTACTGGTTTATCAGGGTGTGTGTCAGTCATGTTTGACTGACAGGCAGGCACCCTCAGCATGTTCCCTATGGCAGGTGTTTTCCTATCAAGAGGATGCTCCTGAGAGTAAACCAAGTCTGAAAGTTCCCACTCCTCCACCCCCCACATGTTCCTGGTTTATCAATCACTGCCCTCCCACAGCCCTTAAAGGAGTGTAACACGTACCCTTGCAAAGTTCTCTGTCCTGACACAGACTCCATGTCTCTGTAAATACTGAAGGAGAAACTGGTTGATAGTTGGTACTGTCAAGTCAAAAGCCAGTACTTTCAGGAGCAGGTGTTCCATTCTTAATAACTGTCTCTTTGTGTAAGTATCATCTGTTATATACACAAACTCCTCTACCTCTGGAGGGTAGATCTCTTCATATTTCCTAAAAAGCAGTGCAAAAAGTCCATTAAGTCTATAATGTTTGAAGTTGCAATCAGAAAGAAAGGCTTGTTGGAGTCATTGCTGGGATGAGCATGTGGGTCCACCTTCATCCAACAAGATTCATAGACTTCAGCCCCTACTTAGGCATATCCTGTAACACACATGGTACCTTTTGACAAGCTTAATACATTCAGCTTTTACCTACAAGTCCTTTTTAGATTCACTATACAACAGGGCAGCATTTACAGACATTAGACTGCCTCCTTAAGAGCTATATTATGCAGGATGCCATCTTGTACCATTTTTTAAACAGAATTCACATTGAAGTTAAGCAGCTTAAGCTTTAAGAGCCAAAAGTCTCCGTGATACAATACGCTCCAGACAAAAAAGTTTTGGTTTAGTCCACGTTCAAAATCAAAAATCAGTAAGAGTTGGTGAATTAAGTAGAAGGATAGAATGTAAGTTTGAAGACAAATTCTTACCACTACAAGGTTTGTGTTGTCAGAATCAGCACAACTCTTCAGAATAGATTTTAGTTTCAACTTCTAAATGAGTCCAAGAGGTCTTTTCCCACAAGTTTGGGTCTGTCAAGATTTTAGTAGGCAACATAAAGAACACTTACGCAGCCAGAAGAATTGCTGCTGTTCCCACAAGCTGCAGCTTCCCTCTGAGGACAGACATGCAGGAAAGAAACCTGTCCAGAAAGTTGACAGCTAGGTACAATGTTTCAGTACGAAGTTTGTATTCTTGCCCAACTTCCACCAGCCAGTCCACCAAGATTGCACGCATCCCTGATGTGATGTCTGGCTGCTTTCGCATGTAATATGGTTTTGGCCTGTATCTTATCTGTTTAGAAAGATTTGAGGTTCAATAATTAGGACATTATAAGAACAACCACCTTTGCCATATCCATGGTGTAAGTAATTATTTTCATTGATGGAAAATATATTAAGGCCATTACTGATTCCCACCATCAATGAGTGGAGAGCTGTACTGAATTCAGCAACAAAAATCATGAAGTTTGATAGCCGTAATTGAGGAAGACCTACCACAGTGCAAAAGCTAGTGTATAGTAGGAGCACTACTCTGGTGAGGGTTAGGAGCCCCAGGTAACCACCACCTCCTCAGATTGCTACAGCCCTTTGCCACATTATCATGCTGTGAGTAAGAGAAATAGGTTCTCAAGAGCTGTTCCAAGCCTCCTCACCCCAGCAAAGCTCAG
Source organism: Chelonia mydas (assembly GCF_015237465.2). NCBI lineage: Eukaryota > Metazoa > Chordata > Testudines > Cheloniidae > Chelonia > Chelonia mydas. The sequence continues at coordinate 51,403,428 of NC_057849.1, read as the reverse complement.
TTACACATTCCATCTGAGAGAGGAGCTAGAGTCCAAAGCTGTCCTGCATCTTAGAAGAATCTTCTCACTACCTCCTGCTTTGACCTTGGCCAGCAACACAAGGAGCTTACGGAGAATGCTTTGTTAAAGAGAATGCAGGTAGTAAAGAGGTGCTAAATGATAACCTGAGAATCTGAAAATTATGTCATGCAGCAATGTTTTAAGAGTGGCAATCTACATCTAAGACCTAAGTGTTGCCAGTACATGTAGGGTCAAGGAAACGCTGACATAGGCTTGTGAAACCCACTCACTTCAGCTTCTCTAAGGTACTGATGAATGTCTTCTGCATAGTCTCCCACATTCATTATATCCACATTGTTATCCATATGAACTTCATGTTGTGACTGGAATGATGTATCCACCAACATAGGAGAACCTGCATAATCAGGATTCTTATTACATAAGGCATCCAACAAGACTTAACTTATCCTGCCAATTTGCTTGCAGTACAAGATTGAATCACATTTATATGAACAAGTAATCTACAGATAATGTAGACAAGTTTACTTTTGTTAAAAAAGTAAGCCACTTCAAGTATGAGATTAATGTTACAAGCAAGGTTTTGAGCAGTGACAGTTACCTGTACTCAAATCCAACAACAGATGAATATTGGGTTTCATTGTGCTAGTATCCACTTCACACTGGCTAGGTTCCACCTCTTCTACAACTGTGCAGCTGCATCTGTCTTTTTGCTCTGGTTCATCTACATATATAGCAAACCCTTGCTTGGATGTTACATTGACCATACAGCTAGGGAATATATTCTTTCCAGAGGGAGGGAAAGCATTTTCAGAGCCAGAGAAGTGTCTGACTATGGTGGTACCCTGAAATAAAGTACAGATTTAACCTGTAGGAAGAGATTTAGGTACAAACAGAAAAAGCACAATTCATATTTTTAGAAGAAAGCCACACATTTTCCTTAGCACTGCAGACTGCAAGCACTTGCATCAATAAATTGAACATTAGTTGAAACAAAGCTTGCCATTACAACTGGCATTTAGGAAATTCTGCTTACTGCCATCTTGCTGTAATGATGGACATTTCTGCCACACGGAGAATTAATTATCTTCCAGTTTAATAAGACAGGATCAGTCTTGAATAATCTTATATTGTGAGTGTCAAACATTCATCTGCAAAATGGCCAGCCTGAGCAATTCTGCTGAAATGCCAACTGTAATTATAAGCTCTGAGCTACAGTTCAATTTATTCATGCTGAGAACTACCAACATTAAATGCAGCCCAACACTTGTTACCTTAGCTTGTTGAAGAAAACAAGAAGGGCATTAAGAGTTTAAAAACAGTCTTTTATAATTTGATATTAAGATTGTTAAAACGGTTTTTGCATATGTATACTAATGCTATGCCAAATGTCTCAAGAGATCATTTTAAGAGTAAAAAGAAAAGGAGTACTTGTGGCACCTTAGAGACTAAAAAATTTATTTGAGCATAAGCTTTCATGAGCTTATGCTCAAATAAATTTGTTAGTCTCTAAGGTGCCACAAGTACTCCTTTTTGTGGATACAGACTAACACGGCTGCTACTCTGAAACCTGTCATTTTAAGAGTATAGTTTTCAGAAAAAAACTGGGTTTTGCATTGAAAAGCTAATAAAAGCATTTTATAAGGGTCATATCAGTCTTCCTGGACTGCCAATAGTCAAGAGCAAGCCTGTAGATGAAAGCTATTAGAAGTTTCTTATAATTCTAGTGAGTATGCCCATGAACTGCACAAGTGGGTCAGAGTTTAGCCCAGGTCATAGTGAAGGTTTTGAACTGTGCAAGTAGTTTGTCTATTCATTCCATGAACCTGAGGTAAGAGCTTGCAACCCCCGATGAGCATACACTGTATTAAGTACATCTTTGAGCAATACATTAGGCACCCAGGTTTGAAAAAGCTTTGGCCAAAGTTAGGCTCTGAAATAAAAGGGGGCCAATTTTCAGAATGTTGAGCAATCACAAACCCCACCATGTCAATAAGAACTGCAGTTGCAGTTACTCAAATAAGAACTTTTCAGAGATGTTGAGCCCCTCCAACCCCCATTTGGCTTCAGTGGGATTTGTAGGTATGCCAAACTTCCGTAGCCAGGTTCCTTTATTTAGGAGCCTGGCTTTAGACGCTCAGATCTGAAGACGGTGGTGGGGAGAGGGGGGAGGTCTGTTTTTATTGCACAATACCAGATGTACTCTAAGGATTACCACCTTTAAATGGTAATCTGTTATTACTGTAATCCTACTGGACTGCTTTCCTCTAAAGAGCTTTGCACAGGAGTAGCAGCTACTGTACATGCAAGGACCATTCCAGTGTATGACACAGTAGAGTACTAGAGAGAGCCATGCTAACCAGATTAAAGTCTGCATAGTGGCTCTGGCACCTAAATTTATTCTGGAACAGGAGGGAAACTGAGAAAAAAGGGCTATCTGAAAGGTAATTCTTGCTCTCTGAATGTATTGCCACCATATCAACACCTTGTAGGAGTCATGTACCGAGCCACGGAACCTTTGAGCAGTAGTTGGCAGTTAAGGGGCATACACATTTCCACTGAGCCCTACATTCCATAGGCCGGGGGTATAGAGAAGCCACGTAACAGTCCCTCTCCCTCCAGGAACCTTACTTAAAGCTGGGCTCCAAGTTAGGGAGAAATGGTCAGTAGGGCCCCACTGTAGAATACTAGCTAGCCATGACCTCCCCCAAAAGATCTGCTAACTGAACAGGGATGGAAGCACTACCCTTTTAAATCCCATGTGTGCTCTGGATGAAATAGAGAGAGAAAAGCAAATCATGTGTGTTAGCCAAATTCCGTATTGCAAACCCAGTACTGCCAGCTCCAAGCATTCAAAAAGAATCATAAAATAGCCCTAAAAGTCAAGAGGTAATAAATGCTGGTTTCTTTTTATTTGCATTCTAGTTTGGGCCACATTTTCAAGCTTGTTTCTGCAACTCTGTGGGCTAGAAATTTATCCTTTATATATTAAAAAAAGCTGAACTGAGATTCTCAAGTAATCACAGGATTCCAGGAGCTAGGGCTTCAAGGAAGATACTAAGAATGATGATGTTTGCAATAAAATTGCCAGAATTGGTACTGGGTCCCTCCAGTGCAAGTTGAGGGTCAGGTCATTTATCAGGCTTGTGTCACTTTGGGGGGGGGGGGGGGGAGAAAATGAAGTCATGTTAGGTATTTACATACTTAAATATCTCCTGATCAGTCAGGCTTAGATACCTGTTTTGCACGTTTTTTAAACTCATGTTTACCAACATTCCCAGCAATGCCCTTTGATGGTTTACATATCCGTTCACAAAGGTAAGATTTAAAAAAAGATGAACTAGGTTTAGAGAAACACTCAGGTTAGGTAAGGAGAAAATGGTCATAGCTCCTCACGGTCTCTAGTTAAGATGCATAGTAAGAGGAGACTCAGTGCTGGAATAACAGGGGCCTTGACAAAATTTGTTTGGAGACCAGAAAAGCTTCCATAGCAACTGCCCATGTTATATCGGGCATAAGTAGTATCATCCACACATGAACAAAAGGCATCTCGGCCGTTTGAAAGACACTTCTCATAAGTGTGACCCCACAATGAGCAATTGGGTTCCCCCCCCGAAAAAGGTTACCTGGCCACATGCCCTCAGGCACTGCCCATTCTCAGTCAGCAGCCCAAGCACAGCCCGCTGTGGTGGATTTTGGTTGGAATAAGGCCCAGCTGCAACCCGGCGGATCTCCCAACTTCCACCTTGGGAGATCCCACTCTTATCGTTGTGATGCATTGTTTCAAGGTCAGCAGCTGACAGCTAAGAGAAGAGAAGAGAATGGCATGTTAGTCATCCCAGGCAAGTTCACCCAAATTTCTCTCTAGAGACAAGAGTCTAGATTCCCCTTTCCACTCCTAGAAGGAGTGCAGATCTCGCCCATGACTGCTTCTTATTCTAAATGCAGGATGCTTCCTCTAGGCCTCATCATTAATCACTGGAACAATTTACCAAGGGCCATGGGGGATTCTCCATCACTGACAATGTTTAAATCAAGAGTGAATGTTTTTCTAAAAGATACGCTCTAGGAATTATTTCATGGAAGGTCTCTGGCCTGCATTACCCTGGTCAGAGGAGACGATCACAATGACCCCGTCTAACCTTAGAATCTGTGACTCATGAGCAGTAGGTCTTTTCACACTCCGTGTGAGACAGATTTGCCTTCATTAATGCCACCCCGCCAAAAATACCTCAGCTTCCCTGTTGGAGCCACTCCCTACAAGCGCCGCAGCTCCACAGGGAAATTTTTTGGGGGGAGAGCAGGGATGCAAGGGAAGAGGCTACTGAAAGTGGGCGGCTACAGTAACCCCGGCCAGAGGGCGCCCTTGGGGCTCTCCTCGCTGTTGCTTACTGCCAGGGCAGAGCACTCTGAAGCAAGACGCCCCACAGCGGGAGGCTCGCGAGCTCCCAGGAGGTCCTGCCCCGCCAGCAGTGCCCGGGCCAAGCGCCCACGGAGCCCCGCGGACGCCGGCGCCCAGGCAGAACCAGCCCCCGCCGCTGCCGGAGTCCTGCGAGAAGCCCAACGCGCACTAGTGCCCCAGGAGCCCCGCCGCGCCCCGCATTACACGCCAGCCCCGCAGCCGGGGAGACCCCGCCGCCGCCGCTGCCCCTTGCCCGCTAGGCAGCCACTGGCCAGGGCGCCGAGCCGCACCGCTGGCCCCAGCCCCGCCTATGTAGCCCGCGTCCCGGGGGCGGGGGAGGCGGCGGCGCAGCCCCTCCCCCGCGGGCGCTGATTACTTTCAACCCGCCCGCGGCTGTTGGGGCCGGCCCGTTGGAAGCTCAGACCGGCGGCGGCGGCTCCCGTGGCAACCGCAGCGGCCGTGCCGGGGCCCTGGGGGATCTCCATGGAGACCCGGCCCGGCGCGGGGGGTTGGCCCACGGGCTCCACGCTCCCTGCCTCGGGGCTCGCGGGTGTCCGGGACCCCCCCACGGAGGGCCGGGTCCGAGCAGGGCGCCCCGGGCTGGCCCTGCAGGCGAGTCGCGCGCCCGCCGCTGATTAGCCCCTGCCGGGACTCACAAGCAGAGCGAAGCTGCTCTCCCCGGTGCTGCCCGCTGGAGCGGTGCGAGCCATTGGAGAATGACCCCCCCGCCCCCCGCCACACACACACACACACACTTCCTAATAGCGCGTGGAATAGCTGCAGTGACACCCCCCCACACACCTTCGGCTCCCTTCCGTAAACCGCAGCACACAAGGCCCCCGCTCATTTGGCACCAGACGTGACAAGTGCTACTCCTTTTGCACCAGAATTTTGAAAAAATCAATGTATCCGGGGCATGAGTACTGCAAGAAAAACCAGAATCCAGGTGACCTTTAAAAAGAAAAGGAGGACTTGTGGCCCCTTAGAGACTAACAAATTTATTTGAGCATAAGCTTTCGTGAACTGCACCCGATGAAATGGGCTGTAGCTCACGAAAGCTTATGCTCAAATAAAATTGTTAGTCTCTAAGGCGCCACAAGTCCTCCTTTTCTTTTTGCGGATACCGACTAACAGGGCTGCTACTTTGAAACAGGTGATCTTTGCAACTGTGGCCCCCAAATCCAAATGATACAATCTGAACTGGAAACAAATGTAAGTTTCTTCTGCATTGCATCACTGGTAAAATGTAGACCCTGATGCCCTGTTGACGCAACAGAACTGGAAAACACATATCTGGTACCTGTCAACTTTCTAGGAATGTGAGTGTGATAGTTATAATTCTAAATCATAATCCCTCTTTCTATGAATATTACATACATATCATTCAGATAGATAGATTAGATAAAGTAAAAACCTCAATTACTTATCAAGACGTATTTATATTTAGGCATGGAAGAATTCGGGTTTTTTTGTAATTTAGATGGATAATATCAATGTTTATTTTAAGCATTTTACAATATTTTATCAATGCAAATGTTCACAGTCGTGCAAAATTATGAGTTCTAATCTTTTTTCTTCTTTTTACCTATTTAATTTTTCACAGTTGTGAGAAATTATGGGGAGTCAGACAATAATTATTTAATGACAATAAATGTTGAGCTTCAAAAAGTTAAAGGTTTGTAATCGTTAAAACAAATTGTCAGCATCACATGTCAAAATATACAAAGTAAATATCTTAAACTCTAAAAGGTTCTCAAACAGCATTTTTCTTACTTTGCCTGTCTGTAAATTTCAATTATTATGGATTAAAATATTTTTTGTCAATTTGTGTGTGTGCAGTGAAATTGATGTTTACTGACAACTACCAGTCTAATCCTTCTAAGCCTATTTATATTTAGTATATAAACATAGAACATAGAATCATAGAACTGGAAGGGACCTCAAGAGGTCATCTAGTCCAGTCCCCTGAACTCAAGGCAAGGCTAAGTATTATCAGACCATCCCTAACAGGTGTATGTCCAATCTGCTTTTAAAAATCCCCAATGATGGAGATTCCACAACCTCCCTGGGCAATTTATTCTAGTGCTTAACCACTCTGACAGTTAGGAAGTTTTTCCTAATGTCCAAACTAAAACACCCTGGCTATAATTTAAGCCCATTGCTTCTTGTCCTATCCCAAGGGGTTAAGAAGAACAATTTTTCTCCCTCCTTGTAACAACCTTTTATGGACTTGTAAACTGTTATCATGTCCCCTCTTAGTCTTCTCTTCTCCAGACTAAACAAACCCAGTTTTTTCAATCTTCCCTCACAGGTCATGTTTTCTAGGCCTTTAATCATTTTTGTTGCTCTTCTCTGGACCTTCTCCAATTTTTCCACATCTTTCCTGAGATGTGGCGCAAGGAACTGGACACAATACTCCAGCTGAGGCCTAATTAGCATGGAGTAGAGCAGAAGAATTACTTCTCGTGTCTTGCTTACAATACTCCTGTTAATACATCACAGAATGATGTTTGCTTTTTTTGCAACAGTGTTACACTGTTGACTCATATTTAGCTTGTGATCCACTATGACCCCCAGATCCCTTTCCACAGTACTCCTTCCTAGGCAGTCATTTCCCATTTTGTATGTGTGCAACTGATTGTTCCTTCCTAAGTGGAATACTTTGCATTTGTCCTTATTGAATTTCATCCTATTTACTTCAGATCATTTCTCCAGTTTGTCCAGATCATTTTGAATTTTAATCCTAACTTCCAAACCACTTGCAACCCCTCCCAGCTTGGTATCGTCCGCAAACTTTATAAATGTACTCTCTATGCCATTATCTAAATCATTGATGAAGATATTGAACAGAACCAGACCCAGAACCAATCCCTGCAGGACCCCACTCATTATGCCCTTCCAGCATGACTGTGAACCACAGATAACTACTCTCTGGGAATGATTTTCCAACCAATTACGCACCCACCTCATAGTAGCTCTATCTAGGTTGTATTTCCCAGTTTGTTTATGAGAAGGTCATGCGAGACAGTATTAAAAGCCTTACTAAAGTCCAGATATACCACATCTACCACTTCCCCCCATCTACAAGGCTTGTTACCCTGTCAAACAAAGCTATCAGGTTGGTTTGACACGATTTGTTCTTGACAAATCCATGCTGACTGTTATTTATCATCTTATTATCTTCTGGGGGTTTGCAAATTGATTGCTTAATTATTTGCTCAATTATCTTTCTGGGTACAGAAATTAAGCTGACTGGTCTGTAATTCCCCGGGTTGTCCTTACTTCCCTTTTTATAGGTGGGCACTATATTTGCCCTTTTCCAGTCTTCTGGAATCTCTCCCATCTTCCATGACTTTTCAAAGATAATTGCTAATGGCTCAGATATCTCCTCAGTTAGCTCCTTGAGTATTCTAGGATGCATTTCATCAGGCCCTGGTGATCTGAAGACATCTCCTGTTTAAGTAATTTTTGACTTGTTCTTTCCCTATTTTAGACTCTGATCCTACCTCATTTTCACTGGCATTCACTATGTTAGACATCCAATCACCACCAACCTTCTTGGTGAAAACCGAAACAAAGAAGTCATTAAGCACCTCTGCCATTTCCACATTTTCTGTTATTGTCTTTCCCCTGCTCATTGAGTAACTGGCCTACTCTGTCCTTGGTCTTCCTCTTGCTTCTAATATATCTGTAGAATGTTTTCTTGTTTCCTTTTATGTCCCTACCTAGTTTGATCTCGTTTTGTGCCCTGGCTTTTCTAATTTTGTCCCTACATACTTGTGTTATTTGTTTATATTCATCCTTTGTAATTTGACTGAGTTTCCACTTTTTGTAGGCTCTTTTTTGAGTTTTAGATAATTGAAGATCTCCTGGTTAAGCAAGGGTGGTCTCTTGTTATACTTCCTATCTTTCCTACGTAGTGGGATAGTTTGCTCTTGTGCCCTTAATAATGTCCCTTCATATTAATATCCTTTATATAAAATATCATTCATATTCACATATATGTACATAACTGAAAATATATTAATTTCTCAATGAGATTTATTTATATTTTTACATACAATCAATGTATGGATGTAATCTCTAGTCAGATAATATATACATGTAACTGGAACTTATGGCAAATAGCTAGTAATAAGATTATTTGTCCGTCAGAATCCTAAGAATTGTTTGAAATGACCCAGTATGCATTTGAATCTGAGGGAGATCAGTGAGTTTTGCCAGTTACTTCATAATTGCAGCAACAGATCAATCAAGCTTTGGACCTTTAATTATCTCCTTTCCGAGCTTCCTTTTGCATGATTGAAAGGAAACTCAAGAATCCCTGTGTGGACTCCTTGGGGCTTCTCTCTGTAATTACTGCCTTGTGCAATTTTATTGTGATTAAGGACACAGAGTAGCAGCAGCAGTGATGGACTCAGCTAGACTGCTTCCCCAGTGGGCCAGGAAGAGATAGTCATTAAACGGACAGTCAGAAGTAGGCTCTGTTCTTTCATGCATCCTTCCCACCTCCTTAGTTTGTGTGTGTTTTTTGCTGTTGTTTTTGTTTTGTTGCTGTTTTTGGTTTTTGCTTTAGCTGCTGCAGTATTTGTTTTGTCTTTTGAATTCTATGGCCCCCTAGTCGCCTCCAACTGAAGTGAGTGGGATTTTTGCCATTCACTTCCATGAGAGTAAACTGTGACTCCTTTGCTCAGTGAGAACCAGCATGCCTCCTGACCTTTATATAATTAGGCTTAGATAGTGTAGTGAGATCCACACGGACATGACTTCAGGATCAGGTCCATAGAGATTGATCCTGCAAGGTCTCAAGTCCTAAGATGAAATCCTGGCCCACTTGAAGTCAATGGCAAAACTCTCACTGACTTCATTGAGGACAGGATTTCACCCCTATGTCTTCACTGGGAGTGGAATGTTTAGTACTAACTATGATCACCTCAGCAGGACTGTCTAGGTTTAGCCCCAAGGCCTGGTCTACACTATAGGTTAGGTCAGAGGTGGGCAAACTATGGCCCGCGGGCCACATCCATCCTGCGGGACTGTCCTGCCTGGCCTCTGAGCTCCTGGCCAGGGAGGCTAGTCCCCACCCCCTCCCACACTATTCCCCTTCCCCTGCAGCCACGCCGGCATGTGGGCAGCACTCTGGCCCACCGCTCCTACCGGGCAGTGTGGCTGTGAGCTCCTGCTGGTCTAAGGAGCATGGTAAGGGGGCAAAGGGTCCTGGGGGGCAGTCAGGGAGCAGGGGGCGGTTGGATGGGGCAGAGGTCCTGGGGGGGGCAGTCAGGGGACGGGGAACAGTGAGGGTTGGGAGTGGGAGTCCCGGGGGGCCTGTCGGGGCTGGTGTGTGGATAGGGGGCAGGGCAGTCTGGGGACAGGGAGCAGGGGGGGTTGGATAGGGTGTGGAGTCCCGGAGGGTGGTTAGGGGCAGGGGTCCCAGGAGGGGGCGATCAGGGGACAAGGATGGGTTAGGGATTCTGAGGGGGAAAGTGGGAGAGGGTGGATGGGGGCGGGGGCCAGGCTATTTGGGGAGGCATAGCCTTCCCTATCCAGCCCTCCATACAGTTTCGGAACCCTGATGTGGCCCTCGGACCAAAAAGTTTACCCACCCCTGGGTTAGGTTGATATAGGCTGCCTTGCATTGACCTAGTGTAACGCCGACAGACCCTGGTCGTCAGAGGGTGGGATCGAACCTGGGACCTCGGGAGCTTAGTGCATGAGCCTCTACCACATGAGCTAAAAACCTACTTGCTGTTAGCTACGGCTGTAGAGCAGACTCATTTTATCTCTCTCGTTAAGTGATCTCAGTGCCACTAGATGGGACAGAACACCACACCCAGCAGGTGTGTGGGTTACATCAGTTGTGAAAGTGTCTTCACTTAAATTTGGCTCCTGACAACACAAGTGCACCTCTGTGCCAATTGAGTAATTCCACCTCTCCGAGCAGCGTAGAGTCACGGTTGATGTAATTAGGTCAATGCCATGTCAGTTTAAACACTGTTGCTTACGTTGACTGTTCCTGGCCTTCAGGAGCCATCCCACAATGCCCCACACTGACAGTATAATCGATACAAGCACTCCTGGTGAGGACACGTACCATCAACACAAGGAGCTAACTGGGTATGCAGACAAGCAATTTAATAACTGCAGTAGCTCTATGCCTATGTAAGTTAGGTCAACATAATTTTGTAGTGTAGACATGTAGTGAATATCTTGCCTCTGGGAGCTATGACCAGTGGCACCAGTGACCAAACAGCCTTCTTAAAGCTAAGTATTGTTTATTTAGAGCCAAAGCTTTTCAGAGCAAATAACTCAAAACAATAAACAGTCTATACATGTCTGTCTTCCCTAGGGCTTACCATCCCCTGGAATCCTGGGAAGGGCCCAACTGTGTCAGACATATTCCTAGGACCTGCCTCTGTGCTCTGATGAACAGCTCACTGTCAACTCTCCCCCCTTGCCCTCTGAGAGTCTTTTTAACCATTAAGTGTCCCTTTGATTTCTAGGCTGTCTGCACTGGGAAAATAAATAGCTATATAACCTTGGGAGGGAGCCTGGAAGTAGCATCTTCACCCCTATGAGCTGAGTCATTATAATTGCCACACATGTTTTTTAGGAAGCTGCTTATCTAAATCTATTGTCTTCCCATTTGTTTTTCCAACAGCTCACTATTACTAACCCAATACATTCATACAGGAAAGGCCAATGACCTTGTATAGCTGTATAGGTCACCTACAGTATTCATAAAATTATTACAGATCAGTATTCCTAGGTTATTACATAGCCACTCTATGTCTGCCACAGGATCTTCTGATGTTGGCTTATTGCAGAATGACTCTGGAGGTCCCATTGAATAAGACATTTAATCTCAGATGGTACAAAGCACTGGAAAATGTATGGCAGGTAACAAAGGGTTGTACAGCCCTGGCAAAAGGATGAAGTATGTGATCTAACGCCTCTCTCATCTCAGATATCTGATTTTTGAGGTTGTACAAAACCTCATTGGTTACAGTTTGCCTGGACTGTAGAGAATTTTGTGAGTGGAATTAGTTCACTCAGGCATCCACAAGTTTCGTCTGGAGATCCAGTGTTCTTGTGAACCACAAACTTCAGAATGAAACTGAAAACCAGAAGAAGGAAAATGTGCTAATGGTTAAGGCAGTGGGCCAGGCCTTAGGAGAGGGTGCTCTGGTCCTGCCTCTGCCATAAACTTCGTGTGTGACATTGGGGAAATCACTTAAGCTCTCTGTGGCTCAGCTCCCTGTGTGTTAAAATTAGCATATTAATAGTACCTTCCTCATCCCTTTATCTGTCTTATCTACTTTGATTGTAAGCTGTTCAGAGAAGGGACTTTCTTACTATGTTTGTCCAGGACCTAGTGCAATGGAGTCCCATTCTCACATGGGTCTTCTAGGCACTACCATAATGTAAATAATAATAAGGAAATCTGACTGGGTTTTGTTAGTTTTTAAAACTCACTGAAGTCCCACATCTCTTGGATCACCCTTCCTCCAACAGGCCCCAGCTCTTCCCACACATAACCTGTAACTATTTTCATAAGGGGCACAGTAGTTTGCAGCTGTTCCCCCCCCCCCCCGCATCTTTCAGGCAGCTATTGGCTGATTCTTCCCACATCTTGAAAGTTGGGTGTGGGAGGAGGAATATAGGCTTTCTCTCTCTCTACATCTAATTTTAGATATGTTCTGGGGTATGGACAACCATAAGGAAAACGTGTAACAATGGCAACAGCGGCAGCACTGAGATGGAAAGACCATTAGCCAGTGTTGCTGCAGAAGGGTGCAGGCTACTTGCTCCCAAAATATACTGGTGTGATGTGAGGTAGGAGTAGGCCTGCTTTGTTGCTCCCCGAAGACTCAAAAAGGGCCCACACCTGAAGACTTTGGAAGGAAGAAAGTTTTAAGGGAAGCCTGTTAGAGAATGGAAGTTGTGAGGGGGGAAAAGAGAGTCCAAGGCCAACTCAAATCTTCATAGAGCTTCATGCAAACCTTGAAGGTTTGTTTCTGGAAGGAAACCAGGCATAATTCATCTAAGTTGAGATACTGTTTTTAAAAGTATCACCTAGTCAGGAGCTTTTATAATTATGCATTTTAAAATCCTATCCTTAATACGTTGTTCATTAAAAGTACAAAACATAGGTTGTTTATGTTCAAAATGACACAGGAAAATATCTGTTACTGTGACAGACCATTGAAAAGGTGTCTGTCTTAATTCTAAAATTATACATTTTTGTATTTCTGAAATGATCTAATTTGATAGCTGACTACCACTAGTTCCAGTTCTAGGGCCTAATAGAGGAAAGTACTTTAGCATATGCTTAAAGTTTAGCAAATGCTTAAACACTCTTCCTCCTAAAGAATGATAATTTCATTAATTGGGACTTTATTTTATAGAGCCTTAATTCATACCATCTGTTACTCAACTGTTTTTGACAGCTGTTGTTAATCTCCACTCAGAGGCTGACAGCTGAAATCTTTCATGAGGGAATTCATGTTTTAATTTGATAATCCTATGGAAACTGACTCTTGGGCTCTATTTCTCAGGTTACAAGTCACAGACCAGCTTTTCTCTTCGTGAGCAGCATCCTGACATTTCAAAAACTTTTACTGATTAGTATTATCAACATCATCACCACTTGTTTGTTCAAGCCAGAAATTAGCCTGCTGTTGTTAGTAAGTAAACAATGCAGAACATTTTTTATTTTGATTTTTATGGGAGTAGGATATGTGTAAACATCAATATAAAACTGTGAAAAAATTAATAATCTCAGAAGGAAATTCTTGATCATGGTGGTTTTGAAAATAGAATGTGTGTTGATCTGACATCTCTGATGTTTTGTGGGAGAAGTAAATAAAGGTTTCTCACAAAGGCCCTGATCCAGGAAATTACTCAAACATATGTGTGAATTTAAGCATGTGAAGAGTCCTACTGAAGTCATGCTAAGAGTTATGCACATACTGATGTGCTTTTGCTGGACTGAGGCAAAAGGATGTTACTAGAGCTAGTCAATGTTTTTTAGCTGAAGGGGTTTTTTTTGGACAAAAAATGGCTTTTTGAACAAAGCAAAATTTTTATAGCAGATTGTGGTTTTGCTTTAAATTTTACATTAAAAATACAAAAGAAAACGGAAATCAAAACTCAAAAATATTTTGGGGAAAGTTTTCCATTTTCAGATTCAGACTTTGATTTTCAAACATTTTGAGTTTCTGCAAATAAAATTTTCTACAGAAAACAGTTGTCAAAAATGAAAAATGTTTTGGTTGTCTGTCAGTTCTGATTTTTCATCAGAAACAATAGTGTTTCAAAATTTCACAGTAGCTGGTGGGGTTTTTTTGATCCACTCTACATGCAGAGTCTTTATCACTGTAATCCTGCAGTGAAGTTATGTCAGCTTGCACAGAGGACTGTACCCCTTTTATGACATGTGGGGGCCTCCTTGCTTCCCTGCATAAGTGGAGGGTGACACGGGTGGTTGGCTGGAGGAGATGCTGTGGGATCCATGACTATAGATGCAATGGCTCTAGCACTATGTTCACTGAAGTCAATGGAAAGATTCCCACTGGGAATTGGATCAGCCCCTTTCGATTAACTTCAATAGCAATTGGATTAGGTCCCAAAAGCAGAGGGTTTATAGTCCATTGCCCACGGAGGAGCTGTACTGCATCCTGGCCTTAGGTTGAGTGCATGGATTTGAACCCCTCCAGCCTCCTATGCTTCCCCAGCAGAAGGTGTCAGGTGAAGCCTAAAGTGTCTCATAGCACCCTAGAAATGCAAGTTTAAAAAAGAAAAATAATGGAAAATTATAAACATATTGCTGCTCGTAACAATGTTATATGATGTTCCAAGATTATATAACTTGTGGACTGTCGGGTATATTGAAATACTAAATTCAGTTAGCCAATCATTTTGTTATTTGAATGGCTCCCTAGAACAAATTTCCTGCCTTTTTACTTGTATTTACATACTTTAATTGAAAATATTATGCAGTTTCCATTACCTGACTTGGTCCTTGATTATCTGAATAAATCAGATAGCCAAACTTGCTCACTGCCAGTTAGTTAGGATCATCCAAATTGTGCTATTTCAAGTGGTCTGCAATTAACCTGTGTATGAAATTAAATCACATTGTTGATAAATATTTACTTTAGATATATACCACATGACAACGCTCCTGCAGGTGCACTTATAGGAGAACCTACCACCAATCTAGTCATGCTTAGATATTTTTATTGTGTTTCTGAATGCCTTGTTAGTGACAAATGGTATCAATTCCTCTCCGTCAGAGAGCTGAGATTAAAACCCCAGGTAATCACAACTGGATCTCACAGGTCACAGTTTATTTGTCTGCATAATCCTTGTTTATTATAACTGATAAAGCTAAAAGGTCTTTCATCAACCATGTTTGTTTATGTTCTCTTGATTGATGAAAAACCCATGAATGTTATGACATATAGAGCACCTGTAATTGCAAGTGTATACCTTCCATGAAAACGCAGTGTGTATCTGGAAAGAATTACCCTATGGGTCAAAAAAAATTTTAAGTATAATAGGAACAAAAGAAATCCAAAGAGTGGTATGGGCTCATTATTAGATATAGTAAAATTATTAGAAATAGTAATGATGCAGAAAAGGCAGATGTGTTCAATAAATATTTCAGTTCTGTATTTGCAAAGAAACAGGGTGCTGTATTCATGTCACATGAGCATGATGAAGTCCATTAGTAATTAAGGAGGAAGTAAAACAGCATCTACAAGGGGTAAACAAATTTTTAAATCAGCAAGTCTGGACAACCTGAACCCAGAAGAGTTGGCTGAGGAGATCTCTGGCCTGCTGGCATTAATTTTTAATAAATCTTGGAATACTGAGGAAATTACAGAAAACTGGAGAGCGCTAATTTCATGCCACTATTCAAAAGGAAAAGTGAGATGACCCAGGTAACTATAGGCTGGTTAGGCTGACATCAATCCCAGGCAAAACAATAGAAACACTTGTAGAGGACTTAATTAATAAAGAATGAAAGGATATGGATATAAGTAATGCCAGTCAACATGATTTTATAGAAAACAGATTTTGTCAAACAAACCCGATTTCATTTTTTTATGCGATTACAAGCTTGATTGATAAAGGTAACTGCATGGATGGAATATACTTAAACGAAACAACATCCTCATAAAAATTTCTCCTCCTGTAAAAGCCGTTCCATACCTCTAACCATTTGCATTGCCCTTCTGTGTGCCTTTCGCAATCCATTTTTTTGAGATGAGGCGACCAGAACTGCACACAGTATTGACAGTGTACCATGGATATATATAGTGGCATTATGATATTTTCTGTTTTGTTATTTATTCCTTTCCAAATGGTTCCTAACATTCTATTAGCTTTTTTTGACTGCTGCTGTACATGAAATGGATGTTTTCAAAGAAATATCCATGATGACTCCAATATCCAATGCACCGCTACAGACTAGGGACCGAATGGCTAGGCAGCAGTTCTGCGGAAAAGGACCTAGGGGTGACAGTGGACGAGAAGCTGGATATGAGTCAGCAGTGTGCCCTTGTTGCCAAGAAGGCCAATGGCATTTTGGGATGTATAAGTAGGGGCATAGCGAGCAGATCGAGGGACGTGATCGTTCCCCTCTATTCGACACTGGTGAGGCCTCATCTGGAGTACTGTGTCCAGTTTTGGGCCCCACACTACAAGAAGGATGTGGATAAATTGGAGAGAGTCCAGCGAAGGGCAACAAAAATGATTAGGGGTCTAGAGCACATGACTTATGAGGAGAGGCTGAGGGAGCTGGGATTGTTTAGTCTGCAGAAGAGAAGAATGAGGGGGGATTTGATAGCTGCTTTCAACTACCTGAAAGGGGGTTCCAAAGAGGATGGCTCTAGACTGTTCTCAATGGTAGCAGATGACAGAACGAGGAGTAATGGTCTCAAGTTGCAATGGGGGAGGTTTAGATTGGATATTAGGAAAAACTTTTTCACTAAGAGGGTGGTGAAACACTGGAATGCGTTACCTAGGGAGGTGGTAGAATCTCCTTCCTTAGAGGTTTTTAAGGTCAGGCTTGACAAAGCCCTGGCTGGGATGATTTAACTGGGAATTGGTCCTGCTTCGAGCAGGGGGTTGGACTAGATGACCTTCTGGGGTCCCTTCCAACCCTGATATTCTATGATTCTATGATCTCTTTCTTGAGTGGTAACAACTAATTTAGACCCCATCATTTTGTATATAAAGTTGGGATTATTTTTTCCAGTGTGCATTACTTTTCATTTATCACCATTAAATTGCATCTGCCATTTTGTCACCCAGTCACCCAGTTTTGTGAGATTCCTTTATAGCTCTTCACAGTTGTAACCAGATGCCTGTCTGGAAGCTATGTATTAGTCAAACAAGTTATTGGGCTCAATAGTGGGGTAACTTGTGAAATTTAATGGCTTTAATATGCAGTGGGTCAGACCAGATGCTCTCATTGTTCCTTCTGGCCTTAAAATCTTCGAATGTACGAGTTGCTATCTGAGAATTTATGGAGCATTTAATATAAACCTATCTCACTCAGGATATAGTAGATCTGACAGGGAATCTGACTCCTGAAGCTTCCACCCACTCCTTGATAGTTGCCTACCTTTTTCCTATGTTGTACCATGGTTCCTCATACATATCTTATGACAACTGCACTCTGCCCTCCCATTCCAGTGAGTAGAGAAAGCAGGCAGCCTCCTCCAGTATTCTGTACTCCAGGTGCTGCCATTTTTCTACCTTCTTCACTCTCCACTCGCTCTCCCAGAAACCACAAGAGTCTTGTTCTCAGACACCCAGAAGCAAGCAAAGGTTGTTCCTAAAGCTAGAGACAACACTTCCCTGCTTCTGATAACCCATTAAAAAGAGATACACATATGAGAGAGGAAGGAACTGTCACTACTTCAGAAGAGTCTCCCTTTGTCAAGCAACCCAAGCCTTTTTGTATCCGTGTGAACTAGACAATCATTTCTGTTTGTCTCCAGCTTTCAGGTCAGCATTGTGACCTTTGAAAGATAATCAGAAACAAACAAAAATCCCTCACAAAATTAAAGATATTAAAGATAATATTTCAGAACTTGATTTCACTTGTACTTATTCTTTCATTTTCATACTTAGCGCATGTATATTAAACTTTTTTATTTATTCTTATATTTGCTTAGTGTCATGAAAGTAGAGCATGAAGCTTTTCACCTCCAGGTTACTGTCTCAAATCTATCCCCGTCTGTAGCCCACAACAGCCATCATCAGACTGTTTTAATGGCCTTTGTGAAGTTTGTTGGTGGTGGCCTCGGTCCAGTGTGTAGTGGTAACTACATCACATTTGGCAGTTTTATTAATCTCCCGGGGAGCTCAAGGAATGACTAGGCACAGGAAACTTCTATTTAGCTACAGCATGGACAGTGCAAGACATGCTCCCTTCATTGCCCCACCAGTTTGATTCAAACCTGACCAAGAGGCATTAGCTTTAGATTGAGGGCATGGCCCTGAAAGATGCTGAGCACCCTGGCCTCTCAGGCAGCTCTTTGGGACTAGCAGGCACATAGTTATTCAGCTGGTGCTGAAGTTTCCAAAACAGAACAATAATCGACCCAGTTTCCTCTTTTTTCCTCCTTTAAGAATTAGTATTGGTTCAGAAAATGGGGTGGATTTAATTCCACTGAAGAATGAGTCATAGCATTGGTTACAGCCAGGCAGAGTGCCAGCAGACAATGTGCAAGTTCCTTTGCACAGCCTGCCCAATAAACGTACATCTTGATGTGCTACCTCTCTGCTGTTCTAAATCTGGGCCTCTCCTGGGCACAAACTGCCAGTGCAATATTTTTCTGACTTGATAACAGTCTGTGTCACTAACAGTCTCTGTCATTGATGGACGAACATATACAAATAAATGTTTTCCCATATTCACTCAAGGCCTAATCCTGCCTGGTGCTGAGTACTTCTTGTAAAGTGCTGAGCACCCTCCACAGGTGCTGAATGTCCTCATTGCCCATTGTCTTCGAGAGCTGCAAATGCTCAGCACCTCACAGGAAATGCTTAGCACTTTGCAGAATTGTTTCTTATCGTGTGCATCTGTAAAATGGTGGCGTGTTAAGGTGTGTGAAGGGTGAATTGTTGTCTAGTTATTTAATTGGCTTTTTCTGGTCTCATTTACATTGGTATTACACCAGTATATTTCCATTGACTTAAATGGATGTTGATTTCAGTTTTACTCGATTTGCACTAATATAAGAGAGAGTGGAATCAGACCCTCTTTTCTCCCCCTCCCTCCCCCCACCCCCCTTGTTGCAATTCATTGAGCAGATTTTAAAATACATAAAACACCCACCAGGAAAAAAAACCCAACCCCAAACAGCTAAAACCTTTCCAATTCAGGATCCCAGAATCTTTATTATAAAAGTAAAGAATGCAGCAATTCAGGTTCAGGCAATTTGACTTTGCAAGAACTATTAGAAGTTACAGTAGCATCAAATATAATGAAAATGGTATTGTTGCTACTCATAGTACATCTGCAATAAATGTTGATGGAGATGGAGTATTTCACACCTTTTCCCTCACTCAGGTCTTTAATGTTTTTACTGTTTCTTCCTGTGAATGTTTAGTGAGACCACCAATGGGGTTTCTGGGTGACTCAGTAAACCATCTAATTTGAGAACTGGGTTTAGAGTTAGATTTATTTTTAAGATCAATATATATGTAAATCTACTGTACAAATAAAGGCAGGGGGATGGATTTGTAAATTTTATTGAGTATGGTATTAAACAATAGTAACTTGTTCAGGGACATTTAGGGCCCAGTACACTTCACACACAGATGGGTACACAAATAGATTATGAATCCTTTGAGAAAGTCAGGATGAAGGGTTAAAATACAATGGAAATGTATTCATAGAATATCAGGGTTGGAAGGGACCTCAGGAGGTCATCTAGTCCAACCCCCTGCTCCAAGCAGGACCAATCCCTAATTTTTGCCCCGATCCCTAAATGGCCCCCTCAAGGATTGAACTCATAATCCTGGGTTAAGCAGGCCAATTCTCAAACCACTGAGCTGTCCCTCCCCCTATTATATTGTGGCATATGCTGTAATTAACTAGGAATAATAATAATCTGACAGATATATAGTGGCTTGCATCCCATCAAACCTTTGGTTGATCTAGTCCAGTAGCCTGGCTCAGGCAATGATCAGTACCATATACCTCAGAAAAAGACAAAACTCCCTATAATGCACATACCGTAGAAACATGAGAATATATACTGTAGGAACATTTACAGTCCATATAGCCCATGGTCTTGTCACTGACGGTGTCCAGTACCATATGCATGTGAGGAAATTTATTCCTTAGCCTGGGCAGTTGGTTAGTTTATGCCCAGAAATATTACAGTTTTAGCCATTATAAACTTATATCCTTCTACATTTTTATTTTATCTAATGCAGTTGTGAATATCCTTATTTTCATATGAATCCTACTAAACTCTGAGTCTGTGAGATCTTGGAGCAGTAAGTTCTACTGGTATCTATGCACTGCATTAAAAAGCAATTCCTTTATCAGTTTTATATTTGTGAGTAAAAACTAAAGCCATTTGTTTTAGGCCTGTTCCTGCTACTACTGAATTTAATGGGAGCTTTGCAGTTGACTCCAGTGAGAGTGGGATCAAACCTTTCATGTGCCTAGCCAATTTTGCAGACCAAATTCTACTCTGTCTCCCTGTAAAAACTTGGGGGCGGGGACATTATTTATGCAAGAATATGTTCCAGCATATTCTAGTCTCTGTGGATTTTAATATTGCCAGAGATACATAATTTCTCCACTAATGCATGTCTTATTAATGAAGTCAGGTTTCTCATGACAGGTTTAATATTGACTTCTAGGTATTAATTTGTTTGGCCAAGCAAGGATTTTGTATTGTGATAAAAAAAATGCCAGAGTTGTGCTGGGAATACAGTTTATATTACTGCTAGAAAAACAGTATGCTCAAGATATGTTTAGGAACAGAGAAAAATCTGACATGAGAAATTGTTTACAAAAATATTACTAAAAAACTGATCATAGAAATGAAGCACTGCCCCAGACATTACCTACCTCTGTCATATATAACAGATCCAGAGGGATGTACTCGCAAAGCTATTAGTTTTCACTCATGTTGGCAGAATGGAGGAGAAGCAGTTCCAGGGACAGGGAGCTCAGTGGCTTCTGACAATATGGGAAATGTAGATCTCCTAATTCACAGTGCAGTTAAAGAAGTGTAAGCAGCTTGTTGCCACGGGGAAAACGGTAACTACTGTAATCAAGAGTTATTTACTCAGTCAATAAAAACAAGTCTAAACAAATGACATAATGGAAGTATGCGCTTGATAAATGTGACCTGAAATAGAAATGACTAAGGACAATGTTTGAGACATTCAAATGGACAGATATTTTGTTTTGCAGTTTCTACATTAGCTTGATCACAATTCCCTATCAGTACCTAGGCACTTGGACTGACATGCATATTGAACTGCATGTGTCTTGTGCTGTATCTGTTGTGATGGGCACTGAACTTCGATCGCTTTGCTGTGAAACAAGAGAAAGGTGAAATAGAAGCTTGCTTCCACAAACTGTTACGGGAACTGCTTGCTTCCACAGATCGAAAGGGAACAGACAGCACCGAAGTTTTCTAAGTATTGATTTTAATCAACTTTTCAGTGTACTGGACTTTGAACTGTACTCCTGTATTTTGGATTCTGAAATGAACCTCAGAGGACTCAGGGCCTGATCCAACAATCACTGTAGTCAATGGAAAAAGAAAAGGAGTACTTGTGGCACCTTAGAGACTAACCAATTTATTTGAGCATAAGCTTTCGTGAGCTACAGCTCACTTCATCGGATGCATGCATAAGCTTCCGTGAGCTACAGCTCACTTCATCGGATGCAATGGGAGTTTTTTCCATTAACATCAAGGAGTTTTGAATCAGGCCCTTATTACTAAACTACTGAACGCTTCTCATATTTACGCAAGTTTCTAGTGAGCCCCAAAGGGAAAGAAGACCAGCTTTGCAAATAATGATCCAAAATTGATTTTGCACACAACTTTTTTTAAAAAACAAAAAGATACTATACATGTCCTGGCTGAAATTTACTGGGATCCAAGAAAATTACCCTGATTTACAACAATCCAGATCACCCTGACTTACATATGTTAAATACCTATGAGCAGTTAATTCTGAATTGCACTTAAAAACACAAATAGACAAGTCAATGGTACTGCAAAGTTTGCGCAATAGTTGTCTCTTTTTCCTTGTGTAAGCAGGATCTGAATGAGCTCTCCCTGACAGTTAGTGATGAGCTGGGGAAGGGACAAGGCTTCAGGACCAGACTGTATTTACATGAACACACCCACTCTGCCTAGGCACAAGCACACAGAGCCGTGCTGTCAAAGGGTATGTCCACACTACAAACCTACTGTGGTGGTGGATGTCCATATTGCCCTCATTGGATCGGTGGTGCACATCCTCACCAGAAACACTTCCACTGACCTAAAAGGGGCATTGTGGGGAGCTGAGACTCCAGTCTCTCAGCTCTGCTGGCAGCTCCCTGCCAGGACCCTGGCTGCTACACAGGCTCCTGGTGAGCTCCCCCGTGCCCGCAGTCCTCTCCCCCTTCCCTGCTGGGAGCAGGGAAGCCACCTGGGGCTTCTCCCCACCAGGAGCAGAGAGGAAGCTGCCTGGGGCTTCTTTTTTCTGTTCCTTACCATGAGCAGGGAGAAAGCTGCCCAGGGCTTCTCTCCCCCTGCCCGCCCCCATTTCCCACCAGGAGTGGGGAGAAAGCCTCCCAGGGCTTCTTGCCCCCCTGTTCCCTGCCGGGAGTGGGGAGGAAGCCACCTGGGGCTTCTCACCCCCCGTTCTCCATGGGAAGTGTGGGGAGGAAGCTCCCGGAGCTTCTTGTCTCCAGGGAGCAGGATCCAAGCCATCTGGCTTCTCACCCAGGGTCCCAAGCCACCTGGGCTTCAGCTCTGAGCTCGGAGAAGGAGAAGCCCCCTGGGCTTCTGATTCTGGCTCCCAGTTGGGAGCAGGGTCCAGCTGCCAAGCTCTGTTGACCTAACCATTTACTGTAGACCACCTAAAGCAGGGGTGGGCAAATGTTTTGGCCTGAGGGCCACATCAGGGTTCCAAAACTGTATGGAGGGCCAGGTAGGGAAGGTTGTGCCTCCCCAAACAGCCTGGTCCCTGCTCCCATCCTCCCCTCCCACTTCCTGCCCCCTGACTGCCCCCTCAGAACCCTAACCCATCCAACCCCCCTGGTTCTTGTCCCCTGACTGCCCCCTCCTGGAACCTCCGCCCCAACCACCCCCCCCAGGGCCCCAACCTCTATCCAACCCCCCCTACTCCCTGTCCCCTGATTGCCCCAACCCCTATCCACACCCCTGCCCCCTGACAGGCCCCCCGGGACTCCGAATCCTATCCAACCCCCCTGCTCCCTGTCCCCTGACTGCCCCCCCAAACCTCTGCTCCTTATCCAACCCCCCCACTCCCCGCCCCCTTATCATGCCGCTCAGAGCACCAGGACTGGCAGCTGTGCCGCCTGGCTTGAGCCAGCCATGCTGCCATGCCGCCTGGCAGGAGCTCACAGCCCTGTCGCCCAGAGCGCTGGCAGCACGGTGAGGCTGCAGGGGAGGGGGGACAGCAGGGGAGGGGCCAGGGGCTAGCCTCCCCAGCCGGGAGCTCAAGGGCCGGGCAGGACGGTCCTGTGGGCCGGATGTGGCCTGCGGGCTGTAGTTTGCCCACCTCTGACCTAAAATGATAAACTTTGGCTGGTATTGGGTTACAAATCACTTTAGTATTGAATGCAGGAGTAATGAAATGTTGTTATCCTTATTGTATGAGTAAAGGGAAGCAGAACTGTACTTAGCTTTTCCTGATTGAGGGGGTCACCCTCAACTGAACTGAACTCTCTAAGCAGGGGGCTCGGATGCCAGACCCCTGTGAAGGGCAAGAGGGGGTTGGGACAGGCATTTCTGCCCAGCCTGCTTCAGCAATGAAGTTCCACCACTAAGAACTGACAGTCACTGAGAGCTGGGTGGAACCTCAAGAGACTGACCTGCAGAGGTCAGAGTAGAGAAGCAGGGGGCAGCGGAAGGTGAGAGTGTGCATCGGTGACGGGCGGCCGCCGGAATGGAACGAGTGATTGGCAGGGCACTCAGCAGAGCGGCCAGCAGGGCAACCAGTGGAGCAGCCGGAGGAGTGGTGATAGGCTGGCAGAGCAGGCAGCAGGGCAGAACAGCAAGCAGCCGGCAGGGTGGAGCAGCCGACGGAGTGGAGCTGCGAGCGGCCTGTGGGGTGGCCACTCCAGAGCAAGTGCTTGGACAGCAGAACAAGTAAGGTGCCTTCTTCCTTTCACTCCTCTCCCCCCGCCCCACAGATGAACTTACACAGATGCACCTCTGAACTCTGGGTCTTCACTGACCGAGGACAACCACTGTGAGTGGGGTGTGGTGAGGGAGAAGAGAGGGACACATTAAAGGAACTTTTGGTTGAGTCCAACAACCTGAGGCAAAAGACACTACCCCAAGTACTCTGGGGTGTGTGGTTTGCACATGGTTTTATATTTATGAATCCTGCTTGTGGCATTTTCCTGAATTAATGCTGGGAGCCTTCCCTCGTTTCATTAAAAGTTTCTTTTCTCCACTCAGACTCTGGGCTTGTGAGAGGCACTCAAGGGTGGTGTGTAATTTTCCCAGGTTACTGGGTGGGGGCTCAAGCTGGCTCTGTGTTGTATTGTTGAAAAGGAACCCCTAGATATGGAACCCAGCCCTGGTTGCCGCTGACTCCACCCGACATTGAACTTGTAGCATTAGAACACCTAGAAATGCAGCTAATCATAGTCTCAAGGCTGGAATTATTAACATTCTGTGTCAAACTCATGGTTATGTCTCCTGCATGGGTCGATGATAGGATGGGATTCTAATACAGCTGCCTTACCTACTGCACATTTGAGGAATACTTGATATTTTACGGTAACATACTTGAGAGAAAGTGGCTGTGTAAATTCCTAGTGCATATTAATGGGTTGTTACTTATAGCAGAGTCAGTACAGGGGCTCTTCTTTATTGGTTTTCAAACGTATGAATTAATTCACTCTTAAAGAGATATTGAGCCTGATCCTACTAACCCTTACTGACACAGAGTATTCCTTACTCGCATGAATAGGATTTTGATTTCAAGGGATTGCTTATGCAAGTGAGTCGGACTGCTCAGGTGAGTAAGGGTTTCATGACTGGAGCCACATTGTCATGGCTTTAGGCTCCAGAGCTGCCCTTCATTGGCATTGGTTTGATCTTCTGCAGGAAGTCCTCTTAATTCAGAGGGCCAAACTTTCAAAAACTTCATTTTTGTGCCCACATATTACAGGCACAAATAACTGTGCACAAAATTGCATTTGCGGTTACTTGCAAAAGATGTTTTCATCTCTTGGATGTTTAAGTACCTGTCTTGATACGAGAACCAGCTACTTAGTTATTCAAAGCCCCACTACAGCAATGAACTCTGGGTTGGGTGCAGAGGCTAACCACACACAAGGACCTATCCTGAAAGATGCTAAGGGCTTTCTATTCCCATTGACTTTAATAGAAGCCCCATGGGCTGGATTACCTAATAGGCAGACTAAGCAATTGCTTAGGGCACCAAAAAAGAGATTTTTTTAAAAAAAAAATTGATATTTGAAATTTCAAAAAAAGCATCGAAATAGTCATCATGGGAAAAACCAGAACTTTGTTAGACTTCCTTACACTCTACTACACACTCTTCCCCCTTTTTTCTGTTCTCTTTTTATTACTTATCCCCACCTAAACCAGGGGGGCATCCTATTAATGTAGATTGAAATAATGCAAGGAAATCAGATCCTGTCATGTATTGCAATAAATTTATGTTTTATTATTGATATATTCGTCTGAGTTACATGTTCTTGATTCGGTTTTTTCTTTCTCATAATATATATATACACATGCATAAAAACAGTGTACGTTGTGTAATTTGTGGGTTTTCTTAAGTTCAGATAACTGAGATAAGGGGCAGGATGAAACGTAACCAACTGAGTGGAGCACAGAAACAAACTGGTGGAAGAAAAGAAACAAAAAACTAGTGAAATTTTCTAAAATCTTCCAAAGCTGACATCATTTTTCAAAGCGAATCCATCAGAAGCAACATCTTCTCTCAGTAGCACAGACATCCTTCCAAAACCTATAGGTGTTTCAGAAACTGACCCTTCTTCTATCGGTGAAACAAACACCATTCCAGAACATGTGGATGCGTCAGAGACTGTAACTGATCATCCTACTCCTGGTGGTAAAACAGACATTGTTCTAGAAGGTGTGGATGTGTCAGAGACTGAACCTGCTCATGCTGTAAATAACAGGAGAAAATATCCTGGTATGTGGATTGATTTCAGTACCGATGATGTAGCTTATTGGATAGGTCATGGACCAAATGACTGTCAGCACCACACTGGGCCATTTGAGAAATCATGTCGGACTTTTACCAATGGCAAACAAACAAGATATTGTCCTCAAAAAATATTTTTCAGCATGAAAGTGAATGGTGAGAAATACACTCGAGAATGGCTACTGTATTCACCATCAACAGGGTCTGTGTACTGTTTTGTTTGCAAACTTCTTGCATATAAACCTTCAACATCCCGGTTTGCTGCAGATGGATTTAGTGACTGGCAGAATACTGTTTTAATTGAACAACATGAAAATAGCACTACTCACAGAGATTCAATGTTGACATATTTAAATCGAAGACAGGGCTTTGGATTGACACAAAAATTGGAAGAACAAATTAAAGGGGAGTGTGAATACTGGCAACATGTCTTGCAGCATGTTATAGCTGTTATTCAAACATTAGCTGAATGTGGTCTGCCTTTCCAGGGATCAAATGACACATTTGGATCATTGCAGAATGGAAATTTCTTGGGATTGTTGGACCTTGTGGCTCAGTTTGACCCATTTTTAGCAGACCATATCTCAAAATATGGGAATGCTGGCAAAGGTAACCCATCATACTTTCCAAGACAATATGTGATGAACTCATTGGTCTAATTAGTGACAAAGTTCATTCAGCTACTGTGTATGAAATAAGTACTGCTGAGTACTTCAGTTTATGTGTCGACTCTACACCTGATCTTTCACATATTCATCAATTGAGTATTGTACTAAGATATGTGTCTTCCACAGATGGAAGACCAGTTGAACGATTTATAACAATTCTCAATTTGAAAAGCCACACTGGTGAAGAAATGGCAAATCAAGTACTGCATTATCTGTGCCAAGTTTGCAAAACAGATTTCTCAAAGTGCAGAAGTCAGTCTTATGACAACACTGCCAACATGTCAGGGCGTTATCAAGGAATGCAGAAGAAGCTTTTAGAACAGAACAAATATGCCATATTCATACCATGTGCTGCACACTCTCTGTCTTGTTGGCCACAGTGCTGTTGTTTGTTGTCCAGTGGCAGTAAGTTTTTTCTCAACAGTCCAGTTACTTTATACATTTTTCTCTGCCTCAACACACCAATGGGCAGTTCTTAAAACATATTTGGGCAATGATTGTGTGTTGAAATCTCTTTCTAGTACTCACTGGGAGGCACATGCAGTGACCACAAGTGCAATTCTGGCGTCCTACTCAAAGATTGTGGATGCATTAGAAAGTATAGCTGAAGACCAATCACAAAAGGGAGAAACTATACGAGAGGCAGAAAACATTGCAAACAAGATGCAAGAACTAGAGTTTGTATTCATGTGGACCATGTGGAATGAAATTTTACAACACTTTTACCACACAAGTCAAGCTCTCCAAGAAAAAGAATTGGATTTGAAAACATGTGCAGACCTCTGTCAATCATTAGCAGACCACTTACACACGTTGAGGAATGATTTTGAAAGATTTGAAGACATATCGAAAGATATCTTGCCTGATACTAACTACAAAGAAGCCCAGTCCCGCAAGCGAACCAGGAAAAAACAAGCAAATGATAGCAGTGCAACAGAAACAGCATTGAATCCTAGAGACAAATTTCATGTATCTACTTACTACGCTATAATTGATACACTTGAAGCTCATATGAAGAGGAGAGGTGAAGTGTACAAAGAAGTATCAAGTAGATTTTCTTTTCTAAATGATATGGACTTATCTGATGAACAGTATTCACAAGGTTCCCAAAAACTTGTTGACTCATACCCTGTTGACTTGAACATGAATCTCTGTGGAGAAGTACAGCAGTTCCACTGTTATATGCGCGCAAAGTTTAATGAAACAGGAAAAATGAAATTCAGTCACATTGATCTTCATGACACAATACTGAAAGACTGAATACAATGTGTATTTCCAAACGCAGAGCTCGCACTATGTATTTTTCTAACATTGATGATTACTGTCTGCTCCACAGAACACTCTTTTTCTCAGATGAAAAGAATAAAAAATCCTCAGAGAGCAACAATGTGTCAGGACAGACTTGATTTACTTTCCCTATTGTGTATGGAAGCGGACGTGCTTCGTCGAGTCAGCTTCGATGAACTTATCCAGAATTTTGCAATCAGACTTTGCAATCAGAAAAATCTAGAAAGAAGCTATTTTAATTTCAGCATACATGTAAGTTTTGTATCATTTCGAAAAATAAAATTTTATTTTATGGTATAGTATTGTTTTTATTTTGAATTACATATGGAGGGCACCATAATCTTTTCAGTGCTGAGGGCCTCTAAAGGTCTTAATCCGGCCCTGGCCATGTGCACATCTGAGGCGCCCATTAAATTTATCTATTGTGCCTGATGAATAGATCCTAATTCTCCTTTCATTTACACAAGTTTGGGATCAGTATAACTAATTACACCAGTGTAAGGGAAATCCGACCAAGCAAATCTGACTAATCTAATCCTTTTACCTACAGAGGTGTAAAGTAGAAATAATTCTGTCGAAACCAACAGATTTACACTAGTATTAAACCAGTGTAGGTAACAGGAAAGTCAGGCCTATCAGCTCATCTAGCTAGCATATTTTTAGGACACTGTAAAAGGGCAGCAGGATCTATGACCTTACAGAAGGATGCAGGTGTCAGGACCCCTGTATTAAATCCAGGCCCACCAGGACCCTAAATGGCATCCCTGACCTATGTGCCACAACAGTGTGCTGAACCACTGCCCTTGCGCAACAGCCTTAGTGCTAAAACCCTACAGCCCCACAGCAGCCACACCCCAGGCCTCTGATTGGCCGACACGCCCCATTCTCATTGGGTAGCTGGACTATATAAAGACCCCAACAGGAAACAGAAGCTGTCTGGGCAACAGATCATTGCCTGTTGGTTGCTGCGTGACCCTACATTGCCTACCTATCCTGCCAACCTTTCCCCTTGGACTGGATCTTTTAGCTACCGATCCCCTGAGAGAACTCTGACCATTGGCCTGGACCGTCTTTAATACCACGTAACCTTCCGGCTACCAGACCACCTTTGCAACACTTGGCCATGGCTCTGAACAATCCCTAGCCCACTTCAGGCACTGGGCATTACATAGGGCTCTTCTGTTGATCCATTCTATTAGCGAGAGATAGAACCATACCTACAGCTGCTGAGTAAATTCTGCCAACTCATTGTGTCAGTACAGTTTTTTAACTCTTCCAGAATATAAGAAGTGGGCATGACCCCCAGGTCAGAGGGAACCAGGGGCAGGCATGGGGTCTGGTTGAAATCCTAGGAATGGCTAGGCTTCAGAAGAAAGATCAGGCTGAGGTATATGTTCTCTTGTTGTTGTTTGAGCTACCACTAAAGTAAACCCCGGGGAGGAGGTAAATTTCACTTCATACAATGTGAGCAAACTTTATTAGATGCAAACTGGAATTGGCTGCTCAAAGCACCCATCAATGTATTGTCTAGGCACCTCCATTATTTCAGAACACAGTAATGTTGTTCTCCCAAAGTATATTGTTCTGTTGAGTGTTGGATGGCATTGTGAAATGTTGCAGATATTGAGTGCCCTTTACTGCAGAGCTCATTAAACTCCTATTGACAAATCTAGTGTTGACAGCCCTCTTTAATTTTATTTGACTGGCCCACTTTATCTTACCAATTTCTGTCTCTGACTTACTGCTAATAGTAAATGACAGCAGAATTGCATTGTGTTAGAGAATCTGGAAAATAAATATGTAGTTTTCTAAAAAGTCCCTTATTTGAGCCATGGGAACATCAGGTACTAGACACTGAAAGTGTTGAATAGGTGATTAAAGATTAATAAAACTGTCAAGTGAAATAAACTGATCTCTTTACCGAACATTCTGTTTGCCAGCTGCTTGGATTTTAACTGGTAGAAATTCTCTTGCAACAGTCTGCTCAAATGTGTGACAGCCTGATGTTGAACCTGCCAAATCATACTTTGGTTTTATTTAGAGTTACTAACAGAAAGATGATTAAAAAGGCATACAAATTCTGCCACAATAAATGCAATATAAATTAGAATGGATATGCTGTTATCTATTTTCTAAAAGTTACTCATCTTAGGCATTGGAGACCGATACTCCCTCACTGTGGTTATACTAATATTAGTGGTATTAATAATCACTGCATTCAATGATAAAGGAGCCTCTTTTTTTTTTCCAGTTGTGTAGTCAGTTGCAATTGTCCAAGTTGTAAACTGCTCTGTCTGACTGATAGTGTGTTCCACCTACTTCATTCATACTTTCCTTGTGTCTAAATGATTAGACATGGTTCATGGCAATGGAGAATCAGGCTTGCGTGTCCCAGTGTAAAAATCTGCAAACATTGAAACCACATGAGATTTCTAATCACACTTGGTCCAAGTTTAGCAGAGATGTGTTAACATTAAACTGTAAAGATTACTATATTAGTGGATTACTCTTTTTTAACTGAGTTGTTGGACAAAACATCGATGAACACTAACATACTGTAAATTGCATTTTGATCACCATAAATAACACATAATTATCTGCAACTCACAAGTGGCTCATCGGGGTGATTCTGTTTGACATGTCCTTTTAAGCACTATGCTCACTCGGATGGGTTAGCAGAAAAGATAGGTCAAATAGCAAAGAAAGTGATTTTTTTTTTAAAAAGCCCTTGTAAGTTCAAGGGATCCATATTTATCATAGTTATATTATCGTAGTACTTCTTACAATGTTTTATTAGGGTTGCCAATGCAGGGACTTATGGGCATAGAACCAAGATCCAACCAGCTTCGAGAGCCAAAGACAATTAAGCCTGAGTTACAAAAGAGAGAGACTCCAGAAAACCAGATGAGAAGAAATACTATGTCAAACAGTTACCCAAAGTGTAAGTGGAATATAATGTTGGATTCCGAACAGACAGCCTGATTCTCACATACACTAACGTCCCTTTATGCCACTCTGGCTGCATCAAGAGGCCTTGAAGATGGAAGAAATGCCCCCCCCCCGAGAATATCCCTATGCAGAGGGCCTCCCTATGTTTTGCAGAGCTGGCAGAAGGCCACTGTACCGGCCCGTCTCTGACACCCTAATAAAGGGGGCAGATGGGGGACATGGCTGAAGCACACTCTCTCACAGCCAGCTATTCTCTGCTTCCCAGGATCCATGGAGCACCATGGCAAGTGGAGTGTAAAGCCATGTCTATATTGGGAAAATGCATCATGTTAGAAAACATGCTTTGTGATTTTAATCAATGTTATTCTCATCCTCCCTCCAGCACTTAGCCTAGATTCATAGATACTAACGTCAGAACGGACCATTATGATCATCTAGTCTGACCTCCTGCACAACGCAGGCCACAGAATCTCACCCACCCACTCCTGCGAAAAACCTCTCACCTATGTCTGAGCTACTGAAGTCCTCAAATCGTGGTTTAAAGACTTCAAGAAGCAGAGAATCCTCCAGCAAGTGACCCGTGCCCCATGCTACAGAGGAAGGTGAAAAATCTCCAGGGCCTCTTCCAATCTGCCCTGGAGGAAAATTCCTTCCCGACCCCAAATATGGTGTTCAGCTAAACCCTGAGCATATGGGCAAGATTCACCAGCCAGATACTACAGAAAATTCTTTCCTGGGTAACTCAGATCCCACCCCATTTAACATCCCATCACAGGCCATTAGGCCTATTTACCATGAATATTTAAAGATCAATTAATTACCAAAACCATGTTATCCCATCATACCATCTCCTCCATAAACTTAAAGAGTTTAATCTTAAAGCCAGATAGATCTTTTGCCCCCACTGCTTCCCTTGGAAGGCTATTCCAAAACTTCACTCCTCTGATAGTTACCTTCGTCTAATTTCAAGTCTAAACTTCCTGGTGGCCAGTTTATAACCATTTGTTCTTGTGTCCACATTGGTACTGAGCTTAAATAATTCCTCTCCCTCTCCAGTATTTATTCCTCTAATATATTTTTAGAGAGCAATCATATCTCCCCTCAACCTTCTTTCAGTTAGGCTAAACAAGCCAAGCTCCTTGAGTCTCCTTTCATAAGGCAAGTTTTCCAAGATCCCAATCCTGACAGTACCCTGTGGATCCTACTGTACTATAAAAAAGGATTCTACCAATAGGTCATCATTAACTTTCCTGAAAAAGTCTGACTGACTTGTACGGAACAAAAATAACGAGAATATGCAAAATTAAAAAGGTCACATGAATGCCAGCAGGGCTTGCATTTTAGACTTCCCCTTTGCTGATTTGTGCTTGTCATAAGATGTGCAAATTTATACAAAGTTTTAATTAGTGCTGCATAAGAATTGGCAAGCTTTAGGCAAACATCCATTTACAGTTTTATCCTGAGGCTCCTAAAGATAATGAGATAAAACTCACACTCCCCCCCCCCCCCCGCGCTTCTGGCTTTTCACTTGCACTGTATAATCCCAACACACGTTGTGCTATATTCAATATTATCTGCAAATGTAAAAATCAGCCCTTCACATCATAACAAGCACCATAAGGTTAGTTTTCTTTAGGGAAAAAGACTTTTGCTTCTCTGGACATTTGATGATGACTTTGAAAAAGGTGTATTTAAAAGGAACCAAGCCTTCTGTATTAATAAGAATTAATTGAATAGGGTGTCTATTCAGTTGAAATTTTAAATTCAAGAAAAAACGCAGCCCAGCTGGGCTATTATGAGCAAAGCCTTCAATAAAAGTCTGTTTACTAAATAACACTTTTTATTCTGAGTAACTGATGATGCTTATTGTGACAAAGTCAGACCTGACAGTTCTGGAAGGGTGTGTTGTCACATAATGTACCTCATTTTTTTCACTACCTATATCCAAATGATTTAGTCTGTTTTTTCTATTACAACACAATGCGCAGTTGACAACAATCTCTTCCTGTTACATTTTCAGACAGAACTTGAAGTGAAGAGGGTTTATAATAGTCTAGTGCAGTGATCCTCAACTGCTGGGTCACAGCAGCCCAGGAAGGTTATGAAAGGCAATCAGGAAGGTTGTGACAGATTGAAAATTTTATTATTATCCAAAACAAAGAAAATCTCGCTCCCAAAATCCCGGCATAGCTTTATCCTTCAAGGCCAATTTATCAAAGCTCACCAATAAATTATATAGGCTTATCATTGTTACATTTGTTTTACTCTTTTGAAGTAAATATAAAAGGGGTGGGGATGTCATGAAATGTGTTTTTACTTCATATAAAAGATTGAGAAACAAAGCCAGTTCGAGGGGTGGGTGAGCAGGGCAGGTGCTGAACTACTGTGCTGGTTGGTGTTTTTGATTAGCTGGCCTTTTTGTTTTCTTTAATCTTGGCCACTTGGAGAGGGGTGGGGAGAACTGACTAGAGCTGCTCTTGTTGAGAAACACTGGTCTAGTGGGTAGGATGCTGCAGTGAGAGAGAGGAGAATGACCCTTTTGTGTGACCTTGGGCAAGTCACTTCATCTCTGCGTGACTTAGTTTCCCCTCCCACCCTTTGTAAAATCTGTAGAGTCAGCAAATGGGGCCCTCATCTCATTTGTGATCCTTAAGGTGCTACTGTAATACTGTTAGTTATTGTTTGTAAGGGCTAAGACTCACAACCTTTGCAAAACAGATATGGCCAATACAACTAGAGCTAATGGACCCAATCCTGCAGCCCTTGCTCTGATGCATAATCCAGTGACTGCATTTGGATTACTAAACAGTAGTAAGAGCTGCAGAATTACTTTCTTAACACACATTTCATTATCTTACAAGGCCTGACAGCATTAGGAGTGAATGATCTGTATTTTAATATAATCAGTTTTTACAGCTGCTTAAATGAGAGATATTTTAAATGTATTGTGTACCATTAAATGCCCAGTGAAGCACTGCTCATTAATGGATGTCAGAATCAGAAGCTCCAGGCACAGGGCCATGAAACCTTGTGACAGGTAGGGGCATGGCAGGGGTAAGGTGGTATGGCCTCCAGCAGCCCAGGTGCCCCATAGTCCATAGGGAACTTCTTTAAGTCACAGGGCATCTGCTATAATTCCCAGACCCTTCGTGCCACAGCAGCATGGCTCCATTTATTATTTGAATCCCCGTAGTATCTAGAGCCACGTTCCCATTGTGTCCCCATCCACTCCCATGCTCTCCTCCCTCTATGCAGATGGTACGGTGTAGGAGTCACTGGTGACAATCAGTATTCACTCCTGCAGGAATTTTCCAAGCTGTTTGTCAGTGGGTGATCCTCCTCAGCAAGCAGCCCTCCTCAGCTTGCACAGTACCCTCTTCCCACATTGGTTGACCACCTTCCCAAAATCCCAGCGGTCGGCAACCTTTCAGAAGTGGTGTGCCAAGTCTTCATTTATTCACTCTAATTTAAGGTTTCGCGTGCCAGTAATACATTTTAACGTTTTTAGAAGGTCTCTTTCTATAAGTCCATAATATATAACTAAACTATTGTTGTATGTAAAGTAAATTAGGTTTTTAAAATGTTTAAGAAACTTCATTTAAAATTAATTTAAATGCAGAGCTCTCTGGACCTGTGGCCAGGACCCGGGCAGCGTGAGTGCCACTGAAAATCAGCTCGCTTGTCGCCTTCGGCACCTGTGCCATAGGTTGCCTCCCCCTGGCCTACAGCTACCCACAGAAAGACTTGTGCTGACTTAGGGGGGCAGTGGCACCTCCCTCTCTGACAGTTTATGGGCCACTGGAACAAGATTTCTGCTCTTTTCAGCCATTCAGGACACATGCTAAGCCATGGGATTTAAGTGGTTATGGAAGAGTTGAGACACAGACGTAAAGAAGAAAAATTAAATTGCTGCTTCAACAGACCACGAGTATGTTCGAGTAGAAGGCATTTGCTGCTGCGGAATGTCCCAGGTGTGCCACCGCACCACCTTTCTCATATCATCCCCTTCAATGGGATGCTAATGGGTGGTAGCAAGCAAAGTGGCCGGGTCAGTAGCAAAAGGCTTATAGCTTCTTTTCTCCTTTGCGATCTTCATTTGGGTTTGCAGCAAGCACTTTTTCGTGTGCAGTTGGCCTATATTTATGTTTTTTAAAAATACTGCTACTCACCTTCAGCACTGAATTTCCAGGCTTTTATCAATGAACCTGACAACTTTACTGTAATGTACACCAGTAATTTTCATATTCAGACCATCTGAAATCCTGATTTGTGTGATTTGGCTGACCTTATTTTGAGAGACCACAACCTCTGTGTAATTACATTAGTGTAATTAATTAAAGCTACATCGGCACATTTCTTCAGTTAGATAACTAGTGTATTGCATGGCCTCAATTAGCGCTTTAGAGAGCTTCAAAAGCCGATCTGCAATCACACTAATTGCTTTGCAAGGGGCAAATGTATACATCAACCTGTAGAAACCCATACCTAAAGCAAATATGCTGTGTCATTCACTTCCACTGGTAACAGCTTCTCTTTTGTGAAAGTTTGTTTACCAGGAGGTTTTTTTCTACATGCATTTGTTGACATTTGTTTGTTAACTATGTAGAGTATTTATGTGCAGCTATCAGCTGATACTGGTCTCAGAAGTGGCAAACAGATGAGTAATCCAAATTGTTTCTTTACTGGCTGCCTCTAAAGCATAAACTATGTTTGTCTACAGCTTTAATTATGAAAAGGTTTTATGCTAAATACAGTCACCAGGATAGAATTATAGCCCTTTGTTTTTCTCCCATGAAAGATTTCTAACCCTCCCACAATCCAGCTATATTGCAACTGAGATAGGATTTATTTTCACTTCCAAGAAAAATCTGTCAGTAACACTGGATGCTGTCGTTTTGAAAGAATTTACTTTGTTAACACTTAAGTGGTTTGTAAAGATGATCTACATAATAAGGTATTATTAACAGCTTTCAGGGTTGGAATTTATCTGAAGGACAAACAAACTGCCTCAAGGTGACTGCTATGAGATTTAAGATGTAACTGCAATCTACAAGTAAGAGCTTATATCTGCTCAATGAAATGATGACTACTAGGAAAAGATAATGCTGACACATCTAGAAAACTAAAGCAATGGGGTGAGATGATATGATACTGCAATGTGCACTAGGAATTGATACCCTTTCTAAAAGAGCCAAGCTAGGAAAATGAAGATGCAGCCAAACAGGGTTTCAAAATGACCTTCTGTAAGGATAAGGGCTTATATCTACATAGCACTATTCATCCAGAAAAATCCCAAAGCTCTTTACAAAATGCATAATATACCATATAAAAGCATCACTGAAATGCAGCCACTTCTAGGGTATAAGACACAAATAGTACACAGCAACACTATATGACACCATATAGGATTAGGCTGTAAAGAATAGTTTATATCCAATTGAAGGTGTAGATAGGATAGATTCTTGGGCCACATGGAAACAGGCTAAAACCATAACACAAGAGGGCCTTGCTGGAACCAAGCTATTTGGGGCCAAATAGACAGGTAATTTGTTGTACTAAGAACTAGAGGGGGTAGTAAATGTGAGATGTAACATACTACTGTTGTCAGCGATAAAGTGAGACCTATATATTTCAAAAAACAAAGCACCTTTTTAAAGTTTAGGATACAAAATAATTGTAAGATCTTTGGATTTTAGAGAACATTGCCCCTTTAAATCTTTGTCAGGATGAGGAAGTGCTGTTTTGGGGAGGTGGAGAGAGGGAGAGCAAGAGAGTGTGTGTCAGGAGCTCCAGACAAAAGGGCTGTAGCAAGCAGGCCTTCACATAGCAAAGCAGCCAGGAACCTTCCTGAAGCCTGGGATGGACAGAGCCACGATTGGGGATGCCCCAGGATAGGAACCAAGAGGAGCACTGTGCCAAGGAGGAATCACCCAAGAAGGACAAATCAGAGCTGGAGCCAGTATCACTGCTACCCAGAACTGTATGGGGCCTGTGAGTACTGGGGCTTGTAACTTTGCACTGGGAATAAGGAGGGAGGATGTAGCTCTCTATGTGGGTTTGCAAAGAGCAGCAGAAGAGGGCACCAGTGGGGTTTGCTGGGGAAAGTTCACTGGTGCTGAAGATGACCAGGAGTCCCCAGACTCAGCACCAGACTGAAACTTAACCCAGGACTCTTGAACTCTGAGTGTAGATGCATTGCTCAGTGTCTGCCTTTTCAGATTGTGGTACCACTGGGCCTATGGGGCCTTGTATTGAATATAACCCTGTTTTACCGCTCCCCCTGTCTTTCCCCCTGTTGTTTTTCTCCATTCATCCCTCTGTGAATAAGTATTTCCCTTTCCTATATTCACTGTACTAGTCCAGTGTGTGTGTGTTCACGCCGGAGGGGGGAGATGGGGGTGTTGGAACAGGTGTGCCTGGGGCAGAAGGGATTTTCCCTGATGAATTCCTGAATGCGCCTTATCTTGGCTAGAGCTGCCTGCAGAGCAGACCCCATCTTGGCCACAAGGGCACTAAAGTTAAATAATATTAAAAACACTATAAATCCATGCAATGTTGTTGCAAAATAAGTGTTTTCCTTACCCCTATAGGCCAGCAGCTGAAGGATTCTGAAGTGGGTGTTATGTTCCGAGCAGAGTGCATGATGATGGGGCATTGCAAAAAATAGGGGAGAGCTGGTGACTTGCTGTTAATCTGGACATAAAAGTAAATTTTCACATGATGTGCTGAATCTTCTTCCTACCAAAGAGCCAGGATATAATCCTCCCACCCCAGTTTTATTGTTATCTGAATCTTTACAGCACTGCAAACTGGAATCCCGTATTCACAGAACAGATATAAGCACAGGCAGCATCAGGCAAGCCCCTCTTCATGGCCTCATGAGTGTTTCTCAAGGCTAGATCACAGGGACCACTTCTGAGCTAGAGAAGGTCCACCTCCAATCCCATTCAAGCTTTGTGGTCTCCACTGAGACCAACTACACAGGTAAAAAGTAAGCTTAAATTGTAATGGTAGGTTTTGTGATGTGACCTCTGCCCGGTAGATACTGCAACTGGAAACTCATTCATCATGCTCAGGTCACCAAACAGCCTCTAGATCCTGATCTGGGCAGGACTCAAACCTGGAAGTGAAATTTCTACCCAAATCCTAAACCACCCAGTCACATTCAGCACATAAATTCTCAATCTGTTGAATTCAAAAAACACATACATTACATTCTCAATCCATCTAGTAGATTTCCATAAACCCAACGTGCCAACTATCTAGAGAGGAGAGGTTACCAGCACATCATTCTCGAGTGAGTCTTTACCACTCACTTTCCTGAGGTGCCCTTTCTCCAAGCAGGTTAGCAAGTCTCTATGAGTCTTCCAGGATGTTTAATCTCCTTCTCTGATCTTCTCAGTTTTAGCCTTTCATTAGAGACTGAGTTGTTCTCTTGTTCCTTAACAGTTTCTGCTTTGTCTGTTGATGATAAATCAGTCACTCAGTTGGGAAATGCCAGAGTCCACATTAACTGTCAGGGTTTTGGAACTTTCTGGGATTACTCTTAGATCTCTTCAATTATACTGAAATGAGTCGCCCTGGTCTGTCTGGATTACATAAGACCTTGGATGCAGCTTTTCTTTAACGATACCAGTTTAGCCCCAAGTAGTAGAGGTGCGATTCCTCAGTCAGGCTCTGTTACCTGGGTTAAGAGATGGGAGATCACAGGCCCTTTTGTCAAAATAATATTTCTGCTTCCACTTCTGATTTTCTTTCATCTTCTGCATGGTTTCATTGTTACGAGATTTCAGCAAGTTCTCAGTAACTAGTAAATTAGGTCTGATCAGTCTTCCTATTAACAGCTGAGCTGGAGAAAAGCCATTCTCCAGAGGTGTACGTCCATAAACCAGTAAAGCTTTATATAAACCTCTCCTACTTTCAAAATTGTTTTTCATAAGGTTCTTTACTGTCTATAGACCTTTCCACAAGTCCATTTGCTTGGGGGCAATTTGGACTTAATGTTTAGTGATGAAAATCCCAATCTACTGCAGATTGCCTAAAATCTGCACTGGAAAATTGGTGCCTTCATTATCACTGAAGACTTCATCTGGAGTTCCATGTCTGGAGAAGATTCCCTATCACTGACTTACTATTAGTACTGTGCAGTGTGCAAATTTACGGATACAGAGAATAATAATCTGTGACTATTAAATAAAATCGATTGTGAGGTAAATAAGTCAGTGTCTACCTTCTCATAAGGTCTTTGTGGAACTGGAAGGGGTCTTAGTGGGTCTGCCTGTTGGCATGGCTTGTATTTCAAGCATGAAAAGCAGTTTCCTACCACATTAATAATGTTGTGATTGATCCGTGGCCAATATAGCACCTCTTGTGATTGTTGTTTGCACTTTCTCAATTCCTAAATGACTCTTTTGGACCTTCTGTAGTATTCCTTTTCAGAGGCTCATTGGAATTACAACTTTACAGCCCTTGAAAATCACCCCATATATCACTGTAAGTTCATGTCTGCAGTTCCAATAGTCTCTTATACTTGGAAAGCAACTGTTTATTTCTTCAGGCCACTCTTCATTATCATTTCTTAAAGATCACCTATGATTCATCTTTCTCCATTTCCCTTCTTATTTGTTGCAGTTTCCTGTTAGCTACGGGAATTGACTATACAATCCTATCTTTATAGGCTTACATCTCTATCTCTAAAGTCTTCTCTGGTTTTGTGGTGCGAGTCACTGCTCTGGAAAGTGCATCTGTAGTGAACACACATTTACTGGGCAAGTAGGTCACAACAAAATCATACTTTGTCATGTTAATCATCTTTGTTTGAATTCTTAATCTACAGTCATTTAATGGTGTAATTACGTGGCAACCAACTCTCATCAGCACCCCTTCTGGTTAGGTCTGACTGCTGTCTTTATATAGTCCCGGCACTGGTATCAGGCCATACCCCCAGGGCTTCCTTCCTGAGGGAATGGTTTCACCACCCCTGGGCCCTTCTGGCCCCAGCTCTCCAGCTGGGCCACTAAGTAGTTCAGATTCCCTTCTGGGGTTTATTACTGTCCAACTGTAGGCCTATGGAGGGGACCTGGGCCCACCCACTGCTCCGGGTCCCAGCCCACGGACCTTAAGAATAGCAGCTAAATGCCACCATCTCTTTTTAATGAAACTGCTTTCAGTTCTCTGGGCCATTGCCCCATGGCCCCAGCCTTCACCAAAGTTTCACCCTTACCTCAGGGCTCTTCTATGTTCAGGCCCAGCAGCCAGCTAGGAGCTCTTCCTCACTCCCCTGGTCCCTGCCAGCACTGTGATGTCCATGGTGCTGCAGTTCCCTTTGGCCAGCCAGGAGCACCAACTGCACTCCTCTGGCTCCAGCAAGGAACTGTCTCTGGTCTGCACTGAAGCTCCTTTTATACTAGCCTCTAACCTTCTGACTGGCTGGCCTCTTACAGCCTCTCCCTGATTGGCTGCATTCCCGCAGAGTCTTTCTAAGCCTCTTGGAGGACTTAGCTGCACTGCTCCTTTCCTGGGACAGGTGTGACAGGCCTCTAGGCCTAGGCCACTCTGTCACAAATGGTTTGCTAACTAACACTATCAGGGGCTTGTGGTCCGTTTCAGCTTCTGCTGTCTGGCCATAAATATACTGATTGAATCTGTCACAGGCAAACAATATCCCTAAAAGCTCCTTCTCAATCTCTGTGTATCTGGTTCTGCCTCAGTTAGTGATTTGGATGCATATGACACTGGTTGCCAACAATCATCATGCTTCTGTAAAATGACTGCACCTAACCCAGAATGTGAAGCATCTGCTGAGATTTTAATAGGCCTTACTGGCGTATAGAATTTTAACACTGGTTTTTGTATCCGTTGTTGTTTTAAACCTTTCCATGATTCCTCATGTTCTCCACCCCAACACAATTCATTTTTATTCTCTAGGAGTTTTCTCAAAGCTGCTGCTTTGGGAGATAAATATCTTGGAAAATTTATACCTAATCTAACCATTTCCAGGAACCACTGGACATCTTTCTTTGACTGGGGACATGACATCATTTCAATGACTGAAATCTTCCTCTTATCAGGTTTTACACCTTCTTTGGAAATAACGTCCCCAACAAAAGTCCGTTCTGTGACCCCTAAAACTCACTTCTCCCTATTTAGTTTGAGGTTTGCAGCTCTTGTTGTATCCAGGACTTCCTGAAGTCTACAATCATGTTCCTCTTTCATTGAGCCTTAGATGATGATGTCATCCATTGAGGTGTCAGCACCATTAATACATTCATAGATCATATGGATGGTTTTGTGGTAAACTTCTGGTGTTGAAGCTATGCCAAAGGGTAAGCGTAAGAATCTGTATCGTCCAAATGGTGTATTAAATGTGCATAGTTTTGAGCTTCCTTCAGTTAATTTTAGCTGCCAAAACCGGAGGATTAATCCAATTTACTGAAATATTTTGTATTTGCAATTTGACCCATAATCTCTTCTCTGGTTGGTAGTTTGAAATGTTCTCTTTTTATAGCCTTGTTGAGGTCTTTTGGATCTAAGCATATTCATAGCTGGCCATTACTTTTTTCCACAATGACTAGGGTGCTCACCCATTCTGTTGGCCCCTCAATTTTTTGTATTATTTGCCTTGCTTCCACCCTTGCAAGGTCAGATTTGAGTTTATCACAGAGTGCAGATGATACCTTTCTACATAGATGGATAATTGGAGGGACCTGCTTGTGTATCTGCACTGTATGTTCACCTTGCAAGCAATTCAAACCTTGAAACAAATCGTGATATTCCCAAATGAGTGCCTCATAGCAAGGTTCGGTATGATCTTTAATGAGAGCACTTGATTTACCAGACTGAGTTATTCACATGCAGTCTGGCCTAAAATTGGTGTTACCTCCTTTGGCACTACAGTGAACAGGACATGGTGTTTTTATGGTTGATGCTAGCACCTCCCCTTCACTGGTATATTTGTTCCATATAACTTTTATTTTTGTTGGTCCCAGTTTTGGTCTTATTTTCAGTGTCTCATAATCTTGTTCAGACAGAATATTAACCTGAGCTCCTATGTCCAGTTTCAGTGGAATAATTGTTCTATTCACTGTCATAGACAGTATCCAGTCCTCATGTGACTTGTTTGATCTCAGTACATCTATGAAAAACTCCTCAACCAGGTTGTCTTCAACTGAATACACTTGACCTTTCTGCATTTGGGATCTGCAGCATTTTGCAAAATGATTATTTTCCCCACATTTATGACAGAAAGAAAAGGAGGACTTGTGGCACCTTAAGAGACTAACAAATTTATTTGAGCATAAGCTTTTGTGAGCTACAGCTCACTTCATCGGATGCATTCCTGATCAGGTGGTTCAGCAGTTTCTTTGACAGTGTGTGGCACAAACTGTCAGCATAGTCTTTGTGGTATGTAGATTGTAATGGATTTTTTACCTTCACTCCTTTTGGTATGATGTCCATCTGTTTGCATTTGGAAAAGAAGATGAAGTGAGCTGTAGCTCACGAAAGCTTATGCTCAAATAAATTTGTTAGTCTCTAAGGTGCCACAAGTACTCCTTTTCTTTTTGTGGATACAGACTAACACGGCTGCTACTCTGAAACCTGTCATTTATAACAGAGTTTCCCAAAGGCAAAACTCTGTTTAGGGCCATGATGTGATCCACACCTTCCACATAACTATCTGTACCCAATCTTCCCCCAAGCAGTGGTTTTCATATTGAGTGGTTCCACTTTTTGATTTGACCTATTCTGCCTATACTCTTTAGTACTTAGTACATGAAAAACCCCTTCTTGTGAATTGAGCTCTTTGTCTTGTGCTTTCACAGTTTCTGCTTCCCTGCGTATGGAGAGCTTTTTGTGAAGTTAAATCTCCTTCACGGAGCAGTTTCTCTCTTAACATATTTTCTTTAATGCCACAATTGATTCTATCTCTGACCAGAGTCTGTGTCAGCTCACCAAAGTTACAAGTTTTACTGAGTTTCCTTAATTCTGTGACATATTGCTCTATGGTGTCATGAGTTTTTTGCATGCATGTAAAAAAACTGTCTCTCTCAAAGGTCTCATTCCTTTCTGGCATGCAATGTTCCTCAAATTTAGTCAGTATTTTACTTAACTTCATGATTTCATCTTCTTCAAATGTAAAGTTGTTATAAATATCCAATGCTTCCTTCCCCAACAACATGCAAAAAGAAATGATAAAGTGAAATCATCATTCTCCTCTCCCCGAATGGCTGCTAAATACAATTCAAATCTCTGTCTGAATTTTTTTCAATTTGCTGAAACATTGCCTGACAATTACAGACTGGATAGAGGTTGCAACACATCCATTTTTGTGTTTTTCCCCTTCTTAAACTAGTCACACTACCAGTTAACTCATAAAATAAATACAAAAGCCTTTTTTCTTCCCTGTTTGCTGCTCCACGTGCTCCCCCTTGCCTCTGCTTTCAGTTGCAAACACAGGAGTTAACTTCAAAATGACTGACATTATGTAATGATCTTGGGGTTCATTAAACAACAAAGCAGTGAATGATAAAGGAATAAAACTTGTAATAAAACAAACTAGAGAGCTTCTGTGGTGAATTGCTGTACACAGCTACACTGTCTTCTGAACCTCCAGCTTCCAGGGCACATCTCTAAATTGCTATATTCATAATACTGTCCCTTATGAGGGAGCGTCTATAAATTATAATCTTTCACAATCATATTTCTACAAGCAAAACACATAAACAAATGCCTCCTGTGTCGTTGACTTACCAGCTGGTGTGCCACCTTGTGGCTAGGTATGGAGTTGCAGGGTTTGTTCTCTGTAAACCTGTCAAACAGGTCCACTTGTGGTTCCCTGGTGATTTTTTCCTTCTGGCCAGGTTGCCTTTGGTCTCGCCCCTTTCAGGGTAAACCAGGGTTTTTGACCAATAGTCCCAAGACCTTACATCAGGTCAGCGGCCCTCGTCCAGGCCCAAACATCCTTCTATCACCTTGTTTCTGGGGTCTCTTCCCACTAGTCTTCTTGGTTGGGCTCTAGAGGAATCCAGTCTCTCCCTATACCCTGTATTCCAGTCCAGGGACCCTTGTAACAAGTAGTTAAGGTCTTTCTGGTCAACCTCTTGCTTCTTCCCAGGGCTGCTTCCTACATCAGCACACCTTCTCCTCAGGGGGTTCGTATGCTCAGCAGGTGTCTGCCCTGAGGTAAAGCTCCTAGTCCCAGTTCTCAAGGTAACAAAAGAAAAGAAACTAAATTAACAGAAATAAATAGTAGCACCAGTTTCTGTGTCCTACCATGATCCTCCAGCTGTCTGTCCTCCTGCTCTGCACTCACATGCAACCCAAAGATAGCTTGGTTCTCAGCTGTCAAGGCGAATTCCCCACTCTGTCACTTCAAGTGCAGAAGGTGGGGGCCCGCAAAGATTCTAAAAATTAATACTGGCCACTCCAGGCTCGTATTACACTCCCAGGGTTAGAGCT
Organism: Chelonia mydas; assembly: GCF_015237465.2. NCBI lineage: Eukaryota > Metazoa > Chordata > Testudines > Cheloniidae > Chelonia > Chelonia mydas. The sequence continues at coordinate 51,359,205 of NC_057849.1, read as the reverse complement.
TTCTCTGACCTTGGCTTGGTAAACGCTGCCACCACCCAAATGCAAAAAAACCCCTTTTAACCCAGAAAGGAGCACTTGGGAATTCCTCCCTATAGGGTACCCTCAAGCCCTTTCACACCCCCTCCGGGGAAGAGCTGAGAAAGAAAACAAAGGAAATTAGCTGTGGCTACCAGCTAATCAAACAACATGCACAAACCTCTTAGGACACCAAAAATCCAATCCTGTTCTTAAAAAAGGTAAATTTTATTAAAAACAAAAAGGAAAAAAATACATCTGGAAGTTAGGCTTTTTGCTAGATCTTGAGAAACCATTATAAAAATTAAGTACCCAAAACAGTTTTCTTGGGGGTTCAGCTTAAAGGTCACAAGCAAACAAAAGCATCTGGGGTTAGCACAGAGGAGATCCACAAGCCAAAATAAAAAAAAATAAACCTAATCATGTCTATTTAAACATGCCCAGTCCAATAATTTCTTCTAGGTATGGAAGATGAATTTTTATACTTGGTTCAAACCTTACACAGCATTCCTGCTGCCCTCTGTTCCCCTCTTTCCCAAAGGGGCACAACACACAAACAAAGGTAAGTTTTTTTTCCCCCCATTTTAAAAAGTTCTAGCCCTTCCCTTGGCTCTTTTGGTCAGATGCCCACTTTTTCCTTTACCTGGGGAACTTTGTTAACCCTTTACAGGTAAAGCAAGCAGAGAACAGCCACCAAGAGGGACTTTATAACTAACTGGCTGGCTGGGTGTCCATAAAAGGAAGCAACCCTCCCTCCCTCTCCCCTTCATTTATCAAATCTGCTCTGCTCCTTTCTGGGAGCTGAAAGTGAGAAGTCTGTCCACCCTCCTCAGGCTGGGCCCTTCTGAACTGTCAGGGCCCACATATCTTGAACCCTGGTCACAGGGCTCCTCAGTGCTAGTAAGCATCAACCTGCCACCCAGTGTTCTGTTAAGTATTGTCAGAATAGGAGCTGAACTCCAACAGAGGACCCCAATCCTGGACTCTGACTGGCAGAATGGTGAGGGCCCTGATTGGTTCACAGCTTCTATATAAATCCAACACGGGAACAAGAAGTTGTACATGCAACTGGGTTCTCCCTGCTTTGGACTGCTTCCTCTGTGATACCTGTTTCTACTGCCGATCTCCTGGTAACCTGACCCTGCCTGCCTTCTGACACCTGACCTCCATTTGCCCTCTGGTCTGTCTTGGTCTCTGACCTCCTGGTAGTGGACCTGGCCTGACTCCTGCTCTGACCACTAGGCCACACTGCCACGTCCCAGCTATGACACTGAGCTCCTCCCTTCTTAAAGCACCTCCCCTAAGATTGGAATGCCTGGCACATGTGGCAGGGCAGTGCTGCCCGAACTGCTTCTTGCTGGTGTAAGATTTATACACCCCATCACATACCACCCCCCTGTGGCACCTGTCACTGAATCAAGGACTCCTCCTTCTAGGGAAAAGAAATCAATGTTCTGGTGCTTCTGTCCCTCTTGAAGATGTACCTGGAAGTTATATGGCTGGAGCAACAGGTACCCTAGTGTTTTACCATGGTTTGTGTCCTTGATTGTGTTTAGCCATTGTAGACAGGCATGATCCTTCATCAGGAAAAAGGGGTTTCCTAACAGATAATACTTCATGGTGTCCAAGGCCTTTCCCCCCCAGCCCCAGTTACTGAATACATCTTCTCTCAAGGGAACAGTTTCTGACTAATATGAAGAATAGGGCATTCCTCTGTGTTGAACTCCTGTGACAGGACTGCCCTTAGCCCCACATTGGAGGTGTTGGCTTGAAAGACGAATGGTTTTGTAAAGTCTGGAATAAAAAGTACTGGTTTCTGACACAGGCAGTCTTTTACTGCAGTAAAGGTCTTATCACAGGCTTTGGATTGTTTTGGTGCTGTCATCTTTTACAAGATCCATGAGTGGAGCTGCAGTGGTCGCAAATCCTGGCACAAATACCTGGTAATATCCTGCTAGTCCTAGGAAACATTGTACCTGCCTTTTCATCTTGGGAATAGGGCAAGACGTCAAAGTCTATGCTTTACTGATGAGTGCCAGAGCTGGCTTTTCGCACCATCTACCAAAGGTATGTCACTTCCTGGTGCCCTATTTTACATTTGGCCATATAGGCTGTCAAACTGGCACTTGCTAGGGACTGGAGGGTGGCTGCGATGTGCTTCAAATGGTCCTCCCGGTGGCTTCTCTATATGGCTATGTCATCCAGATAAGTCACCACCCCATGTAGGCTGAATGGCATTGTGCAGAATTGATAAAGCCCAAAAGGAGTAGAAAAGGCTGTCCTTTCATGGGACTCTGGTGTTAATGAAATTTGCTGGTATCCTTTAGATAGGCTGAGGGTGATGATGCTGGTGGACACTTGGTACAACTTATCTACCATAGCCATGGGATAGGCATCAAATTTAGAGATGGCATTCACCTAGCAAGTCAATGCAAAAAACTTGTCATACCCCCCCCAGCTTAGGCATGAGCACTGTGGAGCTCCTCCACTCAATATGTGATTTTTCTAACAGCCCTGGGTGCAACATGGCCTGGAGTTCCACTTGCATGAACTCCCAGATTTTCCTGAGGAGTGGCTGTAGTGTCTTTCAAATGTGCTACACCGGTGTAATCTCAATATGATAATAGGCTACCTGGGTCTTCCCTGGCAGGGCTGAGAACACAGTGGAAAAGGATTTCACCTTCAACCAGAACAGAAAGTTCAGATACAGCTGAAGTTCATTCCCTACCTGAACTGGTTCCATAGACTGAGGTATGGGCGCCTCAAGACCTAATTCTGGTTCAGGAGAATAGAGAGCAATGAGCAGTGTCTCCTGGGTTTTCCTAGGTTTATGTGGTAGATTTCTGTTCCTTTTCCCCTTTCCAGTTCTCTGATTTTGTAATCCACTTGCCCTACCCATTTTACCACTTTAAAGGGCACTTGCCCCTTGGCCAGGGGTTTGGATTCGGAGCTCAATGGTAACAGCAGCACCTGATTCCCCCACCACCACTAGAATACCCTCAGACAGGCTTCTTGATTGTAGATCTGCTCCTGGGCCTGTTGGGCCGTGAATACGTTTTCTATGACAAACCTTTTGAGTCTTTTCCAGAGTTTAAGTATGTATTGAATCTTGTTATCTGCCCTTGGGGCCTGCACGTCCTAGGTCTCCCAACCTACTCTGAAACCTGTCATAGGAGGTCTAAGATCCCCCAAGGCTGCCTCCCATACAGGAAATCAAATGGGGAAAACCTGTTGGAGGACTGCAGTACTTCTCATATGGTGAATAGGAGAAGGGTGCAGCAACAGGTCAGAATGTTTTTTAACATTCTCTTCAGAGTGTAGTTAAATCATTTGAGAAGGCCATCCATTTGGGAGTGATAAACCAAAGTCCTCATGGACTTAACCTTTAATAGGTTGCACAGTTCCTTCATCACCTGGGACATAAAATTGATCCCTTGATCAGTCAGGATCTTTCATGGTACATCTACCCTGCAAAAACCTACTTCAGACGTGATCACCACCACCTTGGCGTAGCACAATAGAATATCTTCTGGTATTATGTCATATAGTCTAGGATGATCAGTGTATGCTGGCATCCCATAATGCTGTTCTTCAGGGGGCCCACAACATCCAAGGCGATCCTCTTCTTCCCCAAACCTACCGGTTTTATGGGTTCTAGGCACCCATTCTTTCCTTATGCATCAGTCCCTGCCAGATAGGGACTGCTTGCATCCGCCAGGGTTGATGTGCTATTTGCCACAACAACTGCTTTTATCCCTCTGTCAGCACTCTTGGAAATGGGTCCAGATCCATCTGGATCCTAGACTCCCCTTCAACTCTGTCAAGGGATAGAGGAATTATTTTTTCCACATCACACTCTTCATTAGGGTTGGAAAGGTGCCCACGTTCTCCATCAATTGTGGCAAAGTTATTCGCTAGCTGGTGCTCCACTTTGTGGCTACATGCAGTACTGAAGGTTTTTTCTCTGTCGTCCTGCTCACCAGGTCCACTGGCAGTTCCCTTTTGCTGTGTGACTTGGCCCTATGGTCAGGTGACCTTTGGTCTCACATCTTTTGGGGTGAACCATGATTTTCACCCACTAGTCCCAAGACCTCACACCAGGTCAAAGGCCCTGGTCTGACTCAAATGCCCTTTTGGCCCCTTGTGTCCTGGGTCTTCCCACTAGTCTTCCCAGTGAGGCTGTAAGGAACCCAGTCTTTCCCTCTATGCTGGTTCCAGCCCAGTGACCCTTGCAGTGAGTGGTTAACATCTGTCTGGTCAGACCTCTTGCTTCTTCCCTGAGCTACTTCCTATACCAACCCACCTTCTCCTCAGGTGGCTCGTATTCTCAGGGGGAGAGAGGAGGATGTTTGCCCCTATTCCGAGTTCTCAAGTCAACAAAGAAAGGAAACTAAATTAACAGAAACAAACATTGGCATCGGCTTCTTTGTCCAACCAGAATCCTCCAGCCATTTGTGCTACTGCTCTGTGCTCAGGGGCAACCAAAAGTAGTGTGGGTCTCTGACGTGCTCCCTTCTGGGATCTCTTGAGAATGAGAGTTCTGTCTGCCTCCCAAGGCTTGGCCCTTCTGAACTGAGTCTCTCCCCTTTTAAGGCTCCTCCGTCAAGTGTGGCATGTCAGGTCATTACAGTAGGGCGGGGCTGCATGAGTCCAAAACTGCTCTTTAATCTCTTCTTGCCTGGTATGGAGTTTGTACACCCCATCAAACACCCCCTCTGGATTCTATGTGGGCCTTTCTTCTTTTCCTATACTAGAATTTGGGGGTGGCGGGTTAGGGGAGGGACCAGGAGTTCCCCACATCTTTTTTTTGGTGAGCACATGGAAATCTAAGCAGGAGATGTCATTGCATGAAGTAGTATTAATTTATGTGGCAGCCCTTCTGCAGCAAGTAGGCAAATCAGCCAGTGCTGAAGGATCCATGCTGTCAAGGGAAGGAGAAAGAAGGGACCAGTGGATCAGTTCAAAAGAGCAACCAATTATGCGGCATGGCTTCAGATTTCACAAATCTGAGGATTCCCTTCCCTGAAGATTTCCAGGGTATGTGGAGTTGGGACGTCCCATTCTCTGCTCTTTTGTGCTTCCCCATACAATCCCCTTTCTCCGGAGGGAATTTTTTCCAGGAAACTGTGCGGAGACAACCTGTTTGCCCCGTCCTCCTCCTGCAGTTGTCTGTAATAGGAGATGCTTTCTGGATTTCTACCTCCTTCACCACATACTTGAGCATTGTGCCTATCTCACAATAACACACTGTAGCGAAGCGAAGCCTCACCAGCGCGGCACCTCCTGCTGGTCATCTTGGGAATTAGCTCTTGTCCAGCCTGGAGCACCCTTTCCTGCCTTAGGGCCCCCATGTCCCTCCTGGACCCTGGTGCCCCTTATCCTGGGGTTCTGCCCACTGCAGTACCCCCCTGCTCTGGGTCTTCCCTCCCCTGGGAACCTCCATCCCTCTATCCCCACCTTGCCTCAGTGGCTACTGCCAGTCATCATCTAGCCCCTTCTCACTGGGGCAAACTGCAGTCCACAATGGCCACTCATCATTGGCAAGGGGGTCAGACCAGCTGCCTCTGCCTAACCTTGGGCTGCCCCTCTGCAGCCCCAGTACCTTCTTAGGTCTTACCCAAGGCCTCAGCCTGGGGAGTGGCCAGGCTGGAGATCCCCAGCTAATCTGCCCTTCCCCAGCACTACTCAGCCTCAGGTACCCTTGCTCCTTCAGGCAGCTAGGTCGGTCCTTCTCTCTCTCTCTCTCTTGCAAGAGAGAGACTTTGAACCAGCTCCGCCCCCTGCCCTTTTATCAGGGCCAGCTGTGGCGTGATTGGCACAGCGGCCACAGATGCAGCCACACCCAATCAGCCTACCTTTTTCAGGAGCAGGGCAACTGCCCTGCTACACACACACGTCTTGTTGTGGTTGTCTATCAAACACAAGACCACGTGAAGGATACCAAACAGTACCAGTAACAGGGTGGCAAACTCTAGGAACTTGCGTGCTGACCTCCTGATGGCAGATGCTCAAACTGTGCTTTAATGGGTAGGGCAATTACTTAGGAGTCATAATGGCACATGAATCTTGTTCATTCCAGCCAGGATACAAGTGACTGTTGGGAGTTTCCTTAAGGCAGGGGGATCTAGGAACTGAGATAGAGAAGGGGGGCAGCGAAAACTCAGCAGATTTGGTTGTATGAGTTACCAATAAAGCCAAGGGAGAGGACAAGTATGGGATACATGCCGTGTTTGTATCCTCTATTTCAGAAATGCACTATGGAGAATTTGTGGTACTGTCAGTGTGTGGAGTTCTCCCGCTGTTGTAAACCATCTGCATTGCAGTGTCAGATACTGGTGAAGTCAGGAGAAATTGTCCAACGAGAAAAGCGAGAGCAGTGTTCCACTCAAGCATTACATTAGGTGTGTCACGTAAGCCTATCAAACATTAAGAAGAACCGTCTCCCCAGCTACTGGGAGCCAAGAAAAGAAATTATCTTGTTAGATCCTAAATGAATTGAGATGAAGGCTGCAGTCAGCAACTCTGATCTCTCCCTATTACCATTAATACTAAAATACTGCTGGTTCAATTGTGCCTGATAGGTACAGCTGTGTGCTGAGGTCAGGGCAGAGCTGTACTGCCCCAATGGGAATTCTGGGAGGGATTGAGCCTCAAAGAGTCCCTAGTACACAGGAGAACTTCACTTGCTGAACCTATCCTGTATGCTCCTCTTTGCACAAGCTGTCTCCACTACCCAGGGCAGGCCGTTGTCCTGCTGCCTATTGGAGGATTAGCAGGGAGCTGTACCCATACTCATGGATCTGCAACTGTACCTTGCTGCTGTACATGGGTAAAAATGTGAGGAAGTTTCCTTGCATCCTACCTCCCTTTTGTGGTCCCCCGCAGCAGTAAGACACAAACAAGCCTCAAATGTATTACAGCCAAACCCTATAGTCTTTAATCAGGCAAAATAAATGTCATTGTTTGTTTTGCCTGAATAAGGAAAGCAAGATTTATCCAGTAGCACATTTGATCAAGAAATTCCAACAATGCCAATGAGACTAAAAGAAAAAGATAACACAGTAAAAGGAGAAATGAGGGGTGAATTTATAGGGAAATGTGGCTATGCCTAATTGCTGCTGCAACAGGCACAGAACTTTCATAGAATCATAGAATAACAGAGTTGGAAGGGACCTCTGGAGGCCATCTAGTCCAACCCCCTGCCCAGAGCAGGACCAATCACAACTAAATCATCCCAGCCAGGGCTTTGTCAAGCCTGACCTTAAAAACTTCTAAGGAAGGGGATTCCACCACCTCCCTAGGTAACGCATTCCTGTGTTTCACCACCCTCCTAGTGAAAAAGTTTTTCCTAATATCCAACCTAAACCTCCCCCAGTGCAACTTGAGACCATTACTCCTTGTCCTGTCATCTGCTATCACTGAGAATAGTCTAGATCCATCCTCTTTGGATCCACCTTTCAGGTAGTTAAAAGCAGCTATCAAATCCCCCCTCATTCTTCTCTTCCATAGACTAAACAATCCCAGTTCCCTCAGCCTCTCCTCATAACTCATGTGTTCCAAACCCCTAATCATTTTTGTTGCCCTTCGCTGGACTCTCTCCAATTTCTCCACATCCTTCTTGTAGTGTGGGGCCCAAAACTGGACACACTACTCCAGATGAGGCCTCACCAATGTCGAATAGAGGGAAACGATCATGTCCCTCGATCTGCTGGCAATGCCCCTACTTATACACCCCAAAATGCCATTGGCCTTCTTGGCAACAAGGGCACACTGCTGACTCATATCCAGCTTCTCGTCCACTGTCACCCCTAGGTCCTTTTCTGCAGAACTGCTGCCTAGCCATTCGGTCCCTAGTCTGTAGCAGTTCATTGGATTCTTCCGTCCTGAGTGCAGGACTCTGCACTTGTCCTTGTTGAACCTCATCAGATTTCTTTTGGCCCAATCCTCCAATTTGTCTAGGTCCCTCTGTATCCTATCCCTACCCTCCAGCGTATCTACCACTCCTCCCAGTTTAGTGTCATCCGCAAACTTGCTGAGGGTGCAATCCACACCATCCTCCAGATCATTAATGAAGATATTGAACAAAACCAGCCCAAGGACCGACCCTTGGGGCACTCCGCTAGATACCGGCTGCCAACTAGACATGGAGCCATTTATCACTACCCATTGAGCCCGACAATCTAGCCAACTTTCTACCCATCTTGTAGTGCATCCATCCAGCCCATACTTCTTTAACTTGCTCACAAGAATACTGTGGGAGACCGTGTCAAAAGCTTTGCTAAAGTCGAGGAATAACACGTCCACTGCTTTCCCTTCATCCACAGAACCAGTTATCTCATCATAGAAGGCGATTAGATTAGTCAGGCATGACTTTCCCTTGGTGAATCCATGCTGACTGTTCCTGATCACTTTCCTCTCCTCTAAGTGCTTCAGAATTGATTCCTTGAGGACATGCTCCATGATTTTTCCAGGGACTGAGGTGAGGCTGACTGTCCTGTAGTTCCCAGGATCGTCCTTCTTCCCTTTTTTAAAGATGGGCACTACATTAGCCTTTTCCCAGTCTTCCGGGACTTCCCCCGATTGCCATGAGTTTTCAAAGATAATGGCCAATGGCTCTGCAATCACATCCGCCAATTCCTTTAGCACTCTCGGATGCAACGCATCCGGCCCCATGGACTTGTGCACGTCCAGTTTTTCTAAATAGTCCCGAACCACTTCTTCCTTCACAGAGGGCTGGCCACCTCCTCCCCATGCTGTGCTGCCCAGTGCAGTAGTCTGGGAGCTGACCTTGTTTGTGAAGACAGAGGCAAAAAAAGCATTGAGTACATTAGCTTTTTCCACATCCTCTGTCACTAGGTTGCCTCCCTCATTTAGTAAGGGGCCCACACTTTCCTTGGCTTTCTTCTTATTGCCAACATATCTGAAGAAACCCTTCTTGTTACTCTTAACATCCGTCGCTAGCTGCAACTCCAGGTGTGATTTAGCCTTCCTGATTTCATTCCTACATGCCCGACCAATATTTATATACTCCTCCCTGGTCATTTGTCCAATCTTCCACTTCTTGTAAGCTTCTTTTTTGTGTTCAAGATCAGCAAGGATTTCACTGTTAAGCCAAGCTGGTTGCCTGCCATATTTACTATTCTTTCTACACATCGGGATGGTTTGTCCCTGTAACCTCAATAAGGATTCTTTAAAATACAGCCAGCTCTCCTGGACTCCTTTCCCCCTCATGTTATTCTCCCAGGGGATCTTGCCCATCAGTTCCCTGAGGGAGTCAAAGTCTGCTTTTCTGAAGTCCAGGGTCCGTATTCCGCTGCTTTCCTTTCTTCCTTGTGTCAGGATCCTTTTGCTTTGCCTCTTTTCCCCCACTTAGGGCCCCGCATGGAAAGTGAACTATTCATTACATAACTAACGTTTCCAAGACTATAAGAACTGGAAATCAGAAACATTATTTTTTGTGGTAGTGCCCACGGTGTGACAGGTGCTTTACAAACATGGAAGAAGACTCTACGCTGACACAAATAGTGTCCAGTCTAAGGGAGTGTTCTTCTCAGCATGGGTAGACAGACACACACTAGCTCTGCTCGAAAGAGGGCATTTAAAAATAAGTGCGGCCTCTGTAGCAAGGCCAGTGGCTCGGGCTACCCATCCAAGTACAAACCCACCCACCTGAGCCACTGTCCATGCTGTTGCAACCTTACTGCTCTGTGGTTCGGGACTATTTAGAAAAACTGGACGTGCACAAGTCCATGGGGGTACAGCTGGAAGCATACCCTAAAACAGACAAGACAGATGAAGGGCAGGGAAAGGTATATAAAAACATACAGGCAATGATGGCTCATGTCTTGTTAGTTCTACACTCTTGTTATATATCTTATTTATGTTATAAAATCTATGGGATGTCATTTGGTGGGACACCCCTTTTTGAGGTTGAAGTGGGGAAGAGGAATGGGGCAATGAGATTGTTGGAAGCAGGAATAAAGGCTAGAGCTGGCTGAAAAAAAATCCCAATGAATCCCAACAGAAAATGTTTTAAACTATTTTTTTGATAAATTTTCTTTTTAAAAAAATGGCTTTCTGGGGGAAAACCTGAAATAGTAAAATGAAACATTTCCAGTTTTTAAAAAAACATTTTTTGTAAAATTTTGGGTTTTCAAGTGTAAGCAGAGTCAGAATGAGCTCCACCCTGACATCTGGTGGTGAGGTGTGGCAAGTTGTGGAGAAGAACTTCAGGGGCTGATCTCATTTGCATAGGCACACCCACCCCACTTAGAATGAGACCATAGCTGCCCAAATGGTCACTTTGGCTGCTGTGGGATCCCCAGTGTCTCTGTTATTGGGGCAGGAAGAATAAACGGTTATTACCCTGATTATGGGAATCAAGGACAGTGGAACTGTACTTGGCCTTTTGTTATGATGGAGGGACTCACCATCAACTAAGCAGCACTCGCTAGGCAAGGGTCATGGGTTCCAAAACCCTGGGAATAGAGAGAGGCTGGGGATACGTATGAATACTTGGTGGCATAGGCCCCCTGGTGAGGGTATTACATGCTAATTGCACTTCCTCTGCCAATTTTGATTCCATTAGGAGCCTAGTTACAGGCTGTTGAGCTGAATTCACTTTGGGCTAATGGTGTACCAGCACTGAGGCTCCCCTACTACAAGCTGAAATCACTGAGTGTTGTGTTAAGTAGTGGGGGAGCCTGAAGATATATTGTGGAGCAGTTTGTGGGATGGCTGGAGTGGCTTGTGGACGGGCTGGTGGAGCAGTTCATGGGATGGCGGGAGCTGCTTGTGGGACGCTGAGCGGAGCAGAGCGGAGCAGTTCGTGGACTGGCTGGTGGAGTAGTTCATGGGACGGCGGGAGCTGCTTGTGGGACGCTGAGCGGAGCAGTTTGTGGGGCGGCTGGTGGAGCAGAGCGGAGTGGCTCGTGGAGCGGATTGGAGTGAAGCCCTATGGAGCTGTGGGGCAGTCAGCTTCAGATCATGTAAGGTGCCCCTTACCTCTTCCCCATCTCCACCCTGGTTGGGAGGTAAAACTCTGCAGATAAACTTTCGAACTCTGGGGCTTCCCTGACCAGGGACGGAGACTTTTGGGTCGTCGGACTTTTGGGACTTTGGCTGATTTTGGGTTGCTGGACTCAAGAACCAAAGAGAAAGGACATGCCCCAATTTGCTTGGGGTGGGTTTTTTTGCTCATGGGTTGTGTTATGAATCCTGCTGGTGGTGTTTCCCCAACATAATGCCACATTGTTTCTCTCTGTTATTAAAAGGCTTTTTGCTACACTCAGACTCTGGGCTTGCGAGAGGGGAAGTATTGCCTCTTGGAGGCGCCCAGCGGGGGTGGTATATATTTGTCCCAGGTCACTGGGTGGGGGCTCGAGCTGGTTTTGCATTGTGTTATTGGAATGGAACCCCTAGATACTGAACCCGGCCCTTGTTGCTGACAACTCTGATGGGCAGAAGGGTTACACAAGTAAAACCAATTTTTGGTTTTCCAAAAATTGAGAGCTGAACATTTTTACTGAAAAATGCCATAATGATCTTTTTTTCAGTTTTTGATTTCCATTTTTTTCATTGGAAAATTATGACCACAATGAAAAAAATCTTTGAAAATGCTCATTTTGATCAAAAGGCCATTTTTCATCAAAAGAAAAAATGTTTCACTGAATAATTTCAAGTAGTAAAAAGTGAGGGAACTGAGTGGGAAGGAGAGTGGGGAAAGGAGGAGGTAGGAGGGCTAGAAGCATAGTAAGCAGTAGAAAGAAACTGGGTAGGTGAAAGGTTGCAGTGGTAAAAGTGGCATGAGAGGGGTGGGATGAAGAGGCGCCAACAACAGTGGCAAAACAGCAAAGGAGGAAGACGTTCAGAGTCTAACAGGTCTCTGAAAGGGGGGTGCATGTGGACAGAACATGTCTCTCCTGCTTCCTGATATCATAACAAGGGAACATTCCCAATGGAAATTCCTGTTTAAAAAACCACAAACACTGTCCTCCCCTTTCCTGCACCTTCTAGTTTGGTCAGGCAAAATTCCACCCCTGCTGTTAATAGTTCCCCTCTCTGTTCAGACTGTGTAATTCTCATCCCAGCAGTAAAGAATGACTTCTTGTTTTAGCCATGCATCCAAAGTTTTCATCAGAAGCATTTCAGACAAACTTTCTCATACTGCCCCTGGCAAATGAACTGAAATAAATGAGTGTTCTTCCATCACAAACTGCTGCCTCTGATATCTTGACTACCAGGACTTTGTGTGACGACAGTGTTATTGAATTTTGCACATATACAATACAAAGCCAATATCTCTGTAAGCAGGTTTTCTGTGCAGTGCAAAACTGGAGATGCTCCAGGGTACAACAGAAGTGACTTCCATTTTATGACCACTATACCTTGACACAAAATCATTTAAAGCCTCTGCAATAAATGGCTCTGATATTTGGTGCACCAGTGCTTTGGTTGTATAATGGTCAGCTAAGTTCACCTTGTAATTTATATCATAAAGGTAGCTATTGATTTCTTCACATACAACTTCTTGAGAGTTTGTATTCTTATTTAACTCTGGTCTGGAGAGTGATAAAGTTCCCCTTAGTGATCACTTAAGCTTCTAACAAATGTCCTAGAATGTAGTCTAAAATGAACATTTAATCTTCATCTTTTAAGACTGCTTCAAAGGAAAATGCCCTATTGGAAATTACTTCTCACAGTCACAATATAATGCAATTATATGGACCAATCTGGGCTCTATCAAGACCAGAGTTCTGTTCCCAGCTCTGCCAATGAGTCTGTGACCTTGGGCCAGTAACTTATTGTTACACCCTGACACCTCAGTATTCACCACTGTCATGTAATTAGGCTATGTCTTATACAAAGTATGCTTTGTAAGGTGTTGTTCTAAAAGTCTTGATCTGCTAGGCAGTAATATCTCGTTGGATTGTATGTGATATTGTTGTATGTGAAGTTATGAAGTTTCACTATGTATGTGTTGCTGAAACATGTCGTGAGGTTGAAAACTCCCACAAGCAGCCTTTCAGGTATGACAGTAAAAGGGCCAAACAATGTTAATGGCTTATTGAGGAAATGCACACAAGGATTACCCCAGAGGATTATCTCAGAGATAGCACTACACAATGGGAACTGTTTGACCCAAGTCACAGCAAAAGAGCTTTCAAGCAAGTGGGGAGAAGACATAAAAGGGGGAAAATGACATCCTGGGGGTACCTCACTCTCCCTACAAGAACACACCTGGAATCAAACAAAGACTGAACTGCGGGAAGGGGAAGTGATGGTCCCAGGCTAGAAGCATCTTTAGCCTGTGTATGAAAATCTGGGAAAGGCAAGGCAACTTGTGCCTTAAGAATCTGCCAGACTGTTTATCACTCAGGGTGAGAATTTGTTCATTTATATCCTACCTATCTAGTGTGTTAAGATCAGTTTGCAGTTTTTGTTTATTTACTACGGTAATCTGCTTTGTTCTGTTTGCTATCCCTTATTATCACTTAACATTTATTTTTTTGTAGTTAAGACACTTTCTTGTTTATTTCAAAACCCAGTTTGTGAAATTAATACTGGGGGGAGGGACACTGTGCACGTCTCTCTTCACATTGAGGAAGAGGGCAAATTTTCATGACCTTGCACTGTGCAGATCTTTCTATAGAGCGCAAGACAATATGCCTTTTGGTATGCACTCCCAGGGAGGTGGGCACCTGAATGCTGGGGCAAGTCCCTCAAGCTGAGTCTTCCCAGAAGTGATCTCAGTGTTTGTGTCTTTCTGCAGTTAGATGTGGCCCTACCTGTTTGTGTGCTACAGAAGGCCTAAGAGCTTGGATCAGAAGACAGGCTAAAGGGGGTCCAGGCTGGCAGAACAGGTGAACTCAATCGTATCTCAGTACATCAAGTGGCACCTTAAAGGGGGGCAACCCGTCACAGTGGTGTAGTTGGCAGGATAGTGTGCTCTGAGACACTGACGGTGATTTTAAGTGTGTTGGCTAGAGAACAAAGTGGTTACTGGTTTGTTATTTTCTCTTTACTTATTTCGGGCAAGAGAAGTAGGGACAGGAAAAGCAGAAAAATGAGTGAAAGTGAAGTTACCAAAAAAGTTGGAGCTCTACCGTTTGCAAGTAGAGGAAAATGAAAAGATGCATAAAAGACAGATGCAATTGAAATAGATGGAAATTGATGGGCAAAAGGCTGCACATCAGAGGGCCCTGGAACTGAGGCAGCTACAGGCTGATAAAGAAATGGAGGCACAAGCAGCCAGACAAACAGCAGACCATGGGAGGGCCATGGAGATTCAGGGGCTAGCCTCTGAGGGGAAAAAAGAAAAAGAGGAAGCATCAACTGGCCATAATGGAGTGGAAGAGACAGAACCCTACACCAGGGGACCCCACCTCTCCAAAAATCCACAAGTGGGAGCAGTTGTGCCCTCCATACAATGAGTCTGGGGACATTGCTGAATATTTCATCACCTTTGAGAGGCTGTGTATGCTCCATGCAATTCTTGAGGATCAACAAATGACCACTTAGGTTGCAAAGTTGACTGGGAGAGCTCTGGACATATTCAATAAAATGCCAATTGGTGATGCTGTCGATTGTGGTAAATTTAAGGAATTGGTTTTAAAACAGTTTCAGATTACACTTGAAACATATAGAATAAAATTTAGAAGCCTTCAGAGAGGGACTGAATTAAGTAATGTGGCTTATGTGAACCAAATGAGATATTTACTGCATGAGTGAGGGGAAAAGGTATTACAAGCTTTGAAGCAATGTGTGATTTGGTTGCTCAGGAACAGTTCCTGAATATGTCTAATGATATAAAACAGTGTTTATGGGATTAAAAAGGAAGAAACGGTAGAAGACCTTGCAACTTTTGAAGATAAATTTGAACAATCCCAAGCACCTATTAGGAATAAGTCACAGGCAGAGGCATTTAAGTTTGGTGGGAAGCAAGGTCCCCATTTTACCCCTGGGAAGGTGAATGGGAGGCTGGACACTCACCTCCCCAAGTTCACTCCTCCAGTCCTCATCCCAAATCTTCTGTAAAAGCAGAAGAGTCCAGAAGGTGCTATCATTGTAATTCCACTGAGCACCTGAGAAAGAAATGCCTTGCGCTGAGTGGGAACAGGCAGCAGGCAACTCATGGAATTGCTCCTATCCAGAGCACAGAGGCACCTCAGGCAGTTGCCCCTTATCATGCAGGATTTGTAAAGATTGCCACTGCACAGCCAGGCAGTAAGCACCTAAAGGCTGTCAAAGTAAATGGCAGAGAACTCCCTGCATGGAGAGATACTGGTGCAGAAATCTCCATGGTCAGGAGAGACCTGGTTCAGGAGACAGACATACTGCCACGACAGATGGCAGAGCTTTTGTTAGTAGGAGGTCACAAAATCCTTGTGCCTTTGGCTAAAGTGCACATGGAAACTGAGGATTTGCAAGCTGAATTAATCGTTGCTGTGGGCTCTCATAATCCTACACAAATTCTTCTGGGTAACGATTTTTTTTGATGTGGCTCAGGCTGTCCAAGGGTCTGTCAGCAGCAAGGAGGAATCTTGTGCTGAAGCCCTACAAGAAAGAGCAAAAATACAGAAACCACTGAGGAAATGGGAGAGTGTCTCTTTAATTCCTCTGCAACTGGTCAAAGCTGTTTGCTACCAGGGGTGGAGGTGCGTAAAACGAGCTCCTGTCCGGTGGCTATTCCCTCAGGGGATGAGAATGTTCTGCTTGATGGAAGTAAGACTGTCCATATTGCTTGTCTGAGACTTCCGATGGTCCAGGCACCTTAGCCCCTGAAATCAGTCTGAGACTGTACACGCCCCTGCATCTCCACCTAGACTGCAGGTGCGCTGGGCTTCTAGTTTAACCCCTTCAGGGACAATGTGGCAGGAAAGCCAGGAAACACAGGCTTTGCAAAGGAATTTCTTAACCACAGAAATTTTAGTCTTAAGGCACTTGAGAGTTAGAGATCTTTGAAAAAAACCAAGAGCTCCAAGATGCCACTTCCCACAGTCTGATCTCACCCCTACTGTGAGTTTGTGGTTCATCAGCATTTCAGACAGGACAGAATCCCTCCTACCTTCTCTGTCCTGCAGTTCCTTCTTACAACCGTTCTGGTAATGGTAGTACTGTAAGGAGCAGTAGGTCTAGAACTTAGGTCTGCAGATTTTCTAGGTAACAATTGCCTCAATAGCACCATCTAACAGCTTTAGTAGCAGAGCCACTCAATAAGTCATGAGCCTCAGGGCCCCCCACACACCACATGGGGTACTACCCATGGAGGGCTAGACTAACAAGATATTCCCAACTATTCATTGGTCTGGACATACTAGTGAAACCTGGGGAGGCCACAGGAAGTTTGTCTGTACAACTAGATGGAGCCTCAGCTAGCTGCTGCTACAGACCCTGCTTTCTTGTGCTGCACCTGATCCATGGTTCCTCACCTGGGCTTTACCTCTTTGGTCTAATACCCAGTTTCTGACTCGCCTTCTAATTCTGATTCCTGGTCCCTGCCCTCAGCATTTGTCTTCTGGCTCTGATAACTGTTTTCTGACTTAACCTTGTTTTCTGCTTCTGACATCTAGTTCCTGACCCTGGATTGACAAACATCTGATTCCAGACGTCTGGCCCTGGCTCTAGCCACTAAGCTGAATACCCATAACTCAGACCTGACAGCTTCCACAGACGACCTAACTCCTCCTCATCCAATGCCCTTGCGAGGGAATGGAAAAAGACAGCATTTTGGTGGGACTCTGGGCATGCAGGAGTGGGTCAATCAAATCCAGGAGGAAAATCAGGCTCTGAGGGCCCAAAGATGCAACTGATGGGGGAAAAATCGAAGCTTTCATGACTAGGTAGCTCCTTTGCAATTGGGAAGCACGATGCTCCAAACTCAGGGTGCTGCCCCACCCTCAGAACAAGGCCCCATTGTGCTTTTGCCCGAACGGTTTGACAGGGCCCAGTTTAGAGGCTTCTTAAATTAGTGCTGCCTGCTGTTTATACTCCACCCTCAGACCTATCCCAAGGACCAGACCAAAGTGGTTCTGATGATAAGCCTACTAGCGGGAGAGACTTTAGGGGCACAGTGAAGTGCTGACCAATTGGAATGCTTTCCTCAGAGCCTACTCCGCCATCTTTGACTCCCACCATTCCCATTCAGCTGAGGTCACCATTCAGAAACACTGGAAAGGACCAGGGCCCACTATCACATATGCTGCTTGATTCCATGCAGACACCAAATGGAACACAGCAGCCCAGCTGTGCCAGTTTAGGGCAGGACTCAGCAAAGAGTTAAAAGATAAGCTGGCCCAGGTGAAGGCTCCATGGACTTAGTCACATTCATAGATTTCATCTGTCCGCATTGCTAATCTGCTGCATAAGCAAAGAGCGGGTACATGCTGCCACTCTACCCACATGCCCCCAAGCCCTTTCTGGGACCCATCCTGAATGCTAAGACTAAGACAGAGCACTTCATCCCTTGTGACCAACTGCCCATGGCAACCACCCCCCCTTCTATTTGTGTGCGTCTTTCGTCTGCCTGGACTTCTTGACCATATCTGACAGAAGATCCCAATTTCTTTTGATTTTTTGATGTGAAGTTCTCCAGTTAATGAACATCTGCACCTGCTTTCATCCATGTACTAGATCCAAACAGAGAGTGTAAACCAAGTGTTAAAACAGTACCTGTGGTGTTTCACCAACTACCATCAGGATAACAGGTCCACGCTCCTCCTGTGCACCAAGTTTGCATATTACACTGACCATGTCTTCACAGGCCAAAATCCCTTCTTTGATAATTATGATTTTCATCCCATGCTCCCAACTGCCTCCCAAAACCTGGCAGCCTGAGATATAGTCCAGCATGACAAATCCCAGTGAAAGGGAAATGGGGAGGGAACAGGTGTTTCCATGTGGTGGTGTGGACTCTGCTTAAGGACTGCTGGACACCATTTGACCCACCCCTCTCCAGTGTTTAAGGACACAACTGATTAGACTCAATTGAGAGTCTACTGTTTCTGTTCAGTGATTAGCAGAGCTGAATTACTGATAAGCAGATCTAGGGGCTAAATCTGGGACCTGATGTGGGGACAGTGTTGCAGTGAAAGACAATGCAGAGGCTGCTCTAGTAATGAGGTTCCCCAGAGGCGATGCATGGGGTGGGGGGCATGTGGAGTCAAGTGTCCCCCAGATTGGTCTGCCAGGGGAGGAGGGAGAAGGGCTTCCTTCTCCTGCTGCGCCTGCGCTCCGGCATGTTCGGCTGCTCTCTCTGGCAGATGCATGGATTTTATTCTGTAATAAAAAAATTAAGTTTTTTGTTCTGTAACTTAAGTTTTATGATTCTTTATTTCTGATGGAAATAATTTCCAACACTAAAAATAAGGGGACATCCAATTTGTGTGGAAAGTAGCTAACTTTATGACTGAAATGAGGGACATCCCTTGAAAAGAGGGACTTTTGAGAAATATGCTCATATGTACAAAGCACTTGTATAATTGCACGACTGAGCCCTTACATGATCAAGTAAAACAACACTCAGTCCTCTTCCACCTACCCTGTTTAGATCTCATGTGTGAGTATATGAATCCTAGGACAGGGACTAAGTTCATCTTAATTACAGAGTGCCATGTTCATTTTGGCTATTCAGATGCCTATCCCATTTCTAATGTAGCTATTTTCACAGGAAACACCTGTGTTTCCTTGTGAAATGTTTTGGATCAAATAGATATTTACTCAATGAACTGGAACAATTTCCCACTGTTCTGGTCTATTGAGTAAATAATAAACATTTTTAAAAATGCTTAAGTAAAAATACAAATTCTTAATATCAGTATGTTGTTTTCCTGGCTTGAAGGCTAGGAATTCCTCAAACAGCATATACAGTTTTCTTGTGTTCTTTGAAACATTAATAGATACCTAATATTTAAGCATTTTGATATGGCAGACACAACATACTATTGAGTATATAATGTATTTAAAAAATACCATTAAACTGAAATTAATGGGCCAAACTCAACCTTTATTAGAGTTGATCCATGTGGAATTGAGCTCAGGGTGTTTTTGCTAATTAAATTAATAGAATAATACAAATTGGATTATTTGAGGCAAGGAAGTTTATAACAGGCGGTCATGTTGTTCACATCTCTCTCAGGGATTAAGTGAGTGCCAAAGAGCCAGCTGCAGCCAGGGCAGTCTCCTAGCAACATACCGGACACAGCTGATTTTAAGAGGGGCTGCCTGATTAACTGAACTTCCTAATTGGTGGAGGGGCAAAGCTAATTACTGTTTAACCCAGCAACAGCCAGAGCTCACTGGCTGTGGCTGCTCAACCTGTTTTTGCCAACAGCTGCGCTTGGTCCTGCTTCCTATGTCTGCTCCTGCTTCTGCCTTGACTGCTTCTGTGCCTGATTCAGCCCCACTCTTCTCTGTCCTTGACACCCTGGGCTCTGACCCCTGGCTCCACTTCCTGACCGAATCTCCAGGTCACCCATTGGATCTGGCATTCAGCTTCTGACCACTGGCTCTGACCTCTGTCTCCACTCCCTGATCAAGTCTGTGGCTCACACATTGGCTCTGGCTGCAGCTTCTGATCCCAGATTCTGACCCTCAGCTGTGCTCTAACAGAGAGCACAGGCCTCCAGGTGTCCTGTGGCCCTGATCCTTGACTCCAGCTCAGCTTGGCTCTAACCTCCAGGTCTGTCTTTCCCTATGGCTCTGACCAATAGGCCCAACTGCCCATGTCCGGTCATGCCCTTGACCGTGAGATTTAAGGGGTGTACGGGCCTTGTTCTGGCTCTCATCACAGGGATGAATTTCACCTCCCAGTGCAGGATTATTCCCTATGTGATTTTCGGGCCTTGGTCCAATTTAGTTTTAAATGCTTCCAGTGATGACCGCATCCCCAAAGACTGCTTCACAGTGTAACATAGGAGAAACGTGTTCATGGTGAAACCTGATATCACTCATACCTCCTCTGGTCCAGCTCCTGCTGCATCTGCCGGAAGTGCATCATCCAATATTGTCAATTATTGCTCTGTATCTAATTTTCTCTGGGAGAAGACTGTAACCAGGAAAATCTGGCAATAGTTAAAGTCCTCAGATTTCCTTGACTCCTATCCATCTGGTTTTAAGCCCAGTATAGCGTGGAAAACCACACTAGTCTCATCAGTCAATGATTTTCTTCCAACAATGGATGAAGACTGAGTATCCATGGAGATTCGTTTAGATTTCGCAGCTGCCTATGTTACCAACAAACACTCCCCCACTACCATCAACTTCCTGGACACCACGATCAGCTTCAACAATGGAACCCTACAGACAACTGTATACAAAAAAAACCCCATGATCACCACACCTACCTTCACAGATCCCGTGACCACCTCAAACACACCAAGAAATCTGTTTTCTACAGCCAGGCACCCATACCACAGAATATCCTCTGAGGAAAAAGTCCAGGATACACACTGGAAACCATTAAAACTGCCTTCACCGAACAAGGACACTCCACCAGAGAATCAGACTGCATCATGCCATACAACGGGCCACCCAAATATTCTGAGAAAACCTACTTCAATAGTAAAAACCCCCAAATCTTCCCTATGAACCACATACCCCTGGTCGTCACCTACCACCCCACACTGGAACCCATATGGGATATCATTAAACAGTTATGACCCATACTTGATGGGTACCACATTCTGAAATAAATCTTTCTCAAACTCACTCTTCCCCAACTTCTCCAAGTGCATCAGACACAAGCTCCCCACAGACCAGAACCCACCAACTCAAAGCAGTTATGATATGACCTTGCCATAACAACATATGCAAAACCTGCCCACATAACTCCACTGCTACAATGATCCCCCCTCTCCAAAACACCTTTCAAGAGCCAGGGGTCCCCTACATGCTTACCATAACATGTGGTGTGCCTCATCAGTGCACTAAATGGCCCAATAACAACTGTGTGGGAGAAACAGGACAATCACTATGCTCCTGAATGAGCTCTCACAGAAAAATGATAGAAGACAAAAATGATAGAAGACAAAAACACTGTATCACCTGTGTGCAAACACTTTTCACAAACTGATCGCTGTATATGTGACCTCTCAGTTCTTGTCCTCAAAGGAAGCCTGCACAACACCTCCAAAAGATGAGGTTGGGATCTTAAATTCATAATGTTGCCAGATGCTAAAGTCCATGGCCTTAATAAAGACACTGGATTTATGGCTCATTATAACAACATGTAACCCACTAACCAGCCTATGTCTTATGACTGCAGAGGTGTTACCATGTTGCAAGATACCATTCAAATTGAAGTGGGCAGTTAACGCTTTATGTTTAACAATCTGTTCCACCTTGTATTTAGTTGTGACAAATTTGGTTATCTTTTCCAGACCTGAAGAAGAGCTCTGTAGAGGCTTGAAAGCTTGTCTTTTTCCCTAAGAGAGGTTGTTCCAATAAAAGATATTACTTCACCCACCTTGTCTCTCTAATATCTTGGGACCAATATGGCTACTACAAATACTGCAAACACAGAGCAGACTATGTCAGTATCAGATGATGAACTGCATTTCGTGTTATGTGTTGAACATGCGTTTAAATCTTCTGCAATGGGGTGTTAGCAGCTACAACGGCTCGGTTCAATATCTAGGGTTTCCTCTTATCAATACAAAACAAAACCGGTTCAAGCCCCACCCAGTAATCTGGGAAAACTAAATTCCACCCCAGGGTGCTCCTAAGAGGCAAGACTTCCCCACTCACAAGCACTGAGTCTGTTGGATAACAAAAGAAAATATTAATTAAAGCGGAACCAAGCATTAATTTATGAAAATACCACAACCATGATTCAAAAAGCACATAAACATAAGCAAACACCTACCCCATAGTGTGTTGGGCACTGTCCTTTGCCTCAGTTTCCCACCCTGCAGTGTAAAAGTCTGACAATGGATGGCCCTTTAACTCACCGGATCCCGTTCCCTTGACTGCACCCTCTCAGTTGGCTGGCCTTGGTTAGCAGAGTTCAGAGATGTGTTCACATCCCCCCCCGAAAGTGGGGGTGGGGCATTGAGCAATGTCTCTGCTGCTGCCAGATGCCTCTGCAACTGGCTTATTGCTGCTGCTATATCTGCAGCTGTTTGCCACGGCTGCCACTGTTTTCTCTGCCACCAGTGGTTGCTTGCTGCCGCTGTTATCTCTGCTGCTGCTTGCCACTCACTGCCACTTCTATGATGCCATGTTTTGAGGTTCCATCGCTTAGCCCTGCTGTCGGTGGTTTCACTGGGTAGCAGAAAACATCATAGACAACTAGTGCGTCCCCATACTGGCACTCCAGCTTGCTCCCAGTCTCCCCAGCCAGGCTCTCTTCAGGCAGCTGCTGCACCGCACAGAGCAGTGACCCAGAGCAGTCAGCTTCAGCTGCATTAGAAGTGGCTCAATCCCGCTCCTTTCATTAATAGGAATGTAATAAAACTTACGTTACAGAACAAAAAAAATGCAACAAAAAACCCTCCATGCATCTGAGACAAAAAATCCCTGCTACATTCATCTCATGACAACTCCTTCCACCCAAGAACTGGGCAAAATTAAATATTTTTTGTCTTGTAGAGATTTGCACACTTTTCCCCTGCTCTTTCATTGTTCATGACTCCATGCTACCTAAATATTGGTCCATTTGCAATTTCAACAAACGGTTGTTTTTGCATTGTTTTGCATGTTTTCCATGTAAAAACCAGATTCACTAAAGAAATGGGCCTAACATGCTCAAAAAGCAGCCCATTTTTGGTAGAAAATAGGGCTATTTTTGCCAAAAAAAGTTAAAAAACTAAAAAATTGCACTATATAATTGGTAAGCTTTTCTAGGTGGGGCTAGTCTTTCCCTATCTCTTTGTACAACCCTTAGCACAATGGAGTCCTGGTCCCAATTGGAACTTCTAGTACCTAATACAAATTATAGATAATTTTCTGTGTGTGCCCATTTGTGTTCATAATAAAATGTCAAGAAACTAGATTTACAAGTAGTTTTGCATTTTGTTAGGTACATTTCACACACTGCTACTCAAATTCACCTACACCCCCTAACTCCGAAGTAGGGGCTGCCCAGCTGGAGGTCAGCAGGCTGAACAGCTGCACAAGGATGTCTGCATGCCTCCACTGCAAATAAAAGCAAGAGTGTCTGCACCTGCTCTTCACTGGCTGGCAAGGAAGATCACTTTGGGGAGGGCAGGCCAGGGTGGTTCAAGGGTGGACCAGGAAAGGGGCTGTAGATCAGTCTTTTCGCAGAACCAGTGGTCCAGCACCCATGCTGAGAGCACAGAGACAGTGGCCACTATTTCACAGGCTGTGATAGCACCTGTCACGGGGAAGGGGAACTGTGCAGCAGCTTCATACCTTAGAAGTGGCCCAGAGAGTGGATTTCAACTCTTCAACCTCCCTGCACTCTGTGATGAGTTGGGTCACAGAGACCCCCCTACCACCTAATGTGCTGAGACTACCTCTGAGCCCGTTTTCCCTGCCAGCTTGGGACTTCAGTACCCTGTCTTGTTGAGCCAGACATGCTAGCCTGCTACAACACAGACCCAGGTCTGAACCACGTCCCCCAAAAGCTGCAGACTTAACTGAAAACAGCTTAAGAGGTGCTCCTGTCTCTCGCACTCAGATACCCAGTTCCCATTGGGATCCAAACCCCAAATAACTCATAAATTGTCCCCCTCTATAACACTGATAGAAAGAGATGCACAGCTGTTTGCTCCCCCAGGAATTAATTACTTACTTTGGGTTAATTTATAAGCAAAAGTGATTTTATTAAATACAAAAAGTAGGATTTAAGTGGTTCTAAGTAATAAAAGACAGAACAAAGTAAGTTACCAAGCAAAAATAAAACAAAAACATGCAAGTCTAAGCCTAATACATTAAGAAACTGATTACAGATAAATCTTACCCTCAGAGATGTTCCAATAAGCTTCTTTCACAGACAAGACTCCTTTCTAGTGTGGGCCCAATCCTTTCCCCTGGTACAGTCCTTGTTCCAGTTCAGGTGGTAGCTAGAGGATTTCTCATGACTGCAGCCTCCTTTGTTCTGTTCCATCCCCTCATATAGCTTTGACACAAGGCAGGAATCTTTTGTCTCCCTGGGTTCCCACCCCTCCTTGTAAATGGAAAAGCACCAGGTTTAAGATGGATTCCAGTACCAGGTGACATGGTCACGTGTTCTATGAGACCCCCAGCCTTCATTCTTCCCGGCCTGACTCACAGGAAGGTTAGCAAGTAAACAAAGCCATCTACAATCGTCCTGGGAGCCATCAAGATTCCAAACCACCATTAATGGACCACACTTGGCATAAGTTACAATAGGCCCTCAGAGTTATATTTCATATTTCTAGTTTCAGATACAAGAATGATACATTTATAGAAATAGGATGAACACACTCAGCAGATTATAAGCTTTGTAATGATACCTTACAAGAGACCTTTTGCATGAAGCATATTCCAGTTACATCATATTCACACTCATCAGCATATTTTTATAAAATCATATGGAGTGCAACATCACACACTCCTCTTGCATTAAGCCTGAATATCTGGACTCTGTGTATGAAGCTAACTTCAACCTTGAATAAGAATTACTTCAATGGGGATGCACTGGTGCAAATGAAAGGCAAATCTGTCCCTAGAACTGCAGTTTTCAAACAAAGGGCATTCTCTCGTACATGCCAAGACATACATGCAGGAAAACTGGATTTAATTATACTGTACTGGTTTTTCTTCATATTTTAATATATACAGGCCACTGGGGGAGGATAAAAACAGTTGTCTCAGAATGTAATAATGAATAAAGCCATGAGAGAATAAAAGATCTGAAGAATTTCTCATAAATATACAACCCTCAGGATCTGAACTTGCTGCTTACATTTTCAATATTATACAGACAGTTTCGCCACTAGGCTAAAGGAGTTTTTCAGCACAAGCTATTGGGCTTTATATGTGTTAAACTAGCTTCAGGAGGGTTTCCCTATTAATCCCTGAATGCAATATAAACATATTAAGTATTACAACTACAATTTAATTTAACAATCTAATATAAGGGCTAGAGTTAAAAAAAACCCTCTAGTTCATATGAAGAGCTCCATGCTCACAAAGTAATGCAAATTACTCTTTCCTCCAATAAGTGAGAAGAATAATAATAAGAATTTTACTATATTTTAGCTATACACTGCTCCAAAAATAGGGCACATGGTTAATTGTATGTAATGTTAGAGTAAATAGGGTTATACGTGTAACCCTTCTGTCAGGTGGAGCCAGCAGCAACAAGGGCTGGGTTCAGTATCTATGGGTTCCTTTTCAACAATACAACACAGAACCATCTCGAGTCCCCACCCTGTGACCTGGTACAATTACACACCATCCTTGGGTGCCTCTAAGAGGCAATACTTCCCCTCTCGCAAGTACAGAGTCTGAGTGTAG
Organism: Chelonia mydas; assembly: GCF_015237465.2. Classification (NCBI taxonomy): domain Eukaryota; kingdom Metazoa; phylum Chordata; order Testudines; family Cheloniidae; genus Chelonia; species Chelonia mydas. The sequence goes on along the minus strand of NC_057849.1, from coordinate 51,333,747 downwards.
CAAAAACTTTTAATGAAAGGATGGAAGTAACTCAGCATTAATTTGGGAAAACATTGCAACTAGGGTTCATAAACATAAACCATGAGCAAAAGACCCACCCCCAAGGAAGTTGGGCAGTGTCCTTTTCCCCTCAGGGTCTTAAGTCCAGCAACTGAAAAGTCCATTTAACATGTCTGTCTCTTCTCTGCACCCCATCACAGTTGCTGTCCTTGGCCAGTGCAGCCCCAGAGTTCAGAGGTTTATCTGCAGAGTCCACTTCCCATCCTAGGTGGAAGGGGAGGGGGTAAGGAGGCACCTTACACACTGCACTGCTCGGGCACTCACTCGTCACCCCAACGGCCGATTGCCATGTCTCTGTGGGGCTCCGCTCTGGCCCTCTCCACCAGCCTCCCTGCTGGCCATGCCTCTCCACAAGCCACCGACTCACCAAGATGTCTTCAGGGCCCCCCACTTAACACAGCTCTTGGTGATTTCACAGCTGTTAGTGGGGGAACCTCACTACTGGTACACACTGGGCAGTCACTTGCAATAGAGACACTGTCCCAAAGCAGACCTAATACTTAGACCTGGGTATCAGTGCTTTCAGCTCTGCAGCATATAACTAGACACTTAATTAAGTCTAAATTAGCTCTTTTATTATACCATGGAAAAAGAAACGGTCAAATGGTGTGTAGGGCCCTTAAACAAGGCCCAAACCACTAGGTATAAGTACCTGTCCCCACCCTCTCTCAACTCATTGGGCTTTGGAACCCATGTCCCCTGCCTAGCGAGTGCCGTTCAGTTGAAGATGAGTCCCTTCGTCGGGGTATGCCAGGTACAGTTCTGCTGCCCTTGGTTCACACAATAAGGATAACAACCCTTTATTACTCCTGTCCACTAACAAGGAGACTGGGGATCCAACACCAGACACAAGTGATCACTTGGGCAAGCAATCCCATCATGCTGAGCACCTAAATAGGGTGGGTGTGTCCATGCAAACGAGATCAGCTCCTGAAGTCCTTTTCCACAGCTTACCACTAGATGTCAGGGGAGACTCATTCAGACTCTGCTTATATCCCCCGCCCCGTCGAGAATTTGTCGTCCTGACAAATCACACTCCATATTATACCAAATTAATTAGTTCCCCCCCAAAGGGCCTCAGAAAACCCACTATGGCTTCCACAAGCCTGCGAACTAAGTGTATTGGTTCTTCACTAACCACCCAAGGTACATCATAAATTAACCACCTTACTGGCTTTATAACCCTGTCCCGCCAATTGAAAGTCAAACAAAGTTCAGGAGGATGTCTCAAAACACCTGCAGGAAGGGGACAGAAGGAGGAGTAGCTATGATATAAAGGTAAAGCTGATTGGCTGATCACCCACACAGGGAGCAGGCAGCTAGAAAGGTCAACCAATCAGAAAAGGTCAGAGAACTGAATATAAGGAGCCGGCTGGCAATCTAGAAGGTTGTGGTAGGAGAAGAGGCGAGAGAAGGAGAAGATCGTCGAGAAGCAGCAACAGACTAGGGAGATCGGAGAAAGAAGGAAAAGATCGGAAATTGGAGAGTGTGAAAGAGTGACAGAGCCGAAGGACCTAAAGAAGAGTCAGAGGAATTGAGAAAAGGAGTGTAAGTCTGATTTTTTGCTTATTTTAAGATGACCGCTTGTGTGTTTGCCTGTCAATAAAGCTGGATGCCCGCTGCTGAGTGAGAACTGCCCCATCCCATCCTGTAAGCAGCTGGCCACAGCTTGCAGAATGGTAATTGTTTCATGTTTGTTTCATGCTATATTGTAACACTGTTTTATCCATATGCAGCTGATACTTGTATGCTACATTGTAACACATCTAAGGTTATTGTATGATAGGCCTTATGCATATGTATAAAAAGTTCAGAATGTACCGATATTGCAATACTGTATTTATCTTAACAGTCTGTGTAGTCTCTTAAATGCATGATTTTTAAATAATCCAATGGTGCCTACCATACACAGTAATTTCTTTTCCTTTTCTTTTTCTGCTTTCTTAGATACACTGTAACCACTTAACTTTCTTCTAATAAATAAGATTCAGTTTTTAAAGCATTGCTGCTTGTATGCCTATTCTTGATCGGAGGGCTGTATCCGTGTCCTTTCAATGGTTAGAAGGACCCTTCCTGGTAAAATCTTGGCAATTCCCTTAGGGCGGGTCACTACCTTTCTCCCCAGTTGGACAGAATAAATTAACAAATCAATTTAGAATTATAGGCAGACCAATATTCAAGTCCCTTGGGTCCAAAATCTGGGATAACACTATGTACTGTCTTTATTTTCTCTGGCCCCACTTTGGGTTTAATCTTGTAGACTGGCAGATCTCCCATTTTTTCCACCACCAGGTAAGGTATTGCTTTCCATCTGTCAGCTATCTTGTGTTTGCCAGCAACACGCAAATTTGCCAGCAGAACTCTATCCCCCAGCTGGAGCATCTGCAAACGCACCCTAGCATCACACCGATGTTTGTTACTATCTGAGTTTTTCCAAGCTGCAGATGTAGCTAAGTGAAACGCATCCCGCAGCTTTTCTCTTAGTTGGGATACATACTGCTGATGAGTCTCATGACTATCTCCATCCTCTGATATGCCAAAGCACCAGTCTGTGGGTAATCTTGGTTCTCGCCCAAACATCAAGAGATATGGGGTGACTCCCATAGCATCATTCTTTGTGGTGTTGTAGGCATGCACCAAAAACTCAACATGCTGGCTCCAGATTGCCTTCTGTTCTGGCCATAAAGTCCCCAAAATATCTAACAGAGTTTAGAGGGTGTTAGAGTTCCTATCTCTCTGGCTGAGGATCCCCTTGAGGGTGATAAGGTGTTGCCCTAGACCTTTCAATTCCTGCTATTCTCAGCACCTCCTTCAGAAGGTGGCTCTCAAAGTCCCGCCCCTGGTTGGATTGTATCCGAGCTGGGAACCCATACTCTGAAAAATGTATCTCCCACAGCACTCGAGCGACGGTGGTGGCCCTCTGGTCACGTGTGGGATATGCCTGCACATACCATTTAAAATGGTCAGTCACTACTAAAATATCCCCAACATTCCTCTTGTCCACTTCTAAAGACAAGAAGTCAATACATACCAGCTCCAGAGGTTTGCTGCTGGTGATATTCTTCAGTATGCAGCTCTAGTTGGCAGAGTTTTCCGTTGAACACATTGAGCGCATGTCTCACATTTCCTGCGAACGTCTTCTGCCATCTGGGGCCAATAGAGCCTACTATGAATAAGTTGCAGGGTCCTCTCCATTCCTAAATGTCCAAAGTCATCATGCAGGGCCCTCATGGCCAGGGCTCTGTACTCGTTTGGTAGCACTAGTTGCGTTTGTTGCTTTTGTAAAGGGTCAGTGGTAATTCGGTGCAGCACTCCCTGAATCACTTTTAGTTTGTTCCATTCTCTCAATAGTAGTTTACTCTCAGGGTTAGGTGGGATAACCGTAGCGAAGTTTCACCCCTCCCTTTCGGCAAGTAGTATATCACAAATTTCAATATCTTGCAGCTGCGCTTCTTGCCAGTCAGCCGCATTGAGCCTGGGCAATGGAGATTGGTCCAACACAATATAATTCATTGAGGCAGATAACACGCTTTCAGGGAGCAGACCCAGAGCTTCTGCAACACACCCATGAAGGCTCTCATGGGCCTCTGGCTCTTGACGATGCACACTGTAAATAGCTCTCACTCCATCCATAGGTATCACAGCAACTTCCGATGCCTGCGGACGCCCGGACAATGCATCCGCATCTACACTGCTTCTCCCTGATTGGTACTGAATGCTGAACTCATAGCTCGCCAGGCAGCCACCCATCTCTGCCCTGCAGCACCCAACTTAGCACTTGTTAACACAAAAGTCAGTGGATTGTTGTCTGTCCACACTTGAAACTGAGCTCCATACAAGTAGTCTTGAAATTTCTCAGTGATGGCCCATTTCAAGGCCAAGAACTCCAGCTTGTGGATGGGGTAGCAAGTTTCAATATCGACAGCCTGCAGCTGCCAAAAGCTACAGGTTTACAGTTGCCTTCCATTTCCTGGTACAGGACTGCTAAACTAGCATCAGTATGCAGGATAAACGGCTTGCTTGGGTCAGCAAAGACTAGGACTGGAGTATGAGTTAGGCAATTCATTGATTTCCCAAAAAGCCCTTTCACATCTCTCATCCCCCCGTGGTCCAAATGTTTCTAAGGGGCCATAGTGTCTCTGCTTGGGAGGCTTTGGGGACCTCCCCTTATTCTTGGTCTTAGATTTGTTCTTGCTGGACTGGTACCCCCAAGATCATTCAGGGATTTTACAATGGTAGCATAGTTCTTCACAAATCTGTGGTAGTAGCCACTAAATCCAAGAAAGGTCATGAGTTCTCTGTAATTACTTGGACGTGGCCATGTAGTAAGGGCATCTGTTTTGGCAGGATCAGTACTCACACCCTCCTGAGACACAATGTGACCCCTGTACTTCACCGAGGTTCTGCAGAACTGGCATTTGTCAATTGAAAGCTTCAATCCATAGGCTTCCAACTGATCTAGAACTTTAAGTCTTTCTTCATGCTCTTCCAAGGTTCTTCCAAACACGATCAGGTCATCCAAATAAACTAACACTTTTAGTAAATTCATATCTCCCACGACTGTCTCCACAAGATGCTGAAACATAACAGGTGCTCCAGAAATCCCTTGGGGCATGTCCTCAAATTGATAAAACCCTAACGGAAGGATGAAGGCCATCTTCTCCTTATCTTCTTCTCCCAGTGGGATCTGGTAGTATCCACTTCAAAGATCCAACAGAGAACCACTGGCTCCTCAGCAAACCGTCCAAGGCATCTTGCACCTGAGTCATGGTGTATTGATCAACTACAGTGCGCCTGTTTAGGGTGGGGTAGTCGATACACATCTGGATTTTCCTGCTCTTCTTATGGACCACCACAATGGGAGAGGCATATGGGCTGTGGGACTCTGTAATGATACCATTCATGATCATCTCTTGAAGCTGATGCCGCATTTCTTCTATCTCAGAGAGAGCAATCTTCCTAGATCTCTCCCTGAAGGGTCGGGAGTCTTGTAACCGGATGTGGTGTTCCACTCCTTTTGCACATCCCACTTATGCAGTAAGACTACCTTGGATCTTTTGTAAAGCTTCTTCCTCAGGCAATCCTTCCACTCCTCAGACAGCGGTGAGTCTCCAAACTCAAACTTTGCAGGATCTATTGCCGGAACTTCAGCTTCACACTGGGGTCTCACGATGGTTTCAGGCTCAAAGAGGTCTGCTACCTTCTGCCCTTGTTTCACAACCCCATCATGGCTTGTTTCATTAGCAATCAGTATAATCATCTTTTCCTGGGCTTCAGCAGGTAGGGTTATGACTCCACTGGGAACCAGCAGTCCTTCAGGGAGCCCTCCCTCAACCGGCTGCTCTACCATTGCTAATGTTCCTTTACAGGCTTTTAGGCAGGTATTGATGACAATCACCTCCTTTTCCATCATTGCAGTCACCAGGAAGGGGGCCGTGCCCGCTCCCACTGGTGAATGAGACATGACCTTTTTAGTATCCTCAATTTTTCTGTAGGCTGCAGCACAAAGTGTGTGAATCACCAAGGTGTTCAGATATGGGTCCCCTGCTTGCTGTCTGCAGTAATCCGCGAGTACCTTAAAGAGACTGGAGTTGGTCCCTGTTAGCACGGACACATCAGAGACTCCTTTAGGGTCAGGGCATATCAAGAAACTTGCAAAAAATATCCTCCAAGCCCTCGGTTCTCCAAAGGGTGAGATCAAGGGCCTCTTGGCAGTCCTTCACACTGACCTCAGGATTACTGAGCTTCAGGGTGCGATTTACATCTAGTGTGGAATCCCTGAGACACTCTACTAGACATCTTCTCTTTTCAGCATCAGGTACTGCCCACTCCTGCAGCATTTCAGTGGTGTGTTCCAGCCAGGGTTCAAACCCTTCTTCCCCAGGTATTGGGATGGGACCCCCAGAAAATAACCTTAGTTTATGAGAGGGGCTTGATTCAGGGTGGGGCTGCACAACCTTTTCTAACACTTGCCCCAAAGCCTTTGCCCACTCATCAGGTGAGGGAGCTGCCCCCAGGCATGGGGCTCTTGGATCAAAGCCCAACAGACCCGGCATGTCATCCAAGGTCTTTCCCTCTTTCCCCAAGAAGGCTGACATTTTTCTTTTAAAACTCTACATCAGAGGCAGGAGCTGGTGGGGACTGGCTCCCAGTGGCTATTAGCTTTCACACGCCATCTTCCACTGCTATCTCACTTGGAACCTGTAAAAGGTCCACAGCCACTGGCAGCTCACAGTACTGTGAAAGCCTCCTCCTCCCTCATGAACACGCGCCCATGCATTTTGCACTTACTCAGGCAATCAGTGGCTTCCCTTAAAATAGATTTTATTGAGCTCTCATCAAATGCCTCTGGTACCCTGTTACCAGAAGACAGTTCTTAGGGTCAATATTCATCCCCTTGCATCAATCCTCTAACGTGTACAGCCATTATACAAACTGTAATTTCCCCCAAAATATAACAAAATGGTTTTCCCAATTTAATGGATCACTCAAGATGTGCTTGCGAGAGGAACTGACCCAGGTATCTCGGACAAGCCCCCACTTGTAACACTGACAGACCCCGGTCATCAGCAGATGGAATAGAACCTGGGGCCTCTTGAGCTTAGTGCATGAGCCTCTACTGTATGAGCTAAAAGCCAACTGGCTATTAGCACACTCTCTCTCTCTCTCGCTCGTCTCGGTGCCACTAGATGGGACAGAACACCACACGCAGGTGGTGTGTGGGTTACGTACACAGACAAAAAATTAAGCTGCCATACAATTTCAAGCTTTGCAGATCCTTCAGTTACTCAGATATGGTGACTGCAAAGAAGCAGCAGTGACTGGGCATCTCTGAGGAAAGGAAACAGACTTCTGACCACAAGACAGGTTGACCACCGAGTGAGGTAATATCATGGACACTTTGTTGAGGACCAAAGGATTTGTGATCACTGAACACTGCTGCAAGAAAAATGGCACAGGCCAGTGCAGGTGTTTGGAGAGCCAACCAGGCTGAGGAATATCAGGTTTGGTTACAATCACTCAGACGTTGATCCTGCAGAAGGTTGCACACATACTTAATTTATATACGTGAGTAGTTCCAATGACTTTAGGAGGTGCATAAGATTTATGTGTCTGCATGATGATGGCCTAATATTGTTTGATATAATGGTGAGATTAAAAATCAAGCAGCCCTAGAGATAATTGTATTTCACAGTGTGCCATTCTGACTATTCAAGGCTGAGCCATTTCTTAAAGCATGTTGGGGATAAATGATGAGACCATGGCTAATACCCAGGTGCATTCTTTACCCAGATGTTATAGCTTTCAATGAGATTTAATGAACTGCTGACCTTCAGTGTTTTACCTCCAGGAAAACTTCATAGCTTCATCTACAGGGGCTGATAGCAGCTTTCTTTCATTTATCTGCTACGTGGAAAGTCAATCCTGCAGACTAAGAAGCAGAGACATTGGGGAGCTATAGTGAAAAAATAAATTCAAAAAGCCCTCAGCTTATTGGGTAAAGGTAAAACAGGCTATGAGAGGGTGGCTGCTGAGTTAAAATTATTGAACAACACCGTAATATTTTTACTAATAAATTCAGGTTTCAAAACTCTGCACTGTGATTTACGAATGGAAGATACCTTGAGGATAATAGGGTGATAAGCCAACATGGATTTGTCAAAACAAATCATGCCAGACCAACCTAATTACTTTTCCTGACAGGGTTATTGGCCTAGGGTATGAGGGAAAAGCAGTAGGTGTGATATATCTTGATTTTAGTTAGGCTTTTGACACAGCTCCACTTAACATTCTCACAAGCAAATGAGGAAAATATGATCTACGTGAAATTACAACAAGCAGAGTCAGCCCTAGATGAAATGGTGCCCCAGGCGAGGAAAATCTTCAGTTCCTCCCCACCCCGACCCCATTTTGTTAAACTTTTGAATCTCTTATTTTTGATTGCATTTGTAGCCCATTTCATCTGGCTCTGACAACAACGTGGAGGCCCAACTGATTTAAAAAGTATACTCAAAGAATAGTTATCAATGGTTCATTATCAAACTGGGAGGACATATCTAGTGAGGTCCTGCAGGCGTCTAATCTGGGTCTGGTACTAATCAATATTTTCATGACTTAGATAATGGAGTGGAGAATATGCTTATAAAATGTATGGATGATAGGAAACTGGTAGGAGTTGCAAACACTTTGAAGGACAAGATTAGAATTTAAAATTACCCTGATTACTTGGAGAATTGGTCTGAAATCAACAAGATGAAATTCAACAAAGACAAGTGCAAACTACAACACTTAGGAAGGAAAAATCAAATACACAAATACAACGTGGGGAATAACTGGCTAAGAGGTAGTACAGCAGAACAAATATCTATAGTAGATTACAAATTTAATGCGTCGACAATGTGATGCAGTTGCAAAAAAGGTAATATTCTTCTGTGGGGTATTAACCAGAGTGTTGTATATAAAACACAGGAGATAATTTTTTCTTTTACCCAGAACTGGTGAAGTCTCAGCTGAAGTATTGTGTCTAGTTTTGAGCACCACACTTTAAGAAAAGATGTGGGCAAATTGGAGAGTCCAGAGGAGAGCTGCAACAATAATAAAAGGTTTAGAAAAGCTGACCTATGAGGAAAGGTTAAAAAACCAGGCATGTTTCGTCTTGGGAAAAGAAGACTGAGGAGAAGAACTTGGGAAAAGAAGACTGATAGTCTTCGGACATGGTGAGGGCTTGTTATAAAGAGGAGGTTGCTCAATTGTTCTGCACATCCACCCAAGGTAGGACAAGGAGCAATGGGCTTAATCTGCAGCAAGGGAGATGTAGGTTAGATATTAGGGAAAACTTTCCAACTATAAGAATAGTTAAATAAATTACCCAGGAGGGTTGTGGAGTCCCTGTTACTGGAGATTTTTAAGCACAGGTTAGACAAACACCTGTCAGGGTTGGTCCTGCCTCAATGCAGGGGGCTGGACTAGATGACTTCTTGAGATCCCTGCCAGCCTTACATTTCTATGGTTCAATGACTTACAGTACGGAACTACTTGTATACATACCTACCTGCCTGCCTGAAGCTAATACAGACTTAATCCTGCTTTCTGCTATGTTGATGCATAAAGTGGAGGGAAGAAAGTGTAGTGTGCAGCACAGAAGTACCCTTGGTGCCAGAAGTATGATGGTACCAAAGCCAGTTAATATTCCAGCTCTAAGAAGGGTCTAAAGCAGGGGCTGACAGGGAAGGCAATGTGCCTCTCTGAGCTTGGAGCTCCTGACATCTAGTTTGGCCCCCAGGGCAGGTTAGATGCCCTGACTTGTGTCACAGCCGCAATGGCCCCTGTGGTTGTTCCAGCAGCTGTGGATAGCCAGGGTGTAGAAAGGCCTTCGCTTGCCTCTTCCCCCCCAGCCCAGCCTGCCCCACAACATGCCCCTGACATGCTTCATACTCTGGGCTCCTGTAGGGGTTGTGTAGGGCTGACTACACCAATCTTTTGATTTCAGTGTGGTTTTATGTGGCTTAAGATACTGCACAATGGCTGAATCCAGTCCTAAGTAGTCTCATTGCTTCCTTGCACTCCCATTGGTCTGTCTGTATCCATCTGTTGTCTCGTCTTATACGGAAGCAATATACATGAGAGAGCCTATTGTCTGCATAGCTCTGCTGGCATAGCTGCCTAGTATAGACGCTGAGTATGCTGGCAGAAGCTCACCTCCTGCTTAGGCAGATTGAAGCGTGCAGCATCCAGCAATTCTCACAGAGCACTTTTCAAATCTGGCTATATCATTCAGATGCGTAAATAGGAGCCAAGTTCCTCTGAAAATCTGGCCAATAATTCTGGCGTTGCTCAAAAATAATGAGAGCACTGCCATCTAGCTATGCAGCAATATTATATCTCCAGTCAAACTCTGCTATGTGCAGAGTTAAGGCTCTGGTTTGGAAAAAATAACTATACAAACTCAAACTATATTTGTTTATTACAAAAGGGTCAAATACCATATATGGAAGATGATTTTGACAGATGACTCAAAAGGTCAGAAGCGTAATGCTAGAGCTGGCTAAGCTATTCTTCATGAACAATTTATTCTACAAATTTAGGGCCTTATCCTGCCAAGTTTTATGTTTGTGCCTCCAATTTTAAAGGCACTACTGACGACTGTAAAGTTACAGGCATATGTGTTTGCAAGTTGGAGCCATAGCCCTTTTTTCTGTTCCAGATTTGTCCCCAAACTGATTAGTATTTTTGCAAAGGGGCTTGTTTGAAATTGTTTAATAATTTTAGTAATATATTTGCACTGTGGGTAGTTGAGAAAGTGACGGCAGTGTAATATTCAATTGATTATTCAATATTTAGAATTCACTCTTTGAGCTTTATCACTGGCCACCTAAGTCATGTGGTATAGTGCTAGTTACCTTATTGGCTGACCTAACCTTTAAATCTGGATGTCCTCCTCTGCCTGAATCTCTCCTAGAAGCCTGAAAATCTTTTTCTGTGATCATTGCTTCAGAGTTAACAAAACGTTGATTATATGAACTTTCACAAACAACTAATCATGAAGAAAAATGAACAAGCTGATTCAAACCCCAGTTTCTAATTCAACCAACTATTCCTGAATCATCTAGCCAGCTCTGCAGAATACCTTAGTTTCTAGGAAGAGATATCAATTCAAAAAGAATGGCTCCATGCAAAAAGTCTACTGTAGTCAGGGTTTAATATTTCCTACAATTCTTGCCACTATAGAAGTAGCTGGGAAATTACTCCATGCTACACAATCAGTTCAGAATCAAACACAAAATGGAGTTCAAGAAAGAAAGGAACCTAAATCCTAAGCTAGGGTTGAGGAGTGCTCAGGTGTACGTATGTGTGTGTGCACAAAGGAGGTTTTAATTCTCTTCTATCCAGGAGCCAGTCCAGCACTCAAGAGTAAATTACAGTAGTTTGAGGGCAATTTACAATGGAACCAGATCCAAGGAACACAATTCAATATGAACAGAGGCATTGTCATGCTTGCTACAGAAAGTCCCAGCAAATATAAATGTCCCTGCAAACATGTTCATCTCACTGAAGCGTTGCAACAGTTTTGTGCAACTGGTTTTTCTACATTTAAATATGGCTGGGAGGTGGAAGGAAGAACTGTTCTCTTTTACCTTGCTATTTAAAAGCAGGCTTCACTCAACACTTTACAGTCCATGGTGTATTTTTAATTAAGGAACCCGATTATTCTATGTATGGATTCTTTCTTGTTTACCATTTAGCTCAGCCAATGTGACATAATCCTAATTCCACAAGGAAATCCTTGCTCAGAAATGTTTCTTTTTAAATTAGTTTATAAAAGTTTCCCTGTGCTAAAGCTTTATCTGAGTATTGTGGCTCTGTGGGTTAGGGCACTGAGCACAGGACAACAAGCAAGGAATCCTGGCATTCTAATCTTGTCTCTATTGATGTCTCACTCTGTGGCCAAGGTCAAGTCACTTATCTTCTCTTTCTCAGTTTCACCATGGGTAGAGAGCACATGCTCATTTAGGTCAAAGGGTCGCTGTGAGAATTAGTTAATGCTGTACAGCAATTAACCACATTAAATATTTTGTTTAGACTTGGCTTTTGATTCTCAAATCTAATACTAATAAATATTCACAAGGTACCTTTTCTAAGAAATTGCCACTGAAATGGAATTGAAAGTGTGGTCTGGTCAATATAATACTTGGGACTGCCAAAGCACCTTTTTCAGGCTCTCAAAATGCTTTAGAAAAAATAAATCAAGCCTCACAGCATCCCTTTGAGGTTGGTAATTACTGTTGTCTCATTTTACAGATGGGGAAGTAGACACTCACATACTGCTCTGATGGCGATGGTATAAACACCTACAGAGAGATTCACACACAGAGAAAGAAGAAATCTTGCTAAGTGCTTTTGGCTGTTATTGTCATGTGGATTGTCCCCTTTTCATTGGTGAACTCTTTTGAACTCTTCCCTCCTCATCAGCTTTGGGGTGGAGACCCGTCCTATTTCTTTTGGGGAGGCAGGTATTCCCCCAGAAATCACTCCAACGTACAGCTGGTCAAGAATTTTCCAACAAAACAGTTTTTCGTCAAAAAATATTGATTAATCGAAACCAAACTGTTTTGCAGAAACATATTGGTTTCAACAAACTTTCGACAAAACACTGGCAGGGTTCTGTTAGAATCCTGCCTGGTTTCCTGCCAGCTCACCTGGCAGGCTGTAGGGAAGTTCAGGTTTCCAGGGTCTGCAGCTCTAGGGTAGTCCCATTGGGTGGACCGTCTCCAAGTCAGGGCCCCAGAGCTCCAAGGCTGTAGAGCCTGGAAACCCTGAGAACCCTGACTCAGTCCAGGGCTTCCAGGCTCCCCGCTGCACAGTGGGCAGCCTGGGAGAACCAGCTCTAGCTGGGGCTTCCAGGGCCTAGGCTGTTATCTCCTCTGATTGTTGCCAAGCTGCTTCTGTGCTCCAAGTGTTGATATTGTGGATCCCCATGTTGGCTAGAGGGCTCTGATCCATCCCCAGTCTGGCCCAAAGTGTTGAGCTTGGGTAATCAAAACTGAGTATGTGAGTGGCACCCTTGGGCTCCATCAGTCTTTTGTGACCCAGTCACCTGAACAGCCTTCTCCTTAAAGTCTCTACTCTCAATATGTGGGTATTGGGCCTGAAGGAAGTACAATTTCTGAAAACCAGAAGGGCCACAGGCCCCTTCGGGCAATTGCCCAGCCAACTGCTGTTCCAGGCCAGGAGGAAATTTGCCCACCCTGTGCTTGGAGGTCAGTTGGAAGCTGGGGGCAAACTCATTCAGCATGTTGGTGGCTTTCTGAGTCAGAGAATAAAATTTTTCCATCTGTTCATGGGGAGTCTGAGGCCCAACAATTTCTCTCACATGCTTAAAAATCCTGAAGAGGTGTCCTTTTGGTCCCCTGTTCTTTGCAATAAATTCTCATCTCAAACCTGACAAACTCACTACATCAAATACATTGCTTACAGGGTATTGTCCATAAAGGGTAACATGTAAGGTCTCTATTGAAAGCTTGAGACTTACTGATATTCCTAATTATGGTGTGATGTGTGCATGGGTAATATTTAAGGAATAATGTAACTGTTGAAGTTTATGCCTGTACTTGGGGCCTGACTTGATATGAGAAATTAATACATGGGGGAGGCCTCATTCTTTGTAAGACATGATTAGGGAGGTAAATGAATCGGGCTGAAAACAGGACATCTGTGCTAAATCAGATAAGTAAATAGGTCAGTAGGCTAAAAAGACAGAATGTCTGAGCCAGCTAAGATAAGAGGGAGAACACCCAGGGAACTATTGACTACGAACTAGATAACAAGGGACAAAATAAGTTAGAAATATAGAGATGAGATAAAGAAGTCAAAATATGGACAGCATGTGGACAAAGCATGCAGTACAGGGATTGGTTCCTGCTAAGTAACCAAGCCAATCCTAAAATGTATGATACAATGTACAGTGAATGCAATGAGTTGTGTAAATGTATATAAAGAGTGTTTCTGTATAACTCTGGAGCTATGACTTACCTGCATCCATCCCCCCTATATTTGAGTCTGATCAACACAGCGTAGCATTGCTGTATGCAAAATAAAGATACCAGAGTGACAAAGTCAGGAATCAAACTCAGCTCTTGGGAAGTTGAGTAGAAAGAGGTCTCAGAGTGAATCCCAACAATGACCATATAGTCTTTAAGGTTAAAAGGAGTCACCAGGGAGTGATATGATTTGGTGACAACCTGTCCATGCAGGAGGGAGCTGCCACCCTCTCTGTTTAGCCAGTGAGATAATGCAAGGCTCAGTTGTCTACCATTGCTCCAACACAGAACAGTCAATGGTAAATCATCAAAGACAAATGCAAAGAATCAAACGACTTGGAGGTAAAAAAAGGACAATTACAACAGACAGGGGATAGCCATATCTATGAATAGACACAGAATGGGGAGAGGCACTCTGGATCCAATCACCGAGAAAACATCTTGTAAAGCAGGTATTTTTCATGCACAATTGGGGCCTGGTTCCTACGAAGCCAACCAGCTTTGCAATGGACTGAACTTTGGAGGAAAACCTACTTTATTAGATAGGAAAGGTAACTATTGAGAAGTATAGGCCTTAGTCCACAGTTAATAATTTTGTTTTGTATTGCAACCATTTGTTTCTATCACTCTCTGTTGTTTCTAGTGGAATCTCTATTCTTTCTTAAATAAACCTTCTTTTGTATCATTGTATCACAAGTGCTTTGTGTTATATAGGAGCGGTGGTTTAAGGTAAAACTGCTAAATTGAAGTACACTGTTCCTTTGGGAAGAGGATCTGGGATTTCTGTGATTAGCCAGTGTCAGGGGCTGGATATCACAGGGAAGTGCTTCAGAAGGACTCAGGTGCATCTCGTTAATCTGCCAGGCAAAGACAGGGCTGGCATAGACCAGAGGAGAGTGCTTGAGTGGCTGAGAGGCTGGTGGTTTTAGGGAGCTAACACCCAGTTACCACAGGCAGGAGTCCCCACAAAATAATTCACAGTCCTGGGTACCCCAAAAACCATCACACCTACCCACAGGGAAAGTTTCATCCTAACCTGTGCAGCTAGTGGTTGGCTTATTCTCCGAATAATGAGGGTTTTAGAATACTATTACCCACAAAAAGGGCTTTGCCTCAAACAAAAAACCCTAAACAGAACTCCCAAATTCAGGGATCCAGCCTGCTTCCTACAAACAGTAAGAAAAATAAAAATTCCCTTATTCCCTCTTCATTACACTGCTAAAAACAACCCAACAGTGTTCCTGCTTAGTTCTTGTTTATGATATTTCAGGAGACACTAAGCCTGCCAACACCATTTCTGTAACAGCATAGCCAGGATGTTGTGAATGTCAGAGTGAGCTTGTGTGCACGCACACACAGTTGAATCAATGTTAGTAAGAGCACTGCTGTTGGCAGAGACAACAGAAACTAATATGCCTAACTCAACTTATCACTAATGCTGAAGCTTTTAAAGTCAGTCATAAACAATAGAAATAAAATAACAATACCCTATGTCACTGGGACTTTGCATACTGTTCAGTTTTATTTTCTAGTGGCTGACTGATGGGGGCATGAATCAGCTAGAATAAGCCAGAAGACAAAGTGCTGATATTTCATGGTCTCAACAAAGGCAGCTTATGGTGAAATGAAGTCAGCATGCAGACTCATTTCTCCCAACAATTAAGAGTGTGAAATAAGCAGTTTTTAATTATAGCTATCGTGTGAGACACTGCTTTCCAGGGGTCTGACGCTGCAGCTTTCTCTCATCTGCGTAGTCCCACTGAAGTTAATAGGACAACATGCATAATTAAGGATTGCTCTCATGACTAAGGATTGTAGGATTCGCCTCCAAGCATGTAAAGTGTAAAGAACTTGTCTTATGAAAGGAGACTTAAGGAGCTTGGCTTGTTTAGCCTAACTAAAAGAAGGTTGAGGGGAGATATGATTGCTCTCTATAAATATATCAGAGGGATAAATACCGGAGAGGGAGAGGAATTATTTAAGCTCAGTACCAATGTGGACACAAGAACAAATGGATATAAACTGGTCATTGGGAAGTTTAGACTTGAAATAAGATGAAGGTTTCTAACCATCAGAGGAGTGAAGTTTTGGAATAGCCTTCCAAGGGAAGCAGTGGGGGCAAAAGATCTATCGGGCTTTAAGATTAAACTCAATAAGTTTATGGAGGAGATGGTATGATGGGATAACATGGTTTTGGTTAATTAATTGATCTTTAAATATTCATGGTAAATAGGCCTAATGGCCTGTGATGGGATATTATATAGGGTGGGATCTGAGTTACCCAGGAAAGAATTTTCTGTAGTATCTGGCTGGTGAATCTTGCCCATATGCTCAGGGTTTAGCTGATCACCATATTTGGGGTCGGGAAGGAATTTTCCTCTAGGGCAGATTGGAAGAAGCCCTGGAGGTTTTTCGCCTTCCTCTGTAGCATGGGACACGGGTCACTTGCTGGAGGATTCTCTGCTCCTTGAAGTCTTTAAACCACGATTTGAGGACTTCAATAGCTCAGACATAGGTGAGAGGTTTTTTGCAGGAGTGGGTGGGTGAGATTCTGTGGCCTGCGTTGTGCAGGAGGTCGGACTAGATGATCATAATGGTCCCTTCTGACCTTAGTATCTATGAATCTATGAAACTTTCCCCTAGAAGTTCTCTCTTTTCTGACACATTAGTCTGACACATTGTTAGAACAAAAGGAAATGAACTTTAACACCTTAGCTTGTTTGTTGCACTTTTCTTCAATCTAATTGCCCCTCAAGTCAGCTCTTCAGATTACTGAAAATATAATTTTTCAGTAGGATCTACTGGTTAATGCAGGAGAAGGGAAATCAAAACTCCTCAGTTCTGTATACTGGCTTGCTGCATCACCTAAAGTAAGTCATTTCACCTCTGGGCCTCTGTGAGTATGTCTACACTGCAATTAGACACCTGCGGCTGGCCTGTGCCAGCTCACTTGGGCTCACGGGGCTCTGGATAAGGGGCTGTTTAATAGACATTCAGGCTTGGGCTGGAGGCCAGGCCCAAGGACCCTGTGAGATGGGAGCTTGGGCTGCAGCCTGAGCTGGAACATTTACAGTGCAATTAAACAGCCTCGAGCCCCGAAAGCCCAAGTTGGCACGGGCCAGCCACAGGTGTCTAACTGAAGTGTAGGCATACCCTGTTTCCCCACCTCGCCCTACAATGGGAAGGATTGTTGCGAGGCTTAATTACAGTTTGTAAAGGGCTTTGAGATCCTTGAATGAAAGACATATTGTATTATATGTGCAAAGTATTATTGTTACTATCATCTACAATACCTTACCAACAAAGGGCCAGATTCTGATCTCATTTCAGGGGTGTCAGTTTGGAATAATTCTATTGAATTTGATGGAATTAATCTGAATTTACACTGGTGGAACCAAGTATAGAATATGGAGCATTCTTGGACTGCTGCTTCCCTCTTCTGTTTTTCACCATTCAGAAACATACTATCGTTTTTATGAGTCAACCATTATTTGGCCAGTAAGCAGGGGAAGACATAATCTCCACAATAGGCCTCCACCACCGAGTAGGAGTGCAAAGTCTTGAGATTGCTTTGGCTTTTTCTGCTACAGCCCAGTTTTCTGACAAGAAAATGCTTAGTTAGTTTTTAATAAAGTAGCCTCACTTCCAATTGCCACACAGGTGCACAGTATAATACTCCATTAGCATTTTAATTTCTGTCACTCCTGAACTAAGTAAGAAGCACCCTGCTGCTGTAATCAAGATGTGTAACTAAACACAGTTCAGCGATGTTCAGCCTTGCTGTGGCATATCGCTACAGGGACCTGTCTATCTGTAAAGAGGGACAAGAGAATATTTCTCCTGCAGCTGGTTTTTAAAGAGCCCAGCATTTTCCTGGCAGAATGCTTATTGGACCAGAGCTGTACAAATAACTGATTTTTTTGGTTCGTTGGTAGTGCCAAAAATAGAAAAAAAATCTGAATTTTTAGCTCATCGAAAATTCTGAAAAAAAAATCCATTTCAGGTTGACAGAAACATTTCATGTGACCCAGAACAAAATGTTTTATTTTGATTTCACAAATTTTTATCCTTTTTTTAGATAAAAGCAGGAAATCGGAAACAAGGGGCTAGATTCAAAAGGGGACTTAGGTGCCATTCACAAAACTGAGGAGTCAGTGGGCCAAAGGGCGAGAGAGTTAGAATTACTAAACAGCCTGGTGGATAGGGCACTCACTTGGAGGGGGGCATGCCCAGTTTCCAGTTCTTGCTTCAATTAATTATTCATACAAACTAGAACAGCTTCTACATGGGAAATTTGAGAGAGACCTACCCCAAGATAGCCAATAGCCAGGTGGTTAAGACACTCATCTAGGGAAGAGGGAAAACCTACTTTCAAGTCCCTGCATTAGACTGGGGACTCCCACCTGATTTTCCCACATCCAAGGTAAGCACCTAACCACTGGACTGTTGGGTATTGTAGGGGAGGCACAACCTCCTAGGTTTTGTGAATGGCATCTAAATCCTGTTGTGAATCTAGTCGGAACAATCAAAATATTTCACTTAAAAATGTTACAATGCACCATTTTGACATTTGTGATTTTATTTCTTTATTTACTGAAACAGGACCCCAAAATTGCCAGGAATTCTCAAAATGGTTCAGTTGACCTGAATCTGCATTTTTTGGTGAAAAAAAAGTTTCAGATAAAATAGTTGTCCAGCTCTAGTTCTGGACACTGTTGTTATGGGAGCTCATGACTTCTGTTACATACAACTGAGCTATCGAGTTGAACTTCCAGCCAGTCTAATCTAATTGATCAGCTATCTGTGTCTGGTATTTCTAAGGCATCTATCTCTGTGACAGTGAGGCTCCTATAACATGTTGAATAGCTCCACTTACTCAGTGCTTAATTTGTGCCAGGGCTTGCCAGGGCTGAGCCCTGGCACCTCTAGACTTGGCATTCATAGCCCCAGCACCTCTGAACCTCTGAGCTGCATCGGTTATGAAAGTAAAAAGAACTGCTTGAGCCCCAGCATCTAATTGCTTAAGCTCCGGCACCTCTTTCATTACAAATTAAGCACTGCAATTACTTTGTCCACACTTACAATGTGCCTCTCAATTGTCACTCAATTTTAGACTGGTCCTGTGGTATCTCACTTTCACTGCTCTGAATTATTGACAACAGGAATGCTGAAATTGAGGTGACAGAAAATGCGCCCAATTCCCTCCTACCTTGCCCCTTGTGTAATCATTTACACTTGTCCAAAGTGAATGTAAACTCACCTGTCAGGGTTCCCTCCCCACTCTGAACTCTAAGATACAGATGTGGGGACCCGCATGAAAGACCCCCTAAGCTTATTTCTACCAGCTTAGGTTAAAACTTCCCCAAAGCACAAATTCTTTGCCCTTGGACGGTACGCTGCCACCACCAAGTGATTTAAGAAAGAATCAGGGAAAGGACCACTTGGAGTTCCTATTCCCCCAAAATATTCCCCCAAGCCCTTACACCCCCTTTCCTGGGGAGGCTTGAGAATAATATCCTAACCAATTGGTTACAAAGTGATCACACACCCAAACCCCTGGGTCTTAGGACAACAGAGAAATCAGTCAGGTTCTTTAAAAGAACGATTTTATTTAAAAAAAAGGTAAAAATCACCTCTGTAAAATCAGGATGGAAAATAACTTTACAGGGTAACAAAGAGATTTACAAAACACAGCAGAACTTCCTCTAGGCTTAGTTTCAAAGTTACAAAAAAAGAGGAATAAACCTCCCTCCAGCAAAGGAAAAATTCACAAGCAAAGCAAAACAAAAGATAATCTAACACACCTTGCCTGGCTTTTACTTACAATTTTTGTAATATGAGAGACTTTTAGGATGGTTTATAAGAGAAGGAGTTTTCTGACCTGGTGCTTCTCTGTTTCCCAAGAGAACACACACAACAAAGCCTCCCCCAATATTTGAAAGTATCTTCTTTCCCCACTGGTCCTTTTGGTCAGGTGCCAACCAGATTATTTGAGCTTCTTAACCCCTTACAGGTAAGGAGGAATTCTAGGATACCCTTAACCCATCTCAGAAAGCCAGCATTTAACATTCACTTTGCTCACGGGTGAATGATTACTCAAAGTGCAAAGCAGTGGAGAATCAGGCCCAAGATGGCTGCAGCCTGACAACCAGCCATATGCAATTCACAACTAGTATACGTAGGGAGATTCTAGACAAGGAACAGCCTCTTCTCAGAGGTCAGATAATATACCTTTAAATGCAAGTTGCGGGAGTGCAGTACAATAAAAGAGATGTCCTTTTGGAAGCCAGCTGCCAGTTTCCAAATGTCATGCTCTGTCCAACTTTCTAAAATGTTTGATAAGTTATCCTTACTTGTAGTCTGAGCCTATCAACTTGGAGCATATAAACTTAAGATCGTTCTTGCATACTTAGCAAACTGCCTCTTCATTCTAAGTTCAACAAGAATAAGGCTGGGAAAAATTGCTAAGCAGATGTTCTTGCAATCTCCTCACTTTGCTTTAGGACAGATCTGTGTTTACTCATTACCTATAACATGCAAGGCCTAACTACATATACACACCGCTGCATTGGCAGAGTTCTGATGGCTTATAAAACATAGAAGACAGTGAGGGCCATTAACGGACTTACAAACTTCTTAAAGGGTTACTACCCAATTCCTATATACTCAAGAAGCAGCATGATTAATATGGTGGTATAAAATTACTTTATGTGGCAGTGTACACTAAAGTCACTTGGAAATCCAGTTTGGGAAACCAAGACATATTTTATTCTATGAATGACATTTCAGTGAATTTGGACACATTTTAGTCTACAGTTCATTCAGAAAAGTATAAATTGGTCTACCAAAAACATAACTAAAAACTCATGAGAGAGTTGGGGGAAAAACAACTTTCTCAGTAAAACACAGGTAAAAATGGATTGAAATAATTAAAGTTGAGGATCATGGTAAATTGTGTAACTGGAAGTGGTGGTGGTGATGATGATTGATAAAAACAGATTACTTTGGGAATGTTTTTACAAGGTGGTGAGCTCCAGGAAAGCATTGAGGACTCTCAATTAACCAACCCTAGTCCCTCCATTATCAGCCTTTCTTGGAAACTCTCCACAGGCAGCCTCTTAGCACTGATCAGGCACCAAGGAGAAAAGTGGGCCAGTACCTAACCACTTAAACATGACAAGACTTGGCCTATCTTTTCTGCTTCTGGCTCAGAGTATATGTTTATTCTTATCTGCCACTAGATGGCAAACTTTCTACATATTAACTACTCTCTTTCTCTCACACACACACACACACACACACTCACACAAAATATAGGTGGCAAGTGCCACCTCTATTTAAGGCTCCCTAATACCTTCTATGATAAGACTGTTTTCAGTTGCTTATAACTTTGCCAAACTTAAACCATTTGGGATAAACTTTCCTATACTGGGTTCCGTTGCAGGATTTGTTTTGTTTTTGTTTTTTTAAGTTTCAGCAAAAATGGTGCAACTGTTTCTGAAAACAAGAATGTGGGAGATTCTGTTTGTTCATATTAAAAATTTTGTACAACTGATTCACTGAGAAACTCTGGCACCTCCAGGCTTTAAAGCAGGTGTTTGACATTCAGTAGAGGGGTCATTGTTATACTAGGAATGTGCTTTCTGTTATTCCCTTGAAAATCCACCCAAATCTGGCTAAGTGTAAAGAAGTACAGAGGAGAGGGTGAAAGTGTCCACAAGGGCAGAGGGAGGAGGCCACTGTCCATGAGGTGGACAGGCAGTGGAAATGGGGAGATCATTGAGGTGTCAAGGCCCTAGATGGCAGGGGAAAAGGAGGACAAGTCTCATTAGTACACTCTGAAATTAGTACAGTGGGGCATTCAGGGAGGTTACAGGGCAATGGTTATCAGCGCAAGGGCCAGTGCTTAGAGAGAAGATCAGGAAACAGGGTCCAGGGGAGAAGCAAAAAACAGTGATCAGGGTTGGCAGGTAATATTGCTGTGCTGAAAGCTGAGGAGCGGCTTGACAGTGCCCATAAGTGCCTCATGAGCATGGAAGGGTGTCGGGGAGAGTGTGGCTCTTCCATTTGCCAGGAAACAGGAGCACTGAAAACCCCCATTCCTCTGTGTGCATTTTGTGTACGGTTGAGGTAGAACTTTCCCTCCCCAAAAGAGTTGAACACATTTCTAGACAGACTAAAAAAGAATTGAGACATTTTAAAAATATCATGATTTTAAGCCAATCTCATAATTGTTGTGGAGTCTACAGATTAATTTGTGAACTCCCAAGATCAGCAATAATTCGTTTATAGTGAAATTGTCCAATGCAAAATATTGACTTCACTTTATAGGGTTTTAGGGTTAGGGTTGCTACCTATCTTGGTATCTCCAAGATTGTCTAATTTTTAACAGCTCCACAAGTGGGATTTGTGAAATGTTCATGAGTCCTGAGATAATTTTTGGGGGCATGGGACACACTGCAAAATATCTTTGTCACAGTCTGGCCCAGTCCTGCTCCCTGGATGGACACTTGTCTGTTGTGACAGGATCCAACTGCCGAATCCCACATGCTTCTTAGCTCCCTGTATCTGGATAATGACTGATCACTGTTCCTAGCTCTGGATCTTTCAGGTGCTCTCATGTGTCTGATGCCTGTAGTCCTGCGACCTAGACCTCAGAACCAGTATCCCTGCCCTTCTGAGCCACCATTTGATTAGACATGTTCATCTGGAGTACACCTGGCTGTGTGAGCTTTGGGCTTCTAGTTTAACCCCTTTAGGGACAAGATGGCAGTAAAACAAGGAACCACAGGATTAGCATAGGAATTTCTTAAATACACACACTTTGCTCTTAAAAACCACTAGAGAGCTACAGATCTTAGGAAAACAACATACTGCTGAATGCAATTCCTCTCTGTTTTCACTACTTCTGTGAGTCTTGAGTTGGTCCAATTCATGTAGGCCATACAACCCTTCTAGCCTTCTTGGCCTACCCATCCTGCTTCTGGAAATTAAATAGCCTTCCTTGGCATAGAAAGCATTTCTATTTTAAAAACAGATTCTGACACCTTTCTTTTCCCTGCACTTCCATTGTGGAATTTCCAAGCTCTAACCTACCCTGAGCTTTTGTGCAGAGAATTGTTCAAAATCAATGGCCCTTATGGTAGAAAACCTATTATCCCACAGGGGTAGAACCATTCAGTGTTCTGGTCTTGACTGGTCTGACACAGCTTCTGACATAGTCTGTCCACTAGCTATAAAGTTCCTGCTACAGAATGAATGCACAAAGCCACACTAAAGATTATATTAAAAATGGAAGTTGAAATACATGGCATTTACAAATCTAAATGGAATTCATAAGTTGACAAGAGACAAATTGTAATGATCGTGTAGACAGCCCTCCACCAATAGATGGTGTACTATCTTTATCTTAGTGCTGTTATCTGATTGGGGAAAGTCTTGCCTGTGGTGCTGGAATTATTCCAATAAATCCCTGTGATTTCTATAAGCAAGTATTACAATATCCCCCATAGTGTCACAATCACCACATTATGTTGTAGTGCCATGAAAATTTCTTGTATGGCACTATTCTGACACAGTGCCCTTGTGTTGTGCTAAGATTGATGTTTGACACAGCAGGATGACCTCTCTGACTGTTCTGTGTCACAGTGTTCAACTACCCTGATCTGAGGAGATGATGGCTAGGGTGACCAGACAGCAAATGTGAAAAATTGAGAGAGGGGGAGGTGTGTGGGTAATAGGAGCCTATATAAGAAAAAAAACCATAAAATCGGGACTGTCCCTATAAAATTGGGACATCTGGTCACTCTAATGATGGCTGAAATTTGTCCCTTTGAACAAAATTCACTGAAGTTGATACCTGCTTAGTTACCTAGCACAGAAAATTTCACAGGAAGTTTCACAATCACAAATGCGGGCGTGTGAAGTATCAGATATAACCACAAACAAGGCTACGCTTGTGTATCACTTCCTTGCACAGATTCAACATGTGAACCCCAACAATCCCTCCCAGCCTTTCAACAGAACCTGCAATAACGTCTCAGTACCACACGGCTACGTCACCACACAACTCTGTCGTCTCCTCTTGTGACGACATCTGGTTGTCCTGTGATGTCATTGCAGCAGGAACACCATGCCCTGCGGTTGTGACGCAGTGATGTCACAGAGCATTGTGATGTCGTGCCAGACGATAACATATGCACGCCGCAGCCCGGGCTCGCCCGCCAGACCCCGATGGCGACCACGCTCGTGACCGCCCGGGCTCGCGCCGCGGCGGTGCAGCCTCGCTCCGGGCTGGGGGGCGCCGCGCCTGCAGAGGGCGCGCCCTGCTCAGGCGCCCAAAAGCCTCGGCGTGAGGGACGGGAGCAGCTGACAGGCGGTGACGTGATTCGCAGGGCAGCTGGGATCGCGGAGACAGTGGCGCAGAGGGAGCAGGTTGCTGGCGGGCGGCTCCAGTTCCGTGAGTGCCGGGTTCGGGCGGGCCTGGGTTCGGCTGGGCCAGGGGCGAGCCCGCCTGTGGGTGGGAGCGGGGTGAAGGGGCCCTGCCCCCCCCCCCACGTCTGGCTAGGGGGACTCCCTTGTGTTGTGGGGCTGGTGGGGTGTTAGCTCCTCCCACCCCGTGTCGTTCTCTGTCAGCTGTGGGGCTCATCCCTGGGCAGACCCGGCATTTGTTTGTGGGAGGTGGTTTCTAGCTGAGACCCCAGTGGAGCTGGGGGTCACCCCCCCCATACACACGCACACATTTGTGAGGCTGGAGTTGGGAGCCCCTAGGTGCCATTGTGGTCACGGACCAGCTCCCTCCTGCCGGCTTGTCGCCTCCTGCCAGCCCCAGTACACACGGATGATCCTTGGAAGTGGTAGACCCAGCCAGAGGCTTGTGGCGGTGGTCACCTATTTTGTAAACACCAGGACGACAAACTGGTACCTGAGTCTACCTGAGGGGGTGTTCTCAGTTCGCATTTCTGTACCCCACGCACCACAAAACAAATCTGCAAGTCACTTTATTAACTGACATTGCCAACGTTTTTATTGACTTGAAACGCAGAACAAAAAAGTTAATAAAACCAGATTATAGATAAAGAAGCCCCAGAGTACAGGAAAATTTAAAGTAACTTTGAAGTTCTGCAGTTTCTGTTTGTTCACACAGGTTCATTTTTAGCTTTTTCACCCATTCCCAAAAGGTCTGTAAATACAACTGACATGTTTAAAAGTACCTGTATGATTTGGAAATTTATACCAGAATAAGGAAACAATCTTGCAGTTTTACTTACACAGCACAAGTCTTAAATTCCCCTCTAATACTGATCCCTTGTTTTGGCTTAAGTGACTTTGCCAGACCCTTCTCCTAAGTGTCCCCACAGGAGACTGTGATTCTTTGAGACTGCAGAAAGCTGAGTTATCCAAAGCCGGGTACCCAAAAATTAGTGAACACTTCTGAAAACTTGACTGTATCCACTACTGCTTTAGTAATAATGGGAATAGGAAAATTGATCTACCTCATGTAAGTGTTGGGGGAATATTAGTAGTGGGTTGCATTGAACCATAGAGGTGATTAGAAATCTAGGGTCTGTTTAAGCTGTGTTAAATATAGCCCTGAAAAACATCAAACTGACACTGATTGAATAGAGTATTTCACTGAAATACAGTAAATTAACTAAAATGAGCTACCGCTTCATAGTTAATCTAGAATGAGAGTGTTTCTCAGAATGGTTTGATTTTGAAAATCATTTTGTTTTGGGTGGTTTTTTTGTTTTTGTTTTTTTTAATCTGTGCTTTGCAGTTTTGAGTGGTAGTGGTTCATATCTATCTGTCAGACTTGCTGCTAATGAAAGAGAGAATATTAATGATGATTGTTCTGTAATTCTTCTTCTTTTTTTCCATGATGACCGCCAAATTTGATGGCAGTTTTTTATATTGGGCTCATAGTGTACTTTCTGAATAGACAACACGTAGGCAGTGGGGGTGTGGGTCTTAATAAAGGCAGTGCAAATGAAGTGAAGTGAGTCATATCATTATTGGTTCTATGGCTTTTTAATTTTTTTCCCCGTTTTAAGGAAATAGGCTCAATGGCCTGTGATGGGATATTAGATGGGGTGGGATCTGAGTTACCCAGGAAAGAATTTTCTGTAGTATCTGGCTGATGAATCTGGGCCATATGCTCAGGGTTTAGCTGATCGCCATATTTGGGGTCGGGAAGGAATTTTCCTCCAGGGCAGATTGGAAGAGGCCCTGGAGGTTTTTCGCCTTCCTCTGTAGCATGGGGCACGGGTCACTTGCTGGAGGATTCTCTGCTCCTTGAAGTCTTTAAACCACGATTTGAGGACTTCAATAGCTCAGACATAGGTGAGAGGTTTTTCGCAGGAGTGATGGGTGAAATTCTGTGGCCTGCGTTGTGCAGGAGATCAGACTAGATGATCATAATGGTCCCTTCTGACCTAAATATCTATGAATCTATGAAATCCCAAATGTACTAGGATTTAAAAGCCTCCTAGAAATAGTATATTTTGAGGAGAAATTGGGAGGAAAGGGTGGAGCTATGGCCCATTGGGGTCAGGAGAGAATTCCAGATAATGGTACAGCATGGGAAAAGCCTGGAGAACAGGAGTAATAGGACACAAAGGGGTGTATTAGTCATCATGTTGCTTGGGTGCAATGTATGGGTTGGGAGGGAGGTGGTGTAAATAAATTATTTAGGCATGAGTCAGTTTGTAAACTGTCAGGTGTCAATTATATCGGAAGCCTTAAGGTTTGTATTTATAGAATCATAAGAATTACCATACCCATCAGTCCAATCCCTGACAGTGTCTAGTATTAGATGCTTCAGAGGAAGCTGAAAGAAATCGTACAATGGACCGTTAAACTTTAACCTGCCCATAGGAAGAAAATTTTCCTAGCCCGTCAGTTAGTGATTGGTTTATACCTTGAAACATGAGGGTTTAAATCCTTCATTAACTATCTGCCTAATGTAATTGTGTCTAATGTCCTGTCTAATATAATACTGGATGTTCTCAGTCATAGAATAGGCTAAAACTTTTTTGAATCTCACTAAGGTCTTGGCTTCAAAGATAACATAAAGAACGACTATATTTGTTAACTACAACTATATACATTTATTTAAGCAATTATATAGCTTAATTTAGATTCTTATTTCTATATTTATTTCATTATATTAAGATGGTGCATCTGTTATTTCTTATTTACTAGATAATGAACTTTTTATTCATGATTTGTGTCTAATTGAATTCCATTTTCCATCCAAATTCAGCTGAAGCACAAAAACAGCATTTTTAAGTATTGGTGGGAAAAATCTGGTAGTTTCATTTAATCTCTAATTGTTGAAATTTACAGGAGAGGCTACACTCTGAAGAATGCTAGATGACTGATGAATAGTCTGCAAAACTGAAAATAAAAGTAATTAACCCAAAAGTACAACAGAGACTGAAAGACTGTCATTTGGAAAAAGGTAAAGACCAATTTTTCGTCCATTATAAAGAATGAAAATGAAATAGATGACTTTTAGTGCCACATTTATAAAGCTTGACCTCAAAAGTTAAATGTTCTTCCCTGATCTGTTCTACTTAAAAATAGTCTTTAACTTACTAAACTTTATGAGGAGGGCTCATTAATTCAGCTCATAATTTTTTATGTCTTTAAAGTATTTAATAAAGTAGAGTGAGTGTAGGCCTTCATGTAAGTTGCTGCCAATTCCAATTTAATTTTAAATAAACTTGTCTTTAAAATAAATACTTTTACTTAAAATGAATTTTTAAATTAAAAAACTCCTCCTGCTTGTTGCTTCTATTAAGGCTTTTTAAGACGCCCAAATGTAGTATCTGGAGTTTGTGCTCTCTCCTGGTGCTTAATTTTTAGACAAGTAATAATTGACATAAACTATTTACAATTGCAGGAAATGAAACCCGTCAGAACCCTCCAAATCTTTGAGTTCCCTAGATGACGAGGGTGCGCAGCACTGTGCAAAGTCCCACATTAACTACCTGAAACTGTTGATTAGTGTAAGAACTGGGGGTCTAGTTACAGTATAAACAAAAACATTTTAATGTGAAGTACAAAATGAACAAATTGATCTTGTCCAGAATGTTATATGAGAATTGGACATGTAAAAACTTCTGTTATATAATAAAACCATATTTGTCTGTATACTAAACCTATCAGCAAGAGAAATGAAACTATAGTTTTAGAAAACACATTTTGTACAATAGCTGCAATATATAGTGTTGCATTCTGTTTTGAGTTGCACTTCATTGTTTTTGTATCTTTCTGCACTTATCAAGAAGTGCTGAGTTGACCTAAACGAAGATAGGGAACCATCACAAAATTTTAGTAATGGAGGGTCTGTGCATATATATCTACTGGAATTACATTTCAGTCATTATACAATATTCTGGAACATAAACCCTTTCAGCAGCTTTTCTCTCTTTAAGAAGTAAACACCTTTGTGGTGTAAGCTCCTCATTTTGGATTAATCAGATCTGATTAATACAGGGTGAGAGTTCTTAATGAGCTGGAGTCTTATTTTCTAATCCAAAGGTTAACCAGAAATGTGTAATAGAACAGATCAAACTTTGCACCATGCATAGATACTTTGGAGCTAAGACGATTTAGAGTGCTCTTGTGAAATTTATTATACTGGCTTCAACAAAAACAAGTTTTATTTTATAAGAAGTGTCTCTTAATTGACTGCAAACAGTTCTTACTGCATGCCTATAAGGATCAGGAAGGTATGCCTACACTTAGTCATGCTAACACTATGTTCCAATTTGCAGTAATGGAACAAGAACAGGATCCTGCTATTCTAGAAGATGAAAACATTAAAGCTATTAAAGAAGAGTTCAAGAAAGCCTTTATGTTTGTCAATAAAGGCCTGAATACAGATCAATTGGGTCAAAAGGAAGAAGCCAGGAACTACTACAAGCAAGGACTTGACCACTTGCTTAGAGGAGTTAGCATTCCATCACAAGGTCCTGAATGTACAGGATCCCAGTGGGACTCTGCCAGACAAATGCAGCAAAAGATGCAAGAGACTTTACAAAATGTTAGAACTCGACTGAATATTCTAGAACAAAATACTCTTGCTAGGCAAACTAATGCCACCACAATGAATGTGCCTCTAGAGGTGCCCAAGCTATACCCAGTGATTCCCACTAATGAAAAGCCAGCAAGGCCCCCTGCACCTAATTCTCTGATTCCACCATCTGGGCCTCCTGCAGCAAATGAAAATGTTGCAACTACAAGCAAAGGGCAACATCCAGCAATGAGTCCTTCATCTCCAAAAGCTCTCTCTCTACCACATGAAGCTCCTCCTGCGTATACTCCTCAAGCTACTGATGGACACTATACTGTATCTTATGGTACAGACTCTGGGGAGTTTTCATCAGTTGGAGAGGACTACTACACAAAATGTACTCAGCCGCCTCCCCTTGAAAGTCTAGGAGTAGATGCAGATGAATTGATCCTGATTCGCCAAGGAGTACAGATATTCTTTGTGACTCCTGATGGGCAGGTTAGTGCTCCTTCATATCCTGGATACCTGCGCATTGTGAAGTTCTTGGACACTGATGGTGCAATGGCCCAGAATCGTCCGCCAGCGTTTCTTCAGGTAACAGTTGGAGTGTTGTTTAACTTTAGAATACATAGTGTCTATTACCAATTTTTGTATATGGGCTAGAACTTCGTAATCTGAGCCATTTTGGCTCTTCCACTTCTGAGCCAAAACCTGCTTCTCTTGTGTTCCTATGAAAGAACCTGTACAGAGAACTACTCCTTCACTAGCTATATTTATTGTAGGCATAGATGTCACTAAAATATACTGTTCTGTCTGTGAAGAAATAGCTCTTGTGTCTGTCTGAGAGTTCCAGAACACCAAATGTTTCAATGGACTGCTTTTTTGGAATGGGTTGGCTTTTAACACTTTTTTGATCTTATAGAATTTGTTTTCCCTTTCCTCAGATAAATTTGACCTATTGAATGATCTATTGCTGTTAATTGCATCCGTGTATAAAGGGTCAGTTTAAAATGGACTTAAGTATTTAACTTTCTAGCTGAACGTGTCAGTATGGTTTACTTGGATAACCGCTGCACAGTTCTGAATTTGTGGTGTATGTCCAACCTTCTTATGTAAACTAGGGATGGAACAGACATTTTTAGGTTATCTAGTCCATCTTCTTGCCAGTGCAGCACTGTTTCCTTGCGTACATTTAGTACTAGTTTTTCCAGCCTGGTTTCCAACTTCAGTCTCCTTTTGAGAGAGTGTTTGTTTGGATCTTCTTATCCTTGTCTACAAGGGGGAAGTATTCCCACCATTGGTTCAGCTCCACAAGTGTTAGCAGCACTGGAAGCTCTAGACAGCTCATTAGCAGCCTCTTTACGCTGTCATGTAAACTTGCTCTGAGTGGAGCAGAATGGCATAGGGACTGTAAATCCAGCACCTGCTTGGTATTAGGCTCCCTCTACTACTGAAGCTGGGCTTCCTGTGTCTTAGTAAATTAATTTTATTTGTTCCTTATTAAACTTTGGTGGCAGTCTATATTGAGAGTGATGTATCCCAGCAATACACTTTTCAGGATCATTTGAGGCTTTTTAAATAAAGCTACATGGGAACTTTGGAGTCTGATGCTAATCTGTACAGATCCTTCAATTGACATTACTTTGGGCTTATTGAAAAAGCATGATTCTTTAATTAATGCAAATAAATTAATTTGTCACTTTCAGGTTTGTGACTGGCTGTATCCTCTTATGTGCAACCAATCTCCTGTTCTGTGCTGTAATACTGGGGTCTACATGTTCCCTGATTTGATGTCGCAGGTGCCAGGATCCCATGTGGGAGTAGTGCTATCTTCAGAACTCCCAGCAGCTGACCGAGAGCTTTTTGAAGATCTGTTAAAACAGATGTCTGACCTCAGAGTCCAGGTAAATTCTAGGGCAGTGGTTTTAAACAGACAATAAAAGATACAACAAATTGTAACTGCATAACAGGCATAACTTTGGGGTCTTACCAAGTGATCCAGATCATGCTCTTATGTAAGCTGGGCAGAGTAATATGCATTTTAATACAGCCAAATACAAAGGTCAGACCTTTAGAAACAACTATTGTAGGCAGTATTTAAGGATGGGGGACTATATCATGGAAAGCAGTGACTTGTAGGAAAATGCTCAACTGAACGTGAATTCCCCAAAAAGGCTCATATGATTCTCCAGGGAAATATTGAGTAGAAGGACGCTATTATCTCTGCGTACAGCACTGGTGAGACCGTTGCTTGACTACTGTGTCCACTTCGGTTTACATTTTTAAAAAAGAATTTAAAGACAGTTCAGGTAGAACTTCAAAAATTATTAGAGAGCTGGAAAGCATGCTTAAACAGAGTTTCAAAGAGCTGAATCTACTTAGCTTACTGCAGAGAAGGTTAAGAGGTCATTTGACCAGTCTATAAGCGCCTACACAGGGAAAAGATCTCTGATATTAGAGGACTCTTTAACTTAGCAGTCAAAGGAATAACAAGATCCAGTGGCTGGAAGTTGAAGTTAGAAAAATTCTAATTCAAAATAAGATGAAAATCCTTAACAAGGAGGATAATTAAGCATTGGAACAGCTTCTCAAAGAAAGTGGTAAATCCATCGTCACTTAAAGGCTGTAAATCAAGACTGGTTGCTTTTCTAAAAGATATGCTCTTCTTCTTTTACCACCCAAACTCAAGCTCAGGAGTGGTCATGAAAGACCCAGTCCTGCAGTGTTTTATGTGCAGGTAGCCCCCTTTGGCCAATATAAAATCCTGTTAACCTCAGTGCAGCGCTGTGTTGGCACAGGATCCTGTATGCAGAGCACTGCAGGATTGAGGCATGACTTAGCAAGGAAAAATAATTTTGTCCACTACAGGAATTACTTGGTGAAATTCTGTGGTCTGTGTTATGCAGGAGTTCAGACTAGCTGTTCATAGTGGTCCTTTAATGGCCTTAAAATTCCATGAATCTATTAATTTGCCCTGATATGATGATGCAGGTGCCAAGATCCCATGAGGGAGTAGGATTATCTTCAGAACTCGCAACAGCTGACAGAGAACATTATGAGGATATGTTAAAACAGATGTCTGACCTCAGAGTCCAGGTAAATTCTAGGGTAGTGGTTTTAAACCACTGATAAAAGATGCAAATTGTCATTGGGTAACAAGTGTAACTTTATAGTGTTTAAAACTGTCAAACGGGCTTCTGTGGTAGTGGTGTGCTCTGCCACTAGGGAAATGCAAAGGTGAATTCTGGCTCTCGCCCCTTAATCTAAAAAGGGCTTTGAAATGCTGCTTACCCCTTGGGAGGGGGTTCCTTCTAGTTAAGAAAACATCCCAGCAGCATTCTGTAGTCAGTCTGCTTGTGATTACGTGATAGCACTGAATACCATCTCAACAACATTTGGTGGAAGGATGCTGGCAACAATGAGTGGCTGTGGAAGGAGTTTAAAATGGGGGAAATTCCCAAGGTTCTGCTGTGGATTATTACCTGTTTAGTGCTGATAGTGAGTCA
Organism: Chelonia mydas; assembly: GCF_015237465.2. Lineage (NCBI taxonomy): Eukaryota > Metazoa > Chordata > Testudines > Cheloniidae > Chelonia > Chelonia mydas. The sequence continues at coordinate 51,301,621 of NC_057849.1, read as the reverse complement.
GCCTGCATGGATGCAAAGGACTACTGGAGAAGAGGATGAGTGGGGAAATATTTTAGGAATTTTAAAGCAATATGATTTAACATATTAAAAATATCACAAGAGAGAGGAAATAGATTCCCTCAATTATAATGTGTTCTATGTAGAACCCCATTTACGGTAGCTTAATTTTTCTCAAAATGTCAGCCTTCCAACAAGTATTTCTATAAAGGTTCTAATATTGGTAGAACAAGCTGCCAAATGTCAAACTCAAAATATGTTATCAAATTGTTTTTGCTCTGGAAAATATTGTATATTATTTACTGCCTACAATATGCTTAGCACAGTGCAATACAGTAACTCCTCACTTTACGTTGTCCTGGTTAATGTTTTGTTTTGTTGTTTTGGTTTTTTACTGATCAGTTAGAGAATATTCTCATTTAAAGTTGCACAGTGCTCCCTTACAATGCGTTGTTTGGCAGCTGCCTGCTTTGTCCACTGCTTGCAGGAAGAGCAGCTCGTTGGAGCGAGCTGGTGGGGGCTCAGAACCAGGGTGGATCGGCAGCTGCCCCGCAGTTCAGGTGTCCCTCCCCCCACTGCCATGTGCTAATCCTGCCCTCTGCCTTGGAGCTGCTCCCAAGAGCCTCCTGCTTGCTGTGGGAGGGGGGGAGGATGCTAATGTCAGGATGTCCCCCTGCCCCCCCCCCATCTCCATAGAGCAGGGGAGACATGACAGGGTTCAGGATGGAGGGAGCTTGCTGGCAGTAGCTGCTGTCTTAACTTGTTGATCTAATTAAAAAGGCAATGTACTTAAAGTGGGATCAGTGTAATTAAAGAGGCAATGCTTCTCTCTCACACACTGTGTGTGTGTGTCCGTCTCTCTCTGCCATGCTGTCTACTCCCTCCGTTCCTGTTGCCTTGTAGAGTGTGAGGTTACATTAACAACGTGTTAACCCTTGAGGGCTCAGCCAAGTGCTAGTTCATCATTTAGCAGTAAGGCATTCCCTGGGAAATATCCCACCCTCTGACTCCACCACCTCAACCGAGCTTCACAATCATCATTGCTGTGTACTGTAGTAAATTAAAAAATATAGTCTTTTGTCTGGCAAAAAAAATTTCCCTGGAACCTAACTCCCCCGATTCCCACTAATTCTTATGGGGAAATTAGATTTGCTTAACATCATTTCGCTTAAAGTCGCATTTTTCAGGAACATAACTACAACATTAAGTGAGGAGTTACTGTACAGACAAATAGTCCCTGTTCTGAAGAGCTTGTGATCTAACAGAATGATATTCAAAACATGGGAGGATGATTTAAAAGGTAAAATGAAACAAAACACTGACTTTTCATTTTTTTTAATTAGAAAGTCACTACTTCTGTGACACGAAAGTAGTAGGTGTGGTAGCTTGGCATATTGTGAGAGCATTCTTTCCATAGGGAGCAACATAGAGAAATGCATGGGAAAGTGTTGGGAAGGAGACAAATGGGACATGAAGCCTGGTGTAAATCATGGAACAGAGGACCAAAAGGGAAACCCAGCAAGAGACAGATCTGAGATGTAGGCAGATTCATGAAGGGATATATCCTCTTGGAATAATACGTACATTTGGATTCAATAATTCAATTTTGAATTGCAAATGGTCAGTACAGTATTTACTAGGAAAGTAAAACCTTTTTGCCCTCCCCCCCTTTTAAAATACTTCCGAAGCTGCTGGTCTTGATTTAATACACAACAATATATAGCGAATACCATATATTTTTAGTATTTGCCAGCGGTGTTTTTATCTGTGTCCATGATCAGTAAATCCCACTCCCTGACCTTGTAAAATACTTTCTCCCTTCCTCTTTCTACTAACCAAGTCCCCTAATGTTTGTTGAGAGAGTTCACGTGAGACTATTATAGTGTTACAATAAAAACATGGAAGAGTTGTATTTCTTGGCTTTCTGTAATGACTGATCATACTTATGAGCTATCACAAAGTTCTAAGTTATTTCTTTCATTTAGGAGACACTGCTTTTCAATTACAAGACTTCTCAGCAATATGCTGAAATAGGATTTGACTTGAAGCGTGTTTGGTTTGTTTGTTTGTTTTTTAGAAAAGCATTTATCTTTAAAGTTCCTCTGTGTTGGCAGCCAACTTTTAAGACTATTTTAAAGTGTTTTATCAAATCCAACATAAACGTTCACACTGCCTTGTCTAATTTAGATGTTGATTTCTAGAACCTTTTAAACTTTTAGTGTCATGAGTGGGGGAAAGCATTACAGAGCCTTGTTTGTTGGCTCCCGAATGCTAACAATTTAGCTAATCGTTTTTTTATACAGTACTGATGAGGACGTAATTAGCAACTCTATATAATGTCATGTGTAACAAAATTACATGAGTTTTACTCTACGTTGCAAAACAATTTTTGCTTTATTATGAGTCACTTAAGGAGCTTACAGCATAGAGAATTAGTCGATGATACAAACCATAAAATAACTTATCTCGGTCCAGCTGTATGTGTAAAGGGTTTTTATCTAACCAATGGTATTTTAATTGTGTATATACAGGACAGTGTACCCCAGTGGCGGGCAACCTGCAGCCCACCATTGGTGTATGCACTCGAGAATGTGATCCTATACTGTTATCAAACAATAACTGGTCATTTTCTTGGAATTGTGACTAATATACTAAAAACACTGACATCAGAATGGTAGAGCAATACTGGAGGTGAATCTCTGCATGCAAATCGTACAGATTATGTTGCAGTGTTTATCTTCCGGTAGTATGTTGTTTAGTATCTCTGGTTGTTGAACAGGAAACTGAGAGAGCTCATCTATTTTTTAGAATTCCTCTCTGTTCACCTTTCTCATATTGTAATAGTCCTGTTCCAGTCCCCCATTTGACTTTATTTTCCAAAAATATTTATTGAAATACACTTCCTCAGATTCTCCTGTATAGTATTGTTTTGTATTTTTGTCTCTTATTTGATGTGTGTTCCTGGATGGTAATTATAACCATTCTTTTCCATTGGTCCCAGACAAATCTCTCTTTTTTTTTTTTTTTTTCTTTCAGAACTTTAACCAATCCTCTTTTCAGCTATATCGATTACTTTGACCCTCCTGGTATTTAACTTGTACTAGTAGTATTTACTGTTGGAATTTAAGTATTGTTAAAACTCGCCTTAAGTTTTTCTGCCCTCTTTAGCTAGAAGTAAAGTCCATTGTATACTATATATAAAATCATATTAATTGCAACAAAGTTGCTTTATGAAAAACAGTAGGCCCTGCTGCCTCTGAGTAATTGACAAATGTTGCAGCCTAATCCAAAAGCTTTAGAATGTTAGAGATGAAGGCAGGTAAAGCAGCCCCCCTTGGCCTGAAGAGAAGGCAGCATCATGCACCACTTCATAGTGTTCCTGGCTGTACCAGTCTGTAAAAGCTCCAGCAGCACATGGAGTGAATAAGTGTCCTTTTATTTATAAATTTGGGAGGAGAAAGAGCAAATTCCCAGCAAAGCTGTATTCTGTTGTTGCAGCTGGACTCTCTGGGCAAAGATAGAACCGACTGGGGCTGCAGCTCCCATACTGAACAGTAGCAAAGCGTTGTCTTCCCTCTTAAAAAATTTAAATGGAAAGATGGACATGCTTGTATTTTTTTTCTTACATTAACCCCCCCACCCCCCAAGAGTTCTCAGCTATGTTAATTGACCAAACACTCCTGTTTGTAAGTAAATTTCCACTCTAACTAGAACAAGGAAGTCTACAATTTTTGTTCTAAAATGCTTGTTAGAGAAGTTTCTAAAACAAAATTGCTGTGGAAAAAGTCACTGAATCTCTTGTTTGTGCCATAGTAACACACACGCTTTCATCCATTCTCTGCTAATTTACCTCAGAAATAAGGAACTTAATCCCAGCTTTTTAAAGATATTTAGATGTTGCTCTGCTCAGTGTTGTAATGCCTAAGTCTCAAAAGGGCAACAGGGTGTAGGAGCCTAAGTCACTTTTGAAAATGAGGCTTTGGCTCCTAAGTGACTAACACCTAAATACCTTGATCTCCACTACTATGGTTAATGGGGACTATCTAAAGTCCCTAAATAGGATAACTTGTTAGCTTGCTAAACACTTCATTTTCATGAATGTATATTTAATCCCTTAGCCTTTGGAAGCTTCAAGTGATGTGAATAACCTGGCCCAGACTGTACGCATCCAACCAGAGCCTGAAGGAGGAGAGAGAGAAAGAGAGTTACCTGAGTGGAGTGAGAAAGTAGCTCATGGAATCTTGTCAGGTACTACCAGAATGAGGGATTATGTTTAATTGTCTTGCCAGTAGGGTTTAAACACTGTATTTTGATTTAAAGGCATTGTTGCTGATGAACATTTTAGGGGGCTGGGGGTAGGGGAACTAGATCCACAAAGATGACTTAGGCACCCAGCCACCTAGCTGAATCCATAGCCTTGAGTAAGGCACCCAGATTTCCTGTTCAATGAATGCATGGGGAGAGTTAGGTGCTTAAAAATGGGATTCACTATAGATAGCACAGAGTGGGGGAGCCACCTAAACTAGCCAATAGGAAATATTTAGGAGAGAGGTATGACCTCAGCCAAGCTCACCAAAGGGAGTTAAAAGAAAAGGACTTGTGGCACCTTAGAGACTTGTGGCAGGAGAGTAGCAGCAGCGGGAGGGAACCTTTTGCCAACCAGTCACGAAAGCTTATGCTCAAATCTGTTAGTCTCTAAGGTGCCACAAGTACTCCTTTTCTTTTTGCGGACACAGACTAACACGGCTGCTACTCTGAAACCTGTCAAAGAGAGTTAGGCACTTAAATAGGGGTCAGAGGAAGGCACCTCCCTTCAATCAGGATTCACAGCCTTGAATTTTCTCACGGACATAGGACTGACCTGGCTTAGGCACCTTTCTCACAAAACACAGAGGAGAAGGTGGTACCTGGTCCCTCCTTGCACCCAATAGCCAGGTGGTTAGAGCACCCGCCTGGGATGTGGGAGACCCAGGTTCAGTGCCCACTCTGCCTAAACTGGAGCAGATACTTGAACCACAGTCTTCCACCTCCCTGGGTGAGTGCCCTAATCGCTGGGCTGTAGAGTGTCTGTCTGTCTCTCTCCAATGAATATCTATTTTATACAAAGTGGAACAGCTTCAGAAGCTGAGAGCTTCAGACTACCGCATAGCCACGTGGTTAGGGCACACACCTGAGAGCAGGGGGACTTGGGTTAAAGTCCTTGCTCCTCTCTGGCAGAGTGGGGATTTGAACCTCAGTCTCCCACATCCTGAGTGAGTGCTCGAACTACTCAGATATACAGTATAAGAGGGGCACCACCATCTCTTCTGTTTTGTATAGGGCCTGATCCAGTAGGCATGCCCTAAGACCCTCTCTGAGGTGAGATTGGTGGGGAACATCTAATCTGAGATCCCACCATGAGTTAGGCACCTGGTGTCAGGGTTTGGACAGCTGTCTGCATACCCATGATCAGCAGAAATGTCGGCACCTAGGACTTTTATCAGCAGAAACGTAGATACCTACAGGGTTAGATGGCATCAGAGTAAGGGTTCTGAGAATCAAAATGTTGGACTTAAGTGCCTAAATCCCTTTGTGGATCTAGCCCTGAATGATTCAAGCCACTGAAATGAAACTGTTTTAGTCCTTTATGATTATGTTAGAAAATGGGCATCTGATATTTTTTTTCTTTAAAAAGAAGCATTCTGCAAGGGTTCTGTACTCCAGGTATGAAGTGACAGAATAATAAATTTGTCTGAGACGTTAGCAGGAGGGTTAATGAAGAGATATGGATTACATTGTATCCAGAATGCTAATGATGCCCAGCTCTCTGTCTATCACACTTGACCCTGATGGAGCAGAGTTTATATGAAATTGAGGCTTGGATGAGGGTTAGCTAGGTATGACTGAAATCTGACACATTGGAGATAATGTGGGGGTTAGGCAGATAACAGAAAGAAGAGTTGTAGAAATTCATTCATATTAGCTTTACTTCCTCAGTCAGGTGCTGCCATTTGCAATTTTAGGTATGTTACTAGGAGGGAGGAGAAAATACTGCCACAAGTCCAGTCTGTAAATACTACACATCATAAGGTAATTATTTTTGTTTTGAAGGAGCATCCTGGTTGAGTTGGGGTTTGGTCAAGGGAGCAGAATATACTGGCAAAGCAATCCACAAAGGAGCTTCCAAATTGCGAGAACATATTCAACCAGAAGAGAAACCTTTGGAAGTCAATCCAACTGTAGCAAAGGGGTTTCATGTAGCAAAACAAGCTACTGGAGGAGCTGTAAAAGTCAGCCGTTTTTTGGGTAAGATGTTCTGCATCTCAAAAAAGATGTTGCATTGAATGTGCAGACTGTAAACACACCCTGTTTGCTTGGGTTTCTGAAGTGCAGTAACTAAATGAGTTAATGAACTGACCTCCTTTACAGATCCCGTAGTTACTCCTGGTTATCATTAGTGTGAGATCAGAATTAGCCCCAAAGTATCATACTGTATTTGGCCTTTTAGAGAGCAAGGTTGGCTGTTTTTTTCCTAAATCCAAAGATCAAGCATATTACTCTGTCATGCATTTCTGCAATCTTAATGTTAGATTGGAATCTCCATATTGAATTAGGACCCAGTGAGTTGGGTATTATAGAGTCACGTGGAGGAGTTAAAGTAAGAGACAATATGTGCCCTCCTGACCAGCTTCTTTCCATTTAAACAAGGCAGAAAATGGAAAGGAGGGATTATCTCCAATTTATAGATAGGAGACTGAATCAGAGATTTGCCCCAGATTGAGTTTATGGACTGGTCCACACTAGAAGTGCTCCATTGGCACAGCTGCACAGTGTCTGATGAAGACCGCTCTCCTGGCAGCATAACTACTCCACCTCCAAGAGGTGGTTGCTATGTTGATAGAGCGTCTCCTGCCGACGTAGCACTGTCCACACTGGTGCTTAGATCAGGGTAACTTGTGTCACTCAGGAGGAGTGGCTTTTTCAAACCCCTGAGCGATGTAAGTTATCAGCGTAAGTGTAGACCTGCCCTATGACAGAACTAAAAAATTAACCTAGATCTTGATTTCAAGTCCAGTGCCTTAACTGCAAGATCATCCTTCCTCTTTAATGGGAGCTGGGGCTGCTCAGCATCTCTGAAAATCAGGCCACTTCTATTTAGGTGCCTAAATATGTATTTAGAAGCCTGTCTTTCTCATGAATGGAATAAAATTGCAATAATTTTTTAGACTTTTTAATAGAACTTTTAATTCAGTGAACCAAACAGTGTACTCCTCCCCCCCCCCCCCCATTTAACAAGAACTTTCAGACTGAGTCTGAATACTTTCTCTGTGTGTTAGTTGAAGGGGTGTGTTCAGTAGCAAGCAGTATTGGAAAAGAGTTAGCCCCACATGTGAAGAAGCACGGGAGCAAATTGGTTCCTGAGTCGCTTAAGAAAGACAAAGATGGAAAGTCCACTTTTGATGGTGCCATGGTGGTAGCAGCAAGTGGAGTTCAAGGTAAAAAAAAAAAAAAAAAAAATTTCTAAATACATGTTGTAAGCTACATAATTCTTTCACTTTGCAATGCTTTGTCTTAAACTGTTTTTGATTATATTTACAGGGTTTTCAACAGTATGGCAAGGTTTGGAAAGTGCAGCAAAATGCATTGCTAATAGTGTTTCAACCGAGACTGTTCACACTGTCCAGCACAAGTAAGTTACGTTTTTATCTACTTAGTAACTTGTTTGTCTCCTACTATAAACTAGGATTATGTCTGAACAATGGCCAACATACAGGCCTGCTTATTAAACTTTTAGCTTTTACAAAATTATAGCAAGTCTTACTATACAGAATAAAATCTCTTTGCACTAGGTATTCAGTAAATGAACAGTGACAGATATGCCCTCTACCTAAATCTGATTATGTAACTGAGTAAATGTCCCTAATGCAGTGGTTTTCAAACTTTACTGGGGATCCAGTTGAAGAAAATTGATGCCTGTGACCCAGTGGAGCTGGGGATGAGGGGTATGGGGTGTGGGAGTGGCTCAGGACTGGGGCAGAGGGTTCAGGTGCAGGGTTGTGGGGTGGGGCCAGGAATGAGGGGTTCAGGGTGTGGGATGGGTCTCTGAGCTGGGGCAGGGGTTGGGGTCAGGTCTCTGGGCTGGGGATGCAGGCTCTAGGGTGGGGTCAGGGATGAGGGGTCTGGGGTATAGGAGGGGTTCCAGGTTTGGGAGGTCTCAGGGTTGGGGCACAGACTTACCTCCAGCGGCTCCTGGTCAGCGGTAGGCTTCCCACCTGTCGTGGCACCATGCACCACGCTGCGCCCCGGAAGTGGCCAGCAGCAGATACAGCTCCTAGGCAGAGGCGCACAAGCGGCTTCGCATGACTCTTGCCCGCAGGCACTGCCCCCATTGGGTGGGGACTGTGGGGGGAGCCCCATGGCCTCCCCGCTTGGACGCGGCCAGCAGCGGGTCCGGCCTCTGAGGCACAGCGCGGTGTTGAAACAGGTAGGCGCTTTTAACATCCCGGTTGGTGGTGCTGACCAGAGTGCAACCCAGTGCCTGACATGCCATGACCCTGTACCCAAAGTTTGAAAAACGCTGCCCTAGTGGATTTATTAATTTAGACCACAGAGCTAAAAAAAAATAAGTACAACTTTGAGAGATGTAGGTAAAATCCCATTCAGATTTTGGTGTGTGTTTCAACACTTTTATTTAAAAAAAAAATCCATGTCTAGCTAAAATACTAACTTTGAATCACTTCTAACTCTGGTTCAGTCTTCACTGCTTTGGTTTACCAAAGTTTAACAAAAGTTCAGATGAAGATGAGAATCTGGTGTACAAGGAAGGAGTTTCAGCTAGAAGTATGTGCAAAGGAGGACATAAAAGGGGAGTTAAGGAAGGAAACTTAAAACATAGGCCTCAGCAGTACAGATATTGAGCAGAGTGTTTAAAGTTAGGGTGGACATAAATACAGATGTTGCCAGAAACAAGTAAGCCAGGGGAGGAGGATAGGGGGATTTAGGAGCATGTGGTACTGTGGTGATGGGAAGATGGTAGAGAGCATCTGAAGAGATGAGAAAATTACAAATGGGGAGATGATAGATTGAAAGGGTGCAGGTGGTGGTCTGGCAAACAATACACTAGGCATGATCAGAAATGGGAGGTTCAGTAAAGGCACTTAGGTAACAATGGAGTCAGTGACAGATCTAGCAGCAGCCAGGTAAAAGTGTGCTCTTCTGATCTTTCTGCATTTACATGTATCAAAGAAGCAGGTAAGACAATAAGCAGACAAACAATATAGGGTAGAGGTCACTGGTGAAAAGTCCAGGTTCTGTGGTGGTGCATTTCTGTGGAGGCTGTGAATGTACTCCTGGAATGCATTTTGGGTAGACAGCAAGCAGGTTGGTGATGGGTCTTTTATAGGCAGCTGCAAGAAATGCATTAAGGCTTATGGTAGGCTGGGCAGAATGCCTGCAGGTGGCATGGAAAGAAAATCCTTAGTCTTTACCCTAGATACAATGACGTCATTTTAATTGAGCTTTTCTGTACTCCCCACCCTGTAGGATGAGGTAATTATTTCAGAAATATCTGCAAGAGCTTTGGTTGAAATATTAGTAGCTGTTGCTATTTGCAGATCTACCGATTGGGCATGTCTGAGAAACCTGCTTAAAGACGGGAGTAATCATCAGTCATATCAGGGCTTTTATTGTGTGTTTTGTTCCATATGTCATTTTAGAACAGTCTGACTAATCAAAACTGCATCACTGTTATCTGGCTGTCTAATGGTATCTTGCTCCTAATGGACTGTCATACTTATTTCTAATAGGAAGTGGCTGGAGGAGCTGTATTAGTACTCTGCTGCCATTTAAAATCATATTTTTTTATTTTAGATATAAAAATAGGAAACATGGAGATCAGCTATCAACAGCCACTAAGAGTGACAAGCAATAAGTAACTAAATTTTGCAGTTAACTAAAACTTAGTGTTTGATAATTGAGGATTCCCCCCATCACTTGCATTTGGCTCTATCCAAACATGTTTTAAAATCCTGCAAGAGATCTTCTTAAGCTCGTTTCAGTTTAGGTGGCAGAACTGTGTCTTTTCTATAAGACAACTGTAAAAATCAGCATAATGGACAACATTAAAGGAACACTATCAGGTTTCCACCAAGCTACAAGTGCTCTGGATTTGAATGTAGCTGCAGAACTACTAGCTCTGTCTGGGTGCAAGTGAAGTAAGTGGCCTCTAACTACTAAGGTTCTTATATAGGTGTCCTTCATTCTAGTATCTGAGTGCATCTTGACACATTTAAAAACAAACCCTCTCAGTTGAGGCACTGTATAAGATTTTGAGCTGGGGTGAAGAATCAATTTATCAAATCTTGTATATAGGGCTTAAGAAGAAAGCTAAATTGACTGTACACTCTGCCACTGTATGCCATAAGCAGTGCAGCTACCTGTTGCAGTGATGCTGCAGCAAACTTATTTAGTGTATCAAGGATGGAAATAACTAATCAAACTGGCAAATATTTACTCCTTTTTGCTGTCAACTAATTCTTTGATCTGCAAATTACACCATAATCATGATTAAGGCTGCTACTCTATCTACAGAGAATATTTAAATAAAAATGAGTGTTTTTCCTCATTTAGTTTCAGTACTTGGTTCAGCCCTCAGTAGCCAGGGCTGCTCTTCTAGTGTGAGATAAGGACCCAGACTTTGGTTCTCCTAACATAATACATTACTTCCACCCTTCTAAAAAAAAAAAAAAAAAATCCTAGAGAACTTTCAGACACTGGACTGTCTAATGCAACAAAAATATTATGGCCCTGACTCTGAGCTGGACCTTGCAGGAGGCTCAGCCCAGATGGTAGAGCAAAGGTGGTTTAGCACTGCTGGGATTCTGGGATCACCAAGACTATTTCTGGCCTGCTCTTATTTATGCATGGCTACAATGCATCCCAAGGGGCTGTGTGGCAACTTGGAACAGCTGGATTGCTGAGTGCTCTGGCCATTCCCCTGTGCTAGTCCAATATAAGGATGTGTTATGCTGGCCCTACATTGCTGGAGAAATTCCCAAGTGGGGAGATCTGGTTGCTTATCTGCCCCCTTAGGCTATAGAAGCAGTGTAAGAGGCTGGAACACAGCCCAGGATTGAGACTTATGTTTTGAGTATGTTGGACTAATACCTCCCCTTGCCAGAATCTTCTGATACCAGGACACTGCTGACTGAGGCTTCCCAACTATAGAACTTCTGTCTCCAATTCATCTCATTTCCTTTATTCGCACCTGTAGGGGGACAGACAGATTTTTTTCATCCCCCAATACCATTTACACCTAACTTCTGGAGAAAAGAACAGAGCAGTAGTTGGTATTCTGACACTTGAAAAGAAAGTTAGGGAATTAATAAGCCTTGTGACAGATTAGCAGCCATAATATGAATTTTAGCAATTTTTAATTTCAGTGTTTAAATATTTAAACTCAGTCTAGTCAAACTTGATCTGGGTTCTTTCATTTTCTTTGTGCTATGCATAAACTCTTGCTTTGGGAGTGAAGATTTCAAGAGGGGTGAATTAATACAATCCATAGTAGCTGTACGCTTGTGAAGACCCCATACTGAAACAGATTTACAACCATGTGGCCTTGGGAAGCAAGGGTTTGTGCATAAGGAAAACTGAATGAACAGATGACTTCACTTGTATTAAAGTTTAAAATGTATTTTCTTATCTACAAATTTTTTTTTTTAAGGTATGGGGATGATGCAGGCCATGCTACAGACAACGCTATGAATTCTGCAATCAATGTTGGTGTGACAGCATTTAACATTGACAACATTGGTATCAAAGCTATAGTGAAGAAAACTGCAAAAGAGACTGGTTATGCTGTGCTGGATGAATATAAAGTACTAGAAAAAGAGAAAAAGGATGGAAGATAAAACAGTTAATTTCTCAAAGCCTTACAGTATGGATGTAATTTACTATTTTAAAGTAATGGGATAATGCTAATCTATAATGTAAGTATTTATTTTTCCTAATTGTCTTTACTAAAACTAATTCTTTACATACTTGAGAACTGAAGGCATAAAACTAGCCATTTTCTCTGAGATGAAAGTATCCTTCATTTAGCATTTCTGCAATCATGTATCAATCTGACCACTGGAAGGATATGGATTTAAATTACATATAGTACATTCAGTAAAAAAAAATCTTAATCTATTAATTCAAAAACTCCATTTTTCAAAACATAAAATGGAACAGTAACATGGATGGAAATATGAATTTGTTTTGAGTATTTTTGTAACTCTTTTGTAAAGAAAAAGGGTTGGTACTCTGAATAGATCTAATAGGGTTTATAGTTTAATTCCACTTTTAATTATTATGGTTGAAATTAATTTACCAAGGCAGAATTGTCTTATCTAATTATATGCACTAAAATTAGTTTTGGGTTCCATCCTTCAGTTTCCAAAGACTAGGGAAATTCCTTTAGGACAGCTAACATTTAAATAGCAGCTGAGCTAATGACCAAAGTCATATTAAAAGAAATGAAAGAGCGTCTGGTAGCCTCCCTCCTTTAAAGTTAAATGCTTTTCAAAACAAATATTTATGCAGACCAAAGACTTAAACCACACTGTTTATTAGGGTGACAAGTACTCTCTGTACAAGAGAACCAACTCAAAATTAATCAGAATATTCACAAGTTGGCTGGAAGGGGGGGGAGGGAATCAGTAATTCTGTGAAATCTGATTTTTTTTTCTTTGGGGCGGAGGAACTAATTCCATATTACAAAAAAAATTATTTTTGGTAGCTATCAGGGTGAGACTGTATCCAGGAAAAAATTTTCTATAGAAAAGCTTTCACTGACCTTTTACACTGCATGTGTTTCACAATCCAACTGCAATGTCTTCAGAAAGTTTTGTAACATTGGGTATTACTCTGATTATTCCATTAGAGGGCAGTATTTGAAATTTGTTTGTCTACTTCAGTATCTAGTATTAAATGCCAACGATTATTAAAGTGAGCTTTCAGTCATGGTAAGGGCATGATTTCATGGGCATGAACACAATGAAAAATTAATTTCTGACAACTATCCCAATGAATGTAATATACATGCTGCTTTTTGTAAGTAGTTACGTTTTGCCCAGTTTCTACTCAGACATGAACTGTCCTGATGATTCTTGTATACCGGTGTTCTACAACAGCTTTGTGTAGTACACAGGAGTGTAGTACATATGAAAAACTCAGGTCATTCTTTGCTACTGACTCAAAAATTCATTACTGGGCTTCACAGCTGCTATACGTTCCAGTCTTGATTGAACCTGTAGTGGAAACAAAATGACATTTACAAACTGTCCTTCACATTGATTGCATTTATTCATGAGTATCAGCCAGTCACACAGTTAAGTCATTTTCTGCAATTAAAGTCTATACTAATGGATTAATAGAAAGTAATGCATTTGTGTGGCTATTACATGCCTGCACCTGGTGATGGTGAGAAGTATGAGGCCAAGAGAGGAACAATTTGACATAATTCCTAGAGTGTCTTGTGGAATTGAAATTATAAATAAAACAGCTTGACCTATGTGCTTAGCATTATTATGGATGCAGAGCTACTGTGTGTATTTTCTGTTGTGAGAAAAGTAAAAATCTGGGACTTTTCCTGAAGTGACAGACAAGATCATAACCTTCACCCAGGTCTACACTAGCAACTTTTACTGGTATAGCAGTGTCTATTAGGGTATGGGAGCGTTTTGGCAAAATTTCTATACTGGCAAATACCCTGGTCTAGATGCAGTTATACAGACAAAAGTGATTTTGTGGCTAGTTCATTTTGCTCACTGGACCAGTATAAGGTATGTCTTCACCAAAAGGGCTTGCTTACCCATAGAGCTGTATTGATTGATCCTTTCTAGTGTAGACTAGGCCTTAGTCTTGTAACCTGCTTCTGTCTCTACCTACTATTTGCTGCTTCAAGAGCAGGCAAAACATTATTCAAATTGCCAATCCTGTAATACTCAAAAAAGGAGAACAGGATATTCCTTTGAGCTTATACCATAACCCACAATGTTCTCAAACAGTAGTATACTCCCTCCCCAGGACTAGGAGCTAGAGCCTGACACTCAGAAGTTAAAGGGGCCTTGGTCTGGCTGTATGGGGTGAGGAGTGAGCACAGGGCCCTAGGCAGTTGCCCACTTGCTCATCTGTAAGGCCAGCCCTGCTTCACACCTCAAAGTGACAACCCCTGCCCCATACCAGGCCACCTCACTTCTGTGCTGCTGCTGGTGGTGCCGCCGCTGCCTTCAATGCTGGTCTCCCAACTCTGTAGTCTGGTCTCCCCTACAATAGCCAGATTTCACAGTCCATGATCCATTTTTCATAGCCATGAATTTGGTAGGGCTCTGGGTATGTTAGAAGATGTAGTCCCTTTCAAAATAATAATACAAGTACTATATCTAGCTTAGTAGTTCATTATATTGCCATATTTCTCATATTAGCTGGCTTGAGTCTGCCTCTTCCTTTTAGACTCCTGCCCTATTTAAGGTCTCTGCTATAGTGAATCCTGTCACAGTTAATTAGGCCTGAGTCATTACTAGTCATACTTAAAATTGATTTTTCTCCAGTGTTCTCTCCAATTTAAAAATCTAGTGTTCAATGAATTCTCAATGCATGATAGCAGGAAGCATGCAGGAGCAACTATTTCTAAATGCAGTTACCATACAGTTTGCCTAAATTTATGTTACTGACTGAGGATTTTAGACAGTTCTGCAATTCATTTGCATCTCAGATCATTCACTGTTGAGAATAATAGTATCAATTATAACTTATTAACACTGTCAAAACCACCTTCTGCCCAGATGTTTTCACCAAATTAACTGACTTTCAACTCCAAGACCCAAGCTAACAGTGTTTTGGGTACAAGACCAATTTGTATTCATTGAAAACATTGCTTATTTTTCTCTCATCACTTTTAGATTGTTAGCTGTTTAGGAGCAGTCTGTCCCACACTGACAGCCCTTCACTCATTACAGGAACTACCACAATACACATAAGAGACTCTAGATCCTCATTCTTCTCGTACAGCATGAGAGGGAATTATGCCCACAGCCACCCAGAAAAGAGAACCAAGAGCCAAAGCAAAAATGCTTGTGTGATCTAAAGCCACATCAGATGTTTTTAATTGTGAATCCAGTAAAATTTTTAAAAATACTACACAATACATATCAGATTAGACCAGTGGCTGTTAATGTTAGCTGTTTTGGGCTTTTCAGTCCTGATTGGTTTAACAAATTAGGGCTTGTCTACACTTACTGGGGAATCGAGGAGGAGCAATCAATACAGCAGCAGTCAATTTAGCAGGTCTAGTGAAAACCTCCTAAGTCAACTGCAGGCCACTCTCCCGTAAACTCCTGTACTCCACTGGATCGAGAAGAGTAAGGGGGAGTCAACGGGAGATCATCTCCTGTCTACATCACATAGTGTGGACCCTGCACTATGTAGATCTAAGCTACATCAATTTGAGTTACGCTATTCAAGTAACTCAAATTGGGTAGCTTAGACCAACTTTTCCCCTTAGTGTAGACAAGGCCTTAGGGGAAGATCGAGCTAAGTTATGCAACTTCAGCTACGTAAGTCGATGTACTTAGATCTACTTACCACAGGGTCCACACTATGCTATGTCGACAGGAGACGTTCTCCTGTCAACTCCCCTTGCGCTTCTCATTCAGGTAGAGTACAGGAGTCAACAGGAGAGTGCTCTGTGGTCAATTTAGCGGGTCTTCACTAGAGCCGCTAAATCGACTGCCAATGCATCAATCGTCATTCGTCAATCCCCTGGTAAGTAGAGACAAGCCCTCAGACTCTCTAGTGCTACTTTATACAGTGCTTATTATTAATATTGGTATTGCAGTAGTGTCTACTGGCCTCAACTAAGCATCAAGGTCCACTGTGCAAGGCCCTCTCCATGCAACACAGCAACAGTCCCTGCCCTAAAGAACAGACAATCTTAAGTGTTAATTGTTTCTGTAAGGCTAAATAATTAAAAGGCTAAAAATTCATTACATGTCTACTACAACACTTCACACATAAAGGTGGTTTAGACAACAGTTAGCTTATCCTACCTGGTCAAAACTCTTGTTTAACTGGGTCAAAGCTATATCATGCTTTTTCATTAGTTTCTGGTGTTCTGCCAAGCTGTCTGCTTCCTTTGTGAGTTTCTCTAGACAAAACAAAGTAGGCAAGGCATCAAATATGTGGCCATTAAAGCAACAGCTGAGCAAACGCTGTAATAATTTACATTTATTTGCAAAATAAGTTCCAGTCAAGTTTTCATACCATAAACAAGTCTGCAGAGTAAGATGCAGTGCTTCATTCTGTTTGGTGCCTTCAAACCTGACCTCACATTGTACTCTTATAAAATCCTCCCATCTCTGTGGCAACAGTACTAAACAGAACAGCTATGGAGGAACTACTAGAGCATATTTGGCTGGCAACAGAGCACACCTCCCTTCTATTACACTCTGCATAGTCCCTAACCTCTTCTAGTCTATAACTGTAGGAGAGGAAGGGTCCATTTGTGCCATGGAAAAAGTACTGTGTAGCCTGTGCCATGACAGGTTAAGCTTTGATGCAAAGTTTAAAATTCCCATATGCTGCAGGATACTTGGTACTGTCGCACTCTGCTGACTCCCACAGAGGCAGGAACTGGTTGCAAAGCTTCCCTCAGTGTTTTACTTAAACTATTGCAGCCCCTTAGGCACATGAATCTATTTGGCTTGAACCGGGAAGTTACCCATGTGGTAGCTGACTCAGGCCTTGGCTACACTTGCAAGTTAGAGTATTAAATCAGCCCCAGGCGTTCTAACTTCTGAGGTGTCCATACTGGCAAGACACACAGAGCGCCTGGACTCTGCAGCTGGAGTGCTCCTGATAATCCACCTCCCGGAAAAGCATAAAGCTTGCTGTGCCCCCGCTGAAACGCCCCTGTGTCAGTGTGGCTGACGTGTTGCATTACTGCACTGTGAGTGGCCTCCAGAAACATCCCATAATCCCCTGAAGTCAAGTGGCCACTCTTCTCATTGTTTTGTACTTGGCTGCAGGCATGTAGATATCCCCTTTCAAAGCTCCGTTTCTGACAGCTGGCATGCTTAACTGCTCCCAGACACAAAGCAAATCATTACTGTGGAATGCTGCTGCTGCAGAGGCAGGTAGGTGGGTGTGTGAGAGAGAGAAAGAGAGAGAGGGGATGGGGTGGGGGCTGATGGGGTTTCCCCCTTCCCTCTGCCCAAACTTACAAGACAGCATGCTGACACACTCTCTCCCCCCACAGACACACTCCTCTGTCACATATAAAAAGCAGGCTGCAGCCACTTGCATGCTGGGCTAGCTACAATGCACTGCTCTTTGTGGGGTTGCAAGAGCTGCTAATGTGGCCATGCCAGTGAGGGCAGTGCTTTCTCTGCTGCAGTCTCTGAGGGCTGGTTTAACTCCCGGCCCCCTCCATCTGGCAGTGTAGCCATGCCCTCAGTTCAGTCAGCCAAGCTGTGCCACTGCTTCGCCCCGGACCCTGCCCTGGCAGTCGGGCTGCAGGCGCACCGCCAAACCAACACGGTACCCGCGTAGCTTAACCCCGCGGGTGGGGCCGCTCTGACGGGAGGGTGGCCGGGCCCTGCAGCCCCCCACAGCGCTCCCGAGACGTCCCCTCGGTGAGCGGCCCCGCAGCCGGCGAGGCGCGGCGGGCCTGGCAGACAGGGCGCTGCCCCACGCGCGGGGCTCGCCCGAGTGACCAGAGCAGGCCGCGGCCTCCCGGGAACGACCTAGGGACCACCGGGACCGGAGGCCGCGCCTCGCCGGGCGCATGAACCTGCCCCCGCGCTGCGGCCGGGCGGTGCAGAGCGGCTGCCCGGCGCGGCCCCGCCCGTTACCTAGCGCGGCCGCCATGCGCCCGTACGCCGCGTCCGAGGCGGGACCCTGCGGCGCGCGCGCAGCCATGCTCAGCCTTTGCCGGCGCTGCGTCCAGCGCAACCGTCAGAGAACTGGCTGAATTGAGTCGCGCGCGCCTTCCCGCCAGCGCCCTCGAGACTCGTTCCCTCGCCCGCCGTCAGGTGACCCAGCGCGACTCACGTGACCTGCCCCCTCCTAGAGCGGCGCTGAGGTTGCTGTCACGTGAGCGGGATGGGCTGTTTGGTCTGTGGCTCGCGTGGCTGCTCCCCTTTCTCCTTCCCTCCGCCCCTTGATCCTCCCTCCTCTCCAAGGAGATGAGCGCGCGCACGCCCAGGCCCCGGGGCAGGCAGGGTCTCGGGGCTGCTGCGGGCAGCGATGGGAGAAGGCGGGGACTCCAGCGCCCGGGGCTCCGAGCAGCTCCGGCTGGAGCTGGGGCAGGAGAAGCAGATGAAGTGAGTTCCCTTCCCAGAGCGGTGGGGAAAGGGGCCGTGCTCGGTGTCTGCAGCCGTGCCCGGGAGTCAGCGTGGGCCGTGCAGGGAAAGGCTCCCAGCGCGCTACAGAGGAGGTTGAGACTAGGGCCTGCCTGGCATAAGGTTTCCTAGTGCTTTCCGTTATAACACCCTGCTGTCGGGTGCTTGTAGCTATGCCATTCCATAGGCACTGGGGCTGAACTTCTCCAGGCTGGTGTCTGCCTGGGGCTGAGTTGTTTTGGGAAAAGGTCAGCCAAGGAGCTCCAGCTGTTTCAGAGAATGCGGCTAAGGAAATATGTTTTCTCTTGCTGCAGTGTTCTCACAACCTTTTCTTTGAGATGATCTAGCGCAGTGGTTCCCAAACTGGGGTTCACGACCCCCTGGGGGTTTGCCAGAAAAATTTCACTAATGGCAGCCAGAAGACCCCAGGCATTGGAGGCAGCAGGTGGGACTGGTTGCAGGGCAGACAGTCCGAGCCCCAGGGAGAGCGGGGCAGGGCAGTTAGGGCTGGCAGCCCAAGCCTTGCCCCCATCAGCAGGGGAGCCAGCCATCCGAACCCTAGCGCTCCGCGTGGGGCTGGCAGCCCGAGCCCCAGGGAGAGCGGGGCTGGGCAGTTTGGGCTGACAGCCTGAGTCCTGCCCCTGTCAGCGGGGGAGCCGGCCGCCCGAACCCCAGTGCTCTGCCCAGGGCTGGCAGCCCGAGCCCCGGTGGTCAGCAAGACCTGCAGCCCAAGCTCAGTGGAGTTCAGTTGACCAGGGCGGTCAACGGGGTCCAGCAGCAGGAGCCTCACGGAGTGCGGAGGAAATTTAAACGTAAATCCCTGGAAATATTCATTTTTAGGAGGGGGTTCACAAGATTTCACAATTTAGTGAAAGGGGTTCGTGGGCTGTTAAAGGAGAGGTGAAACTAAGATTTGCTGGGCAAGGAGACTAAAAGGGGCATGAGAAGTCTGAGGAGAGGAGACTGAATGTCTCGGTGAGGCAAATGGGAGTGGGACAAGAAGCCATGGGTGAGGAAGAGACAGTACACATTTAAGGGCCTGGGGCAGAAAGGGTCAAGCTTGAGGAAAATGGACAGATGACTCTGTGCCCACTAGAACACACTCCCCTCCAGAGTCTGGAATGGAACCCCAGATTCCTGAGTCTCACCATCCTTCTGCTGTCAGCAAATATTACTCCTGGGGGAATTGTGTGCCACTGCGCACGTGCAGACGTCTTGCTGGATGCAGAATTATTTTTTGTGCAGAAAATACATTCTGTGCAAGAAGTGCTGCAGTTCTGCCTCTCACCCACCAGAGGCCACTGTGGTGCCAGAACAGCCCGCTCACTGGCACTAACAGCTAGCAGCAGGCTGCTTTCGTCAGAGCTGCCAGCCTGCTGATGGAGCCAGGTTAGGAGGCACAGTGGGGCACACCGGGCTGCCGGTGGGGGGGGGTCCACAGACTGGGGCATGGGCTCAGGAGTTAGTCATTGAGCCAGTGTCTGAATGGGAAGAGAGCTCTGGGTCACATGGGATGCGGGGGTTAGGGGGACTACAGGGACATATAGGGATGGGGGGGGTGCAGGGACACACAGGGTTGGGGGCAGATGTACCTGATTGAATGGGAGAAGTTAGGGGTCAGTCAGGGCCTGTATGGAGGAAGCTCGCCAACTCCCTAACAATCCCTTCCTCCCCTCCTCCCCCCCCCCCCCCAAGAAACTGTTCCATACTTCTCCCACCCACACGAGCAACTCTCCAGGTTCCTTCACTCTCCCTCAGCTCCTCTGTTACCCCTGGCTCCCCCAAGCCTTTGCACTGCTTCTGAGGGATGCGGGAAATACATTTCTGAGTTGTAGTTTAAATGAATTACTCAAAGTTCTATATTAATATGCCTAGTAAGGAATCCATTTGTCCAAAAACAAAAAAACCCTGAATCTTTTTATTTGTCTATATTGTTAGACATACTTGCTGAGAATATTTTGAAATAAATTACCAAAATAATTGAGACTGGTATGATCATACTGTGGTGTTTTGACAAATAAAATATGCAGAATCTTGCAGAATTTTATAATTTTGTGTGCATAACTTTTAATTTTTTGGCACAGAATTTTATTTTTTTGTGCAGAATTCTGCCCAGGAGTAAAATATCTCTGAAACCCACTGGTTCCTTCTTTTGGGGTAGGAGCAGCAGTTGTCAGATACCCTCCTAATCTTCTTTCTTCTAACCCTGCCCTCTCATACATTTATCTCAACTCTTTCCATCCTCCTCATCCCTTCCTTGCAGTATGTTAGCTCTCTGACTTTCTCTTTTCCTGTTGGTTTCTTCCCTTCAAACCAACAACTGTTTTGTTACCCTCCTGACCCTGTGCCCTTCCTCCCAAATCTGAAGTTCATGGGGGCAAAGAATGACTGGAGCAAGGAGTAAATTATGACTTCCCTCCACTCACCCCTTCCCACTGGAGACTTCCAACCTCCCTGGGTTATCTGACCCAACCTCCTCTTGGACTGGGGGCTTCCTTTGAAACCCCTGGCATTTGCAGGCCCCAGCTTCCCCACAACTGGTGCCTTCCCTGTCTCTTGCCTCATATGTCAATTCTTCAGTTTCCCATCCCTTGTTTGCCTTCCTGCTCCTCTGAGCATTGATTTGGCTGTTTAGGTGCTGTCATTTTACTGAAAACTGGTGTCATTTCAGATTTAAATAGCTGAAATAATCAAATTTACTATTTTTAAAATCCTGTGACTCTGAAATTGACCAAAATGGACTGTGAATTTGGTAGGGCCCTAGTTATATACTATTTCAAACTCTGGGTTTAGCTACTAGTTATTATATACTTTGACAGTTTCTGAATGAAATCTAAGTTATTGTCATAATATGTGGCCAGAAAGTTCTAGGAGAATGATTTAGTCTCTAAGCAGTGAGTTCTGAGTTAAACTAAGATCAAAATTTCCAATAGCACTTTTCTCAGGTGTACTCTTATGTATCAAGAACTAAGATAATAATTTGTTCATTAGCGTAACACACCATATCTTGCCAGACAGATATTGATATCTAGAGATAGTATATGTTATCTTCATATGAAAATGTCTCCAATCACAAAATTTCAGAAATGCCTCTATATTTCTAAAGCACTGTAGCAACCCTAGAGAAAAAGTATTGTAATGATGGGACACTGGACAGAGTGGGCTGGTGCTCTGAGGTGGTACTGAGAATTCTCTTTGAGATGCATGGCTAGCGGATCTTGCTCACATGTTCAGAGTCATACTAATCACCATTTTGGGGATCAGGAAGGAATTTTCCCCCAAAGTTAGATTGGCAGGGACCTCAGGATTTTTGGTTTGGTTTGGGGGCTTTTGTTTTTCATCTTTCTCTGCAGCATGAGTCTAGCTCCCTTGCTAGGATCATCTAGGTATATCTCACCAAATCCTTTCTCTGCCATTGCAGGAGCCTCTGGCATTCGTGCACCTCAGTCCCTCCTGTTCCCTGCCTATGGCACACAGTAGTTTAGTCTTCTGAGGGCTGTAATATTTTAGTGTAATCCAGTTTACTGGACCTACTACAGGGGCAATTGGGTAGGGTTTAGTAGCCTATATGCAGGAGGTCAAACTAGATGATCCAGTGGTCCCTTCTGGCCTCAATCTCTCCAATGTACATAATGGAATATAAGCACAAGGACACTTCATCTGTACATAAAATTCAAGTTAGATGTTGTTGTTCGTAAGAAAATTAATTATATAACCATTTAATTAACTTCTCTATCACAGGGAAATGCTTGAACTCTCAATATTTGAATTGAGAAACACACTAACAGAACTTGAAAAAAGACTGGGCAGTGTTGAGGATGAAGGTAAGTAGGTAATAATTAATCTTGGCAGGATTCGATTTTAATCGAAAACGGTCAGTAAATGTGTGCAGGCAGCAGCACAGACGTAAGGGTGGCAATGCCATACCATGCAGTCCTTACTTCTGTGCTGCTGCTGGCAGTGGCTCTGTCTTCAGAGCTGAGCTGCCGGCCAGCAGCCGCCGCTCTTGAGCTGCCCACCTCTGAAGGCAGCACCGCCGCCAGCAGCAGCAGTAGTAGTACCACCGCAACCCCTACAGTACAGTCCCCCTACAATAACCTTGTGACACCCGACCCACACAACTCCTTTTGGGGTCAGGACCCCTACAATTACAACACTGACTGGAGTGAGTGAGTGGGTCCCTGACAGCACAGCTGCAGAGAGCTCCCTGAATGCTGCGGGGGGGCTGTGGCCCTGGCAGGGCAGACAGAGACTCCTGCTAGGACTGCATGGAGGAGGAAGAGGACAAGCTCCCCGCTGCAGGGCTGACTACCATTTGCTGAATGTCTCTGCACTCACCAGCTGGGAGTGCCGGGGGTCTCTGCTTTGCCGTGCCAGGACTGCAGCCTTCCCCACATCTTGTGCCTGCAGGGATCAGGTGGCACTGGCCCAGTGGTTGTGTAGGGAGCTCTCTGCAGCTCCACTGTAATTGGAGTGGGGCTGTGACAGGAGAGGTCTCCCTGCATGGCCATGGGGCCTGTGACACCCAATTCCTGCAGGCACATGGTATTGGGGAGACTGTGGTTCTGGTCCAGCAGAGCAGAGACCCCTGGCCGAGACTGCAAGGAGGAGGAGAGGAGACTTTGTCATCCCTGCTGCTGAATGGTTCTCTCTGGGCAGGAACCATTCAGCAGTGGGTTGGCCTTTCTGCAGCCAGGGACTTGTCATCCTCACGACCCTGGCCTGGGCTCTCTGCTGTTTCTCTCCAGGACCACAGCCTACTCTGCACCTTTTGCCTGCAGGAATCTAGTGTCACTGGCTATGCAAGGGAGTTCTCTGCAGTCATGTTCCAACTCGCTTGCTCTCCAGCCCAGAACTGTTTTTACAGTATGTACAGATATACACTTTAACAATGAGAGTAATTAACCACTGGAACAATTTACCAAGGGTCATGGTGGATTCACCATCGCAGACAATTTTCAAATCAAGACTAGATTTTTTTCTAAAAGATGTTCTAGGAATTATTTTTGGGAAATTCTATGGCCTGTGCTATACAGGAGGTCAGACTAGATCAGCGTTTTTCAAACTGGGGTCCATGGATCTCTGGGGGTCCCCAAGGGTACTCCAGGAGGTCTGTGGGCCCCGCTGATCAACCCCTTCCCCGCCCTCCCTCAACTCTTCCCCCCTCCCTCTATCTCCAGGAGGCTACTGAAGCCAAACTGGGAGATTTTAGGCACTAAAGGTCCAGCAGGGCTAAGGCAGGCTCCCTACCTGCCCTTGCTCTGCACTGTTCCTGAAAGTAGCTGGCCCGTCCCTGTGGCCCCTGGGGGGGGCACGGGGCGGTCTCCGTGCGCTGCCGCCACCCCGAATGCCGACTCGTAGCTCCCATTGGACAGGAACTGTGGCCAATGAGAGCTATGGGGGCAGTGCCCGGAGACTCCCTGCCCCCCTGCCCTCCCCAAAAGCTGCTGCCAGAGAGATGTGGGAGTCGCTTTTGGGAGCCTCCCATGGTAAGCGCTACCTGGCTGGAGCACTCACCCCCTCCTGTGCCCCAACATCCTGCCCCAGCCCAGAGCCCGCACCCTAACCCCCTGCCTCAGCCTGGTGAAAGTGAGTGAGAGTGGAGGAGGAGGGGATGGAGTGAGCTGGGGGAGGGAAAAGGTAGGGAGGGGTGGGGCTTTGCGGGTAGGGGTGGATTGGGGGCAGGGTCTGGGGCTGAGTTGGGGGCTTTGGGGATCCCCGAAAAAATTTAAATCAAAATGGGGATCCTCGGGTTGCTGAAGTTTGAGAATCGCTAGACTAGATGATCACAATAGTCCCTTTTGGCCTTGGAATCTATGAATCTTGAAGATGTAAAATAAAGTCATAATAAAGACTACAAAAGTACATTAGCCATGTATTTTGTATTTTTCACATATCAATGAAAAATGTAAAAAACTTAAGTTTTAGTTACTGGATGAAATCCTGGCCTCACTGGGTATGTCTACACTGCAGTGTAAGACTGTGCTTGACCCCATACCCTTGTGTCTACACTGCAATTGTGCTAACAAAGGGCGTAGACCCAAGGTTTCAGGACCCTGCAGGGCAATCAGGTCCAAGCTCAAGTCAAGCTGGGACCCAGGGTCCAAGCCTTATTGCTTTGTGGTGTAGCCACAGCTCCATTTGACTCAGGTCTGCAGAGTCATCTGGAAGTATCCCACAATTCCATGGGACAACTTCCTTAGTCCTCTCTATCCCAACAATCTGCAGTCTACTCTTTTGAAAACAGAAACGCCCCTTCCCCTGGGAAACGGCAGCAGCTCAGGTCAGCGTTAACCCATTCTGTTCTGATCGCCGATCTGCAAACATACTATCAGAAAGCTTCCCCTGTGTTTGCAATGGAGAGCAAACCGATCAAGCCTTTTGCAAAGTGAGCTGCTTCCTACTAATGTGCAGAGCAGGCAATAAAGTTTTCCCACAGTGCACCATGTTTCTAGAGCTAGAGCGGATCTCATTTCAGAGGGCAGGGGGCGAGCTAGGGATTCTGGGATATGGTTACTGTGACTTGGGTCTGCACACTGATTGTAGTGTGGACGCCAGAGCCTTACGTTCAAGCACAGGTCATGACATTCTTAATTTAGGGTTAAAATACAATGTAGATGCTCAAGCGCAGGGGGTCCTGAACATGGGTCAGCTGACTCGAGTCCCACTAATCCTGGTTTACATTGCAGTGTAGATGTACCCACAGAAGTAAATGGCAAAACTCCCACTGACTTCCGGGGGGCAGTATTTCACCTAGTATCTTTTTCAAGTTCCCTTGTTTGTAAATGGACACTTTCTTAGTTACACAGTTGTGGGGTGCAAGGCTCCAAAAGGAGGTGGAGTCATTCTGAAAAAGGCAATTTCTAATTCTAGCGGTATGAATTAAATTTTGGAAATAAATATAGGAACATTGTGTTTCTTTGGAGGTAATGAATGGAAAACCAGATATGAGACACAAGTAGAACTGAACAGACAACTAGAAAGGCAAACTGGTCTTCTTCAAGAAAAGATGGAACATATTCGTGGAAATCCAACAGGTAGAAGTGGCCATTCATAGATATTTTTCTCTAGTATTCATAAAATTTTATATTAATATATCAAGGTATCACACATTTTGCTTATTTACAGATAGATTGTCTTCTATTCGCTCCTTTGATCAAATGCCTGTGGTGAGTACATTGGCATTTAATTGCATAAGCATCTAACAGTTCATTGTAGCTAAGGAAATTATTAAATAATTTCAGCCATTTGCAGCCCAGAAAAAAATCAGTGACCCTATCCAGAAGCCACAACAATCAACCCATTTATTTTTTCATTTTTTCACCTCTGCAATTGTTTATAAACTTGTAAGACATATAGTAAAACAAGTAGACAGGGGATACATAAAACATGAATCCTGGGAAAAATAATCTTACATATTACAGTGGGAGTTTTTATTTAGTAAAGACTGCATGATTGGGTGCTAAATCATGAGTTATACTGAGGTGGAGTACCTGGACAGTTTCAATTAATAATTTATATAATGTATATTCTCGATGCATTTAGTACTATTACAAATACATTGTAAACAACATATTTATGGGGAAATCCTCATTGTAGAATAAATGTTACATCTGTAAAACACAAAATGGCTTAAGCATTTTCATTTCTTTAACTTCACTTCCTCCAAAGCCATGCAGACTTCACGTTCACCCAAAGCCTGAAAAATTGCCCAGTGTGAATGAAGCTGGTTAGGGAATGGCACTTGGGAACCACAGAGACCTTCACCCAAAATGTGGGTGCACAAGGGGGCAGAGTGAAAACAAAGTTTAATTCTGGATTTTTCTTTTGTTTTTTAACCTCAAGCTCCAGATACTCTTACTTTAAGGCCCTTGACTCCTCCCATTCTGTTGTCTGGCAGGGAACAAACAAATAGAGAATCCATGTAATATAGGCAGAAGTAATATAAGGTCAGGCAGTGTGACTCTGTGAAGTGTTCCTTCCAGCTTGGGAGCTTACGGAAGCCCTCTGATTGAACTCTGAGTGGTTCAGGCTTTCCAGATTGGGTGGAAGGAGGTTGAGCCAGGAAGAAGCTGCATTGTATATAAGCTTTCTTCCCAACCCAGTGCATTTCCGAATGGAAGTGTGTGTTTTGGAATTAATACTGCTCCAAACACAATTAAATTCCCTCTATAGCTCTGACCCCCTCAGATGGAGGTTTGGGCACATCTGTGATGAAGGAAACCAATAACAGCACAATTTCTAAGGGATCTGTTCTGACAGAAGGGAGAGGAGGAATCAAGAAAGGAGCATAGAGGGGCCTAGACTTTTTCACTGGTATTTAGGAAACTTCTGGGTTCCCAGGGCACACCCCTGCCCTGTCCATGAGGCCTCCCTCACCTTTATTCCACAGGAACTGCAGGTGTTGAGGCTTGCAGATTTAGCCAAACCTTTTTCTGCTCCTGTGAGTTTCTCTGTGGGAAAAAGGAAATATTTAGCCCTTTGAGGATTAGAATGAGAAACTGACATTTCTTGGTGGACAGGAGCAGGGAGGTCAGCAGCTAGCCATCACCCTACTTATGTTCAGTGTTTTTAATGTTATTTATTAAAACTTCAAAGTCCCAAACTTGCCATTATATATGAGAGCCTATGAAGACATCCATATGATGTTTTTTTTAAATGATATGTTCTAGTCAAACAGAAATTAATTCAGGGAAGTCTTATGGCCTGTGTTATACAAGGTCAGAGTAGATGATCAGAGTGGTCTCTTCTGGCCTTGTGAGCTAAATAATGCTTCCACTAGATATCATATCATTTCTACAGTGTCCCAATATTAGATAATGGATTCCTTTCTGAGGAACACTGTAGAAAGATAAAGTCTATTAGGTCTTGTCATCTTTATGTTGTTTTTAAAACACCTTCAGGAGTTTAAGAATTTATGGGATTGAAAGACTGTTAAATCTAAAAAGTTAGGTACTTGTTTGAGAACTCTTTTTTGACTAGAGAAGATGGAATGAATACAAACAAATTACCTTTGTTTCATATTATTTTTTATTTGTTTGTATGCAGTAGCACTTATGAGCCCCATTGTGCTAGTCCTGTACAAACACAGACCAAGAAGACCCAAAGAGCAAATTGATGTAAATAATTATAAGCAAATATTGTGTATATGTTTGCCAGACACCCACAACACATTGTCTGGCAAAAGTCTACTTTCTCCACATTCCACTCTTTACTTTTAAAAGCTAAAGGTCTTGTTTTTGAGCACCAACAGGGTAATGACAAAAATAGGCACTCAGGTACCATGGCAATGAACAAGTTATAAGAATCTAAATAGAATGGAATAGTTTACACCAAGGCAAACTCTTGGATGGTGGATAAGGAAGCACATTGGATTTTCTGTACCCAGAAATTGAAATAATTGCTTTCAAGTGTCAATACCATTGGCTGTATGGACCTGGAATCTTGCTGAGGAATTTTCCCTTGCTTTGGAAAATGTGTAGTTCATTCATGTTTAAACACACAGGTATTATTTTGATGATCTCATTTTGACTTGAAATCCTCCGTTTTTTCGTTTGTTTCCAAAAGTAATGGTGTTGTCATCCGCTTCAAACAGCACAATAATATGGAACCAATAATACAAACATTTTCTTCTTTATAAGTGGAGATTAGAAAATCATTTCTGCATGTTGAGGTTGGATATTGAAAAGCTCTGAAATAGGAGCAGCACAAAGAACTTCTACAGTGAAGACTGTTAGTCATAACTTCCTTTGTGCCCCAGTGAATAATGCACAAGCTATACTGAAATTCAGAAATAATTATGAAGAAATTGAAATGCAGTCCCTTTGAAAACTAGCCCAATGCGAATTTTACTTCCTCTTGTTAGATAAACCAGTTAGCATTTGTTCACTTCTTTTTCATTAAGCAATATTATGTGAAATATACATAGGCTGTCTCCTAAATATCATTTCCCATGTTAGGAGAGAAAAATCTTCATCTATTTTTCCTCTCCTTATAGTTACTGCAAGAAAGCCTCCCTAGACAGAGGCTTTATTATGCAAATAGAGGAAGGCATACTGCAGAATCAGTTCAGAAGAACACACTTCAGATAGCATTGCCTTAGCAACGCTCTAGTTAAGATTAGCTGCAGAACCAGGGTTTCTATTATAAATCACTGTATTCAGCGTTGTCCATCATTGTGATTGAGGAAATTCTGAAATTATTGTTCAGGCATTTGCTTTGCAAAACTGCATTATAGTGAAAACGCTGGATACATACCTTAGCCACACATAGGCCATCCCTGTGCCTTACTGGGGTTCTGCAATTGATATTACATTACTAGCAAAGTGTGCGCGATGATGTCATGTTGGAGAAAAAGCTGAAGACACAGACTGGGTATCTGGATCCTAAGAAGACGTATGTGAGAATTGTTGTGCAGTGATGTGTTGAAGGCTTCTCTGAGCCTTTGTGTCGGGGACATCAGGACTTTGCCAAGGTGGAGGAAATTTTGACAATTCCCTTAGTGGGTCACCTTTAACTGAACTTCACTGACCTTGTTTGCTTAAGTCTCAAATAGGGCTGAGTGAAAAGTGTGTCTGAGTTTCCTTCTCATTGCAAACTTCAATACTAACTTGGAAAAGGGTCTGCATAGGGCCCTGAGATGTCCCTGATACAGTTTAGGAAGGCAGCAAGCTGGTCCCTGGTATCAAAAAGGTTGAGAAATACTGCTCTGGATCTCTTCAACATACCTTATGTGTCCAGGAGACCCCTATTGACCTCACTTCCCCTGCCTCATTGCCATCCTGGTATAGGATGTTCTTCCTCTGATATCTTCGGTCACAGCAGGTGGTCACTTTCTTTAAGTCTTTATATGGTCTTCAGTGGGGCAGGAAACACCTGCTTTTTCTCAGCAGGGCAATAGGAGCTGAGGAAAATCCTGCTACCAGCCCTCTTTATAGCCATACAACTGGGGATTTTACGTCTTCTGTTCCCTAGATTGTGGCTGGTTAGAATCCCTGGTGGTTCCCTAGCACCGCCTGGATTGGCTTGGGAAAGAGGGTGCTCCTTGGAACTTGATGTTCATGTAGAACCTGAACCAATCTGTGCCAACCCCTAAGCCAAACAAACTGACCCCAGCGGAGTTCATGCAGCCTGTCATAATCTTCATATTATTTTTTAATATAGCTTTAATGTGAATTATTATATTAGCCACAAGGGGGCACTTGGTATTTAAATATGCATAGCCCTCCTGGGTTCAGTTGTACTGAAGCCTTTAGTGTTCCGTGCACAAAACCTCATATGTACAGTATATGCAGAAACATGCTTTGCTAAAGAACTTTATTTCATTTTGTCACAGTAATTATTACAGTATGAAATTAGTGACAGTTTATCAATAGAGCTAAAAATGGAGTTCAATTTCAGTAACATGAAAGATGCAGCATTACTTTTTGCACTAGGTTTTAGATTTAATTACTTCAGCTGATAGACATACCTCCTGGTGTTGGAAGGAAAAGAGTTTATTTTCCGGGTGAAACTGCATGTGATTTCAAATGTCAAGTAGAATAGATTGTAGAGGCTTCATGATTTTCTTTACATGCCAAACAAATGTATTGCTTATGTGGCTACCTGATAGAAGAAAATCGAAGAGGATTAGGGCTGGAGTGACTTGCTGCTAGATCATTAGACAGCTCAAATCAGTCTCTGGTGAAAGTAAGTTTGCTACGTTGACGATGTCTCCTATTTGTCACCGTGGATATGGAGGAGTGATTGATGGAAATTGTCATCTGCATTCCTAGTGGCAGCAATACACTGAAAAATCCACTATGAAAACGGCTTATGTGGGTGGTTTTAAAATCCAACTGCAATATAAATCTGCATAATTTCATTTGCTGGCAGTTGTTAAGTCAACCACATACTTTGGAGGGAATAAAAAAAGAAAAAGTGTGGGGATAAATGCAGAAAAGATTAATTGGGGGGGGGTTTCCCTTTACTGTGAAGCTTTGGATATTGGTCACTGCTGGAAACTAGACTTGATGGATCATTGGGCTAATAACATATTTGCTAGTGAAGAATTCAGTTATGTAAAGAAGTCTCTCAAGGTATTATTTTAAAATTGCAGCATGTCTTTTCACCCATCAGCTCATTCAGAGTGACTTGACACAGGCAGTTTAATGAAAACTAAGAATCTTAAATCCTTTAGTCATCTTATGTCTCCTTTCCAGGAATACATTGTCCGGCTAGTCAGGGTTTAGCAGAAGAGGCTGTTGTTAAACCTTAACTTACAAGAATGACAATATTTAATTAAACCAATTTCAGCAATAAAGTTATCCTGACTTTTTCAGGGTTTAGATCAGAATTTATCCCACCCCTTCAATCTTGGGGCTTGGTAGCAGCATATTCTCACATGTCAGTGCTGGATAAAGGAGGCAGATAATGGTCTGGCGGTCACCCTGGTGCACCCCCTGCAGTCAGTGATGACACCAGGTGAGTCCCTGCCTCAGTTTCCTTTTTTGGGCTGTCAATAAGTTCAGTAAGGCCCGCATATAGTGAACGTTGCCCCTTCAGGAGTCCAGTTTATTTAACCAAAGTCTGAACATAGTATGCAAATTAATATAAGAATAGCCACACTGGGTTGGACTAATGGTTCATCTAGCCCAGTATCCTACCTTACGACAGTGGCCTATGCCAGATGCTTCAGAGGGAATAAACAGAACAGTGCAATTATCAAGTGATCCATCCCCTGTTGTCCAGTCCCAGTTTCTCACAGTCAGAGGCTTAGGTACACCTACAGCATGGGATTGCTTACCTTACCATCTTGGCTAATAGCCACTGATGGACCTAACCCCCATGAACTTACCTAATTATTTTTTGAACCCAATTATAGTTTTGGTCTTCACTCCCCTGGCAGTGAGTTCCACAGGTTGACTGTTCATTGTGTGAAGAAGTACTTCTTAGTTTTGTTTTAAACCTGCTGCCTATTAATTTCATTGGATGACAGATGTTTCTTGTGTTATGTGAAGGGGTAAATAACACTTCCTTATTCACTTTCTCCACACCATCATGATTGTATAGCTCTCTCTCGTATCCCCCCTTAGTCATGTCTTTTCTAAGATGAACAGTCCCGGTCTTTTTAATCTCTCCTCATATGGAAGCTGCTCTATATCCTTAATGATGGTTTTGCCCTTCTCTGTACCTCTTACATTTACAATATATCTTTTTTTTGAGATAGGGTAACCAGAAATGCACGGAGTATTCAAGATGTGGGCTTACCATGGATTTATATAGTAGCATTATGATATTTTTTGTCTTATTATCTATCCCTTTCCTTATGGTTCCTAACATTCTGTTAACTTTTTTGACTGCTGCTGCACATTGAGCAGATGTTTTCAGAGAACTATCCCACAATAACCCCAAGATCTTTCTTGAGTGGTAACAGCTAATTAGACCACATCATTTTGTATGTATAGTTGGGATTATGTTTGCCAATGTGCTGTACTTTGCATTCAACAATATTGAACATCATCTGCCATTTTGTCATCCAGTCACCCAGTTTTATGAGATCCCTTTGTAACTCTTCGCAGTCTACTGTAGACTTAACTATCTTGAGTAGTTTTGTATCATCTGAAAATTTTACCATCTCACTATTTACCCCTTTTTCCAGTCATTTCTGAATGTATTGAACAGCACTGCTCCCAGCTCCCAAATGGCACCCCAGGTGAGCTGAGTCTTCGGTGCCCGCCCCCCTCCATTTGTTAAACTTCTGAATACCTTATTTTTATTGCATTTGTAGTCCATTTCATGACTTTGATGCACGATTTGCATGCATGATTTATCCCTGTCATATAAGATAATAAATTTGCACACTAGGATCTGTAAATCTGT
This sequence comes from Chelonia mydas, assembly GCF_015237465.2. Lineage (NCBI taxonomy): Eukaryota > Metazoa > Chordata > Testudines > Cheloniidae > Chelonia > Chelonia mydas. The sequence goes on along the minus strand of NC_057849.1, from coordinate 51,269,402 downwards.
ATTTATTCATGCCATATATAAGCAAATAAAAAAATTAGTTTCGTCTAAGCATATCGGAACTTTAATTTTAAGAATAACTGAAATGTACTAACATCAAAAAATTGAACTGTGCACCAACATTGGGTGGACCAGCATTAAATAGTGTTACAGTAGGTGACAGCCTTAGAATGTCAACCCTAGTCCTTTAGTTCAAAAGATTGTTTTTCTTGCCTTTGCCCTCAATCACCATTCCAGGGGACATGTATCCATGCTGATGACAGGTTCTGCTTGATAACAATCCAAACCAGTGCGGACGGACGCATGTTCATTTTCATTAGCTGAGTCAGATGCCACCAGCAGAAGGCTGATTTTCTTTTTCGGTGAATTTCCGCCCTGGAGTGTTGCTTTTTTAAGACTTCTGAAAGCATGCTCCACACCTTGTCCCTCTCAGATTTTGGAAGGTACTTCAGTTTCTTAAACCTTGGGTCAAGTGTTGAAATTATCTTTAGAAATCTCACACTGGTAGGTACCTTCTTTGCGTTTTGTCAAATCTGCAGTGAAAGTGTTCTTAAAATGAACAACATGTGCTGGGTCATCATCCAAGATTGCTATAACATTAAATAAATGGCAGAATGTGGGTAAAACAGAGCAGGGCAGGACATACAATTCTCCCCCGAGGAGTTCAGTCACAAATTTAATTAACACATTTCTTTAATGAGCGTTGTCAGCATGGAAGCATGTCCTCCGTAATGGTGGCCAAAGCATTAAGGGGCATATGAATGTTTAGCATATCTGGCATGTAAATACCTTGCAATACCAGCTACAAAAGTGCCATGCAAATGCCTGTTCTCACGTTCTGGTGATATTGTAAATAAGAAGAGGGCAGAATTATCTCCTGTAAATGTAAACAAACTTGTTTGTCTGAGCAATTGGCTGAACAAGAGGTACGATTGAGTGGAGTTGCAGGCTCTAAAATTTTACATTGTTTTATTATTAATGCAGGGGGGTTTTGTACATAATTCTACATTTGTAAGTTCAACTTTCATGATAAAGAGATTGCACTACAGTACTTGTATTAGGTGAATTGAAAAATACTATTCCTTTTTTTTAACAGTGCAAATACTAGTAATCAAAAATAAATATAAAGTGAGCACTGTACACTTTGTATTCTGTGTTGTAATTGAAATCAATATATTTGAAAATGTAGAAAACATCCAAAAATATTTAAATAAATGGTATTCTATTATTAACAGTGCGATTAATTTTTTACATCGCTTGACAGCCTTACTTAATACTATTTAATTTATCAGTTTGTTCCAAAACCTCCTATGTTGACACCTCAGTCTGGGACAGTTCCTCAAATTTGTACCTCGGGTGGCTCGTGTGTGGGAATCTCCCTCAGATCCTTGGCAGCGAAGACCAATACAAATAATTAACTGAGCTTCTCTACAATGGCCTTGTCTTCCTTGAGTGCTCTTTTGATTTAGCACCTTGATCATCCAGTGGCCCCACTGATTGTTTGGCAGACTTCCTGCTTCTGATGTACTTAAATTTTTGCGGTTAGTTTGAGTCTTTTGCTAGTTGCTCTTCGAATTCTTCTTTGGTCTGCCTAATTATATTTTTACACTTGACAGTTTATGCTCCTTTCTATTTTCCTCAGTAGGATTTAACTTCCAGTTTTTAAAGGATGCCTTTTTACCTCTAACCACTTCTTTTGTGTTGGTTAGCCATGATGGCATTTTTTTGGTTCTCTTAATATTATTTTTAATCTGGGATATACATTTAAATTGAACCAGTATTATGGTGTTTTTTTAAAGTTTCTATGCAACTTGCGGCATTTCACTTTTGGGACTGTTCCTTTTAATTTCCATGTAATTAACTTTTTGATTTTCTTTTGTTCCCTTATCTGAAGTAAAATACTACTGTGGTGGGCTTCTTTGGTATTTCCCTCCTCCCCGCACAAGGATGTTAAATTTAATTACATTATAGTCGCTATTACCAAGCAGTTCAGTTATACTCCCCTCTTGGACCAGATCCTGTGTTCCATTTAAGACTAAATCAAGAAATGCCTCTCCCCTTATGGGTTCCAGGCCTACCTGCTCCAAGAAGCAGTCATTAATAGTCAAATTAGCCTTCACTCCAGTGTTCTAGCAAGCTAATCTTAGTTAGCCCCCCACTGAAGGCCCTCCATCCAGACTCTTCACCAGTAAGGCCCTCTTAGGTCAGGAACCTCCTCAGGACTCAGCCCTCCAGGCGTTACCTGGGTTCTCTCTCTGGACTCACAGCCCCTGCATAGGTCAAACTATTCTAGCTCTTCACTGGAGCAGCCCACTGTATTTCCCCAGTGACCTAGATGTTTGGCCGCTGTCTGGTAAGATCCTTTTGCTGGAATCAAGCCTCTCTATGGCTTTGCTCCTTGGGGATCCTGATTCCTCCAGGAACACCTTTCCTAGTTCTCCTTGTCTGGTGAGTTCTCTAATCAGCTCCCCTGAGAAGTACTCCTGTTCTGGGGCCTAGTAACTGAGTCCTCATAAGCCTTTATTTAGCCCCTGGTGCTCCTTACCTAATTAGCTGCCACCTAGGTACTTAGGCAATTAACTATCCACAGGTGGATCTGGGTTATTTTATTCTCCTTAGTGGAGTCTGTCACAGGTAGGCTGCGTTTCTGTCCCCTTCAGAGGGCTAGCTCTCCTGTGAGCTCTTGCTAGTCCTTGTTTTTTGCTGAGACTTCTCTACGCAGCCTGGTCTATGCTGTGTGTCTGTGTTCTTTGAGCTGTTTGCTGTGAGCTTCTTTTGTGCTGTTTCACTTCTTTGTAGAGAAAGCTGCTCACATTGCTGTAAGCCTCTTGAGTTACATCTATTTCAATCCAACGAAGTGGTTTTTTACCCATGAAAGTTTATGCCCAAATAAATCTGTTAGTCTTTAAGGTGCCACCGGACTCTTGTTTTTGTGGATACAGACTAACACGGCTACCCCCTGATACTTGACATCTGTTTCAATGAGTTTTTATCCCCTCCTTTCTCAGAGTTAATTGAAGGTGAACACACCCCTGAGGGGTTTAGCTGGATTCAGCTTGGCTGGATTCTTGCTTTATGCAGCTATACTTGTGGCTAGATGCACCATAGATAAGGTCTCAGTTGCTTCTTCAGTTACTGCTTATGTAGTAGGAGTTGAAGGTAACTTATGATCTGCCCTAGCAGAGTTAGCTCTTAGGATATCTTCGAAGTTTTACTGGTTTAAATTTTATTCAGTCCATTTTCTGAAACATTATTTAATCTCTTCCAGTGTTTGAATATCTAGAGAGGTTTTTCACATAAGTAAACACATGTGTAGTCTATATTGGTTCCCTGCCTCGTTTAATACCCAAAGTATGTGCTCAAGAAGGAAGAGCTCTGCAGCAGAGCTTGCCTCATTCGGTGTTCATTGTGTGCAGGACATAAGTGTTTTGTCTAGCAAATAGTTCATTATGGAAGGGGGATGATCCCGTTGGTAGCTTAGGACTTGGGTTAAAGTCCCTGCTCCTCCACAAGCTCCCTGTGTGACCTTGGGTAAGTCATTTAGCCTCTCTGGTTCATTTCTCCATCTGCAAAATGGGGCTAATACTTCTCCACCTCACAGAAGAATTGTGAAGATAAATACATTAAATATTGTGAGGTGCTCAGATACTACCGTGATGAGGGCCATATAAATACTTTAGATATATTATAGAATTTTTTTCTAGACTTTTCTGGTAGAAAACATAGGAATTAGGGTACTACCAGAGGTATGAGCTAGAGTTATACTAGGAAACTGAACCATTTTGGAAAATTATTTTCAACAAATTACTTTGAGCTATTGTTGAAAATGATTTAAGACCATGCTGATGAGTCAGATCCCTTCAGAAAGCATGTTACACAAATGCAGAGTGGAGCACCCAAAAGTAAAGAAATGCTAAAATTAAATTTGCTTGTGAAACCTTAACTCTGCTTTGTTTACACTCGGGAACTGAACTGTTGCAACTTAACGGTGCAGTGCATCAACAGTAACCCTTCTGGTTTGGGTGCAGTTCTCCTCTGTACTAGATGCACTGCTGTTTATGAGCTACCTATTCCTCAGGCGCTGGACATGATGCACAATTTCCCACAAAGTAAGGCGTTAGGACTGTCTAAAGGAATTATGGGAGATGGGTCAAATCCTATAACTCACTAACAGCAATCTGTTTTGGCATCTTGTCCCAAAACAGAGAGTGCACTGGAGGTTCAGAGCATTTCTATTTGTTCAGAGAGCCAGATTTGTTCTTTAAGAGCTAAAAATGCAGAGCCAGCTTTCTGCAGAAATTTGAAGGTGGTTAGGGTTCATATTTCAGTAGAGCACCAAGGTCACCAGAGAGTCAGAACAGAATCCATGAAATTTATTTTGCTGCTCCTGAGGACATGCTCGAGCAGAATCAACCTCACATGATGGTAACTGACTCTGAGCGGGCCCTGTTTGACAGGGACCTGTACTAAGCTTGAGGGATCAGATTACTGCTGGTGGGGGCTTGGCAGAGGGCAGGCTATTTGGTTTCTTTTTTTTTTTTTTTGTCTGTCACATCAGGGGATGTGAGGAAGGGTCCTCAGTGTCTATTGAAGTAACTGAGTTGAAGTAAGAGAGGGACTTCTGCCCTCACTTGTGACTGTCTGCCTGTTCCTTAATAGCAGTGGCAGTGTTCATGTAGGCCTAGACCTTGGCCATGCAGAAAAGTACAAATAATACATGGCATAATACATACCTTGTGTAGATGGCTCCCCATCTCCCAACGGTTCAGAAAATGCCTCTGATACCTCCTGTGACGTATAGGTGCCCTCTCCTTCCTCTTTGAGCTTTAGTGTTGTCAAGGATCTTTTCAGTCTCCATAGATACCCAGGAACTAGCATCTGTTCAAACATGTGAAGGTGCAGCTACCAGCCTTGTTTTGATGCACCTTCAAGCCTTTAATTTTCTCTTTGCACTGCTGGGCCAGATACGAATTCACCTGTCAAAAGCAATGGTATGCTGAATAGTCTGGGTTACCTGGGATTGGATCCAACCATTGTTCAAGATCTGAATGAGCGTCCTGGGATCTACCTTGGGTCAGCTGCTAGCACAACTGTAGGATAGCTTCTGAGAAGAAATTATCCCAGATCCAAAAGCAAACTGAGTACTGGAACACAGTGATCTTGAAGAAGAGTCTGGCTTTAAAAGTGCAGGCTATGGGACTAGAGGTATGTACATGCCACTGTGTTTAATGAGGGACTTCTAGAAGACTTGAACCCTAGGGTCAAGTGGCCACAGAGTTCAGAAACTTGACCAGAAGAGCCACTAAAAAGTTACTCAGTTGCTCTGCTGCTGCTATAGCTGCAACACCAGCACGTCCTGTCCTCACCAGCACTATAGAATGACCCAGTGCAGGGGCATGTGGTGATGCTTGGACTTGCTCAGAACAGTTAAAACAGTAGCATGAACTCCCATCTACTGTTGGGAGGAGTTGTGTGTGGGACACAAAGTATGTTAAAAGTATGTCAGGTGGTTACACTCCCCAAAATGCTGTCAGGTAGAGATTGCTGTTAAAACTTTCTTCCAAACAAAATTCAGTCTCCTGAGTTGACAGAGTTAAGGCTTTTTCTTTCTCTTCCTTCTTTGATTCTGTGGGGACACTGATGTAATAATGAAGTAGAATACAGCACTAATTGGATTTAGCCAAATTACCTCCTCATTCTGTCCTTTTCTTTCTCTCTCCAAATGGGCTGAATGTAAACACTCTGTAGGCTCCTAGATCCTATAATAGGGAGAGGTTTGTAATATGCAACACAGTTTCAGCTGCAGCTAAGGTGTTTTTACTTCCAATTTTAATTTAAAAACAATGGCTTTTCATGTCTTCTCCAATGTATCTGTCATAATAGAAAACTAAAGTTAATAGCAGCTCAGCCATGGGTGAATATAGCACAGCGCTGACTCACCACCGTGGTGCCTGCTGCTGGTCAGTCTAGGAATTAGCTCTTTCCAGGCTCAGAGCGCCTCCTGCTGGCCGGTTTCTCCCTACCAGTACCTGCTTCCTGGTCTCTACCACTATACTTCAGGCCCCATGTCCCTCCCAGCGCACGGTGCCCCTTCTCCTGGGTACTGCCCTGCAGCAGTACCCCCACACTCAGGGTTCTCCCCTCCCTGGGGAACCCCAATCCCTTAAACCCACCCCACCTCAGTGACCCACTGCCGATCTTCATCTAGCCCCTTCCCTCAGGGGCAAACTGCAGTCTGAAGTGACCACTCATCATCGGCAAGGGGGTTGGACCTGCGTCTTCCTCCCTTGGCTGCTTCCCCATAGCCCTAGTACCTCCTCCGGCCCTGAAAGCCAGGCCTCTGCCTGGGGGTTTGCCAGGCTGGAGCTTCTCCAGCTCCTCCTGCCCTTCCCCAGCACTGCACTGTCCAAAGTACCCTTTTCTCCTTCAGGCAGCTAGGTCCATCTCTCTCCAAGGCTGGAGAAAGACTGACTGCCTTCTGGCCCGGCAGCCCTTTTATAGGGCCCAGCCTGGCCCTGATTGGCTCCCAACTCTCTCCAAGGGCTGGCTTTTAACCCCTTCTAAACTGGAGTGGGGTGACTGCCCTGCTACAGTGAAGCATTCTTGAAAGCCGTGGCTCTGCTGTCAATTTCTGTTTTTTAAAATGAGCAAGAGGGGTTATTTCAACGTGATTGCAGCTTTTAACAGCACTTCACCTTCAGCCAAACCACTATAAATTCTTGACTCTAATGAAAATCATTCACAGGGAAAGCTTAATAGTATCCAGGAACATTTTTATGGAAAAGAAGGGACACAGCTTTATTAACAATATTACTGTACCTAAAAGAGAGAGACCTTGTCAATCTGTTTGCAGCTGTTTGCCTGCTGTGACACTATAACTCAAGGATAGGACAGACCAAATTATGGGGGAATTACTTCCATATGTCGTCTATAACACTGCTTCCTATAGAGGCCCCATCCATGGTCTCTCTACTGTCACATACTGGGAGCCAGCTTTCTGGCAGTGGGTCAACCAAACTCCCTTGTAGCTCAGTCTTATGTGAAACTGAGCCATTATCACATCGATTGGAAGTAGTGGGGCTTTACCTTACAGATGCTACCCCTTTCTATTCCCCCCACTACATGCACAGCTGAGTATCAGGTAGTCACCAACCCTACTGATCCTCTGAAACCCTCAGAGCTAACTTCTGCAAAGAATGTATGCTATCACAATGGCAGAGAAGATTTGCAGCATATGCTATGCAGCCATTAGTATTATGGTAGTGAGGAGAGGCCCCAACAGAGATTGGGGCTCCACAGGCTAGGCCGGAGACAGTCCCTGCCCCGAAGTGCTTACAGATTAAATAGGCCAGACAGTCAAAGGATGCAAGGAGAAACAGAGGCATGGAGCAATGAGATGAAGTAACTTGCCCAAGGTCACACAGCAGGTCGGTGGCAGAGCTGGGAATAGGACCCAAGTCTTCTGACTCCTAATCTAGAGCACTGCCCACTAGACCACAAAATTGTATCAGAACCACACCAGGCAAATACAGCACAGAGTGAAAAAATAACATGTGAATGCCAGATAATCCAAGTAATTCTCCTCCCTTCCCCCCACAAACTTGATACTAGATACAAGTACACAAAAGATACAGGCCTTCCCTATGGTTATCCCTTTAGAGCTAGGTTGTTGTGAGTTATCTCAAATCAGGACATGTAGTTCCCCAAGCAAAGCCGATTGCTGCCTTGGCAAGTAGTTTCCAAGTGTAGGTCCAGTTGGGACCTGGAACCTCCAACCCAATGAATTGCAGCCCAGGGACCAGACCTTGGTTACAGGTGAGGGGCAACTTTGTGTGGCCCCATGCAGTTGAACAGAGTTCTCAGGAACCACTGAGAGTAGCAAAGCCAGAACTAAATGTGTCTCATTTAAAGATGGTGAAACTCATAGCAGCATGTGACCCATAATGTCTGTCTCTGCGTAAATCAGCAGGAGCCATATAAACAACAAGGGAGTGATGAGCATAATTAAGGCTAAGATTTTGTCATGGATATTTTTTGTAAAAGTCACGAACAGGTCATGGGCAATAAAGAAAAATTCACAGAAGCCTGTGACCTGTCCCTGACTTTTACTAAATATATCCATGATAAAATGGGAAGGGACTGAGCAGCTGCGGGGTGGCTGGGATCTCTGGGTTCCCCACCACCCGTGCGGGCTCAGAGCTCCAGGGTCCCCCTGCCACCAGCAGCAGAGGGGAGCTGCAGGATCCCCCTTCCCCTTCCCCAACAGCGGGGAGCATTGTGGGAATCCCCCTGCCACCGCTGCAGTGGGGAGCTGTGGAGGTCTCCCTAGCCCCCATGGTGGCTGGGGACTGAAGGGCTCCCCCTGCCCCCGCCCCCCCCACGGCAGCCAGGGAGCTGCAGGGGTCCCTCTGCCACCATGGGTGGTGGTGGGATCTGTGGGTCCCCATGTCCCCCGCAGCAGTGGGGAGCTGCGGGGTACCTCCACTGCCCATGGTGGCTGAGAGCTTGGGGGCCTGCTGCCTTAGGCAGCTGGGGTACCTTACAGCTCCCTGCCGCTGTGGGATGCAGCGGGACCCTGCAGTTCCCAGCCACCAGGGCTGAAGTCACGGAGGTCTTTGGAAGTCAAGGGTTCCATGACTTCTGCCACCTCCACGACAAAACCATAGCTTTAAGCATAATCTCACAGACCTTGAAGATTGTAACTCAGAATCTAGATTGTGATAACAACCTCTATCATTGTTCAGAACAGGAATATTTGTAACCTATTGATTTTATTTATACAACTGCAGGGTTCCTTAAATCAGCTTCTTAAACAACTAGAAGAGGAAAAGAGAAATCTCCAGAACCAACTGAAGGATTATGAGCTTAGACTGGAACAAGAAGCAAAGGTCTGTTACTTCCATATCTGTTTAACCAGCCCTTTTTAGAAGCTGTTATGCTGTCTGAAATGTCTAAAGCATTGGTGTAGAGAATGTAATGATTCCATGAAACATAAAATGAAAAAGTCCGGGGGTGGTACGTATGTTTGTTCTTTCCCTTTTGATTAATCATGTTAATTGTTTTGTTTGATTGTAACCATTTACCCATTATTTTAAAATGTAGGCTTACCATAAGGCTAATGATGAACGGCGCATGTACCTAGCAGAGATCTCACAGGTAAGTAACAAAAACTTTTCAACCTAATCATCTTTTTCCTCCCAAGCTGGTACTTGAAGGATCATTACTGTTTAATTCTTTATTTTTCTTTATCTTTTCTCCTTTATACAAATTTGAGTTTTATTCCAGCCAAGGAAAGCCAGGCATAGTTCCTTTCAGAGCCAGGCCTCAGTTAGCTGGAGCGATTGCTAGAAAGTGATGGAAGTCTTTTTGTCGTGTCTCTCTCTCTCTCTCTCTCTGCCATTGTTTACACTAGACTTCTTGACTTAAAATTTCCCACCCATTATATTGCTGGTGGGAGCACTAAAGTAGACAAGGCATGATGGCTGGTGGAGCTTTAACCATTATAAAGTCTAGCCCTCCTCTGAGCAGAATAGGATGGCACCGAGGTTAAAATGCCAGCAGACAGTCTATACCTGCACATCCACTGTTACTATCGTGGGTGGAATTGAGCTGGTGGCAACAATGATGGAAAGTCTTAAGAATAAAAGTCCAGTGTACCCATCCTGTCGAAGGGCTGACTACACTGCCCCTATACAGCATCTAGTCCCTGCTGGCCCAGGTGTAAAGAACTAAGCTCAGGTCTTACATACTCAGATTCCTGTATTGTAGTATGTTGTACAGTTCTTAAGATAGTTCTTGGTCTGACTTCAGCTTTTTTTTTTAAATATAATAATGCATGTTCAGCCAAAGCATTGTTTTTGCTAAATATATGTCATAAGAATGACCATCTTGGGTCAGACCAAAGGTCCATCTAACCCAGTATCCTGCCTTCCAACAGTGGCCAATGCCAGGTGCCCCAGAGGGAATGAACAGAACAGATAATCATCAAGTGATCCATCCCCTATCACCCATTCCCAGCTTCTGGCAAACAGAGGCTAGGGACACAGTCCCGACAAGGGTGACTAGGGTGACAATGACAAGGTGACATGTATGGTACAAGAGATCACCATTACCAGGTGACGTGTCTTGAGACCACATGAAAGTTTCCCTAAATGTGCTGAATACAGGTTTTTCCAACCTTTATTAAAAGACAAGCTCTGCTGAGCCACTTGTTCTTGATAATGTCATATTAACTGGTCATAGTCAACACCAGGGGACCACTGTGCCATCTAATTCTGTTCGGAGCATTGGATTGATTTGTCTAGGGTTGACCATGAACACAGCCACCGAACACTTTTACACACCATAGTCTTTATATACACTAGGGTGTAGCAGTGCAAAATCCCAAATGCACAGAGATTGTGACAGCTGGATGTGTTGATCTGTTGATTTAGATAAAAGCATATTAGATCGCTGTTAAGGTTTTGCATTAGTATGCAAGTTTGAAGTTGGAGTACATATTGCTTTTGGGTATCTAATGGAGATGGAAGTAAGAGCCTTATTACTCCTGGAGGTTTTCTGGACGTGCCTGTAGAAAATGCCCCCCCTCCTGCAGAATTCCTGTGCTTCACTGCAGAAAACGGCAGGGAAGCTGCGTGGGGGGAGGGAGGGCGGGCAGGCAGGTATGGGGAAGACCATGGGCACAGGTTTTGGGGGGGGGGGTAGGATTCGCCTCCCAAATAGAGGCAAGGCATGGGAGGGCACACAGGGTTACATGCAACTTCCCCCCACCCCATTTCTGCAAGCGCAGAGCTGCCCAGTTGAAGGAGGCTGTGTCTCGGCTCCGCTGACTCTGCAGCTGAATGCCTTCTCCTGAGTCCTAGTGCCAGTCAGGCTCCCCTTCTGTGTGCTGGGAGCCTTCCTGTTTTCTGTGCAACAGTGAGTGCCCATGGTGGGGCTGGGTAAGAGGGGGCAGGGGAAATGAGGGAAGCGGGATGAGGGGGTGGAAGGAAGAGGCAGTGAGGAAGGAAAGGGGTTGAATAGGGCAGAGGTAGGGTAGTATGGGAGTGAGGGGAGGGAGCTGAGGCATGAGGCAGTGGGGGAGGGGGATGAGATGGGGAAGAAAAGGTGATAGGGGAATCGTGGGAGGAAGCGGGAGCCCAGCATGCGGCTTCCCCTCGTCAGCAGCTGGAGCTCCCCCGTTAAGCAGGCCCATCGAACCCTCACCCTGATACCTACACCTGGACACCCCCCTCACCCGCCGACAAGCCCCCTACACCCAGACTCCCACCCCACTGAGCCCCAACCAGCTGCACCTGGACTCCCACCCCATCAAGCCCCACTCCCCCAGCAACCGGACCCCCACACTGAGCCCCCCACACCCAGAACCCCCCCTGCTGAGTCCCTGTGCATCCAGATCTCTGACTGAGCGACCCACACCCAGATTGCTCCACACAGAAACCTCACATCCCACACCTAGATCCCCCCCACACTAAGCCCTTCCACAGATCTTGCTGGGCTGAGCCTGGGCATTCACACCTGGTGCAAAGGGGCAGGGCCCCGGGATGTTCCTGAGGCAGGCCCGGCCCTTGCACTGTGTCAGGGTTGGGTGCAGCTTCACTGCCGAGTCCCTGTACTGAGGGAGGTGAGGGCTTCAGGGTGATCTCCCACCTCAATGCAGCCAGTGGCCTGTGCTCCACACTGCCATGCTGGACCCACATTTATTTGTCGACAAATACAATTTGCAGAATTTTTCAGAATTTTAAAATATTGTGCGCATAATTTTTATTTTTTTGGTGCAGAATTCCCTCAGGAGTACCTTATGAAGCACTGGAGTGTGTTGTTGACAGCATTGCAGACAACATGAAGGTGGAAAGGAATGCAGGATACTTTCCCTTAACTTCTTTTTTCCATACTTGTAAGGTTTGGGTGAATGGGGTATGTCCTGTTACACCCATAACTGTCACTAAGCAGTTTTTGTTTGATATTATATTTAATCTGATGATACCAAATCTTCAATTTTTTGTTTTCTACTGATTTTATGCCTTGGTAGATGTATGCAGTGGTGTAGCTGTGTCAGTCCCAGGATATTAGAGAGACAAGGTGGGTGAGGTAATATCTTTTATTGGCTCAACTTCTATTGCTGATAAAGATATTACCTCATCCACCTTGTCTCTTGGTAGATGTAATAAGTTGTAAAATTTGTCATGGGAAGGTTATGACAGCAAGGTAGTGAAAAGTTGAGACATTTGATACCTGAGAAGCGATAGAAGATGGTTTGGTGTGTTGGCACCTTATGGGGATAGTTGAAGCACTAAACACCAAGGAAAAAGCGAAATACTGCATCTCTTCATCTACCGCATGCCAAGGATGGAGCTGACTTGACATTTTGAGGGGACAGGAGAAGCTTGGACTCCTAGGTCAAGATTTTAAAACCTGGATGTCTAAATTTAGGCTCCTGGAGCCATATTTAAATACCTCAATGAAAATGTCCTGATTCTGATTTTTGGAAGTACTGAGCACCCACATTAAAGTTAATGGCCACTTTTACTTTGTTGACGAATTATAGATTTAAGAGATTAACTTTGGGCAACAGGTTTGGCATACTCATCCTAGACCCGAATCCAGCAACCCTTTATAGAAACCACTGTTCACACTATTAGAGCTGGTCAGGAATTTTTCGATTCAATCCTCTTTTGGATGAAAAATGCTGATTCATCAAAATAGAAACTGTTTGCAAAACCAGGTCAGGTTTCACAAATTTCCCAACTCAAACAAAGTAGAGGAAAAATATTTCAAAATTGTTGAAATGTTTAGTTTTAATGTTGTTTTTTTTAATGAAAAATTCTGATTCTGGTTTGAAATGATTTTTTGTTATTAAATTTAAGTCATTAGACTGAAAAAAGGTTGAAATTGAAACCAAACATTTTGATTGATTCGGGGAGCGGGAAATTGTTTGGTTGGGGTCTTTTTTGGTTTGTGAATATTTTCAAGATTTCTACTCTTCATCTTAATTCAAGATGGGGAATATATTTCAGATTCTTTAAAAATGTTTGTGGGACAGGAAAACAGTTTCCTACCCAACTCTACCCATTATCCCTGCTGTAGTATTCGCTATTGCGTCCAACATTGATGAGATTACCGTGTTGTTGTAGTTGGTTGTTTCTGCTGAAATGAACAGAGCAAAATAGTGAACAGTATTGACCATAGACTTCAGCATTAACTTCCCTTTGAGATGAATTGGCCATTTCACACCTTTGAGTTATTGTTGTCATCTGTCTGCAGGCTCAGGATGACAATACAGTTCACATTCCGAAGAGGTTCACAGTAGTAAGGGCTAGGTCTTATTGTTTTTCTAAAATGAAAGGTAGATTTTTATAGCATAGTTGGATTTATTCTGCCACAAATTATGTTGCTGTTGAATATACAGGAGCCTATAATACAAATTGGAAGTTACCTTGAAAGCTTTACGTTATAACACCTCTTATTCTGAAAGAGATCTTACTTCTTAAATAATATAAAAGTAGTAGGTTAGCATGATACTCCAGAACTCTGTGCAATGAAGTGACTGTCATTGAATTGCCAGTATAGCTAACTGGAGTGAAAGGTTGTAATTAGCAATGTTTCCATGTGTTTGCACAGCAGGCAAGTGGTTCACTGTGCGTAGTCATTGCTGCCTTAGGGAATGGAGGAAAATTGCTGAAAACAAATTTGCCGTGTTAGACCAGTAAATGCTGATGAATCTGGGGCTGGAAACATGAGGACACTGTGGGAGGAAGACAGTAGTAAGTTAGGAAATAGTGTTGTTATGTCTGAACATGGCTAATGAGTGTGGATTGTTCTTTTTAGGTTTCAGAGTAGCAGCTGTGGGTAACCAGATGTCCGGATTTTATAGGGACAGTCCCGATTTTTGGGTCTTTTTCTTATATTGGCTCCTGTTACCCCCACCCCATCCCGATTTTTCACACTTGCTATCTGGTCAGTCTAGTTCTTTTGTACTTAAATCATTTAGGCCACTGTTCAGCAAGGCACTTAAACACATGCCTAACTTTAAGTACATGGTAATTCCATTGCTTCAAGTTCGGCATGTGCTTAAATACTTTGCTGAATCGAGACACTGGAAATAGATTCTGCCACCCGTGCTATGCTCACTTCTTGAGTAATTCCACTGATGTCAAAATCAGTCATGGGTGGAAAAATCTGGCACATTTTTTTTTCAATTCTATTAAACAACCCACTGTCGTAGAATCTGTTTTATGGATTTGGCAGAGGCTGAGGTGAAGCGGGAATTACCACTCATGGATGACTAAGCAATATTTCCATATGTATTGAGGCAAATGTAGCAGCAGAGGAACCATTGTTCTCTGACAATCTATTCCATAGATATTCTCTCTCAACTATATAGCTGTAGAGGGTTCCATTTTGTTGTTTTTCCTGTCACGTTAGCCTTCTCCTGTGTGCTTTGTAAATCAAATGCAATAGAACATTTTTCTTATTAATAGTTATTTAAAATACCAGCATAGTGACTGCATTTCCTGAGAATATTCTTAGCCCTTGTCTGAGATCACCCCTGTAGCCTTCAGTGGGAGTGGAGGGGTGGAAGGAACAGGGGCAGTTCAGAATAATAGTTTCTTTTAAATATCTTTTTCTTCTTACCTTGTGTTTTTTTTCCAAAGTATATTCATCTTCTAAGTGTGTTTATTTGTTTATGTTGTCCAGTTCCATAAGGTGCTACTCTTTTTTTTTAAGTGATACAGTTAAAATAAATGTAAAGGTTTCACAAGATTTAGTATTCATCCAAAAGACATTACTTTTTTTTTTTCATCGTAAAAGACTGGTTCCCAGACCACATGCTATGGAACACTGATGGTCAGTGGAACCTTTCCTTGTGGCTTGCAGAATGCAGTATTTTGAGAACCAAGCAGTGGGGAAATGGGATAGGTCTTCAAGAGAACCTTTTTCTTAAAGTGGTACAGAGAATTAGAAAAAAAAAATTCAAAAATTATTTCTCATAAGTCAGTGTCTTTAGTAGAACTCCCCGGAAGCAGACGATTTAACAGCGCTTTCCAGAAATTAAATCCAGGCAGTTCTTACTCTGTCTTTACACGTATATTCTCTGAAAGTGTCTTTGTTTGAATTATAGTAGGCTTTACTAGTACAGTGCTAGTGAGAGTAGTTGTCTAACACAGTACATACATGGAAGCACATTAGAAACCAGTGTATTTGTTATAACCAATCACAGATGTGGTTCCTTGCTGTGCTAGGTTTCTTTTCCCTCTCATGAAGAATGCATTCACATACTTTAAAACGTAACATTAAGATTTAAAAATAATCCAAACCATGTGCTTTGTTTAAATGGCATCAAAGAGATCCATGGCTCCGCGCTTTTAGAAAAAGTCATCTATGGCTCCCTAGTGTGGCCAGCTGCCTTGCTTTGCCTTATGCTCCCCTCTATGGGGTCTCTGTGGGTCTGGGAAGTTGGCAGGATTGTGTCAGTTTTCAACAAGCACACCCCAGCCCACCAGCCACAGAAGCACTAAATTACTGCAGAGTAAGCCTGAATAATTTTACGTTGCTTCCCCCTCCATTCCATGGAAATCCCTACAAGAGGATGTTTCTGGGGTGACAATTGGACATGAGCCTGGAGGAGCTCTGTACAAGGGGGCAAGAGAAATGACAATTTAAGTTCTCCCCACATTTTTGCTTTTTATTACCACAGTTTTTTATAACTGCTTCTTGGATTTTATATATCACAGTATTGTAGTAATGCTCTCTAGAGGCAACAGGGAAGATGTAAATGCTTCACTCTTCTTAATAATTTCATAATTCCAACAGCACAACAAAATCATCTGATGAAGTGACCTGTAGCTCACGAAAGCTTATGCTCAAATAAATTTGTTCGTCTCTAAGGTGCCACAAGTACTCCTTTTCTTTTAACAAAATCACTAAAACTGTCATTATTCTACTTTTCCCTTACAGGATAATACATAGGGGGATATTGCTTGCAGATTGAAAATACGGAATTCCTGTCCTAATTAGTAATAAATGGATTCAAGTAATATAGTCCCTGATTCAGCAGAGAACTTAAACATGTGATTAGGTCTTGTTGATTTCAGTGGGACATAACCTTAAGCATGTGCTGTGCTTAAGCATGGGCTTAAATTCTTTGCTGAATCAGGGTCATTGTGCTTGTCTTTTCAAAATCAATGTGAGGAGAATTTTTGCTTTCCTAACATATATATACTTGGAGGATAACTTGCTGTATCAAAATTTGACCATTGCAGACATCAGCTACTCTTAAAATTGCTGAGAGGCAGAAAACAGATGCAGTGCAGATCAAGAGGGAAAACCAGATACTGAGGTAAATCTTTCATATTCCCTCCATTTTCTGACTTAATACATTTATCTAAATACTCTCCCTTGACTATCATAGCCCTCTATGCAAGATAAAGATTGTTGCAGATAATCTTACTGACAAAATATTGATGACCGTATCACACTTATTACTTATTTTAAATCAGCCTATTATCTAACATAGACTATTACAGAACAATAGTACAGTACTCATACAACGTAAGTGGCCTTTGTGGAACCTCACAGAAGGTTTTGGCGTCCTTCCATATAAACCTCAGTCAAAAATAAGCCTTTTTTCTAAGTCTGCTCTTACATTCTCCAGTCCATTAACAGTAATGTAATTAAATGCTCAGCCTGGTTCTTCTCAGTCAATAGAGATTGTATAGCTGTCTAGTAGTGGATGAGAAGGTGAGTAATTTTAGATGACCTCATATTAAGACCTAATTGCTTAATAAATCAAAGCCAGTTTTTAGTTATACAGGTGCAAAAGAGTTTCCCCAAAAATGTTTAAATGTGAAGAGTGCCATGCTGTTTGGGAGAATTTAGAACATAAAAATGTGTGTTTGGGCTGAGCTCTGATAAGCCAAGTTTCAAATTGAAGCTGATTCTTTACTGAAAATGGAAACACTAACAAATCCTTAACTATATCATTGCAATTGAGCCATGATACAAATTGAGAACAGCTGTCCCATCATTGGATTATAAAAGCTAATTGATATGAAAAATAGTTTTTCCACCTGTTTTCTATTTTAACGTCTCACTCAGGACATGAATAAGATATATTCTGCAATGTTAACTATATTCACTGATTCCCACTCTTTGGTCTCATGGTGAGAGTTCAGTAGATTACTGTTATTAGAGTAAGGTTTAATGTCTGCTACTAAGGATCCTTAAGATCAGACAAGCATTGTGTGGCTCTTAAATACTTAATATACAGCCTCAAGGCTGTTTCTGGCTCTGGCTGTGTTTTTATATAGCTCCTGTAAAAGTGGCCAGAGAGGGCAGAGCCAGCATGTTTCTCCCTTACTCCCTATGGAGGGACTAAGGAAGCCAGTAACAGCCAGACATTGAATACCGGCTGAATAGTAGCACTGTTCTGTGGGTTTTAGACCAGTATTTATTTGGGAGTATTATGATAGTTGCTGTCTGTAATTCTTTTTATATTAGACAAAAACTACTTTCCTGTAGTTGTTGTTCTGGAAAGGTATGTGTTGCGACAGATTACCACTGTATCACCTCCTCCTCTCAAAGCTGATAGTTTTGTAACCTTAGTCAGCACTTTACTTTACGCACATGATGGGATTTCTTCACCTTTTGCTTGAAAGGAACTGACAGTTAGAGGCACTAGGGACCACCTAGGTTGCACTGCATTGGCTTCTGTGGCCAACTGCTTAGAACTTTGAGCCTGGTGAGTTCCCCACCTCAGTCTCACCTGGCAGCTTATACCAAAGAGTGGTGATATGTCACAGTGTATATCATCAGGAAGTAGCAAGCACAGGTAAGGAACTCTCTCAATGTATGGAGAATTTAACAGAGAGCCATTGTCTTTATTCCTCCATAAACACTACTCTGATGACTTTAAAGACTGGGGGCCTGAATCTGTTCTCGCTCACAGTGATGCAGATGAGAAGTAATTCCATTTAAATTCCAGAGTAAAACTATGCAATAGACTCAGGCCTTGAGAATAACCTCATAATTTCCTCTAGCAGCTTCTCATCTAATTTCAACTGATATTTCAAAGCTTTGTCTTCACTGGGTTTCAAACCAGATTAATAAACAATATCTAAACTTTGTTTAATCATGGTTGCTGGTACATTTTGGCTGGTTGTAGTGAATAGTCCAAACCATGTTACAATTATGATAAATATTTTGTATTCAGTGAACTAACGCAGTCCGTTTTCACTGGCCATCCAAACTGAATTAGAAGTCAGTTTAAATAGAGGTCCTTATCATGGTTCCTGGGTCAGCTCAGATGGGTCTTTAGACACTTGCACAACAGTAGAAAAACATGGGAACTGGAAGTGGGGAGAGGAGCGAGAGTGGTCTACTCAGCTCTGCGACAGCTCCTTTTTGATTACTGAGTAAGATTCAAGACTTTGGCCCTGATCTTCAAAGCTTTAAATGGAAGCAGGCCCCATATACTGCTCATGATATTTAGAACAATGGAACTTGGCAACCTCAAAAATGAAACTAGTGGGCACTGGAGATGGCGCTTTCTTGGCAGCTTGTGCAGAAACCTGCAACTCATTCCCAGAACATATGAAATGACTGCAACTTTCACCACCGAACAATATGCAGAATATTTTTCCAGTCATCAGTGCACACACACATATGTATTGCATAGGTATGCAATTGATATATATTCCCTTCCTCCTTCCACAACTGCGTGAGAGAGAAACTGAAACGTTGTATGTTAGACTGTAGAAAATGCTTAGATACTGCAAGGATAAATAGAGAGATACTTAGCTATTTTGCCTAATAGTAGAGAGATGCTGCCTGCATCCTCCTGAGAATGGCTTTGTGGATTTACTTAGTCACCTTTCTTCCCTTTGAAATTCTGTTCTGTAGTCCCTATAGATTAAACCTTATAGATCCAAAAGTAAATAACTCCCCTAAGCTTTATAAAGTGTTGTTTATTCCCATTAAGTGAATGTAAACTTGTTAGCCAGCTACCAAAGTTTTATATGTAAGGGCATGGCAGTAAGAGCATGGCTCTCTAGAGGATACTGTCTGCAGAGCTCTAATTACAGGTGCAGACAGTAATTTCTGTGTCTTTATGGGGAGCATATAATTGGTGAAAATGTCTCCCCAGCCTGTTGCCTTCCTGTTTATACAAATGTTTAATATTCTCTTCATTTTCCGTTTAAATTTAATCATTTAAATAATATAAAGTTATTCAGGAATGATGAAGATTGGGATTTGTACACAGAATAATTAAATGCTCTGTTAACATCACACCCAGAAAGAAACTGTTTATTAATTAACTATAATAATCAGTTATTTCAATATAAAAAGCATGCCAATTTCCAGCAGTTCAAGTTTCTGGAGCATCATAGTGTAACTGACATGTAATGACTAACCTTTCTGACTTTATTTCAGAAGAAGACATAATGTTCCAGAAAATCAAAGGATTCTGGATCCAAAAAAAGGACCAATTAAAAAGACTGCAGGAGTGAAACAACTTCCAAAATTAAAGCACTGACTTAATATTCTTAACAAGAACTTCCAATCATTTTTATTCTTGTTTCTATATATTTAACTAAATGTTTCTGAAGAAAAATATATGTACCACATTGATTTAGGACACATTCCAATAACAATAACTACTAATGAAGATCTGTGTGCCTCCTGGCAGCTTCAGAGGCTCCCTATTCTGAGGGAAAAGTAGCCCTCTATAATCCTGTGGAATAGCTCACCAAGCAGTTCCTGGGTGCCCTCTTAATGCTAGTGAAGTCTAAGCCTTCCCAGCCTGATTGCCATATGTGAAAACTGAATCAAGGAATCATAGGAATCAAGTTGGGTGACTGAGGGAATCACTTAAATGCCTTATGCTAGGCAGGTTCTTCCCCACTTTGACTCCACAGCCAGTCATTGAAAAAAATTTAAAGTTTCTGGTTTTAGAGCTCTCAACGAGGGAGAAGAAGAGAGGAGTGATGTGACCTGAAGAGTAATCCCACTATCTATACCAGAAGAAAAGAGTAATACCCCATTAGGAATAGCCACTTAGCACACAAGCTACTGGGGAAACTCCCTTGATTACTAGAGGGTGGGAAAACAGATGGTTCTTTCTAGGAAGGCAACCACAATTTTCAGGCCAGAGAACTTCCCCAGAATAATTCCGACAGCAAAACATCCAATCTTGATTTAAAAATTGCTTGTGAGGGAGAGCGGCAAAGAGTCCTGTGGCACCTTATAGACTAAGTGAATACCCACTTCGTCGGATGCATGCACGGTGAGGGAGAATTCACCATAACTCTTGGTAACTTGTTCCAATGGCTAATTACTCTGTGTTAAAAATTTGCCTTATTTTCTGTCTGAGATACTGCCTCCCCATTGGCTTATTGGCTTTCAGCTCGCAAACAGTCAGGTTCTCGTCAGGTTCCCAGCAGCGGTTCTGGGGACAGGGTGCACCTATGGCATTGGGGAGGCAGAGCTGGGTGGTATAAAAGTGGAGTCTCTTCCCTGCTGGCATGACAGAGAGGCAGCTGGGCCAAACTTGACTGATCAGGTGACCTGGCACATGGGGTCGCAAGACCACTCAAATTTGGCCTGCCCACTCCTTTGTCACACCATCAGGGGAGGGGCTCCACTGTTATGCCACCTACCTCTGGTCAAGGGCCAAGCAGGGGGACCTGGGCCCCCCTTTATTGCACCCCTGGTTTCTTAACTCTCAGGTATCCTTTTTAAAAAAAGCTCGGCCTGCTAGAGGCCAAGCTTGGAGTCAGTCTCTTCCTCCTATGGCTATGCAGCACAGTTCTCTACCCTTAGGGCTGTGCTATGTTCCATGAACTCGCTGGCTTTGGCAGGGAAGACAGATCAATTCTAGGCCTGGCCTGTAAATGACCGTGCTAAAAGGATGGCTTCTACAGAGCCAGTATTCACAGCCGTCAGCAGTTTGCATGGCTTGGAATTCCACTGCTGTTTTCAGCTGGGTTGGGCCCTTACTGTATAAACCAAAGTTTTAATGTGTTTTGCGAATGTCCCCAAACAAATATTGTTACCTAAAGATTCTTCAAAGTGTACCTATTGTGAATGAAGCATTCTATCTTAAAATCCTATGTATATTTCTTGTTTGCTGGTGTATATATTTTAGTATATGAAATCTAAACTTACAAACTGATGTTTCCATCTAAGGCCCCGATCCTGCAAAGACTTCCAGTGTACTTCAGTGGGACTGCTCCCATGTATCATTGCAGATTTGGGGCCTAAGTAGTACCATACTTTTAAATTACTGCCCTGTAAATCACCGCTGAGGGATTATTTGAAGTATTTTGAATTATATCTTCAATCTTAAGCATGCAATTATTGTTGCAGTTTCTTTGCCAACATATTTCAGTAATTGAACTTTGGCAGGCTTTTTTTTTTTTTTTTTTTTTTAAACTGCAGAACAGTGAAGAGAATGTTTTGGTATTTAAAAGTCAACCTTCTAGGTTAGATTTAAAAAGCACTCTTCAGAATAAATCTGATTGATGGACTCTTTTTATTTTAAGAGCTTCTGTAGCTCTTCACAGTGTTCATTAAAGCTTTTTGTCTCTTTAAGAGCAGTGCTAATAGCATAGTTTCTTATCACGGGCAGCATTAAAGTGAGGCTGCAATTAAACTCATACAGAAAGAACATGATGTCATTGCTAAAATGCAAGAAAACAAGAACTGTAATGATATACAGCACATTCATTATGGAAACACCATTTCCTCATCTAGATTGAGATTTATAAGATATTTATACTGTTTCTATGATACAGCTGGTATGGTTCTTTAACAAGCAGACTGGTCTGTCTGACCCTTTTAGCCCCCCAAAACAGTTGAAAGCCTAGCACCGATGATTAGGTTAGCATCATTCTGTTCCAGTTTTTCCATATGGAAAGTTTTCAGATTCTGACTGTTCTGGCAATTGTCCTTGGCGGGGTGGGGGTGGTAACGTAATGCTCCCATTAGCATAAAAGGTAAAGAACATCTGCTATAGTGAAGGTGATCCCATTCTTGGATACATTCAGCAGCCAGGCATACTCTTTCATCTGTATCAGGTGGTTGTAAGCATAGTCAATTGTGATAATTTTAATAGGCTTTAAGGAACTAGAACCCTGCACACTGATACAGATGGAACAGCTGTTTGTGCGGACTCATCATTCATAGCACAGATTTTTTTCACATGTACCATGTGACTGGTCCTCACTGAGGACATACATTTGAAGTTTTAAAGTTCAATCAGTTTAGTTTTCTGCCTGTTCTGATGATGTGGAGGAGTAGCAGAGTAGAACACTCTGTAAACTAGCGAAGGGAGGCAGAGGCTAAAAACAGAAACAAAATCTAACATTTTAAATCTAACATAGCAGTTTTCAAGTATAAAAGGTTGTTACAAGGAGGAGGGAGAAAAATTGTTCTCCTTAACCTCTGAGGGTAGGACAAGAAGCAATGGGCTTAAATTGCAGCAAGGGCAGTTTAGGTTGGACATTAGGAAAAACTTCCTAACTGTCAGGGTGGTTAAGCACTGGAATAAATTGCCTAGGGAAGTTGTGGAATCTCGGTCATTGGAGATTTTTAAGAGGAAGTTAGACAAACAAACTGTCAGTAATGGTCTAGATAATACTGAGTGCAGGGGAGTGGACTAGATGACCTCTTGAGGTCCCTTCCAGCCCAATCAATTCTGTGATTAAGCTGCTTATTTAAGCCTTAAAACATTGGGGTTTTAGTAGGTTCTTTCTTTATCTATAAACTGTGGATTGAGAAATTGATCCATATAAACACACACTTTACTCTCAGCAGAGATGCGTTTTTGAGTTTCCATTTCTTCTCCCAGCCCTTTCGGACCTAAGAGCAATGTGAGGGGCTAGAAAAGAAAATATTGTTTCTTTGTAAAAAGAGGGTTCCTTTTATTTCTGGCTGCAAGTGTGTTGGGCTTTTTCTTTTTACTTGAATTTAACTCTTGTACTGTTATATTTTTTTTAACAGCTTTCCTGTGCTATGGTGTTTTGTTTGTTGGTCACGTGCGGGGAGGTGTTGTTTTGGGTTTTTTAATTTTCTTGGTTTATTTTGTATGATTTATTCTTCCCATACTGTCCAACTCTTCTGTGTGGCTTTCCTTTCTAGTATTTTTCTCTGGATTAAAATGGCTTTTCTCACATTTGCATGAACGAATAATATTTGTACTTGTACTGCATCTTTCGTTTGAGGATTTCAAGGCATTTAAACATTACTTAATTCTTGCAATATATCCCATACTTCTCTATTATCCTCATTTTACAAATGGAAAACTGAAGCAGTGATTCAGGGCCTGTTTACACTAAGGATAAAACAAAAGTACAGTCTGGTTTACAATACTGTTGTGCCCTGACCCAGTTATGTGGTTCTATTTTGTGGTGTAACAAACCAAAGGTAGGTTCCATCACTGTAGAATTCAAGCTTAGAGTTTAGCTAAAGCTTTGGACACCCCAAAGATGCAGAGGAGGCCACTGGATTCTGAATCTGATGCTATGATGAGGGAGCAAGTTGAGCTGAGGGTACAGAGGAAGTCAGATGGCTTGAACATAGTTAAAGTTTTGTCTGCACTACACCGTAGAATTGGGTCCTCAAACATGATTATTCTAATCCACTAACAGAAGGTAACCCAGGTAGTACCAAGCAATTAGATTTCCTGACTCCCTTAGCCCAGTATTACATAGAAGTTAACTCCAGTGGCTTCAGTGGAATTACTCTGATTAGCACCAGTGAACTGAGCACAGTCTCAGGCCCCCAGTCTTCCCCTTTTTAGCTTTAAAACGCTGTCATTGTCACTTCAGATTCCAGGAGTGGGTAGACAAAGGGGTTTTTTGGTAACACCTGCTCCAGATTTTTAATTTGGGGTTTCTTAAAGCTGCAGCTCTTGGAATCAGAACCATAGCATTAGAAGACACTGCAAGGATCATCTAGTCTAACCCTTTGCCAAGATGCAGGATTTGTTGTGCCTAAATGGTCCAAGACAGATGGCTATCCAGCCTCCTTTTGAAAAACTCTAGTGATGGAGATTTCATGACTTTGCTAGGCAGTCTGTTTCATTGTCCTGCTGTTCTTACAGTTTGGAAGTTTTTCCTGAGATTTAATCTAAATCTGCTGTAAGTTAAACCTATTGCCTCTTGCCCTGCCCTCTGTGGCAAGAGAGAAGAATTTTTCTCCATCTTGCTTATGGCAGCCTTTCAAGTATTGGGACAAAGAGCTGAGCTGAGCCTCCTGCATGGAGCACTAGAGCAGCTTGGAAGCAGGCTCCCCTGCTCTGTCTCACAGTCTGCATCCAGATAGCGGCTGCTCAAGAAACATGAACACCCCAAGTTGTTATTTCTCCCAGGCCCCTCCACTGGGGCAGCCCTCAGTGTGGGGAAGCCCAGTGAGCCCCATCCTGGCCTCAGTGCAGGAACACTGAGTCCCTTAATGCATGAAGCTGGAGCGAGCCCTGGCCCACCCTCAGTGTGGGGAGACTTGGGGCGAGTCAGTGAGCCACATCCTGCCCTCAGTGCAGGGACACTGAGTCTCTCAGCACAGGGAGACCCAGCAAGCCCTGCCCTCCATGACATATATGGTGCTTGAGAAGATGAGGTCCCCACATTGAAAAGCTTATGCTCTGTTAGATAGAGATTAATAAGCTTTGGATGGGAGAAAACAACAGTACAGAAACTGGAAGGCTAAATTGGAACAGCGACAAACTAGGATTGGAAATCTAAGCAGAAGAAGTAAATTCTAAGCACGGATTAGGTCAACCAGTACAAGATCATCCCTACAGTATATATTTCTAGAGCTGTGTCCAATCTTCTTTTGTTTTTAAATGTCCTACGCAATGTGGCATCCTTGGTTAGACTGAGGATTAGTTTTGCAGGTTCTTGCAGGAAACTTATCCTTACAACCTAAATGTTTGTGTCTGGTTTGGTGATGGTGGTTTGTTTTTAATCCTATTTCTCCAGTTACAACTCCCATACCACAATGCATTCCTCTGTAACCTGGTGTTCATAACCTTTCAAATAATTTGATTGGGATCTTGTTTGGAACTTCTAAACCTGTTGCCACACTAACAAAACTGTGTATGTGGGAAGGGTTAGAGTTTTCTACAACCATCCCTGCCCTTTACAACTGCATTTGGACATGTGTAAAATGCACTACAGCCTTCTCTGACACTAAATGTCTAACTTCTATGGGATTTGGCAAACCAGAGTCCAAAAATTGCTCTGAAACAGAGGTCATCGGCTGCCACCAGTCCTGTCAGATCTGTTCTGGTGGATAACGCTGACATAAATAACAACTCACTAAAATGTAGAAGTGATTTACTTTAAGCACTTTAGCACCTGCTGTTACTAATTACAGGATTATCATGCTCCAGATTGTAGCATGGGGAGTACTGTCTACACGCTACCTTTCAATGGTGGGTTCCCTTAGCTATTCTCTCTCCTTTCTGACCTGCCAATCCCTTAATTTGTAAGATTTTACTTTTGAGTTGAAGCTACTAACTTTGGATATGGGATAGGAAATGGAATAATTAGTAGAAATGCAAAAATTATAGCAATCTACATGTTTAACATCCACATTGACTGCAGATTTAGATTTCAAATAGTTAATGCAATCGATAAAAGCCTTTTTTCAGACACTGATTTATTTTATTATACAGAGTCATAATTAGGATTGTGACGGGTTCCCCCCGGGGTGCCACCTGGAACTGGGGTACCACTGAGCCCTCCTGACCAACCAGCCTGGGCTCCCTTTTCACTGTACTGCTGTGACAAGCTGCCAAGCCCTCTCCAGGCTTTAACCTGCACTTTTGCCAGCACACATACAGGTAGGGACACGCCCAGCTGCAGTTAAATGTGGGTGCTGTAACCAGCCCCTGCATGGGAAGGTTCCATCTAGGGAACTTCCCAGCTACTCAGACACACACCCTCTCTGGAGTGTATACCCAAAATTATACTATCTTGCACTGCACAAGGAGCTGTACAGTGGAAGCTCATGAAATTTGCCCCCTCCCTCAATGTGGAGAGGAATACACAACCGCTTTCTGCCCCGAGTTATGACTCCCACACACTGGTTTTAGACAAAGCAAAAACAAGTTCATTAACTACAAAAGATAGATTTTAAGTGATTATAAGGGATAGCACACAGATCAAAGCAGATTACCTAGCAAATAAACAAAAATGCAAACTAAGCTTAATATACTAAAGAGATTGGATATGAATAGTAATCTTCACCCTAAGTGATGGTACAAGCAGACGGCAGATTCTTAAGGGGCAAGGTGCACTTGTGTACAGCTTAGAATCCCCAGGTGTTCCATTCACAGGCTAAAAATCCCTTTAGCCTGGATCCAGCACTTCCCCCAGTTCAGTCCTTGTTCCTTGGGTGTTTCTAGGAGTCTCTTTGGGTGGAGAGTCAGTGAAGAACCTTGATGTCACTCCCCTGCCTTATATAGCTTTTGCATATGGTGGGAACCCTCTGTTTCACAGCTTGATTCCCATGCCAGTCTGTGGAAAAATACTGAGATCCCCAGATGGAGTCCAGCACCAGGTGACCTGGTCACATGTTCCTGTAGTGTCACAGCAGCCATTACTCGAGGCTGTTTGTAGCATCCTTAGAAAGCTCCCCAGGTGGGAGATAAGCTTCTCCCAAGGCCTATTGTTCTCTCTAATGGCTCATTAACTTGAATGGGCACTTACCAGACAGCCATCTAGACTGAGAGCCTTTTGCCTAGTGGACGTTGCCCAGGAATAGCTACATGTGAAATAGATATATAGCCAATATTCATAACTTTGGATACAAAAATGATACATGCATACAAATAGGATAATCATATTCAGCAAATCATAACCTTTGCAGCAACATCTCACATGACGTGTCTTGCATCAAATACATCATAACTGTCATAATCCTATCATAATAATATCACTGTGAAGAATATGGGGTACAGTATAACAAGCATATCCTGAAAAAGTTGTCAAAGAAGGTAGAGATGGAAAAGATGTTATGTCCTTTAGCATGGCCTTGCTAATGAAGAATTTTTTCCTGAATTCCATTTCACAATGCTTCAATTGCAAAAATGGGGTTCCACCAATTCTCATAGGAGCCAGTTCCACATGTCTTGCTGTAAAATCGGTTTTGGGCTTATCAAGACAATTTTTTTCCCCTAGTTTCATTCCATTACTGCTATACCCCTTTGTGCCCTAATCAATTTCCATCTCTCCTTAATATTTTACAGTTTGATGGTACTTAAACCATTTTATTTAAACTCTTTTTGCTTCTTATGTTACTTAAAAGTCTGAGCCTTAGGAAGATTTAATGGCATGTCTCTGAGCTTGAGCACTGGCCTGGTGACTCCTCAGTTCCTCCTGGCCAAATATGTACAGGAGCCTGTAGCACCTTCTTTTCTTTTCAAGAGCTCTGTGCTCATGCAACATCATTTATGATGATGCCCACTGTGTCCTAAGTGCTTCTGAGGTAGGAAAGAAGGAAAGGCTGCTGCCCCAAAGAGCTTGTTTTGGAATTGCTGCAGAGGAAGGAAACGGAAAGGAAAACCTCCTAAGAAGTAAAAGGACAGAAAGAACCCCAGTTTCTTTCCAGCCAAGGTCGTTTGACAAAAAATCCTTCTGTGGAAAGTGGAAACAAAAGTTGAAAATGGATTTATTTTTTTTTAGACTTTGTCTACATTAAAGCTATAAATGGTTTACTCCAACCCAATTACAACATGATCAAACAATGGCCAGGATTTACCTATGTCCCATCCACTCTAAACTTTTTGATCGTGTTATAAAAAAGTCACTCAATTATTCCTGTTCAAACCTATTTAAGATAATGGGTGTGCACATATGTATTTGGGGCAAGATCTGGCCTACAGAATCTTTGTCTTGAAGTCTTGGGGGAAGAGTAATGCATTTTACAGGAACACTGTTATTCATTCTGGAGAAATTGAGACGGATTCCAATGAGTTGTCCTATAGAACAGTATCTGCAAAGGTTTCCTTAAGCAATACATTTTTCAGGACTACTTTAAGTCAAAAACTGTTGGAGGCAAAGAATACATTTTTGTTTTTGACTTGTTTAGGGAGAATCTATTGTGACAGGACCCCCGGGGTACAACCTGGGACTGTGGGACCGCTGTGCCCTCTTAACTCTCCAGCCTGGGCTGTCTCTCACAATGCTTTGCTAGTGACAAGCAGTAAACCCCTCTGAGTGCTGTTATCACTCAGCACAACCACATGTGAAGCCCCACACCCAGCTAGATTGCATGAATGTTCCCAGAGCTGCTCATGAATCACACGGAGGCACCAGCCAATTCTCCCAAGCCCCCAGCCCCCTGAACTCTACCGTCTTACACTGGTCAGGCTTCTGACCAGGGCAAGTTTATTACCCAGTCCACCCTTCCCTCAAAGTGGAGAGGACATACACAAGCCTTTGTAACCTGAGCTGAGATTTCCCAAGCACTTCAACCAAACCGCACAGCTTTAGGTAAAATATAAACGAGATTTATGAACTCCAGAAAGATTTTCAGTTATTAGAAGTGGGAGGCACAAAAAGGTCAGAGATAGTTACCAAAGAAAATAAAAGGTAAGTGCACAATCTAAATCTTAAACCTTATTACACTAGGCAGTATTTGGATCAAGCAGTTTTCTCACTCCACTCTCACCCTATCTGTGTCTGACAAGAAAATCACAGTTTCCATTTGGAGATGTTTGTTGTGTGCCTTTTTGGTTTTATAGCCATGTGACACTGACTGAACTACTGCCCAATCATCAAAAGGGAAGTTCCATAATCCTCTGCTACCTTGGAGTATTTCAGTGATCTATCGACTTTCTTGCTGTCTGAAGCCTTGTAAATGGCGAGCGCTATATAAAGTTGTCATAAATATAAAGGGAAGGGTAAACCCCTTTAAAATCCCTCCTGGCCAGAGGAAATCTCCTCTCGCCTGTAAAGGGTTAAGAAGCTAAAGGTAACCTCGCTGGCACCTGACCAAACTGACCAATGAGGAGACAAGATACTTTCAAAAGCTGGGAGGAGGGAGAGAAACAAAGGGTCTCTGTCTGTCTATATTCTGTCTTTGCCGGGGATAGACCAGGAATGGAGTCTTAGAACTTTTAGTAAGTAATCTAGCTAGGTACATGTTAGATTATGATTTCTTTAAATGGCTGAGAAAAGAACTGTGCTGAATAGAATAACTATTTCTGTCTGTGTATCTTTTTTGTAACTTAAGGTTTTGCCTAGAGGGGTTCTCTATGTTTTGAATCTAATTACCCTGTAAGGTATATACCATCCTGATTTTACAGGGGGGATTTCTTTATTTCTATTTACTTCTATTTTTATTAAAAGTCTTCTTGTAAGAAAACTGAATGCTTTTTCATTGTTCTCAGATCCAAGGGTTTGGGTCTGTGGTCACCTATGCAAATTGGTGAGGCTTTTTATCCAACATTTCCCAGGAAAGGGGGGGTGCAAGTGTTGGGAGGATTGTTCATTGTTCTTAAGATCCAAGGGTCTGGGTCTGTAGTCACCTAGGCAAATTGGTGAGGCTTTTTACCAAACCTTGTCCAGGAAGTGGGGTGCAAGGTTTTGGGAAGTATTTTGGGGGGAAAGACGTATCCAAACAGCTCTTCCCCAGTAACCAGTATTAGTTTGGTGGTGGTAGCGGCCAATCCAAGGACAAAGGGTGGAATATTTTGTACCTTGGGGAAGTTTTGACCTAAGCTGGTAAAGATAAGCTTAGGAGGTTTTTCATGCAGGTCCCCACATCTGTACCCTAGAGTTCAGAGTGGGGGAGGAACCTTGACAAAAGTAGAAACAAACCATTAGTGTTATGGAGACATAGTGCAGTGACATTAATGGTTTGTTTCTGTTTTATTGTTTTGGTGTTTGGCAATAGAATAATCATGTCCTAACACTTGTATAAAATAGGTTTCCCCTGATACCTCTTTATGTTAACATTGAAATAGAAAAACATTGAAGGAGAGAGAAAGCATTCAGAATTAAGTGAAATCAAAAGGCCTTTTCACTGAGAAATGTCAAGTATAGAAGAAGGGGCCTGAATAACCTATTAACTATTTGCAATTCGGAGAAAATAACTATTCCAATATGTATGCCTCCATGAATAGTCCTGTTTGCCTTTTTATTTATTATTACATGTATAGAGAACCAAAAGTGTTCAGAGCACTTGAGGAACATGTAAAGGAGTATAAAGACAAAATGTACAAAGTGTTTTGACTCTGTGTGTAGAGTGTGTGTGTGTGTTCGTGCCCAGCAGAAAATTCACTTTTTTCCTTTTACATTACAAAATTATGTAAGCTGGTCTTAAATAGGGTGACCAGATGTCCAGATTTTGTAGGGACAGTCCCGATATTCAGGGCTTTTTTCTTATATAGGCACCTATTACCCTCCACCCCATGTCCCAACTTTCACACTTTCTATCTGGTCACCCTAGTCTTAAATAGACTAGGTCTTTAACCTCTAATGCAAAAAAATATTAATGAACCTCAGGCTGTCATTTACACAGTGGTGATCAATGGAAACATTCTGCACTAGAGTCCATTAGAAAAGCTGGCAACTCTTGAAGGTTTTCATGCAGCAAGACTCAACGTGTACAGAAATAATGCTACTTTTTTCCTAAGTGTGGTATTGTTTTAATGTAAGCCATTTCTTTTTCTACAGATGCTTTTTCTACAGTGCAGTGGCCTGATGCTAAAGCTACTGCAGGTGTATGGTTCTTAATCAGGTGGCAGAAACACATAAATAGAAAGCACAGAGGTCATCTCTTGAAAGCTGACCGCTTTACTTATTTACTGAACGTAGACTATGAGAGCAAAATTAGAGGAAACTTTCCATACAAAAAAAACCATCTTCTCGGGAGTAAAGTCAGAGCTGATGGCTAAAGGAATATTGGAAATGCAACAGGTATCTGGCACAAAATGATTGCTATTTGGGGATTATAAATAAATATTTAAAAAGAGAATACTGGTCAGGTTTTGTTAACTCTTAGAATCTGTGGGAAAGACTTTCTAAATAAATCTTTTGATACACAGTCTTTTACTGACTATAACTTTTTATTGGTCATGACCATAACAGTTTCCCTGTTTGGCTTTTTTTTTTTGTTTTCTTCTTCAGGTGAAAATAGCCATCTTATTAGTTGGAGGAGATGCTGCTGTTGAGACTACAGCAGAGATTATAGAGGAATCATTTCTGTTGCCATCATGATTAGCAGTGTTGCCGTTTTCTTGGATGAGTACACGTTCAGTGTGGTCTTTCTAAAGATGAATTCTTTACCAACTGCAGAAGAATAGGAAGCAGTCAAGGAATTATGTTGTGATTGGAATAACAGAGACTTGATGGGATAACTCACATGACTGGAGTACTGTCATGGATGGATATAAACTGTTCAGGAAGGACAGGCAGGGCAGAAAAGGTGGGGGAGTTGCATTGTATGTAAGAGAACAGTATGACTGCTCAGAGCTCCAGTATGAAACTGCAGCAAAACCTGACAGTCTCTGGATTAAGTTTAGAAGTGTGAGCAACAACGGTGATGCCGTGGTGGGAGTCTAGTAACGGAAGTTACTAGATCGCAGGCCCTGGTTCTCATGGGAGTCTTCAATCACCCTGATATCTGCTGGGAGAGCAATATAGCAGTGCACAGACAATCCAGGAAGTTTTTGGAAAGTGTAGGGGACAATTTCCTGGTGCAAGTGCTGAAGGAACCAACGAGGGGCAGAGCTCTTCTTGACCTGCTGCTCACAAACAGGGAAGAATTAGTAGGGGAAGCAAAAGTGGATGGGAACCTGGGAGGCAGTGACCATGAGATGGTCGAGTTCAGGATCCTGACACAAGGAATAAAGGAGAGCAGCAGAATACAGACCCTGGACTTCAGAAAAGCAGACTTTGACTCCCTGAGGAAACTGATGGGCAGGATCCCCTGGGAGAATAACATGAAGGGGAAAGGAGTCCAGGAGAGCTGGCTGTATTTTAAAGAATCCTTATTGAGGTTACAGGGACAAACCATCCCGTTGTGCCGAAAGAATAGTTAATATGGCAGGCGACCAGCTTTGCTTAACAGTGAAATCCTTGCTGATCTTAAACACAAAAAAGAAGCTTCCAAGAAGTGGAAAATTGGACAAATGACCAGGGAAGAGTGTAAAAATATAGCTCAGGCATGCAGGAGTGAAATCAGGAAGGCCAAATCACACTTGGAGTTGCAGCTAGCAAGCGATGTTAAGAGTAACAAGAAGGGTTTCTTCAGGTATATTAGCAACAACAAGAAAGTCGAGGAAAGTGTGGGCCCCTTACTGAATGAGGGAGGCAACCTGGTGACAGAGGATGTGGAAAAAGCTAATGTACTCAATGTTTTTTTTGCCTCTGTCTTCACGAACAAGGTCAGTGCCCAGACTACTGCACTGGGCAGCACAGCATGGGGAGGAGGTGACCAGCCCTCTGTGGAGAAAGAAGTGGTTCGGGACTATTTAGAACAGCTGGACGAGCACAAGTCCATGGGGCCGGATGCGCTGCATCTGAGAGTGCTAAAGGAGTTGGCGGATGTGATTGCAGAGCCATTGGCCATTATCTTTGAAAACTCATGGCGATCAGGGGAGATCCCGGACGAGTGGAAAAAGGCTAATGTAGTGCCCATCTTTAAAAAAGGGAAGAAGGAGGATCTGGAGAACTATAGGCCAGTCAGCCTCATCTCAGTCCCTGGAAAAATCATGGAGCAGGTCCTCAAGGAATCAATTCTGAAGCACTTAGAGGAGAGGAAAGTGATCAGGAACAGTCAGTATGGATTCACCAAGAGCAAGTCATGCCTGACTAATCTAATTGCCTTCTATGACAAGATAACTGGCTCTGTGGATGAGGGGAAAGCAGTGGATGTGTTATTCCTTGACTTTAGCAAAGCTTTTGACATGGTCTCCCACAGTATTCTTGCCAGCAAGTTAAAGAAGTATGGGCTGGATGAATGGACTATAAGGTGGTTAGATTATCGGGCTCAACGGGTAGTGATCAATGGCTCCATGTCTAGTTGGCAACCGGTATCAAGTGGAGTGCCCCAAGGGTCGGTCCTGGGGCTGGTTTTGTTCAATATCTTCATTAATGATCTGGAGGATGGCGTGGATTGCACCCTCAGCAAGTCTGCAGATGACACTAAATTGGGAGGATTGGTAGATACGCTGGAGGAAAGAAATCTGATGAGGTTCAACAAGGACAAGTGCAGAGTCCTGCACTTCGGATGGAAGAATCCCATGCACCGCTGCAGACTAGGGACCGAATGGCTAGGCAGCAGTTCTGCAGAAAAGGACGTAGGGGTTACAGTGGACAAGAAGCTGGATATGAGTCAACAGTGTGCCCTTGTTGCCAAGAAGGCCAATGGCATTTTGGGCTGTATAAGTAGGGGCATTGCCAGCAGATTGAGGGACGTGATCATTCCCCTCTGTTCGACATTGGTGAGGCCTCATCTGGAGTACTGTGTCCGGTTTTGGGCCCCACACTACAAGAAGGATGTGAAAAAATTGGAAAACGTTCAGCGGAGGGCAACAAAAATGATTAGGGGACTGAAACACATGACTTATGAGGAGAGGCTGAGGGAACTGGGATTGTTTAGTCTGCGGAAGAGAAGAATGAGGGAGATTTGATAGCTGCTTTCAACTACCTGAAAGGGGGTTCCAAAGAGGATGGATCTCGACTGTTCTCAGTGGTAGCAGATGACAGAACGAGGAGATTCTAAGTTGCAGTGGGGGAGGTTTAGGTTGGATATTAGGAAAAACTTTTTCACTAGGAGGGTGGTGAAGCACTGGAATGCGTTACCTAGGGAGGTGGTGGAATCTCCTTCCTTTGAAGTTTTTAAGGTCAGGCTTGACAAAGCCCTGGCTGGGATGATTTAGGTAGGGATTGGTCCTGCTTTGAGCAGGGGGTTGGACTAGATGACCTCCTGAGGTCTCTTCCAACCCTGATTTTCTATGATTCTATGACTCTAAGCGGTCGGGCTAATTAAGTAAAAACAAAACCCTCTAAAATTTTTGTAACTTTATTCTAAAGGTGTAATAGCTGTAACTAACTAAAGCTTTTATATAGGCTTTTATTTTCTTCTGCCCTTAGTTATTTCGGCTGCTATAGAATTGTACCAACTTTCTTTTGCTTTATCTGCGTGTTGCACTCTGCCTGCACTCTGCACTAAATTCTTTTGAACAGGGATGTTGGAAAAGCTTTTTTTTTTTTTTAAAGTTGTTAGGTAGAGTGATTCAGCTGAAAAATTCTCTCTTTAAAATACCCTCAATTAGTCATATTAAGTCCTTAGGTAGCTAAGTAGATTAACTTGAGCTCACCATCCTGTGTGACTGATAGTATTGCATGAGTGTACCCAGCACGTTGTGATGATTACAGCAATGTCTGGTCTGCTGGGATGGGGCAAAAAGTTCCCAGTAGAGGAAATGGCCATGATCTACTTCCTTATGAGTTGAGCCACTTTATCAAGTTACTGTAGACACAGCCTGTCCTAATCTACACTGATTGTTGAGTTGGTGTCAGTATTTTGGATCATCCTGTAACTCAGATGTCATAATGATTCAGACATGGTAATTATTTGTGTGGACAAGGCCTATAGATAGACTCTAGTGGTCATACTTATCTCTCCTCTAAAATGACTTCTAATTACTATGTTGATTCTGAATAGATGGTTTTGATGCTAGGACACCAAATTGGGACTTTGGAAGATGAGATTGTCATGATTCAGTTTCTCATCTGTCAAACAGGTAAAACACCTCTAAAACATTAAAGAAATGTAATCCTCGCAATGCCCATATGAAGTATGGGGTTATGGGCATTCCGAGGATTATATTTTTTTTAATGTTTCAGAGGGTTTGGGTCCTTGATGAGCACTGTAGGTTCTACCTATGAATGAGCCAGTGCCCCAAAAGAGTAGAGCAGACGGGTGGAACGGATGGCACAAATGGCATGTGCTTGTATTCAGTGCATCCCTTCAGATCACATTAATTGAATTAATGAATCGTTGGATCAGCAGAAATACAGGAGTTGAAATATTAACAATGTTGCTTTAGAGCTAAGTGATTGCAAGCTTTTCAGGACAGAGACCATACATGTCTCCAGGGCCCTATTGCACTGATCTTGACTCGGGCCTCGTGATGCTTTCTAATGGCTAATAATAGTTTCAGTTTCATAAAGACATAAAGTAATGTTGACAGGCTAATCAATGTTGTTCACTCTTCCTGCTTGGAGTCAGGACACAATGATGTCTTTTCTGGACAACCCTTCCTTTGGGTTAAGTGAACCTAATTATTTGAGACCCCAAGAGCAATGGGGTGGGGAAATTCTCCTTCACTGTATCACCACAAAGCATCCATTTTCATAAATGGCTTCAACACAGTCACCTTCCAGTTTGGGATTTGGATGAGAAGAGGGAGCCATTCTCACTGCGCTTTTCCTTAGAACCTATTCCATGCCACAGTCCAAAGCAACCCAAATATCTCTGGCTATGAAAATAGGAGAAAAACAAAATAAAAAAGGCAACAAAGAGTCCTGTGGCACCTTATAGACTAACAGACATATTGGAGCATAAGCTTTCATGGGTAAATACCCACTTCGTTGGATGCATGTAGTGGAAATTTCCAGAGGCAGGTATAATAAATATGCAAGCAAGAATCAGGCTAGGGATAATGAGGTTAGCTCAATCAGGGAGGATGAGGCCCTCTTCTAGCAGTTGAGGTGTGAACTCCAAGGGAGGAGAAACTGCTTTTGTAGTTGGCTAGCTGTTCATAGTCTTTGTTTAATCCTGAGCTGATGGTGTCAAATTTGCAAATGAACTGAAGCTCAGCAGTTTCTCTTTGAAGTCTGGTCCTGAAGTTTTTTTGCTGCAGGATGGCTACCTTTAAATCTGCTGTTGTGTGTCCAGGGAGGTTGAAGTGTTCTCCTGCAGGTTTTTTGTATATTGCCATTCCTAATATCTGATTTGTGTCCATTTATCCTAACATAAAAAACATAAAAAAGGCAATGTGTGTCAATGAGGTGCTCTTGTTTCGCACAAAGTTTGCCTCATTAGTACTTGCTCTTTTTGGAGTGTCATAGCTGTCAGGGATGAGTAGCTGGATTTAAAATCCACATTATGGGTTGACAAGTTCATGACAAATTCAAGATTTGCTGATCAAATTGGCCCAATGCCTCCTAAGGCATTTAGGTAGAAATATTGCACCAAAAATCTTACAGCAATTTGAAGGAAATTACTGACAGTGTAAAACTAGCTTCAAAATGTATTGGATTGTGATTGCCATCTAGTCACCTGACTTGTGTGAACAGTTGTAGTTGGGATGGTGGCACTACAGCCTCTTTTAATGGAACTGAAATACTTGTACTATAAATTAAAAACACGTAAACTCCTGATCATTTTGTTTCGTTCGTTATTTGGCAAAACAAGCACCAAAGATGAGTAAGAACAGCCTTTGTGGGTCATAGTAGGAAGGGAAACTTTGGTACTTAAAACATTTTTTCACTGTAGTACAATGCAGAAAGTGCCAATTTATGCTAAAAAGTGTGATTTAGACTATTAGAGTACCTGTTGGTGAGGCTTGCAGAGCTCAACTGAAGGCAGATCAGGCATCATGCACTGTCTTTCTCTCAATACACTAGTACATGTTTTTTTAATGTTAGGATCATGAAGCCAACTTGACACCTAAAAGTATAACAAAATTATTCAGAGGAAAAAATTTTTGGTTCCCTGAGGATGTTTACCGAAATGCCTGTCCCTGTTTTTCAATATTTGCAGATTAGACATTGGCAGGGTCACTAGCAGTAGTATATTAAAAACAATAAGACCTTAGAATATTCATCCAAATAGAGGGGAATATATTAGTCTCCATTTTATACAGCATACACCCCCGTATATACAATCTGCAGGAACTGTATAGTATTACAAAAAGACCCAAAGTATTTTGGCAGATGGAAAACAGATCTTGATACTCATTTTATGATGAGCTTGTCACATGGAAATTCAGTCTAAAAAAAAAAGTTCTATGTCTAATCAGGAAAAATGAATCTGAGTTTTAAAAAAAATATTGTACATACTCCAGGATTCAGGCTATAAATTCTACATAGTCCTTTATATTCGAGAATGAAGGGAGAGAAGGTGGTGGTTAGGTCTGAATGTATGGGTTCTGGCAAATGGTCCAAGCACTAACAAAATCCATTTACCCTTAGTTCAAATTGCCTATTTTCCCTCTCCCCCCAGAAATTCTGTTTCCACCCCCCAAAATAATCCACTTAATTTAATTTGACCACTAATATGATATGAGTGCATATAGTCATGTCATATAGTAATATCAAAAATCATGCAACTCCAGGTGTGGAAAGTAAACCATATGAACATATGAAGATTTCCCTCTGGAATCTAGAATATTATGGCAATGCAAAGACTGCATCCATGTTGGAAGAAAATATTATAGCTTCTTGAACAAGTGGCCACCGTTTCATGAATGATTCAAAAAGATATATTTGAGAATACTAGGCCACAAGCTTTTAGATGTTTAGCTATTGCTAACCTCCAGAGCATACTTTGTATAATGCTGTCACTTCTAGTATAGAGGTAAATTGCGTTCATTGACTTTTGTGTAGCAGTTTTTGCTGAGCAATACAATGATTCTGATTCATTTGAGGAAAAAGGATATTTTACATTTGAGCTGTTATTTCTTTTAAACTGTAAGCTGAAAATGGAATTTTTTTAAAAAGTACCCTGCAAAATGTGTCACTTGCTTAGACCTTCTTCTGAAACAAAGCTTGAGTGAATATTTGTAACTCATTGGAATGACACATAGCTGTTCACAATTCTTTACAAATGTGTGAAGGGTAAAAAAGGGTGACATAAATGTTCTTAATCTGTTCTGCAGTATGATCTTTCCATACTATCATTCATCTGGCTAAAAAGCCCATCAGTTTATGTGGCAAAATGATAAATGTCATCCTTTTTCAAAACGGAATGTTAAATAGCCAGTTGAGTGTCATGCACAGATTTCATTAAATTTGATAGAGCTAAAGGCCATCCAATTTCACCTAGTTAGCCCTGCATTGAGCCCAATAATTTGTTTGGCTAAAGCATATCTTATGGAAAGGCATCCAGTCTTGAGATGAAGATTCCAAGAGATTGAGAATCCATCACTTTCTTTGATAGTTTGTTCCTATGGGTAATTGCCTTCTGTGTTAAACGTGTGCCTTATTTGTAATTTAAATTATCAGTGTCTGGAAGCTGGTTCTTGTTATGTCTTTCTCCACTAGATTAGAGCATTTGAGTACCTGGTATGATCTCCCCATGAAAGTACTCGGACACTGTAAACAAGTCACCTCTCTGTCTTCTTTTTACTAAGCTAAGCAGATCTCAAATCAGTTTTGCAGCTCTCTTTTGCATCCTCTCTAATTTTTAAAATCTGGAAACAGTATTCCAGTGTCTTTCTCACTAATGTGGTATATATACTCAGGTAAAATCACCTTCTATTCCTACTCCTCAGTTATACATCCCAGGATTGCATTAGCTGTTTTTCCACAGTATCATATGGCTGAGTTGCTTGTCCACTAAATCCTTTTTAGAGTCACTGCTTTCCAAGATACATCCACCATTGTGCAGGTATAACCTGCATTCCTTGTTGCTAGATGTAT
The DNA here is from genome assembly GCF_015237465.2 of Chelonia mydas. Classification (NCBI taxonomy): domain Eukaryota; kingdom Metazoa; phylum Chordata; order Testudines; family Cheloniidae; genus Chelonia; species Chelonia mydas. The sequence continues at coordinate 51,230,739 of NC_057849.1, read as the reverse complement.
AACTTTGTGTTTGACTGTATTTTGTCTTTTAGCAATCACAGACTTGTGCCCAGAGTTGAACAGTTTTAACTTTTAAAAGCTGGCTACAAAAACCATTCAGAAAAGCTTGGTTTTAAAAGGATGCTGCCAGGTAGTCTGAGGCCCAAAATTCAGACTATAATTTTGTTTTCATTTGTGTATGTGGCTTTTGTGGGGAGGAATAGACTTCTTCCCACCAGAAATGTGATACTCCTTTTCCCTCCCCAATTTTTTTCCAATAAACATAGGAGAGGCTTTTTATTCAGATTTAAGACTACTTTGTAGTACTTGCAACTCATTCACCAGCCTCCTGGCTGCATGATGTGCAGAAAGGGAACCTGAATTAGCCTCTTTTTTTCATTGCCTAAACTGAGTCATCCTCATCTTCTTCGTCTTTTTCTTCAACGCTTAGCCAAATGGTTGGCCGTGGCAATTGTCCGACATTTGGTCTGTTCCTGTGCAGCTGCGAGGGCTTGGAAGGCCGAAAGTCCAATGTTGGAACAGACTTAATGCACGCGTGTAATAGGGAGTCTGTTTCTGGGCCGCCTCCACCCCTCAATTGGTGGAATCCCAGATGTTACAAGCCACCCGAAGGACGGCATTCACCGGAACGTCTTGCGGCATTCTGGCAACATGTCCGTAAATTTCTGCATTATGAATGAAGTCATTCCATTTTATGCCTAATATATGACATTAGCATTTTGTGTGGAAAGCCTCCAGCTTTGCCCAGTCTAAGCAGCATACTGTCCATGTTTTGCAACCATACAGCAGTACAGAGAGGATACAGCTCGAATAGCTCCTGAACTTGGTTGTCATGCTGAGATAATGTTGATTCCATATTCATCGTACATGACCCATGGCAGATGCTGCAGTGCCAATCCCGTGAAGAACCTCCGCATGAAAGTTGGAGGAACTGGTGAGTATAGAACCCAAATAGCAAAAGCTGGAGACTCCTCAGGGCTCTGTACGAGAAGAACGTCATCAGCACAGTCAAGGTCTGAGAGCGAGAAATTGCTGATCTTAATGCCTATGGACCTGACGGAATGCTGCATTATGAAATCCGTTGCCCAACAAAAGAGTGCAGGGGCCCTGCCTGACACTAGATACTGATTTAAAAGGTGCCGACATCTGATTCCCGAAATGTACATGGGCAGTGGTTCCATTATGCAGCTCGCTAATCAACTCCAGCAGAGTGATTGGAACACCTACACCCTTTAAGGCCTTCCATAGTGCAAGTCAGTCAACTGAATCAAACGCAGCCTTGAGATCAACAAAAGTTTTATAGAGGGGCTTCTTGAACTCACGGTGTATCTGCAACAACAAGCAGAGGGCAAAATGGCATCTAATGTGGACCTGTTCACCGTAAAGCCTGACTATTGGGGGTGATGCTTCCTTTGTAACGGGCTCCAAATGCACCAACAGAACATGCGCAAACACCTTCCCTGGCATGGACAACAAGGTGATCAGCCTGTAGCTCTTACATTCGCAGCACAGTGCCCTTATAAAATGAGATCACAATACCATCCTTCCAGGTGGTTGGTAAAGTTCCAGTTCTCCACACCAGGTGAAAGATGGCCAGAAGTGATTTCACTACAGGGTCAAAAATACATTTTAGCAGCTCCAGCGGGGATGCCATCAGCACCAGTTGTGCATCCGTTTTTCAGTTTGCAAATGGTGCGCTTTGCTTCAACCAGCATTGATGCGTCAGTACAAGTGTCTGGGTCTGGAACCTCAGTGGCTGCCAAATCATCCAGCTCTGGGCAAGCAGCGGCTAGAGGGTGGTTCAGGACTTTGTGATAATGTTGTACCCAGCATGAGAGGATGCCGTCATCCGATTTACATGGATGGTCTTGGCAGTCGTTCAGGATGCCATTTGTAGTGACTACCTCTTGACCACTGAGGTTGTGGATCACACGGAATGCCAGCTTTAAATCTCCCCTGGCTAAGCCAAATTCAGACACCACAGTGACACCCCAATATTCACAACTGTCATGTAATTATGATATGTTTTGTACAAAGTATGTCTTGTGAGGTGTCCTTCTAAAAGTCTTGATCTGTTAGGCAGTAATATCCCGTTGGATTATATGTGCTATTGTCCTATGTGAAGTTATGAAGTTTGGCTATGTATGTGTTACTGAAACATGTAGTGAGCTGAAAACACCCACAAGCAGCCTTTCAGGTAGGACAGTAAAAAGGCCAAACAATGTTAATGGTTTATTGAGGAAATGCACACAAGCACAAGGATTACCCAGGAACTGTGTACAGTAGAAACCTCTCAGAGATAGCACTACACAAGGGAACCGTTTGACCCAGGTCACAGCAAAAGAGCTTTCCAGCAAGTGGGGAGAAGATATAAAAGGGGAGAAATGACATATTGAGTGGGCCTAACTCTCCCTGCAACAACACACCTGGAAAGACCTGAGGGGCAAGGACTGAACTGTGGAAAGTGATGGTACCAGGCTAGAAGGATCTTTAGCATGTGTATGAAAACCTGGAAAAGCCAAGGCAACTTGTGCCTTAAGAATCTGCCAGCCTGTTTATCACTCAGGGTGAGAATTTGCTAATTTATATCCTACCTATCTGTTGTGTGTTAAGCTCAGTTTGCGGTTTTTGTTTATTTACTAAAGTAATCTGCTTTGTTCTGTTTGCTATCCCTTATAATCACTTAAAATTCATCCTTTATAGTTAATAAACTTGTTCTGTTTTCTAAAACCCAGTTTGTGCAATTCATAACTGGGGGGTGTGTGTGCAAAAAGCTGTGCATATCTCTCTCCAAATTGAGGGAGAGGGCGAATTTCAATTAGCTTACGCTGTACAGTTCTCTGTGCAGTGCAAGACAATACAATTTTGGGTTTACACTCCAGAGGGTATGTGCACAGGATTGCTGGGCAATCCCCTAGCTGAGTCCTCCCACAGACAGCTGATTGCAGACTCTGTGTGATTCTACAGTTGGGTGTAGAAAAAAACCCATGCAAGCATCTAGCTGGAAAGGGGCTTGAGAGCCTGTCATAGCAGCACAGAATAAGGGAAAACCAGGCTGGTGGGACAGGCGGGCTCAGTGATATCCCAGTTCCAAGTGGCACCCTGGGGGAACCTGTCACAGCCACTTGTTTATAATATGCCTTGTGATCGCAAAGTGCCAGGACTTTGAACTTTTGTTTCAGCTGATTACGAGTGAGTTTATTGCCGCACTAGCAGGCTGTGGCCTTAAATTTAATGGTGGAGAAGGCCTCTTCTAATAGCCATAGTCGATGTGCTGGGCGCCTATAGCCAATCGTCAGCGTGGCAGATTGACAGAGGATGGAGGTGAACAGAGACCAGGCAATCAAATTGAGTGAAGCACAAAAAACAAACAAACATAAAAGGTAAAAAGTACTTGAACATTGAAACTTAGAGAAAGCAAACAGAAAATGGTGATTATAACTGGTAAGGAAATCTTGACATTTTAAATGCTTAATTTGACAGCATCCTTTAAAGTAAAAAGTTACAATTTATGGATTAAAATTTACTTATTCAGGTCCCAATTTTACAAGCTTCTCTGTGTGGGTGCAAGGTTCCACCCACCCACAACAGCTTGCAGAATGAGACCCTTAGCTGGAGACGTGTTTAGCAGACTTTACTTCTATATCTATCAACACCCACACATGCCTTGTATAAACCCTCCCTCCTTTTTTAAAAACTGTGGCAGTTGGTTGAAGGTGAGAAATAGGTTCTTGTGATGGGGTATACAAACCTCACACTGGGCAACAAGGGGTTAAGGAGCTGCTCTGGGCTCAGCCAGCCCTGTCCTGCCACACACGTGCAAGAGATGCACAGGCTGGAGAAAGGGTGAAAAGGGAGCAGAACAGCTTGATTAGAGGCAGGCTAGGGAAGAGAAAGGACCTTTACCTTGCAGCTCCTGAAGAAGGGATTGAGGAAAGGCAGGATCACTCCTATGCACAGCTACCTGAAGGTCCCTCCCTGAGGGTTGGGAGGGCCAGCTTCTGATAGACCCTGAGAGGGAGGCATTTCCCACCTCCCACATGCTAACCCAGTTTATTTCCATTGATTCCCTGTGTTTGGTTTATGGACTACCCCTGAGGGGGACAGATTCAGAACTAACCTGGCCGGAGGGCCAAAGGCACAAGAGGAGGTAGCCGCTGCTTCAAGAGGGAAAGAATTACTACGCCACACCTGGCCACAAAGAGGTTCTACACTCCGAGCTGACCCTCTTTATGCTTTCCTGCACAGACTGTGAACTGTGGACAGTAGAGGGGGGTAGGAAGTGGCCCAAGAAGGGCAGCCTTAAGGCACTCCTGAGTGTCAGACCCTTTTGTCACCCTCACGGGGCCCTGGGCTGGAGCCCGATGTAGTGGGAGGGTCTGGGCTCCCCTACCAAAACCCCTTCTGCAGGTACAAGCACCTAAGCTCTGACCACTAGGCAATGCTCCACACGAGCGAGGACCATCACAGTTCTCCTGAGTGATTATTATTATTATTTTTGGTGGAAGGCATTAGGAATAATAAATTTTATTCATAAGCTTAGTTGTGCGTTGCTAAACGTGACTGGACTCTCATATACTTGATCTATGCATATATTACTGTGTATGATTAAAGTTCACAGTAGGCCTCAGTCAAGTGGATATTGACATTTAAAGGTCAGGAGTAACAATATTCATGGAGAGAAAATGATCAAAAATATGAGCTGGGGAAAGAGAAATTAACAGTGTAATACTGCCTCTGTTAACAAGAGCGAGCCATTTTGCTTGCTGCATTGTTTTGAGAGACATTTCTTGTTGTGAACTTTGAATTGTATTTGAAAAATATTTAAAATTTTTTTCTATTTAAATCTGTTGCTGAAAATTGTCTCCACCATTGTCTGTCACAAATGAAGTGGCCAACCTTGTGAATATACTTTGTTTTTTTTAAAAAATAAACTCATTGTTAAATTAGTATGTTTTTATGTAATATAACATTCTTCTGTTACAAGTTAGTTTATCGCTGACTGATTTTTTTAAAAGGTGATCTGAACATTTGGGGGAGGGGATGCTAGATGCTTGCATGGTTTTGGTTTTTTTTTAATTGTTTTGTTTTGTTTTGTTGATTATTTCTATAAAGAAGATCTGAAAGGTGGGTTATCTTTTCCCAGAAGGTAAATTTTGCTCTTTTGTCTACCCTTCTTTTTGTGGAAGACTCATGGACAACTGGAGATCTGGTAACTTTAGGACAACGTAGATACCAAACCAGTGAAACCTGATTAAGTTGAAAAGTGACTTTTATTCATTCACTTTAAAAACTTGTTTTCTGTTTGTTTCCATTAACACCTCTTTCTCTCAAACACCAGATATATATTTGTGAAAAGTTTATAAACCAAAGGTAGACTTAAAAACTACCACCGACAAAACTTTCAGGCTGTATATACTTTCAGACTGTAAAAAGAAAAGGAGTACTTGTGGCACCTTAGAGACTAACCAATTTATTTGAGCATAAGCTTTCGTGAGCTACAGCTCACTTCATCAGATGCATTCAGTGGAAAATACAGTGAGGAGATTCATATACACACAGAACATGAAAAAATGGTGTTTATCATGCACACTGTAAGGAGAGTGATCACTTAAGATGAGCTATTATGAGCAGGAGAGTGGGGGGGGGGCGGGGGAGAAAACCTTTTGTAGTGATAATCAAGGTGGGCCATTTCCAGCAGTTAACAAGAACACTGAGGAACAGTGGGGGGAGGGGGGAATAAACAAGGGGAAATAGTTTTACTTTGTGTAATGACTCAACCACTCCCAGTCTCTGTTCAAGCCTAAGTTAATTGTATCCAATTTGCAAATTAATTCCAATTCAGCAGTCTCTCATTGGAGTCTGTTTTTGAAGTTTTTTTGTTGAAGAATAGCCACTTTTAGGTCAGAAATCGAGTGATCAGAGAGATTGAAGTGTTCTCCGACTGGTTTATGAATGTTAAAATTCTTGACATCTGATTTGTGTCCATTTATTCTTTTACGTAGAGACTGTCCAGTTTGACCAATGTACATGGCAGAGGGGCATTGCTGGCACATGATGGCATATATCACATTGGTAGATGTGCAGGTGAATGAGCCTCTGACAGTGTGGCTGATGTGATTAGGCCCTATGATGGTGTCCCCTGAATAGATATGTGGACACAGTTGGCAATGGGCTTTGTTGCAAGGATAGGTTCCTGGGTTAGTGGTTCTGTTGTGTGGTGTTTGGTTGCTGGTGAGTATTTGCTTCAGGTTGGGGGGCTGTCTGTAGGCAAGGACTGGCCTGTCTCCCAAGATCTGTGAGAGCGATGGGTCATCCTTCAGGATAGGTTGTAGATCCTTGATGATGCGTTGGAGAGGTTTTAGTTGGGGGCTGAAGGTGACGGCTAGTGGCGTTCTGTTATTTTCTTTGTTGGGCCTGTCCTGTAGTAGGTGACTTCTGGGTACTCTTCTGGCTGTGTCAGTCTGTTTCTTCCCTTCAGCAGGTGGGTATTGTAGTTGTAAGAATGCCTGATAGAGATCTTGTAGGCGTTTGTCTCTGTCTGAGGGGTTGGAGCAAATGCGGTTGTATCGCAGAGCTTGGCTGTAGACGATGGATTGTGTGGTGTGGTCTGGGTGAAAGCTGGAGGCATGTAGGTAGGAATAGCGGTCAGTAGGTTTCCAGGTATAGGGTGGTGTTTATGTGACCATTGCTTATTAGCACCGTGGTGTCCAGGAAGTGGATCTCTTGTGTGGACTGGACCAGGCTGAGGTTGATGGTGGGATGGAAATTGTTGAAATCATGGTGGAATTCCTCAAGGGCTTCTTTTCCATCGGTCCAGATGATGAAGATGTCATCAGTATAGCGCAAGTAGAGTAGGGGCATTAGGGGATGAGAGCGGAGGAAGCGTTGTTCTAAGTCAGCCATAAAAATGTTGGAATACTGTGGGGCCATGTGGGTACCCATAGCAGTGCCGCTGATTTGAAGGTATACGTTGTCCCCAAATGTGAAATAATTATGGGTGAGGACAAAGTGCAGCCACCAGGTTTGCCGTGACTTTATCGGGGGTAGTGTTCCTAACGGCTTCTAGTCCATCTTTGTGTGGAATATTGATGTAGAGGGCTTCTACATCCATAGTGGCCAGGATGGTGTTTTCAGGAAGATCACCGATGGACTGTAGTTTCCTCAGGAAGTCAGTGGTGTCTCGAAGATAGCTGGGAGTGCTGGTAGCGTAGGGCCTGAGGAGGGAGTCTACATAGCCAGACAATCCTGCTGTGAGGGTGCCAATGCTTGAGATGATGGGGCGTCCAGGATTTCCAGTTTTATGATCTTGGGTAGCAGATAGAATACCCCAGGTCGGGGTTCCAGGGGTGTGTCTGTGCGGATTTGTTCTTGTGCTTTTTCAGAGAGTTTCTTGAGCAAATGCTGTAGTTTCTTTTGGTAACCCTCAGTGGGATCAGAGGGTAATGGCTTGTAGAAAGTGGTGTTGGAGAGCTGCCGAGCAGCCTCTTGTTCATATTCCGACCTATTCATGATGACAACAGCACCTCCTTTGTCAGCCTTTTTGATTATGATGTCAGAGTTGTTTCTGGGGCTGTGGATGGCATTGTGTTCTGCACGGCTGAGGTTATGGGGCAAGTGATGCTGCTTTTCCACAATTTCAGCCCGTGCACGTCGGCGGAAGCACTCTATGTAGAAGTCCATTCTGTTGTTTCGACCTTCAGGAGGAGTCCACCTAGAATCCTTCTTTTTGTAGTGTTGGTAGGAAGGTCTCTGTGGATTAGTATGTTGTTCAGAGGTGTGTTGGAAATATTCCTTTAGTCAGAGACGTCGAAAATAGGATTCTAGGTCATCACCGAACTGTATCCTGTTCTTGGGGGTGGAGGGGCAGAAGGAGAGGCCCCGAGATAGGACAGATTCTTCTGCTGGGCTAAGAGTATAGTTGGATAGATTAACAATATTGCTGGGTGGGTTAAGGGAACCATTGCTATGGCCTCTTGTGGCATGCAGTAGTTTAGATAGTTTAGTGTCCTTTTCTTTTGTAGAGAAGCAAAGTGTGTGTTGTAAATGGCTTGTCTAGTTTTAGTAAAGTCCAGCCACCAGGAAGTTTGTGTGCTTTTTATGAGAGTATCCAGTTTTGAGAGCTAATTCTTAATCTTTCCCTGTTTGCTGTATAGGATGTTGATCAGGTGGTTCCGCAGTTTCTTTGAGAGCGTGTGGCACAATCTCTCAGCATAGTCTGTGTGGTATGTAGATTGTAATTGATTTTTTACCATCAGTCCTTTTGGTATGATGTCCATCTGTTTGCATTTGGAAAGGAAGATGATGTTTGTCTGTATCTGCACGAGTTTTTTCATGAAGTTGATAGATTTCCACTCCATACGGCTAAATGCAGTGCCTTGCATAATGTCAGGTTTCAGAGTAGCAGCCGTGTTAGTCTGTATTTGCAAAAAGAAAAGGAGGACTTGTGGCACCTTAGAGACTAACCAATTTATTTGAGCATAACCTTTCGTGAGCTACAGCTCACTTCATCGGATGCATTCAGTGGAAAATACAGTGAGGAGATTTATATACACACAGAACATGAAAAAATGGTGTTTATCATGCACACTGTAAGGAGAGTAATTGCTTAAGATGAGCTTACCAGCGGGGGGGGGGGGGGTGGGAAGAAAAGCTTTTGTAGTGACAATCAAGGTGGGCCATTTTTTGTATTCTTTTGTATTTTTTGTGTTCTTTTTGCGAATACAGACTAACACGGCTGCTACTCTGAAACCTTTCAGACTGTGTATATGCATCATAAAGAAACAGGCAAAATAAACCTATATTATTTCCTTTTGAGGGTCATCTTTAACTTGGCCGTTTTAATTCTTGATTGTCCAAGTAGTTGTTTTTTAGCCTGAAACAAATCTTTTGCAGATTCACCTAAAAGAGAAATATTAACTTGCTGTTTGTTGTTATAATTCCTGAGAATTTTGAAGGTGTGTGCACCTTTTGTTCATTTACCCACTCAGTGAAAAGTACAAGATCAATATTTAATCAGATGTCTCCTTAGATTGTGTTTCAAGACATGGAGCAGATATTATTTTAATTGAACCACTCACAACAGGTAAACTGGATATTGTAGTCAAATGCTGGACATCCTCTTTCTGAGATAGTGGTGAGTAAAAATTCAATTTGTAGCGGAACAACAATTTTTAAGTATAGTATCAGCAAGATTTGACACTTTTGTATTGATTATAAAACTAGATGACTATTGATCATCTAGGTAGCTTTGAATTTCCACTAATTCCTAAGAATCTATGATGTTCCTTTAAAACCTGTTAGAGAAATAACCCTCATTCCAACTTTTTCAGGGACATTGGCAAGAGATTGTTAACCTTTTTGATGGCTGTCATGTAGAGTGTGTGTGTGTGTGTGTGTGTGTGTGTGACATTCCCCTCTGGAAAGGATGAGAGAACTGGTACTGCTATCAGTTCAGTCCCTGATTCTGCACTAAGAACTGCCTGGGCAGATCCATGACTTCAAAGGGGAACACTGTGTGAGTGCAGGTGGTTACCTGCGTAGGCCTAAATCAGGAGCCTCCTCCTTCAGCTTGTATATTTGACATTTTGTTTTTTAAGATGAAGAGTTACAAGAATGGGATTCTCATCCCAAGTACAGGTATGTTTCGGTTTCTACATGTTGTCTACTACAGCCTGGGGATTCTTCAGACTCTTGATTCCTTCTTGTATCCAAACTTTTTTTTGAAGAGTTTTTTGTTAATTTAAATTGAGACTTTTTTTTTAAAACCTTATGTGTCGCTTACATGAATAAAGCAGTTTTGGGAACTTAAACTGCCAGAATCCCCATGCAAATTTTGTTATATTGTGACCCTTTCCTATCTTTTACATGTTTTCTTTTTCTTCTTTTTTTGCTTTGAAAAAGCCACACAAACAAAAAGGGAAACTGACTTGATTGGCCACACACACAAAGTGCTGTCAGATGCACAAAGTAAGCAAACTAGAAGGGGAAAATAAGTTTATTTCCATCAATCTCTCCCATTTATAGTATTCTTTAGGTATTCGATTTCTAACAATAGTAGACACAAGAAAAAGCCTTGAGGGAGAAATGTGATTTTTTTCCCCACTTTGTTCTCGTGCATGAGAATCAGAAAGTGAAATTAATCTGTCTAGTTTCTTTGTCCAAACAGAGTGAAGTGCAAAACCAACCAGCACAAAAGTGAAAAATAATCTGGACCTTTAAAAAAGTGTAATAATTTAACACAGGTAAACCCTCAGTTTTCATCTTGAGTGTTTTTGTAATATAGTTATCAATTAGCACATACTTTCAGAACTAAGAGAAAATTAGTCTTCATAAAAAAAAGACTTAAAAGATGGTTTTTGTAAGGCAGTAAGGGAGGAATTTATTATGTAGAGACATTGTAATTTAGGCCTTTCTCTCAATGTGATGAGAGTTATTTGGGTAAACAACTCTTTAAAGGACATTAGTCCTCAATAGAAATCAGGACCTTTTTTCATATTTTGAGGAAAAACTATAGTGACTTGACTTTTTCTAAAGATATTGTTTCTGCACAATGCAAATATCCTGTTCACCTGAATAAGCATAAAGCAAGGTACAACTCTGAAAAGTGACTTTTTATTTTAAAGGAAAAGGCATAGGACTGTATTTAAGTGTTTCAATAACTTCTGTATCATATGCATTCATTTCTCAAATAGAAGCTTTTTATTTCTCCTCCTAATTGCCAGTTTTGCACACTTAGCTTGCTATCAGTCATCTTGCATATTGCCAGTAATAAAGATTCCACAGGCCAAATTTTGTCCTCATTGAGGCTAATGACAACACATTATACAATAGGTATAATTGAGTCACGTGAAGAAACAGAATACAGCTCGCTTTCTCTTAGCTGTGTTGATTGTTGCCTACAGGACTCATTAGGAAAACAACCAACAGTTTAAAAATCTTTTCTTTTTCTCTTAACGTGAACGGATATGGCTCTGAATAGAAAGAGAGTAGGTCATAGTAAGAAGGTGCCAATTTTGCATAGTTACTTTGAATAGAACCATATTTCAATATCTTTAAAGAGGTCAATACAAAATTGTGAAAGCAGTTATGATTTCAAAAGGACATGAAATAAATAAATACTTATGAAATGTCTTTTCTATTTTGTTTTCCTTTCTCTATTCTTCACCTCCACTGCCCCCTCCCTCACCCCCAAAAGCCCCCAGGACCATGGAGTTGGATTTTCTTGGTGCATATATGCAAGGGGTTTATGTACCATAACTACACCACTCAAAGGTTACCTGTTAAGGAGCAAATGCCTCATGCCTTTGTACTACTGGATTTTGAATTCCTCTGCCTGATCTAGATGATTGCATTGTCTGTCCTCCTTTATTTATTTTGCTAATTAGGTAAAAAAAAACCCACCCTTTTATTCTAATATGTTGAGGAAACTGCCCCAATTCACTTTCCAAATATTTTTTTAATGTTGGTGCTTCCAGAATTCCTTTAATTTCTTTTTTTTTATCAGCTTACAACTTTTTCCTTCTTCTGCTTTTCAGATGAGAATGGAAATTTAGGACATTGTAAACTGCCACTGGGGCAGTCTTGTAATTCAAGCATGAAGTATGAGTGTACTGAAAAGATCCGTTGGTTAGTTATTTGTCCTTACTCCCACCCACCCCTGTATTTTAAAATGGAAAGCAGATATCTGGTGCCCATATGAGTTCAGACACTGCTCTAGTTTAATGAGTGCTGTACAGTTCTGAATAATGCTCTGCCACTCACCTAAGTGCTGGTTTGGAAAAAAGCCAACATCCTGTACATATGTGTAAAAGCAATGAGGAGTCCTTGTGGCATCTTAGAGACTAACACATTTATTTGGGCATAAGCTTTCGTGGGCTATAACCCACTTCATCAGATGCATGGAGTGGAAAATACAGTAGGCAGATATAAATACATAGCACATGAAAAGATGGGAGTTGCCTTACCAAGTATGGGGTCAGTGCTGACGAGGCCAATTCAATCATGGTTGATGTGGCCCATTCCCAACAGTTGACAAGAAGGTGTGAATATCAACAGAGGGAAAATTATTTTTTGTAGTGACCCAGCCATGGGGGTACTGTAGTTTTAAGAACGCTTGATAGAGATCCTGTAGGTGTTTGTCTCTGGTGAGGGATTGGAGCAAATGCGGTTGTATCTTAGGACTTGGCTGTAGACAATGGATCATGTGATTTGGTCTAGATGAAAGCTGGAGACATGTAGGTAAGTATAGTGGTCAGTAGGTTTCCGGTATAGGGTGGCATTTATGTGACCATCGCTTATTTGCACAGTAGTGTCCAGGAAGTGGATCTTTTGTGTGGATTGGTCCAGGCTCAGGTTGATGGTGGGGTGGAAATTGTTGAAATCCTGGTGGAATTCCTCAAGGGCCTCCTTCCCATGGGCCCAGATGATGAAGATGTCTTCAATGTAGCTCAAGTAAAGTTGGGGCGCTAGGGGACGAGAGCTGAGGAAGCATTGTTCTAAGTCAGCCATACAAATGTTGGCATATTGTGGGGCCACGCGGGTACCCATAGCAGTGCTGTTGACTTGAAGGTATAAATCGTCCCCAAATCTGAAATAGTTGTGGGTGAGGACAAAGTCACAAAGTTCAGCCACCAGGTTTGCAATGACATTATCAGGGATACTGTTCCTGACGGCTTGTAGTCCATCTTTGTGTGGAATGTTGGTGTAGAGAGCTTCTACCTCCATAGTGGCCAGGATGGTGTTTTCTGGAAGATCACCAATGGATTGTAGTTTCCTCAGGAAGTCAGTGCTGTCTTGAAGATAGCTGGGAGTGCTGGTAGCGTAGGGCCTGAGGAGAGAGTCCACATAACCAGACAATCCTGCTGTCTGGGTGCCAATGCCTGAGATGATGGAGCATCCAGGATTCCCAGGTTTATGGATCTTGGGTAGAAGATAGACTACTGCAGGTCGGGGCTCTAGGGGTGTGTCTGTGTAGATTTGTTCCTATGCTTCTTCAGGGAGTTTCCCGAGCAGATGGTGCAGTTTCTTTTGGTACCTCTCAGTGGGATCAGAGGGTAATAGCCTGTAGAATGTGGTGTCAGAGAGTTGCCTATCATCCTCTTGTTCATACTCCAACCTATTCACGATGACTACAGCACCTCCTTTGTCAGCCTTTTTGATTATGATGTCAGAGTTGTTTCTAAGGCTGTGGAAGGCATTGTGTTTTGCACGGCTGAGATTATGGGGCAAGTGATGCTGCTTTTCCACAATTTCAGCTCGTGCACGTCGGCGGAAGCACTCTATGTAGAAGTCCATTCTGTTGTTTCGATCGTCAGGAGGAGTCCATGCAGAATCCTTCTTCTTGTAGCATTAGTAGGAAGGTTTCTGTGGCTTTGTGTGCTGTTCAGTGGTGTGGTGGAATATATTGCTTGAGTCGGAGACGGCGAAAGTAGGATTCCAGGTCACCGTAGAACGGTATCTTGTTCGTGGGGGTAGTGGAGCAGAAGGAGATAGGACAGACTCTTCTTCCAGGCTAAGAGTATAGCTGGATAGATTAACAATATTGTTGGGTGAGTTAAGGGTACCACTGTTGTGTACAGTCTCTACTTAAAAGAATAAATGAACACAAATCAGACATCAAGAATTGTAACAAAACAGACTTCATCGAGAAACTGCAGAATTGGAATTAATTTGCAAACTTGACACCATCAAATTAGGCCTGAAAAAAGACTGGGAGTGGTTGGGTCACTACAAAAAATAATCTTCCCTCTGTTGATACTCACACCTTGTCAACCATTGGGAATGGGCCACATCAACCATGGTTGAATTGGCCTCGTTAGCACTGACCCCCCGACTCGGTAAGGCAACTCCCATCTTTTCATGTGCTGTGTATTTATATCTGCCTACTGTATTTTCCAATCCATGCATCTGATGAAGTGGGTTATAGCCCACGAAAGCTTATGTCCAAATAAATGTGTTAGTCTCTAAGGTGCCACAAGGACTCCTCGTTTTTGCTGATACAGACTAACACGGCTACCACTCTGAAACCTGTATATGTGTATGTGAAAGAATGCAGTTTTTGTGGTAGCTCAACAAGAAACTTCTTTTGGCTAGAGTTAGACTCTTGAGTTTTGTGAGTGTGTGTGTGTGTGTGTGTGTGTGTGTGTGTGAGAGAGAGAGAGAGACAGGTATGAATGTGTAGGAAGAAAGTAAATAAGTATTGTGAAAAACCAGACTCGTCCCTTCCCTCCCAAATGAACAGGTGTGAACTGGAGGTGGTAATCTTACTATGCATATACCTACTGAGTTTCCCACATATTTATTATTATTAAAACAGCATCTCCATTTTGGGCCTTGATTCATTAAAGCACTTACAGACATACTTAACTTCTAGCATATTAGTAGGCCCATTGACTTCAATGGGACCTTTGGGAACAAGGTATTGCTGATAGACTCCATGTAACAGTATAAAGATCCTATATATATTTAATAAAAGAGTGTCTGCAGCACTAAGTGCTATGCCTTCTTAATTTCACAAGGATGCCCCCCTCCCTCCCTCGGTTCCTCAGAAAATGGGTGATTAAGTAGGCAGCCTTCAACCCAGAAAGGAAAAAAAAAACATGAACAGCATTTACTCTTTGCTACTGATATCAGAGGAGTAGCCATTATAAGTTTCATGTTTTAAATTAATGCAAGAAATAGAAGTTGGTCCAGTATCTTACATTTCTCCAGGGAAGCAGAAATAAGGGCTACAGGATACTGAATTAATTCCTTGTAGCAGACTTAAAACAAATGAGCTCCCTGACTTCCTGCTTATATCACATTTATTGTTCTGCCTCATTTCTGACTGTTATACACGAGAGCATCTGCTGCAGTGATAGCTGCAGGTCAGAGTGGTTTTCATGTTCAGTGCTTAGAGGTAAGTTGCAAAGGAAGAAGTTTTTAGGATTTTTTTGGCTTAATTGTTTTTGTTTTTTAAATAAGTGTGTTCTCCCCCACCCCTCCCACCCAAGAATATGCTTTTATTTTTCTTTTTAAAAGAAACTCTGATCTGAGTCACCTTGTTTTTCCTGGAAGATTTTGGGAGTGACTGAAAAAACTAATAGGATTATTAGAGTTAACATCATGCAGAACAACAGAACTTGAACAACTGAGGCAGAGGAATTTTTAAGTCCGTTGTTAAAACTAGGTTTTTGTTGTTGTTTTGTTTAACACGTGTCCCAAGGATTGTTTCTCTTAACTCTTTGTCACAGCTGCAATTAAGGGCTAAGAAAGCTCCCACCTAGAATCCTCCACCAAAATCTGGGAAGACAGGACATTTCTGTGGTTAAAATAAGCAAGAAAAAAATATTTCAGACCGCCATTCTATTTTATAAAGAAACTACCCTTTTCTATTTAACTAAAATTTCTTTCAAAGGGGAACGTAGAAGCATCAGAATTGCCATACCAGATCAGACCAGTGGCCTACTCAGTCCTGTGTCTGATCTCTGATAGCAGTTATTACTGGGTGGTTAGAAGAAAGTTTAAGAACCCCTATAGTGAGCAGTTATGGAATAACTTGCACACAAGGGGAAACTTCTTTCTACCTCCAGTAAGAGGTTGGTGTATGTCCTGAAGCGTGAGGGTTTATATCCCCTGCAAAAGCGATGCATTTTTAAAAATGTTTACAGTTGTGTAATTCTGGTTGTTCTCCTCCTCCACCCAAATGTCCAATCCTTTAAAAAAAAATCTGCTATGGTCTTTGTCCCAACAATATTTATGGCAAAAAGTTTCACAGGTCAATTGTGTGTTATAGGAAAGTATTTCCCTTTATTTATTTTAAATTTACAGTGTCTCAATTTAATTGAATGTCTCCTCCTTTTTGTGTAAGAAGAAGGAGTGAATTGAAACGCTTTTCAGTTTTATGCTCTTTCATGTTGTCTTCAAATACTTTTGTAGCACTATCATGTAAATCAGCACTCGTATTTGAACTTGGTACCAAACTTTGGTTTTAAGAGACAGTGTACCTCATATATCCCCAAATACATAAGCATTTAAGACTCCAGAAAGAGGTGATGAAAAATACTCATATTATGTTAATTGGTCACTTGTAGAGAATAATTGACACTACACAATAGACTAGAGCATTTAAGGTGAAGGATTCAGGATTACAAACTCATAATTAGTTTAGCCACTAGCGCTCTTTGCTAAATCTCTAAATACCAATTATACAGGATTATATTTAATCCAGAATATTGGAAGAAATAAGTAGTGATCACTCCAGATTTTTAAATCCCTAACTTGTAAGAAAAAAACATACCAGAGGACACAAAGTATGTTTTAGCATACTTCTTAATTTTAAATGGCATTTAGATTTTGGGCTGAGGTGGTAGTGAGGAAAGCAGGCTAAGACCTATAAAAGTGAAGAAATGTGAGAGCAATATTAGGAGTCCTTATGGACAGCATATACAAAGGGTTTCATTAAGGCAACACGTGAATACATGAGGTGTATTGAGGATAGGATTCCTCAGGCTGTTACTCTGCCCTGAACTCTTTGATATATGTAATAATGGTGTGCCTCAAATGCACTTTTTTTGTTAAATGAAGGATTTTCTTAATTGTATTTAGACTGTAAAGGTACTTCAGAGCAACAAAGTTTTGTAAGAGGCAGCTGATGCCTAGACATCCATCACCTCCAAACTATGACCCGGCACCAAGGTATGCTTTACTGATGCAGGTTCTTCAGACACTGAATCTCACTCATTTGTCTTCACGTGAGAGCTGCTGTATGCTATCTATATGTGGCATGCACAAGAAGAGTAGTTACGCTGTGGTGAGATTCTCTTCTTAGAGTGATTTTTCCCAGCTTTGTACTAGCTAAGCATATTGCTCTTCTGAGTGCTGCTTGTTTGACCCAACGTGCAGTTATAAAGGCACCAAGTATATGCAGATACGTAAGATGCTCCTGTTGATAGAGTCCCCTGCCATCACTTTAACTATTCCTGAGGTACTTTTACAATGGAGCCTTGCAGGCAGATTTGATAGCTCCATATTTGTGTGTGCATGTGTGTTTTAGGAATGAAAACCAGAGTTCTGTTTTCACGAAGAGTAAATGATAGATGACCCTCAGACACATTGGGTCACCCATTGGAATGCAACTCAGTGAAACTTGAGAGATTACCATGCAGTAGCCCTTGAGGGACTCCATCACTTGCCAAGGCTGCTTACCAAACAAACAATGAATTCTTTAGTTTGTCAGACTACATCCAGAAAAGGGAAATAATGAGGAGGAAAGCAAGCAGTAAAAGTCACTGACAATATCCTACTCACCAGTGAAATATGGATCTCATGGAGTATTGCTATAGTTTGTCAGTTAGATTCTATGTAGATTAATTTTTGTTCTTGCCCGTTTAAGAACCACAAACAACAAAAATGGTGCTCTAAAATTCTGCAAATCTAGGTTGTCAATTGTCTTGAAGTACCTGAAAGCCTCCCTAGAAAGGGTCTGCCTTGCACAGAGTGGATCACGCTAGGCCTTTTCTTTTACAGAGTTTTCCTGATATTTTTCCTTCAGTTTAGTTAGCCCACCACACGCACCTCAGCAAGTATTTAAAATTACTGATAAACCAGTAAAGGTTAAGATGAAAACACCGCAAAAGTAATATTTATTTGAGGGAGTGCAACCTGGTCTGACCAGGGCGCATTCCCCATATCAGGCTTTTGTTTTCATCACTGATGGTTTCTAACGTAAGCCAAAACTCTAACCTCTTGACTGTGTGAAAGGTGTCACTTTTCAGAGTGGGCTCTCATTCAAAGTGTGTGACTACAAAGCAATACCCCTGTTCTGTAGTTTCTCTTTATGTGTAAGGTATGTTAACTATGTTCCCTTTTTTCATGAAGAAGATAATGCAGTGATTAATACTACCTCACCTAGGAGAGCAGTGTGATCCTGGACCAACAAGTACATGAATGTGTTGTCCTCACGTCCTGCTGCTGCATGTAACTGTGCTGAAGAGTGGACAGGTAATTGTAAATACTAAATATCCAATTA
Source organism: Chelonia mydas (assembly GCF_015237465.2). Classification (NCBI taxonomy): domain Eukaryota; kingdom Metazoa; phylum Chordata; order Testudines; family Cheloniidae; genus Chelonia; species Chelonia mydas. Next base: position 51,212,729 of record NC_057849.1, on the reverse strand, counting down.
CTGTTTTATAGAATGTGCCTTGCAAAGACCCCAAATCACATTCAAAATGTTACTCTGGTGAATTCCAGTAAAGGTAGTCTTAAAGACTCTTAAAATTTCTTTCCTTGAGTTTGTCCAAGTTGAACAAATCATCCAAACTTCTAGAGAGTTGTCACCGATTCAAATGCTCTCAGAATTGGAGGCAAAACCAATCTACCAGTCTATGAACTGATCATAGAATCATGGAATATTAGGGTTGGAAGAGACCTCAGGAGGTCATCTAGTCCAACCCCCTGCTCAAGGCAGGACCAACACCAACTAAATCATCCCAGCCAGGGTTTTGTCAAACTGGGCCTTAAAAATCTCTAAGGATGGAGATTCCACCACCTCCCTAGGTAACTTATTCCAGTGCTTCACCACCTTCCTAGTGAAATAATGTTTCCTAATATCCATCCTAGACCTCCCCCACTGCAACTTGAGACCATTGCTTCTTGTTTTGTCATCTGCCACCACTGAGAACAGCGTAGCTCCATCCTCCTTGGAACCCCCCTTCAGGTAGTTGAAAGCTGCTATCAAATCCCCCCTCACTCTTCTCTTCTGCAGGCTAAATAATCCCAGTTCCCTCAGTCTCTCCTCATAAGTCATGTGCTCCAGCCCCCTAATCATTTTTGTTGCACTCCGCTGGACTCTCTCCAATTTGTCCACATCCCTTCTTTAGTGGGGGGACCAAAACTGAATGCAGTATTCCAGGTGTGGCCTCACCAGTACTGAATAGAGGGGAATAATCTCTTCCCTCGATCTGCTGGCAATGCTCCTACTAATACAGCCCAATATGCCGTTGGCCTTCTTGGCAACAAGGGCACACTGCTGACTCATATCCAGCTTCTCATCCACTGTAATCCCTGGGTCCTTTTCTACAGAACTGCTGCTTAGCCAGTCAGTCCCCAGCCTGTAGCAGTGCATGGGATTCTTCCGTTCTAAGTGCAGGACTCTGCACTTGTCCTTGTTGTACCTCATCAGATTTCTTTTGGCTCAATCCTCCAATTTATCTAGGTCACTCTGGACCCTATCCCTATCCTCCAGTGTATCCACCTCTCCCCCTAGCTTAGTGTCATCTGCGAACTTGCTGAGGGTGCAATTCATTCCATCATCCAGATCATTAATAAAGATTTTGAATAAAACTGGCCCCAGGACCAACCCTTGGGGCACTCCGCTTGATACCGGCTGCCAAGTAGACATCGAGACGTTGATCACTACCCGTTGACCCCGATAATCTAGCCTGCTTTCTAGCCACTTTATAGTCCATTCATCCAATCCATACCTCTTTAACTTGCTGGCAAAGGTACGGCAGGAGACCATATCAAAAGCTTTGCTAAAGTCAAGATATATCATATCCACCACTTTCCCCGTATCCACAGAGCAAGTTATCTCATCATAGAAGTCAGTCATTTTGGTCAGGCATGACTTGCCCTTGGTGAATCTATGTTGACTGTTCCTGATCACCTTCCTCTTTTCCAAGCGCTCCAACGTGATCAGTCTTCAAGTGTCTGAATGGTGTGAACGCCACAAAATAGGATATTTTTATAGTAGAGGTTCTCAATCTGAGATCCCTAGAGCACTTGGTAGTGGTTTGCAGAAAGCTATCCTGTCTCTCATATTGGTGGCTAGTCTCACCATTTCATTTGCTAACTTGCTTTAAGACATCTTAAATGTAAGTAATATTTTCCTAATATTGCTTTTCTCTGTAAGCAGTTGCCATGGATGACACAGGGAAGCTTCTGAATCAAACAGAAGAGGTGATGATTCACAAGACAAGATCTGGCCCAAACTACAGAAACATTTGAGAACACTTGGGAGTTACCACATAGTTTCTGTGTTGCTAAATTTCAGTGAATCTTGTTTATACGTACAGATAATGTATTAGTATTGTAGAAATGCTATATTGACTATTCACAGCCTACTGTAGGGCAACAGCTTCTTCATCAACACTCTGTTCACACATAAGAATTAGCAAACAAAGAATTATTTTTAGCTATGCCTAAATGTCCCTGATAGCATCGCTGGAAAGTTCTTTAGTACTGGCCCATCCACAGTAAGACTAGTGTCTGACTGTCTCAGATATTTGAATATGCTAATGAGTATTTCAACTGCATAATGTATATAAAAGATACTGACTGTGCCTTTTTTGGGAGGGGTGGAAAGAGTTGAGGTTTTTGGGGGGCATGAAGTAAAGAATAGGATTGAATCTAAAAATATCCAAAATCATGGTGGGAGAGGGGGTATAATTCAAATGCATCTTATTTAAGGTTATCTGACCTCTCTGGTTCTGACAACACTGATGGGTTTTTAAAAATAAATGTATTCCTACTGCAGCCCTCAGCTTTAATTCCTCATGTGCGTCTCAGCCCATCAAGTTCTGGCCTGAAGTTATCCCTTGTTATGGATCTACTGCAACAACCAACTGGAAAGTTTCAGCTCTTTCTCCGCCTGCAGTGCCATTGGTATCAAGACTTCCTTTCCATTGCTACAACTCTTTTTAGCACAGGCCTGCACAATATCAGCTTGGTATCCAAGAAATTCTTCAGATTATGCCTTCCAGAAACAATCTAAAACCGTACTTTAATGTTGCTGACTGTCCAGTATATGTCCTATCACTTTCCTTGAACAACACCTGTTAATTACCAATGCTGTAAGTTGCTCTACAGGATCAAGAGAACAAATGGATACACACATTTCTGAGCCACCTAGCATTAAGGCCATGTCATAACATGAGAGAATATTACCCGCACCTAGGACCCTAGATATCACAAGGTAACTTTAGCTCCTACTGCAGTGCCATAGGTTACTGTGAGTTATCCAAATATTAGTGTTTAAATAGGAGCAAAAATGAAATAAGAGTTGGTTATTTTATTATCAGTTGTATTTGCAGAGCTTGTATTTGCAAACACTTGTATCTATATAGTGGAACGTTAACTTGAGGTTTTAATATAGTTTGCAAACAAAATGTTTAAATTGTTTCCCTGGTTTTGCAGTTTTTGGATGTTATGCTACACACAGCTAAACCCGTTCAATTATCCCAGACTTATTACTTAAAATTTTGTATACATTTAAATTTGAGTAGATTTAGGCTTGATTCTTAACGCTGGTGTTACATGGTGATTTATGAGTAAACAAAAGGATTCTGTCCCTAATCTGAGGAACATATACTGTAGGCTAAAGCATAGCATAAAAAGATGACAAACCATAGCAGGAAAAGCTAAGGAAGAGGAGCAAGACAATGGGGCCAGATTCTCTTGGTGCAGTGCAGCCACTTTGCACTGCACTGCTGATAGATAAAAGATCACCTCTGTGAATAGGAGATCCTCTGGGAGCACAGAATAAACACAAGCGCCTGTACCACGTCTCTCTTTTCTGTTGGCATGGGAGGAGGACGGGGTATGGGTAGAGAAAAGAGGGTGATGCAAAGATTCCATGTTGATCTTTTGCGGCACTTTTGGCCCCTTCTGACTGTTGCAGGTGGCACAGGCATCAGAGTGCTGTAGTCGGATCAGGGAAGCTCACAGGTGAGCTTTAAGTCACTCTTGCCCCTTTTGGATTTCATATTAATTTGGTGGTTGTGTCTTAAAATGAAAACATGTTTGAAAAAAAATGTGCAAACCTACATGATGATTTACCAGTGAACGAGCTGGTCCTGATGTTGGGACATTCATAGAAAAATCAATTCTATGAAAGTTAATATCCCACTTAGTTGCAGTTGGATTATCTGTATTAAATGACTGAAACATCTCTCAGGTTACAAAATTTGCAATTTATTGTAAAGACAAAGTTTGGAAATCTATCCATTTGTACCCTTTTGTTTAACCTGGGGGTTGGGCGGGGGTGGGGGGGCGGGAAGGAGAGAAGTTTTCCAGCTGCCACATCCATACATTGATACTATTTTTATAGTTACTATTACATATATTGATGTGAAAAGCAATACTTTTTTTTTTAAAAAAAAGCAGAATCTTGTGCTGTATTCTCACTGCCAAAACTTATGCTACACTTTTCAGAGTAGCAGCCATGTTAGTCTGAATCCGCAAACAGAAAAGGAGACTTGTGGCACCTTAGAGACTAACCAATTTATCTGAGCATGAGCTGTAGCTCACGAAAGCTTATGCTCAGATAAATTTGTTAGTCTCTAAGGTGCCACAAGTCCTCCTGTTCTTTTTGCTTATGCTAAGGCATTCTACTCTAATGGCCCAAACACTACAGCTCATCAATAGAGTTTGCTGTAATGGTTGGGTCATAAGTGTGGAACTCTGTAGTACATCTCCCATAATAAAAGGCTTCCAGGGCTGGTTTTGTTTTTCTGAATGCTTAAAGGAAGTGTGCCAAGATAAAATTAACGTTTTAAATAAAGAAGCCTTGCCCTTGTTCCTAACATCAGACGATTAAAATTAAATTTTAAACGGTCACAAACCTGTCCCCATTTATAACTACTTCTTTATTTCTGCATTTCACGTAGCTTAAACAATTAAACTAGATGCAGTGCTGCTTGGTTTTCGACCATTGAACAATGTGACTTATCACACTCATCCTGAACTACTATTAATTTTTAAATGTTAATAAAAAATACTTTCCTGAATCAGAGCCTGAAATTGCTAAACCATTGGTTGACCCTCTTTAGAGCTAGGTCTATATCAACGAGTTACAGCTCTATGCAACACTTACTCGAGTCTGATTTTATCTTTTGCCATTATAAACAGGTATGTTAAGGTTTTCTCTGTATTGCTTTTTTAAAATGGTAAAGTTCAGAATAAAACTTGCTATACCTAGTTGTCTCCATATAGTCTCACCAGCTCTGGTGCAGACTCCTCTGCAGGTCCTGCTATCTTAGAACTCTCTTCCTTTGTCTCTTGAGCTCATCTATCCTCAAATCTCCCCTGAAACCTTCTCATCTCTCTTGTCCCTTTAGGTTCTAATTTCTCTCCTCACTACATTTTTGGACACAGTTTGAAAGAGAAACTGCCCTATAAAAGTCATATTTATGGTCTAAAACAAACTGCCAATAAATCAAAATAGAATCATAAAATATCAGGGTTGGAAGGGACCTCAGGAGGTCATCTAGTCCAACCCCCTGCTCAAAGCAGGACCAATCCCCGACTAAATCATCCCAGCCAGGCCTTTGTCAAGCCTGTCCTTAAAAACCTCTCAGGAAAAAGATTCCATCACCTCCCTAGACAACCCATTGCAGTGCTTCATCACCCTCCTAGTGAAAAAGTTTTTCTTAATATTCAACCTAAACCTCCCCCACTGCAACTTGAGACCATTACTCCTTGTTCTATCATCTGCTACCACTGAGAACAGTCTAGATCCATCCTCTTTGGAACCCCCTTTCAGGTAGTTGAAAGCAGCTGTCAAATCCCGCCTCATTCTTCTCTTCTGCAGACTAAATAATCCCAGTTCCCTCAGCCTCTCCTCATAAGTCATGTGCTCCAGCCCCCTAATCATTTTTGTTGCCCTCCGCTGGACTCTTTCCAATTTTTCCACATCCTTCTTGTAGTGTGGGGCCCAAAACTGGACACAGTACTCCAGATGAGGCCTCACCAATGTCGAATAGAGGGGAATGATCACGTCCCTCGATCTGCTGGCAATGCTCCTACTTATACAGCCCAAAATGCTGTTAGCCTTCTTGGCAACAAGGGCACACTGTTGACTCATATCCAGCTTCTCATCCACTGTAACCCCTAGGTCCTTTTCTGCAGAACTGCTGCCTAGCCACTCGGTCCCTAGTCTGTAGCGGTGCATGGGATTCTTCTGTCCTAAGTGCAGTACTCTGCACTTGTCCTTGCTGAACCTCATCAGATTTCTTTTGGCCCAATCCTCTAATTTGTCTAGGTCCCTCTGTATCCTATCCCTACCCTCCAGCGTATCTACCACGCCTCCCAGTTTAGTGTCTTCTGCATAGTTGAACAATGAAGTCGAACAATGAAGTCAAACAATGTGCCACTTCTAGCATGTCTCGAGTACATATGTGCTAGATAAAATATTACCACTTTTATTTTATCCAGCTTTCATATGACACTACTAATATTAACTACTAATATAAACATAACTAATTCCTTGAGACTAAATCCTTATTCAGACAATTGTCTTCAATGGGAGTTAGCCTGAGTTAAGGATCTCCGGATTTGTGCCTGGTCTTTTTTTGACGCTAGTTGTGAATGAGAATGAATGTGGATTCTCATACTCTTGATTACTCTTACCACCCGCAAGATAAACTGTGCTGCTATAACAATAGAAACCGTACTCTGCCTTTACAGGCACAGCACCAGCAATACTAATGCAACTTGTCTGTAAGGGAGTCAAACTCATGGTCATGAAGAGTAGAGAATGTTTAGACTGCCATCATCTGTGGTCCATGAAGAACTTGCAATGCCAGGAGATCTGGAATAAAAGAATCTTGTCATGTTTTGTTTTTCTGGACTGATCCTCGCTGTCCATGAGAACAGGCAATAAGTAAAGCTATCTCCACAAGTCCAAATATGCCAGACTTCATCCTCATGGATACAAATAACTGTTTTCAATGCTGAAAACCTGATTTAAGGAACTTAAACTTCCACTGTAGTTGTAAAAGGAGATTTTTTTTTTTCAGTCAGACATTTCCTTCTAAAATAGCTTTCTGGGATTGAATCTTCAAAATACAAATAATGTGTGTTTTTTAAAAAAAACCAGAATACGTCACATATCATTAATGCCTGAGATTATTAATTGAAAACAACCGTTTTTTAGTTTTTTTTTTAGAGGTGGATTATTTGTCCAATACAGCAAACCTTGGAGACTGAAACTAGGCTCATCAATTTCACTTCTGCTTATAGCTTCCCATGCTCAGTTGTGTATGCACTGGTTAGGCTCACAAGATTTTAGAGAAATAGCTGAAAAACCATCTGCTTTTTTTGCTTTTATTTAAAAAAACAACAACCTAGTATTCATATTGGGTTTTGCAAACCAACCTTATTTTCACAAAATGTAATATTGGTGTTTACAGCAACAAATGTCTTTTTAAAATAGAATAGTTTGTGTTCACTGCATATAGTGGAGTGCAGTTATAAATGTCTGATAGGAAAATATGAGTTTCCAAGCAATTGTTTAGGTGTATAAAGATTGTTACAGGTAACTAAAACTAATTTTATGTTAATTTTATATACTTTGAAAACTAAAACGGGACTTGACAAACTGATCATAGATATTAGATGTTTGCAAAGAAACTGTATATTGACCATAACATTTCAGTTGTAAAGTTTATATTCACAGAAATTATGATAATTCTGCACTTGGAACTCTGGTTTCCAGAAATCTTTAGCTGCTTGCTCTTGGAATATGCATATTCAGGCCTGCCTGTAAAGGCCTATGCTTTAAGAACTTCGGTGTATTTTTATCACTGAGCTAGTTATAAAGGTATAAAACAAAGAATCAAAATCATAGTCCACCTGTGTATGGGCCTTCTCTCACTAGGATAGTCTGAGGCCTTTGGCTAAGCAGGTGGGGCAGCCATAAGTTGAGAAGCACGCGGTCTCATCCTCACATTCCAAACCAGTCACATTGAAATAAGGTATATTGGGCTGTTAGGAAGACGATCCTGTCCTGATAATGCCCATCATCACCAGATAAAGAAACAGATCTTAAGATGGTTAAAGAAAACTTAGTTTGATAGCATCCTGTCTGGCAAGAAATCACTTATCAACGGTTGTGGTTGTGAAACCCTCATTTCTGTATTGTTTTATCTTTATGGCCCCCACCTTTCTATTGTCAATCTGTCTGGTTCTCTAATTGTTTCTGTCTGCTGTATAATTCATTTTGCTAGGTGTAAGTTAATTAGGGTAGTGGGATATAATTGGTTAGAGAATTATGTTACAATGTTAGGATTGGTTAGTTAAATTTCAGTAAAAAGATTGGTTAAGGTGTAGCTGAGAATTTTACTGTATAAACTGGGGTCAAACAGGAAGTGGAAGGGGAAATTGGAATCATGCTTGCTAAGTAGGGGGAACGAGAATAGGGAACAGGGACACAGGCAAGGCTCTGCGGCGTCAGAGCTGCGAAGGGGGATACGGGTTAAATGCTCTGTGAAGGGCTTCGGAATATGCTTGCTTGGAAACTAACCCCAATAAACATTGCATTGTCTGCACTTCGGACTTCTGGTCTTTTGCTGCTTGCTGTCTGCGTGACAAGAACCAGGAAAGTGGGAGGGTTGAGGGAAAGCCCTCTAACACTTGCCAAAAGGATTAAAAGGAGACTTATTTTCACTTTGATATTAGTAAATGCTGTGACAAAATTCCTCCTCTGCCTTGGTGGGTCCTGTACTTATTGGCGGATTTGCTTGCCTCAGAGATTCACAGCAGCCCTCAGTCTGGCCACTTTTGCTAGTGGCTCAAACCTGCTGTTCACTCAGCTAATCTCCTCACTGGCCAGCATGGGGAAAAGGAAGGAGAACAATCCCCACGGTCTCTGTTGGTCCACCTAGTGGGTCGGGGGACAGTCCAGGGACCTTCCTCTCTGGTGGGACCCACAGTCCAGGTCAACTCCTCTTGTATCCAGTAGGGAGTTGGGGGGATACGGGGAACCCGGGCCTTCCCTCTACTCTGGGTTCCAGCCCAGGGCCCTGTGGATCACAGCTGTCTACAGTGTTTCGTGTAACACCTGTGTGACAGTTACAACTCCCTGGGCTACTTCCCCATGACCTCCTCCCAACACCTTCTGTATCCTCACCACAGGACCTTCCTCCTGATGCCAGACAGCATTTGTACTCCTCAGTCCTCCAGCAGCACGCCCTCTCACTCTCAGCTCCTTGCGTGCCCCTCACTGACTGAAGTAAGGTCCTTTTTAAACCAGGTGCCCTGATTAGCCTGCCTTAATTGATTCTAGCAGCTTCTTAATTGGCTCCAGGTGTCCTAATTAGCCTGTCTGCCTTCATTGATTCCAGCAAGTTCCTGATTGTTCTGGAACTGCCCCTGTTACCTTACCCAGGGAAAAGGGACCTGCTTAACCTGGGGCTAATACAGCTGTCTTCTAATCACTTGGCTTCCAGGTCTGTGGACCCTCCCCTTCCGCCCGCCCACTTCCTGATCCCAATAGGATCACTCTCCTGTAGCCATCTGGCCCAACCCTGTCACATAGAAAATTCATTGTTTCATCATTCTTTATTTTTATAATTGTTTCTGATGGGTTTATACATTTTTTTAATATTCTCATTTAGGTTATTTGCCTGACTCATTCTGTCAATGCTTTATCACTATGGTCAATTTAATACTGAGAGATATGTGTGGGATTGAAATGCATTGAAGGTACCATAGTGTACCAGTCTTATTCAAATTACAAGCCAGATTTAAAATACTTAATTCAGTTAAAAACTTTAGTTTTTCTTCTGTACCAGTTAATAAATTTGAAGTTAGACTGTTGAATCTAAATGACTGTTACTGCAGATTTATCTGGACTTTGTTTACAGAGAAATCTGATTGGTTCACAGAAAAGTTTCACTATTGGAGCTTCATTGTGACTAGAATTGCAGTTAGCACACTGCAATAGTATTGAAATAATTTGGAACTTTGTTTCCATTGAACAATAAATGTGTATCCAGTGTCCTTATTCAGCATGGGCCCATTTCATTAAGGCATGAAAGCGTCTGCCATATGTTCAAGCACATTGGTAGCCCAATGACTTCAGTAAAATCAACCATGTGATTAAAGTCAGGCTTGTGCTTAAGTACCTTGCTGAACTGGGGCCTAAGGGCTTAGATCCAAAGCCCATTGAAGTCAATGGAAAAACCTCCCATTGACTTAAATGGGCTTTAAATCAATCCCCATATGTTGGTTCTATTGTTTATGTATTTTTCCTCTGATTCTTTCTGCAGTAAGTTTTTGAACAAAAATGAAGAATATAGAATGTCTGAATTCCTGTCATGTGTGGTCCCTGGAGAACGCGTAAGTGTGCATTTTGCTAGCCACACCAGGAGATTTTGTTACAAAAGGATTTCTAGCAAAATGAATCAATCTTAAGGAAAGAGGGGAAACAGGAAGAAATGCAAAGTCAAATTCTGTTCTTAGCTACATTGGTACAATTGGGAGTAGAGGTTTGGCTCCTGGGGAGAGGAAAAAAAAATTGCTAATTAGATTTAATTATGATTAGTCAGTCCTACGACCAGTGATTTTAATTTTCCATATTCTTGCAATTCTTGCAGTGTAGGAGTGCTTCCTTTCTCTGCTCATTTCCTTCATAACTTTCTAAGTTCTAAACAATTCCCTTTTTTGGGTGGTGATAGGCAATGATGACTACCACAGTTAACCATCAATGTGGGGGTTTTTTTGGTTTTTTTTTTAAAGAAACTTAAATTCTAACAGTTCTAATGGAGAGCATTGTGTTTTTCCAGTTAGCTTCTAATTAAAAGCAAGTAACTTGTTTAAATTAAGCAAGTATCTTGTTTAAATTAAGCAAGTTAACAGATTACCAGAACTGGAAAATTTTGCAGATGAACTGCTTGGTGTGTGGTGGGTGTCTTTCCTCCCCTTCTCTCTCCCTTCCCCTCCCCCCGCATCCCCATTAATTGTTAAAGCTTTGTCTGCATAAGATGTCTGCTGGCATTTAATATGATTTCTGATTGAGGTACCAATATAACGTGCCTAATGGGGAATGACATGTTTAACTTGCAAAGTAAGGTGTGATGTGTTTGCAAAATGTAAAATGTGTTTTTATTCTCCGTCTTTAGAACATTAGAAAATTCTGAAATTGAAATCATTAACCAGAATTACTTTCTACTTAGTAAAGTAGCAAGTCAACAGAAATCCCTGCCATTGTAATGCAAATGATCAAGCAGCAAAGAACTTTCAGTAAAGCGAACAGTTGTTGGCTGAAAGTGCTGTTTATATAGTTGTTGCTTTATTCAGTGGGAGCTTAGTCTGCCATCGCTGAAGCCAGTGGCAAAGCTCTCGCTGACGTCAGTGGGAGCTGGCTGAGGCTCTGACTGAACCGCTTCTATAAGAATGGTCTGATAAAGTGTTAACCAATTGTGATGCCCTTGTCAAGACACCCAGAAGTGTAAACTACCGTGTTACCCCCCTGCCTTAGCCAGTGAGCTTTACTGGAGCTTAGACTTGGGGCCTGTCTACACTACCAAGTTTTGTTGACAAAACTTATGTCGACACCCAAAAGTCGACAAAGCAAAAATCGCCAAAGGGTGTTCACACTTGCTCCGTCGCAGATCATGTCCACACTGGGGACAACATCGTCGACAGGGTGAGCAATGCACCACGGGTATGTATCCCACAGAGCAGTGTTGTGGGAAGGAAGAGCTGATGGCTGCGCATCTTGGGATTCTCTCCAAATTCCCCCACAGCCCCCTCAGCTGCCGAGAGCAGTATCATGACTAGCTCTGTGAGCTCTCCATGCTGAGGAAGGGCAAAGCAGCACAGCAGTCTGTCCCGCTCCCCCTGCATCAGCCGTCTGCCTGCTGCTGTGTTCCTAGCGCAGGGCAGAACAGGAGCGTGCCAATGATTTGCTCTTTCTATGTTCCCCAAATGGAGCAGCACACAGATACTTCCCAGAGCTTTGAAAGGGGAGGGGCACATGCCTGCAGGGCAGCAGAGATCAAAACACTGAGCAGAGCAATCAGGGCAGGCATTGTGGGTACTGGTGGAAGCCAGTTCAGTCGACAAAACAATCAGCAGTGTCTACACTGGCTCTTTGTCGACAATAAAGGGAGGGGAAAAGACAGAAGTCTCTCGTAGGGGTGGAGGATTTTTGTTGCCAAAACTGGGCTACAAAAGTCCCATTTTAGTGTGCTGTTTTGTAGCCAAAAGGCAATTTTTGGCGACAAAAGTTGCCAGTGTAGAGAAGCCCTTAGTGTCAGTTCCCTGGCGCACCAGACTGTCTGCCTCACCAGAAAGCTCCTTGAGACTGCCAGTGTTCACTTTGCCTTACTCTCCCAGGTAACAATCAGTGAACCCAAGTTCTCCAGAGGACACTCCAGTTCTCTCACTGGACACTCACAGAAATTAAATTTTCTGCCTCCAGAGAGACAGTGTACACACCAGCCTATTAGTTAGCTTAGGACTCACTCTATATATCAACATAACGGCACTGAGATGGTTTGTAGTAAAAAGAAGCATAAGTTTATCAACAATGAACAGAGATTTCAGTGATACTAAGTAAGAGAAAAACAGACAGGTATGGTTACAAACTATACTAAACAAAACACACTTCCCAGTGACTAAAACTTATTTTTAGCAAGTTACAATCTGCCTAAGCAAGTTTCTCACTTGCATCAAATTACCAGCCACTCTCATCCTCCAGGCCAGGGGATCCAACATTCACAAAATGCTGTTATCAAGGTGACAGACACCTAGAATGTCTTCTGACCCCTCCTTATCTTTTCCAAAGTCCATTGTCTCTGTCTCAACAGCCAGGAAGATTTCTGCAGGGGGCAGAGTTGAACCGCTGCTGTGTTCACAAAATAGTTTCTGCCACCACTCGTTAGCTTGATGGCTTTGTTTACCTTATATGTAGATGTCCTTTCATTGTCCTCTGCCTGTAAGGAAGCCGGTCATACAGGTAAATCCACATTCCTTTGTGTAAAGCAGGCTTGATTTACGCCTTATACAAAAATTTGTTTGAAGTAGTACAAACGTTGGGTGTGGACCGAGCCCTCCGCTGGGAGAACTGAGTCCTATTTCTGACTCAGTGTCTCATGCTGTGACTTTCAGCATGTGATTTTCTGTGCCTCAATTTTCCCACTTCTAACGTGAATAAATCTTATCTTTGTAAAAGCAGTCTAAGAGTTTAGGATGAACATTGCTATAGAAGTTCACAGCATTATTAGCATGGGTGTGGCAGCTGGACCAAGTAATCCATAGTTTGTGAAGTTTTCTTCATACAGCCAATGAAATTGTTGCATGCAAATTAGATATAGAGTAAGGCTAGAGATTGCTTAAGTTATCTCTCACGTCACAATGGGCTAGGACTCTTGGTATGGCATCAATACATACCTTGCTGTAGCTGTACACCACAAGGGTGAGAACTAAAGAAATGGATGTTAACAGATGTGAATCCCAGTGAAGATTCAACCTGGTGATATTCTGAACAAAAAGACTAGAACTGTCGATTAATCACAGTTAACTCTCGCGATTAACTCAAAAAAATTAATTGCAATTAATCGCAGTTTTAATCGCACTGCTAAACAATAGAGTACCAATTGAAATTTATTAAATATTTTGGATGTTTTTATACATTTTCAAATATATTGATTTCAGTTACAGCACAGAATACAAAGTGTACACTGCTCACTTGATAAACAAAAATATAGTATTTTTCAATTTATCTCATACAAGTACTGTAGTGAAATCTCTTTATCGTGAAAGTGAAACTTACAAATGTAGATTTTCTTTGTTATATAACTGCACTCAAAAACAAAACAATTTAAAACTTTAGAGCCTACAAGTTCACTCAGTCCTACTTCTTGTTCAGCCAATTGCGAAGACAAACAAGTTTGTTTACATTTATGGGAGTCAATGCTGCCCACTTCTTATTTACAATGTCACCTGAAAGTGAGAACAGACGTTCGTATGGCACTTTTGTAACCGGCATTGCAAGGTATTTACATGCCAGATATGGTAAACATTTGTATGTCTGTTCATGCTTTGGTCACCATTCCAGAGGATATGTTTCCATGCTGATGACGCTCGTTAAAAATAATGTGTTAATTAAATTTGTGACTGAAGTCCCTGGGGGAGTATGTTACCTGCTCTGTGTTTTACCCGCATTCTGCCATATATTTCATGTTACAGTAGTCTTGGATGATGACCCAGCATATTGTTCGTTTTAAGAACACTTTCACTGCAGATTTGACAAGATGCAAAGAAGGTACCAATGTGAGATTTCTAAAGATATCTACAGCACTTGACCCAAGATTTAAGAATCTAAAGCACCTTCCCAAATCTGATCGGGATGGGGTGTGGAGCATGCTTTCAGAAGTCTTAAAAGAGCAACGCTCCGATGCGGAAACTACAGAACCCAAATCAACAAATAAGAAAATCAACCTTTTGCTGGTGGCATCTGACTCACATGATGAAAATGAACATGTGTTGGTCTGCACTGCTTTGGACTGTTACTGAGGCAGAACCCATCAGCATGACCTCTGGAATGGTGGTTGAAGCATCAAGGGACATATAAATCTTTAGCACATCTGGCATGTAAATATCTTGCGACGCCAGCTACAACAGTGCCATGAGAATGCCTGTTCTCGCTTTCAGGTGACATTGTAAACAAGAAGCGGGCAGCATTATCTCCTGCAAACATAGACAAACTTGTTTGCCTGAGCGATTGGCTAAACAAGAAATAGGACTTAGTGGACTTGTAGGCTCTAAAGTATTACATTGTTTTGTTTTTAAATGCAGGTTTTTTTGTACATAATTCTACATTTGTAAGTTCAACCTTCATGATAAAGAGAGTGCACTACAATACTTGTATTAAGTGCATTGAAAAATACTATTTTTTATTTTTACAGTGATAATATTTATAATAAAAAATAAATATAAAGTGAGCCCTGTACACTTTGTATTCTGTGTTGTAACTGAAATCAATATATTTGAAAATGTGGAAAAAAATCCAAAAATATTTATATAAATAGTATTCTATTATTGTTTAATAGTACGATCAATCAAGATTAATTTTTTGAATCATGTGAGTAATTTTTTTAATCTCTTGACAGCCCTAAAAAAGACCTCTTAGCCATGCTTGTTGCCGTTTCCATCCCTTTAGACTGCCACACAGAGTGACAATCTTGGAATCTTACTATATAGATAACATACTCCATTATGCTGTAATAACTAGGCACATGCACCAGGTAAGGTTTAGACACCGCTGCACTACTTACTATATAATGAGATAACTGTCAGATTTCAAGTTTCCTTTCTAAAAACTTCCCAGGAATCTGCACTCTTGTGTTCCTCTTCTGTGTTTTAGACAGACAGTTAAGTAATAATTTCTATGTTTAATATCCTCTACATTTACAGTAGCAATGGGATATTGCTGTCAATGAGGTATTTGGGAGTCCTATGGACACACAACAGCATATTTATTATTCTACCATGTACTAGGGTACTGATACCCATGTTATTTACTTCATGCGTTATTTACTACATCATTCTGAAATTTATGTTATCTGATATTGTCTCAATATCCACTGAATACCCACCTCCTCCAGTGAACACATGTAGAAGTTCCAAGGTCTGTTCTAAAATCTCTCAAATAGTATTCAAACTAGACAACTAGCCTAGCAGAATCACCTTCTCACAGTTCTTGAGTTAACTGCACCTCTTACTCCCTCATGGCCTTTGATGGCAACCCACCCAGGTCATAAGCCTCTCACCTTTCTTGAGGCAAAATGATGTGATTCAATTTCTGCAGACCCGGGTAATAGGCTGCAGACCCCTGCAATTCAGTGTAGTCACCCTAGCTGGTCTGACTTCAGTTCAACTCCTACAGTACTGTTCTCTGAGGGACAATGACAGGGTTATTCAGTGACTAGCCATTTTGCTAAGGCAAAATATTATATATTCAGAACAAATGCATTTCAGAGAAAACATACATTAAAAACAATAAACAGCTTATATGCATTCCTAGCTTACCAGCTGGTCACCCATCTTCCACAGGGAGACACTAGGAGTTCCAAAATATTACAGGGCCTGTCTCTGGTCAAAGTCTCAGGCCTGTCAGTCCTTGAATCAAGTTTGAGTGACCCGCTCCCCAGGTCAGGGCCATTATTTTACACAGTTTCAAGTCCTTTGTCATCTTAAGTCTTTGAGCCAAGTCAGACCAGTCTGGCTACTGTTTGCCCAGCGCATCAAACTTCAAAAGCCTTAGTACCTGCTTTAAATAGTGGGGATTTACATTAATTACTCTCCATTGACTTTAGTTCCTGCAGGAAGGATGTTTTATCCTAATCATTTAGCCGGGAAAACAATCAGTATCAAGCTCATAAAGATACATATAACATTTATAAAGTTGATACAACATTCTCTGAACATTCTGTGATTCCCTACCGTCACATCTGTCACACACCTCTAATACTACCAGAGAGATTACCATTGATGCAAGCTTCTCGATGGGCCACCAATCCACCAGACAACAGACGAAACATAATTTTATCTGTCCTTACACTATTGTCTCACTCACCACTACCCAGACCTAGTGGAGATTTTATTAATTAGAATGGAAACTTTGTTACCAATTTAATTTTCCATTAGTTTCTCATCTGCAGGGGGCATAATTATATGAGTAGTGAGGACCTCATAGAAGAAATGGTTGTAGGAGACAACCTTGGTTCAAGTGATCATGAGCTAATTCAGTTCAAACTGAATGGAAGGATAAACAAAAATAAATCTGCAACTAGGGTTTTTTATTTCAAAAGGGCTGACTTTCAAAAATTAAGGAAATTAGTTAGGGAAGTGGATTGGACTGAAGAATTTATGGATCTAAAGGCAGAGGAGGCCTGGGATTACTTTAAGTCAAAGCTGCAGAAGCTATCGGAAGCCTGCATCCCAAGAAAGAAGGAAAAATTCATAGGCAGGAATTGTAGACCAAGCTGGATGAGCAAGCATCTCAGAGAGGTGATTAAGAAAAAGCAGAAAGCCTACAAGGAGTGGAAGATGAGGGGTATCAGCAAGGAAAGCTATCTTATTGAGGTCAGAACATGTAGGGATAAAGTGAGAGGCTAAAAGTCAAGTAGAGTGGGATCTTGCAAAGGGAATTAAAACCAATAGTAAAAGGTTCTATAGCCATATAAATAAGAAGAAAACAAAGAAAGAAGAAGTGGAACCGCTAAACACTGAGGTTGGAGTGGAGGTTAAGGATAATCTAGGCATGGTCCAATATCTAAATAAATACTTTGCCTCAGTCTTTAATGAGGCTAATGAGGAGCTTAGGGATAATGGTAGCATGACAAATGGGAATGAGGATATGGAGGTAGATACCCATATCTGAGGTAGAAGCGAAACTGGAACAGTTTAATGGGACTAAATCGGGGGGCCCAGATAATCTCCATCCAAGAATATTAAAGGAATTGGCACATGAAATTGCAAGCCCATTAGCAAGAATTTTTAATTTTTAATGAATCTGCAAACTCAGGGGTTGTACCGTATGACTGGAGAATTGCTAACGTAGTTCCTATTTTTAAGAAAGGAAAAAAAAGTGAAGGTAACTACAGGCCTGTTAGTTTGACATCTGTAGTATGCAAGGTCTTGGAAAAAATTTTGAAGGAGAAAGTAATTAAGGACATTGAGGTCAATGGTAAATGGGACAAAATACAACATGGTTTTACGAAAGGTAGATCGTGCCAAACCAACCTGATCTCCTTCTTTGAGAAGGTAACAGATTTTTTAGACAAAGGAAACGCAGTGGATCTAATTTACCTAGATTTCAGTAAGGCGTTTGATACGGTGCCACTTGGGGGGAATTAGTTAAACTGGAAAAGATGGGGATCAATATGAAAATTGAAAGATGGATAAGGAATTGGTTAAAAGGGAGACTACAGAGGGTCATCCTGAAAGGTGAACTGTCAGGCTGGAGGGAGGTTACCAGTGGAGTTCCTCAGGGATCGGTTTTGGGACCAATCTTATTTAATCTTTTTATTACTGACCTCAGCACAAAAAGTGAGAGTGTGCTACTACAGTTTCCAGATAATGCAAAGCTGGGAGGTATTGCCAATTTAGAGAAGGACCGGGATATCATACAGGAGGATCTGGATGACCTTGTAAACTGAAGTAATAGTAATAGGATGAAATTTAATAGTGAGACGTGTAAGGTCATGCACTTAGGGATTAATAACAAGAATTTTAGTTATAAGCTGGGGACGCATCAATTAGAAGTAACGGAGGAGGAGAAGGAACTTTGAGTATTGGTTGATCACAGGATGACTATGAGCCACCAATGTGATATGGCCATGAAAAAAGCTAATGCGGTCTTGGGATGCATTAGGCGAGGTATTTCCAGTAGAGATAAGGAGGTGTTAGGACCGTTATACAAGGCACTGGTGAGACCTCACCTGGAATACTGTGTGCAGTTCTGGTCTCCCATGTTTAAGAAGGATGAAGTCAAACTGGAACAGATACAGAGAAGGGCTACTAGGATGATCCGAGGAATAGAAAATTTGTCTTATGAAAGGAGACTCAAGGAGCTTGGCTTGTTTAGCCTAACCAAAAGAAGGTTGAGGGGAGATATGATTGCTCTCTATAAATATATCAGAGGGATAAATACCGGAGAGGGAGAGGAATTATTTGAGCTCAGTACCAATGTGGACACAAGAACAAATGTAAATAAACTGTTCATCGGGAAGTTTAGACTTGAAATTAGATGAAGGTTTCTAACCATCAGAGGAGTGAAGTTCTGGAATAGCCTTCCAAGGGAAGTAATGGGGGAAAAGACCTATCTGGCTTCAAGATTAAACTCAATAAGTTTACAGAGGAGATGGTATGGTGGGATAATATGATTTTGGTAATTAATTGATCTTTAACTGTTCATGGTAAATAGGCCCAATGGCCTGTAATGGGATGTTAGATGGGGTGGAATCTGAGTTACTACAGAGAATTCTTTCCTGGGTATCTGGCTGGTGAATCTTGCCCATATGCTCAGGGTTCAGCTGATTGCCATATTTGCGGTCGGGATGGAATTTTCCTCCAGAACAGATTGGAAGAGGCCCTGGGGGTTTTTCGCCTTCCTCTGTAGCATGGGGCACAGGTCACTTGCTGGAGGATTTTCTGCTCCTTGAAGTCTTTAAACCATGATTTGAGGACTTCAATAGCTCAGACATAGGTGAGAGGTTTATCACATGAGTGGGTGGGTGAGATTCTGTGGTCTGCATTGTGCAGGAGGTCAGACTAGATGATCATAATGATCCCTTCTGACCTTAATATCTATGAATCTATATACTTGCCTTCCTTTGAGAAGCTCTTAGATATTGTCATAAACATTCAGCTAGGGGTAGCATAAAATCCCTCCTTTACCTGTAAAGGGTTAATCAGTTCCATTAACCTAGTTGGCACCTGACCAGAAGGACCAATGGGAAAAGAAGATCCTTTCAAATCTGGGGGTGGGGGAAGGGGGGAAGGTTTTCGTTTGTGCTCTTTTTTGTTCTCTCCAAGACAAAGAGAGAGACCAGACAAGTAATCCAGCTCCTACTGAATGATACATCTAAAATTACAGAAATAGCAAGTAATAGCAAGAAAATGCATTAGAGTATCTTTTGTTTTAGCTTGTGAATTTTCCCTATGCTGAGAGGAAGGTTTATTCCTGTTTTTTGTAACTTTAAAGTTTTGCCTAGAGGGGAATCCTCTGTGTTTTAAATCTTATTACCCTGTAAAATTACCTTCCATCCTGATTTTACAGAGGTGCTTCTTTTACTTTTTTTCTTTATAATAAAGTTCTGTTTTTAAGAATCTGATTGGGGTTTTTAGTGTCCTAAAAACCCAAGGGTCTGGTCTGTGCTCACCTTGTTTACTCTCAAGCCTCCCCAGGAAAGGGGGTGATATTTTTGGGAAACAGGAACTCCAAGTGGTCCTCTTCCAAAATCTTTGTCTAACTCACTTGGTGGTGGCAGCAATACCGTCCAAGGACAACGAAGAATTTGTGCCCTGGGGAAGTTTTTAACCTAAGCTGGTAGAAATAAACTTAGGGGGTCTTTCATGCAGGTCCCCACATCTGTATCCTAGAGTTCAGAGTGGGGAGGGAACCCTGACAGATATCTATGGGGGAAAATGCTACAGAAGAGCTATCACTGTGTTGAAAGATTTACTAAAGGCTGGTTAATTTTTTATTGGTAGTTTAACAACCAATTTAGATAATTAAATTGTTACATAAATATTGATTTTTACTTGGTTTCTTAATGGAATTTTAAGATTTGTATACATAGCTTTGAAAGCACTTGGCAGGACGGCAAGTGTAAAGGTAAAGCTCGGCAGATGTCATTTCGATGCAACAAGTCTTCAGTTGCGTTTGATAACTATACGCAGAAGGGAGATACTGCAGAAGTCATACCTAGTGGAGTCATTAATGATAGGGCCAGACCATGGCCCATCCTATGTGCAGGCACAGAGAATAAGGCAGCATAAGGCATGCTCATGACTATCACTGTTTCTGGTAGGAGGTGGGGGCAGTGTATGCCACAGAACCACTATATCTCCCCCACAAACACACACACAAATGAGTAGGAAGGAGCAGAAGGGGGTGGAGAAGGGTGAGGCCTTGACACCAAACTCCCTCTTCCCCCTGACACATGCCAAGCAGTGTAGCTACACCAGCACTATGGGGCGTACACTGCAACAGGTGGAGACCCAGTAAGTTTACTCTTTTGCTGGAGCAGTGGGGACACTGGGAAGGAGATTGTGGCATGGCCCCTTACAACAGTGTAGATTGTAATGGCACATTCTAGCCCCTGTAAAGGAAATTATCATGTTCAATTTTTTTCATTCTCACCATTGACTACAGCAAGATTCCCAAACCACCTCTGGCTGACAAAGCCACTGAAGCTCTATTGGTCACATTTTCAAAATGTGGCCTTTTGGTGCATGCTCAGTTTTTGCCCACTATTATACAAACGATAGACTCTACAGGCACAAAACTCATTTGCATGTGCAAACAGATATTTTTAAATGTCTAATTGCAATCACTGGCTTGCACAAATTATCCCTTGTAAAGACTGTGCACACCAAAGACAAATGCAAATGGTACACATGAACAAAAATGGAGACCAACTCAGAGCTGCTTTCAAAATTTTACTGTATATATCGAAACTATTTTGTCTGTGTCAGCTATATTGGAAACGACTGTGTATATATTACATAGTCAAACACACGGTTGGTATTTGCTAATAAAAATAGGCCAAATTCAGCCATGGTGTAGCTCCATTAGTTTGTTGAATATGGTCCAATATGTTTTAGTTTGATATATTACATTTACCTTTTTTAAATTAGTCTTTATTTCCATTTTCAAAGATATGATTGTTATCTTCCTGCATTGAAATTTTATACTGAGTAGCCTCAATCTGAGTGTTCTCTAGATAAAACTAAGCTTTTATTAAAGAAAATAGCAATGAGAAAATTGAAGTTTTCCTCTTCCACATTTTAATTATTGTGAAATAATGGCTCCTGGCAATTTAAATTACAATTTGCCTCTTATCCAAAAACAATGCTAACTACTTATGGAACTGAATCTTGAGCCACCTCATTTATTCTGCTGCCTTTTTTGCAAGATTGGCTTAGTCCGAAATACAAATATGTTGCTGTTGTCAGACTTGATCACAAGGTTGTAGGTTGGAGATTGGATATAATCACACACAACCTAAATCCTTATTACCCTACTTTCATCTTGAACCAGAGCTAGAGTCTTGGATTTAGGATTGCAATAGCTTGAATAACCCCCAAATAAAGGAATCCTTATCACTTTTGGCTACAGTCTGAGTCTACAATGAAAGGGCAAATCAATTTTTTAAAAGTTATTCAAGCACAGGTTAATTTGCCTAAGAAGTTAATCTACAAAATACACACGTTTCAAACAGTCCACAACTTTGTAATAGTGAAACAGTTTCTAAGATGCTACTTATGGTGTAAATTGTTGTTTTGCTTTAAAAGTGACATATAAATAATGTTTGAAATAGTGCAACTTAATTTTAAACCCTTACTGGAACAAATCAATTAACAATTGTAAGTTCTACCAATGTCTTGTAACTCTCTCCCCCTCCCCCCGCCCCAAGTCATTTGCAGTATCGCTCCATCAGTTCCTGGGCTTTCTCTACAATGACTGGGGCAGAAAATCCCCTTTACAAAACAAATTGGCCTTTTACTGCATGATGATGGCTTGTTCTGCTGCAACGTCCAACTTGAGCATATTAAGAGCTTGCATTGGTTAACAGAGTCTCATTAGCTTTTGTAAATCTGAATTAAATTTGCTCTGCTAGGGCTTGGTTTGCAAATCTTTTTCACAAGTGCCAAATGGTGAGCAATTAGGGTGAACTTGAATAAGAACCCTTGCACAATATAAAGGTAGCAATTCATTTTTGAAAAACTGCTGAGTCTTCTGACAGAAATTGGAACACAACATCTTCTGTTCTTTAATTTTTGAACTCCTGTTTTATTCAATTAAAATAATAACAATGTCCTTTTATGTGACTTTAATGCTGTCGCCATAAGACTCCTGACTCCTGGGCTTTCTTTCCTTACAGCTATACCTGCCCATGTCTAGTAAGGGGAAGAGAGTGCCCAATTCTGAATTGTGGTACGTAGTATGAAAATATAAGCTGGTGCAAACATGTCTCTGCACAGTGTCATTTGTAGCTTTAGGAAACTAGTCAGATTTTTTGTTTGTTTGTTTCTGCCATATCTATGTCCCTGCATTTCTCTATTCCACGTGTTGTGCATATTAGGCTGAGTTTTCTCTCTCTCTTTAAACAGGGATGCTGACACTGTTTCAGAATTGTCTGGCAGCTCTCTTCAGGGTTCTTGACAGTCTCTCATCCAGATTGTTGGCAGCCACCAAAGCTAGATATGGTAGAGGGAGATGATGTTTCTCCAGTTCCAGATTTTGGACAAACAGTGACCAGAGACTCACTATGCAGATTAATGACAGGTTTCAGAGTAACAGCCGTGTTAGTCTGTATTCGCAAAAAGAAAAGGAGTACTTGTGGCACCTTAGAGACTAACCAATTTATTTGAGCATAAGCTTTCGTGAGCTACAGCTCACTTCAATGGATGAAGTGAGCTGTAGCTCACGAAAGCTTACGCTCAAATAAATTGGTTAGTCTCTAAGGTGCCACAAGTACTCCTTTTCTTTATGCAGATTAAGCACTTATAGCTTGAGTTGATGCTTGTTGGAAAGATGTCAGGCCAGTTTCATTTTCAGAACTATGCAGAGTGTTAGATTAATTTCATCCCTCTACCTGTAGTTTGGTTCCTTGCCCAAGTAGATTTCTTTTGCAGTGTTTTGAGATGCTGATGTTGTCCTTTCCAAGGCAATAGCTGACCTTATGGAGCAACATTAACAGATTATGGTTCCCACTATTCACTAGTGATATGAAAAATATTCCCAGAATCTGTGGCTCACCCCAAAAGCCTAGCATGAGGCAGTTATGGAATAAATGAGTGATGTGGCTTTTGGGAGAGAAAGGAAGTGGTGGATATTTTTAAGTGTGGAGGAAAAAGCCATAAGATGTGGCTATTGTCTGGCCATTGGAGGGGAAAGAAAAGGAAGAATCAGCGAAGTATGGACTAACCAGTATGGAACACAATGGCAAAGACTGGGAGCTTGTAGCAATACAAGAGAAAAATGTCAACATTCTCTTGTTAAAAAAACCTCTTGCAATTTAAAATAAAATCTTTTAGTTGGATTCTGCCCCCAGTTACACATGTGCAGACTTCACTGGAGTTGCACTGGGGTAGTAACAGAAGAATTTGGCCCTTCAATTTTAATAATTCCTCATAGAATAAGCGAGTGGTACCTGTAGGGGCAGAATCTGAACTTCAGTCTAACCATTTACAATTATAACCATGAGAAGAAAGAGATGGAGAATGGGGTGAGAAAAGCCAGAGGGGAATGTAATGGGGTGAAAACCCCACCTTGATACCAAAAGGGTTAAAGGGGCTTGAGAGTGCAAGCAACTTCACTGACTGCACCTCGGAAGGGGGGTGTGTGTGTCTGTGTGTCAGGTGAAGGGGACGGACCTAAAAGAGATGAGAGAAACGGAGTTGGGAGAGAAGACAGAGAGGAGAGAAGCTGCCTCTTTCTGGGAGACAGCCTGAAAGATGCCTGAGAAGTAGGAAGAGGAGAAGAACAGACAGGCTTCTTCAGCGGTGAGTGGGAAGCCTGTCTGAGGATGATCCCTGATGAGCCTGCCTGAGCTCCTGACGAAGGGGAGAAGTGGGAGGCTGACTGAGGCCGGCTTAAGCAGGAGGACAGTCTAGAGCAGGAGAGGCACACCTGTGACAAGGTGGCTGCCGGCTGAGCCCATCGGGAGCTGAAGGTTTGGCTTTGTGTGTGTTTCTGTAGCACTTTGGGTAAGAAGGACTCAGTGATCTTGGAAGGGGGCAGGGCGCTGTGAAGTGATCTGACTGGAGGGCGAGGACAGTGCTATGGGTGGAGTAGGACAGTAGATGGAACTGAAGCACAACTGCTGCAGTGCTACAAGGGAGTATGTTGTGGGCAGCAACTTTGCTACAGGGAGGTTACTTGTAATTCTCTGAAAATAGGAAGCCATGCTGTGCTCTTTGGGTAGGTCTACACTTGCATTTCCCGCTGTGTTTTTAAAACATGTTAACTGACGTGATTGTAAATTCTAGTACAACCAAGACATGAATATTTTTTCCTGGTCAGAAATGTTTGTTTAAACAGGGCTAGGAACATGCATTTGTGTCCTGTTTACTTTAAAATGTCAAAATATGTTAGATAATACACATTGATATATTACTAAAACTTAAAGTGAAGATATACTTGGTGATTTGATACCTTACTGTGCAATAGGATAACTTCACAGTAGCTTCTATGGTTTCTTTAAGCTAATTAATGAACAACTTTTTTTTAGTCTACAAACATCATGAACTTGGCTGTAATTGTGCACACTTTCTTTGATACATTTTAAGTGGTATGTTACCTCACGGCAGTGCAACCATTTAGGCAGCAAGTCATCAACTTCTCTGAAGATGTTCAGCTTGTGAGGATATATACACTGTTTCTTTAAAATTGTAGAAGGAAGCCAAGCAGGAGGGGCCCAGGAAATGTTGTAGACAGAATATATGCAGTGTAGCAAAAGCGTGCAGCTTTAAGGATATAATAATTTCCCACATTCTAATAAATTTCTTGTTTTGTGTCAAGATAAAGTGACTTTGTGATTCTTTACCAGTGTCATATGACAATTCTAATGGCTATTCTTTCCGGACCATATATGATCCAGCATAACAGTATATTGGATGCTTTGGAAGAAACCGAAAATGCTCCTTATTACACAACTACAATGCTCTTTTCTTCCTTGAAGTCTACACCCCTGGATAAGCAGGATCCTGCTCTGCAGTCTGCATCTCTAGGTTAGCCTACTGTAATGCACTCTACACTGAGGCTATCTCCTTTCCTCAGCTGGGGTGTCAATAACACTTGGGCCTGTTCTTTCCCCAAACTGTCATATCAGCCTTATCTGGACTGAGAACTTAGTCCTCATGTAAGCCCTCATCATGCACAGACGTGGGGTTATTTGTTCTATTGCACTAGCTTGATCTGATGTGAAGGACATATAGAATTGGGTATCATCAATATACTAAATACACCATGGCCCATGCCCCTAACTCTCTGAATAGTGTCTTGCACACAGTAGGTTGAATGTACTGAATATTTAAGAATTTTAAATTATTACATTTAATTTTTAAAATTAAGTGATTTTCTCATTTTTACAACTTGGTGATGTGATTATAAAATATGCAGGTACTAAGTGATGAGCATATGTATTCTACAGCATTTTCCTTTGCTGCCCTTAAAGAGAGAGAGAGAGAGAGAGACGAGGTCCAAGAATGAAACCTGGTTTCTTCACTGAGCTACAGAATGCTAATTTCAACAACTCCTGACTGATATTTTATTAAACTTTCAGAGGTTTTTTTCCTGTTTGTTTCATTTCTGGAACTCTGATCAAATAATAGTATTTGCATCTTAACTGACATGAGGTAAGAATGACATAGTTCCTCAATCAGAGAGACAAGCTGGGGGAGGTATTATCTTGTATTGGACCAAGCTCAATGGCTGCTGTCTGTCAGCTTCTGTTTTGTACAAGCTTATGTAACCCTCAAATCTAAAATGCAGAACTAGAGACAATGGTTGTAATAGAATGAGGATGTTTGAAATAGCAGAATAAAAACACAAACTGCTATGGTTTTTAAGTGGCTCTGAATAAAGAATTTTTTTTTTAAAAAAAGATCAGTTATAAAATTGCATATTGTTTTCTATTCCACCAGCAGCAAAGGGAAGACTATTTTACGCAAAACAGGAGAGGAGAACCATGAAGACTTAAAGAATGAGGATAGAGAAAAAGAAGTTCAACATATTATGTTAAAGGAACAATTACTGAACCATCAAACTAACACATGGTTTGGATATTGAAAATAAATATTATGTTGGTATGCAAGAAATAATAGTAACTTGCATCACATTAAGTTCCTTGCCATCTTAAAATGATGGATGCATATGTTGTCTGCATCATACGGTATTTTTAAAGTGGGCAAAGTAATTCTCTCTTATATAATAAGCCATCTGCATGGATATAATTAAACATTAACTCGGTCGGATCTCTTTTATTAAAGCAGAAAAACTAGGGGATAAGTAGCCTTTATCAAGCAAAGGAAATAAAAACCAATTGAAATTCCATCCATAACACCATGGACAGTTGCTTAGGCTTTGGAAGGGTCAGAGACCAAATCTGAAATTTGATGCTACATAACTCTTATTGATATTGTAACATGCAAATAAGAAGAGGTTTCAGCTTTATATTATGATTTTTTCCTCAGTTTCTCACACAACTTTAATTATGACTCTGTCACAGGGTAGCAATAGTCCTTTAAGAGAGAGCAGGGGCAGTGCACCTGTGACTCATTAGCTCACTCCGGTTGGACTAAAGAGGGTACCTGGGCCCTTGAGGGGTGAAAGACATGGTGACTCAGAGAGCTGACTGAGAGACACAGAGAAGGAAAGCTGAGAGTTGCCCAAGGCGGAAAGGAGAGACCAAGGGTGAAGCAGTAGCCCAAGGGAGCTGCTTCAGAGAGTCATTGGGAAGAGAAAAGGTTGACGGTGAGGACTGGCCAGTGCTGTGGAACCCCTGCTGACTTGCACAAGTGCTTGTGCAGCGGCCTCAAGGAAGAAGGGAAAGAAGCCTGATTAGGAGCCACTAAGCCCAAACCTAGTGGGATGATACTGAAGGGTGGCTCCCAGGAATAGGGGTAGGACTCACAGGCAGGGAGGCCTGGCTGAGTGGAACATGGTATGACGGTGCCCCTCTCAAGACTTTATGGAAATATGCTTATGAATGTATATATGACATAACTGGAATATGTTTTATGCTATATATGCCATGTAACATATCTCTGTAAAGGTTATGATCTACTGAATACATTTAGCCTATTTGCATGCATGTATCGTTTTTGTACTTGAAGTTATGAATATTGGCTGTATACTTGCTTGATTTCTAAGTAAGCTTTGTAAGGCATTTGGTCAGCTTCGTTAGAAAGGAATTTGCAAAGTTAAGTGCCCAATCAAGAAGCACTTAAGGAACAATGGATCTTGGAATGCTCCAATTCACATAAGAAGTCTACTTGAGGACGTTCAAGGTAGCATGTGAACCATGGCTGCTACCTGTAGTTCTGAGTCATGCATGGACATGAGACTTGCCTATGTGACTCCAAAACTCCGTCTTGGAGCTGGACTTTGCATAGGAAAGAGGAGGGGGTTTCCACCCGCAAGAGAAAGTCTATTTAAGCCTGTGGGAGTCCCCTCCATTTTGTCTTCAGCTGGCTAAAGAGAGAGCCTCTCCACCCCCAAGGATACCTGAAAGAAACTGGAACAAAGGATAGTAACTACAGGGGGTGTGAGTGATTGCTGGACCCAGACTAGAAGGAGACTAGTCTGTAAAAGGAAGCATACTGGTTGAGGATTTTATCTGTATTCGGTTTTATTACTGTACTAGACTTAGACGTGTGTGTTTTATTTTATTTTGCTTGGTAATTCACTTTGTTCTGTCTGTTACTACTTGGAACCACTTAAATCCTACTTTCTGTATTTAATAAAATCACTTTTTACTTATTAATTAACCCAGAGTATGTATTAATACCTGGGCGGGGGAGGGGGGAACTGTGCATATCTCTCTATCAGTGTTATAGAGGGCGAACAAATTATGAGTTTACCCTGTATAAGCTTTATACAGGGTAAAACAGATTTATTTGGGGTTTGGACCACATTGGGAGTTGGGCATCTGAGTGTTAAAGATAGGAACACTTCTTAAGTGGCTTTCAGTTAAGTCTGCAGCCATGGGGCACATGGTTCAGACCCTGGGTCTGTGCTGGAGCAGACTGGCATGTCTGGCTCAACAAGACAGGGTGCTGGAGTCCCGAGCTGGCAGGGAAAGCAGGGGCAGAAGTAGTCTTGGCACATCAGTTGGCAGGTCCCAAGGGGGTTTCTGTGATCCAACCTGTCACACATGGTGTGGGGAATTCTGTCACAGGACACCTTACTTGGGGCTACAGGAGAAGATTCACAGGAGAGAGAAGTGGGTTTTGGTACCCTCAGGTACAAGGCCTGGAGAGTGGGACCCTGGAATGTGGGCGAAAGGAACTAACTCTAAGTGGTTAATGACTCTCAGGTGGGTGATCTGGAAACAGGGACCTTTGAATGGGACAGAAGAGCTGCTGCATTGTGACCTCTCTTTACTTTGGGGTTTTGAGAACTGTTTTTACAGTGAGAGAGCCATGGACTGTAGCATTTATGTGAATAAAAGGCTTTGAATTTGCCACTGCAAAAGACAATATTCTTTTGCATGTGTCATATAAAAGGGAAACTGGGGGAGATGTGCATGTTGTGCTGTGGCCTGCTGCAGGATGGTGCCCCAGGAAGGGACTGCTTTATGATCATGTATGTACACAACAAGTTTAACTGCCAAGTCAAGCTTGTTTGGCTAATTAGGGACATTTGTGTTCTAATTTCTTTTGTAAAGTGGATGTGGCAGAATGCTTACAGGTCATGCCCTAGTATAACTATTAGGGCTGTCAAATGATTTAAAAAATTAATCGTGATTAATCGTGCGACTAATCATGCTTTTAAACAATCATAGAATACTATTTATTTAAATATTTTGGGATGTTTTCTACGTTTTCAAATATATTGATTTCAATTACAACACAGAATACAAAGTGTACACTGCTCACTTTATATTTATTTTTACTATGAATATTTGCACTGTAAAAAACAAAAGAAATAGTATTTTTCAATTCATCTAATACAAGTACTGTAGTGCAATCTCTTTATCATGAAAGCTGAACTTACAAATGTAGCATTATGTAAAAAAAACCTGCATTCAAAAATAAAACAGCATAAAACTTCTTGTTCAGACAATCGCTCAGAGAAACAAATTTGTTTACATTTGCAGAAGATAATTCTGCCTGCTTCTTGTTTACGTCACCTGAAAGTGAGAACAGGTGTTTGCATTGCACTATTGTAGCTGGCGTTGCAAAATATTTACATGCCAGATGTGCTAAAGATTCATATATCCCTTGATGCTTCAACCACCATTCCAGAGGACATGAGTCCATGCTGATGACAGGTTCTGCTCGATAACAATCCAAAGCAGTGCGGACCAACGCAAGTTCATTTTCATCATCTGAGTTAGAAAGTACCAGCAGAAGGTTGATATTTGGGGGCGGGGACTGATTCAGATTCTGTAGTTTCCATATCAGTGCTGCTCTTTTAAGACTTCTGAAAGCATGCTCCACACCTCATCCCTGTCAGATTTTGGAAGGCACTTCACATTCTTAAATCTTGGGTCAAGTGCTGTAGCTATCTTTAGAAATTTCACTTTGGTATCTTCTTTGCATTTTGTCAAATTTGCAGTGAAAGCATTCTTAAAATGAACATGTGCTGGGTCATCATCCGAGACTGCTATAATATGAAATATATGGCAGAATGCGGTAAAACAGAGCAGGAGACATACAATTCTCCCACAAGACCTTCAGTCACAAATTTAATTAACACATTTTTTTAACAAGCGTCATTGGCATGGAAGCATGTCCTCTGGAATGGTGGCTGAAGCATGAAAAGGCATATGAATCTTTAGCGCCTCTGGCACATAAATATCTTGCGACGCCAGCTACAACAGTACCATGAAAACGCCTGTTCTTACTTTCAGGTGACACTGTTGTGACGTTATTGACATAAACTGTGACTGTATAGATCATTGTTGCAACCAAGGTCCTATGGTTGCACAAAATCTTGTACAAAGGAGGTCAAGTAAGGTGTCTATGGAAAGGTTACCATTTGCGAGTTATGATTATGCTCTCTGTATGTGTGTATCATTTTGTATTTGAAATTATGAATATTGGCAATGTCCTTGTATCTCAATGTGTTTGATTCTAAGTAGCATCAGTGAAGCATTTGGTCAGCTTCTTGCGAAAGGACTATTCTGAGTAAGTGCCCAATCAAGAAACACTTAACTGACAATGGACTTTTGGAGATGCCAGTCCACATCTGAGCTTTCTTGGGAACGTTCAAACTAACATGTAAACAATGGTGTCGGCCTGCAAAAAGCTGAATCATTCATGGATATATGACTTGCCCAGGTGGCTACAATCTCCATCTTGTTGCTGTGATTTTGCACAGAATAACAAAAGGGTTTCCGCCCACAAGAGAGAGAATATAAAAGGCCCTGGAAGCCCCTCCATTTTGTCTTCAGCTGGCTCAAGAGATGGCCTCTCTACCCCAAAGAGAAGCCTGAAAGAAACAGGGACAAAGGACTGTAACTACAGGGGTGTGAGTGATTGCTGGACCCAGGTCATAAACCACAATGTTGGTCTGAAAAGGATTGGATCCAGACTAGGAAGGAGACTAGTCTGTGAAAGAAGCTTATTGGGACATCTCTGAGGGTGAGATTTACCTGTATTCAGTTTCCTACTGTATTATGCTTAGACTTGCGTATTTTGTTTTATTTTGCTTGGTAACTTGCGTATTTTGTTTTATTTTACTTTGTTCTGTCTGTTATTACTTGGAAACACTTAAATCCTACTTTTTATATTTAATAAAATGACTTTTTCTTATTTATTAATTAATCCAGAGTAAGTAATTAATACGGAGGAGCAAACAGCTGTACATATCTCTCTATCAGTGTTATA
Source organism: Chelonia mydas (assembly GCF_015237465.2). NCBI lineage: Eukaryota > Metazoa > Chordata > Testudines > Cheloniidae > Chelonia > Chelonia mydas. The sequence continues at coordinate 51,181,836 of NC_057849.1, read as the reverse complement.
GAGGGCAGACAATTTATCAGTTTACCCTATATAAGCTTTATACAGAGTAAAATGGATTCATTTGGGGTTTAGTCTTCCAGAAAGACTGAATACCGGGTGCTGGGAAAGTCCCTGTTAACTGAGAAGCCCCTGGACTAAGGGAATCTTAGTTTTTGTGAACTGCAGGGGGGCATGGCCCAACCTCTTGGTCTGTGCTGTAGCCGGCTGGAGTGTCTAGCTCAGCAAGATGGGAGTGGAGGCAAGCCTTCTCTGGCAGGGGGGTTTGTTCTCAGTGATATCCCAGCACATCTAGTGACAGTCTTGAGGCAATTTTTGTGACCAAACCCATCACAATTGTAATTAAGAAGTGGGCAGCATTAAATCCCGTAAATGTAAACAAACTTGTTTGTCTTAGTGATTGGCTGAACAAGAAATAGGACTGAATGGACTTGTAGGCTCTAAAGTTTTACATTGTTTTGTTTTTGAATGCAGTTGTGTAACAAAAAAACCCCCCTACATATGTTAGTTGCACTTTCATGATAAAGAGATTGCACTACAGTATTTGTATGAGGTGAAGTGAAAAAATACTCTCTTTTGTTTATTTGTGCAAATATCTTTTATTTGTAATAAAAAATATAAAGTGAGCACTGCACACTTTGTATTCTGTGTTATAATGGAAATCGATATATTTGAAAATGTAGAAAAACATTCAAAATATTTAATAAATTTCAATTGGTATACTATTAACAGTGCAATTAATCACGATTAATTTTTTTAATCAGGATTAATTTTTTGAGTTAATCACATGAGTAACTGCAATTAATCAACCACCCTAATAACTATAAAAAATGTTAGGAAAATCATGTTTTACTGATTATGACAGATTTTGAGCTGTTCTGTAAAATGTACAGTATTAGTACTGTATATTTGTTGACCTGGTTATTGGGCTGTTGACTGACTATACTGGGGTTAATTCAAAAGACAACTGTCTGGGAAAACAGGCAGGAAGAAAAAGAATGGTTCAGTATAGCCATGTCAGCAAACACTTGAGAGTTGTTATGGGACAATACCAAAACAAGTGGCTTGATCTCCAGCTGAGCCTACAGGATTGGATTTGACCAGAAGGGCCAAAGCCTGAGAATGCAGAAGAATCACAGAAGTATAACAGGGCAAAAGGGACTTTCTCTCAAGAGAGTGTGTGGGGGGGGTGGCAGCCATGTGCCCAGTTTGTAACTGGAAATTCCCGTCGAAAAGGGCACCTGACAGTATCCGGTCACATCTACTGCCCGGACACCCAAAGTCCGCTTACTGCAAGTGGGGGAGGTACCAGGTCATCACCCGCTCCAGCCCCTACTCAGCTGGGGCTGCCTCCTACCTTTGTAGGGCAGCTCCCAGCCCTGCCTCCGCAGGCAAGTCCCTCTTACTGCAAGATAAACAATATGTTGGTTTAAGAAGGCTGACTGATCACTATATTTACTACTGGTCAGACTCCCACAGGGAACAACGGCGGGTGACCATATTTACCTGGATTTGCTAGGCAAGAATGGCTTACACTCTGGGTACCACAGCACAAGACCCAGTCTAGGTGGAATTTTGCAATTCATCTACTCTGAGGAGTGGTAAAGATATGAGGTCTCCCACCTGACAGGGGTGCACTTAGAGACCAGACAGGGACAGAGGTGCAGCTAGCCCTGTAACACTGACCACTCTACAAACCAAACACTGTTTTTCAATACAGCCTGTTCCTAACTGTGCCAGACAACCCTGCACTGGCCGGGTTAAATATGTAGACTGCGATTTTTCAAAGCTACCCAGGGAATTTGCATGCCCAATTCCCAGTAACTTGAAGGAGATTTGGCTTGGAAATCTGAAAATCTCAGCCATAGTGTAGATGAGCCTTGAGGTAAATATCCTAGGATCTGTCTTGTGCTGTGCTCATACATAAGGTGGGGTGGGAAAGGGTGAAGGGAACCTTTTCACAGGCAATAGGGTAGGATATTTCCATAATGCACAGACATGCACTAAGAGAGAGCTGACAGTTAACATGCCAGCCAGCACCGCGCACACCCAAGGCATGACTGGGTTGAAGGTTGGGGACATGCTTAGCCAGCTCGCCTATAGTTTGCCACAGCAGACAGTGATGCGCAGCAGACCGCGGGCATGCATCCCGCTTCAGCTCAGCGCAGTGGCGCATGCACCACAGCAGCTGCCCCTGACCCGTGCCGGGCACTGACAGGGATGTGTGGGGCAGTGGAAAATAACGGGGCTGGGGCCGCTTCACGTTTTGACTGACTGCCCCCCCCCCCCGCGCACTCCGTTTCGGATTCACACGAGAGGCACTAAGCAAGAGCAGCAGCGCCCCTTTCTCCTCCGCCCCAGCTAGGCAGGAGGGCAGGGCGCCAAGGCGGGCAGAGGAGAAGAGCCCGGCGGGGTAGGCGGTGCGGGGAGGTAGCCCGGAGCGGCTGAGCCCATTATCCCCCCCGGCGCCGGGAGGGAGGCCGTGGCGGCGCCGCCCTCTGGAGAGAGAGCCGGCGAGAGGCTGGTGCGAGGAGCAGCATCCCAGGGAGGGACGGGCTAATGCAAATCGCCGCGATCAGCCGCAGACAGGAGAAGAAAGGCGAAGCAGCTGCAGCCCAGCCTCACCCGCAGCACCGGCCAGCCGGGGGGGGGCCAGAAGACACATAACAAAAGGCGCCCAAGCCGCTCCTCGCGGCCACGCTTGCCATCAAAGCAGGGTCGGGGGGGGGACTGTTGAGCTGAGCTCTTTCCGCGGAAACCCGGCACCCCCTTCACAACCAACCCACCTACTTAGGTTGGGGGCAAAGGCGCTTCCAGTCCCCCCTCCCCCCCCGAAATAGGTAAGTGTTTTGATCTACCAAGCCACAGACAGTTCCTCTTGCCCTTTCCATTCCGGCGCGTGCTGGGGTGAGCCTCGCCGGGCTTGTCCCGGACCGCTGCAATGTACCTTTCTGGCCACCCGACTGCGTGGGTGCACCTGCCCCTTTTGTCTGGGTCTCTGATTTCGGGGGTAGCTGAATCTTCGGCTGTAGGATGGTGGCTAAGCTCTACGTTACCCCCGCTTTCCCTTGCTGTAGCTGGTGCTGCGTACTTCGCCGCCCCCCCCCCCTTTTTTTTTGGGTGTGTGGCAGAGGTTGTGAGGAGGATCCTCTCTCTGTTTGAGAAATGGTCTGACATTGGGTGGCAGATTCCGCTGTGGAGCAAACCTGCTATATGACGGGCATGCTCTACTTTTTTCTCTCTCTCTCTCCCCCTCTCTTTTTAAGAGGTGACTAAGTATTCACCGACTCTATATTCTGCTTTTAAATTCCATTTTGTTCATTTATAGTGCACCTTGCTGCTTAGCGCTGGCGATTTTTCTCTCTGATTTTGGAGAAGCCAATTATGTAATTATACCTGCAGTGTTGAAAACGTGTAGACCGTTATGGAAAATGTATTTTTCTCTCTTACCACGGGGCCAAATCATGCCATCAGTTTTTTAAGCAGAGCTTCCTGTTTAAAAACTGATGGCACAATATGGCTCATGAATAGAGGGTTCAGCTGGCTTAGTTGCATTTCAGACACGTTTTGTGTCACCTCAGAAGAATACATCTTTTTTGAAACCATTATGACCTACATCAGATTGAATCGAGGAAATCATTAGAAAATCCACTCTGTTTCAGCCTTTATTCAGTAATCTTTATTGTGTCGGTGTGTGCATTTGGGTCTGAGTGATTGTTTTATGTAATCACCCACTCACACCTACACACACAATCTGCCTTTAACACATGCATGTGGTATGAACTGTGGGGCCTGTGCCTTTTATATAGTAACATCTGATCAAGCCAATTAATTGTCTATAATTTCATTGTCTTAGTTTGGCCTTCTGATGTGAACACATTGGAGTGTGAATGGCAGGAGCACATTGTTCTAGGGAGAATCTTATTTCCCTTTTAAATGGGTTTAATTTGAGGCAAAAATCATTTGTGAAATTATGGATCATTCCTCATACTATCCACTGAGACTCGAGATTACTAAAAATGAAAATTTTGTGATGTTTCTTTTACAGGGAAGGGGAGTGTGTGTATGGTTTTTTTCTTTAATTTGACTTGGTATGGACAATGAAACCACAGTAGACGTTGGGGGGGTTTTTTGGTTGTTTTTTTGTTCTTCCAACACAAAGACCACACTTTGGAAGTGAAACTGATGAGTTCTGTAAGGGGATGTTTAAATCCCAATAAATGGCTTTTACTGGAATAATAACTTAAAACCCCCCTCCCCGCACATCAAGACATGGCTGTTAATCTTGGGTCTATATTGACCTGACAGTGCCCCTTTAAATAATGTAAACTTTTATCATTCTCAGTATAATGGGGTGACAGTGAAGTGCTGGTCCAGAGAGAACTTTTCTGTTCTTTGAATGAAGTTTTGTCAGTGTGGGGGCAGAGGGACTGGTCTAGAAAGGTGTTTTCCATAGTGTGTGAGTGTGGGGAGGAAGGGTGTTTTTTGTAGTACAGCAAATCTTCATATGCAGATGCAAGGCAAAGTATGTAAATATAACCAGGATCCCATGTTTGGATAATAAAATGAGTCCAGCTCTAACCAAATTCGAATAAATAACCTCCACAAGGACCCTGATCTTGCATTGGTTTTGGTACATGTTTAGTTTAAGCATATGAATAGTCCTATGAATTTGGGAGGGACTACTCACATACTTGAGAGTTGGGCACTGGGGCACACTATTCACTTTAACATATACCGGTATAAACAAAATGGTATAGGTCGATCTCTCTGTCACATTGAACTATTTCTCTGTTGTTGATTTGTTTTGTAACTGTCATTTAATGATTAGTGGTAATGAAACTGGTGCTTTCTATCTTGTGTTTTTTTCCTTTTTATTGGAAATCCATGACAGAGCACCCTTCTAAATTAGGTCTGTGAATCTGTGCTATAAATAAATGTATTGTGCTTTGCTTTGTGTTCTGCAGACAAACTTTTACTACAAGTCTAGGGTGGCTCTTAAAACAAAATGAGACTAGTCTGTTTAAAATAATAAACCAAACAAAATCGAAGGATTTATTTATATAGAGATGAAAACTGACATAACAGTTGTAGTAACATATGTTTTTAACAAGATTAGTTCAGGATTTTTGTTTTTTAAATATATATATATATATATACACACACATATATACATACACACCTTGAAAAAGGGAAGTGAGTGCTACACATTCCCTTACATATAAATAAAATGGCTAAGATCTTCAAGGTGTGTGCTATATTAAAAAGTTGGAATCATTCAATTAAGAACCCAGTCATCTTGGAGCCTTATTTGTGGTTGTCTCAGGTGTTTGGTATCAGTTGCTAATTCATTCAGTGTTTCTGAAGTCATCAGTCAGTTAGTGATTTATTCCAGTTGGCGTTACAGATTTTTCACCAGGAAAAACGATCAGGGATGACAAATTCTTAGCACTGGGTTAAGGATATTTACTGCTTTACTCTTTTATTTGTATATTCTGAAAGGTGGTTTGCTAGTGGACGATATTAGTTTCAGGAGCTCCTGCTAACCATGTCTGTCTGTTCTGTGGTCATTGAGTACCTCCACCTGTTCACAGTGTGCTAAAGGTTTGGGAGGGGTGTTAACTCCAATCAGTCTAGTGTAGAACGTGGGGTGAGGTGAGATGTAATGGCTGTCTGGAGTGAGACTTTTTCATAAATGAAAAAGTCATCACAGTCAACTCACTTGTATTAATAGTCCTAATTTCTGTTGCTAACCTACATGACTGCTTCCTCTGAAATGTCCTTAATTGGTTGTGTCACACTGGCTGGCAGTAAATATAATCCACTAAGTGGCAACTTTTTTGTGGTCAGACTTGGAATGAGCAATGCTGAGAGCATGAGTAGTTTGGTTGTCACTTTTAAGAGGATTGGAAGCTTCACTTGGGTGCAAGACTAGCGAAAACCAGTTGAGCTACTGGGAAGAAGAGCAGCTGAACTTTGTACCATATATTAATGTCACATAGGCATTGTGTGTCTCCTTAATTTTTGATCAAACGCTTTTTTTTTGTGTGGTGCTGATGGTTTGCTTCTTGGTATAGTATAAAGATGGCAACTAGGTTACACAGTCTACTTTTTGGTGAACAAGTTTTTTCCATGTGCTGTATGGTTATGGTTTTTAAAAAAAATGTAGCGGGTTTAATTGATTAACCTTGATCACTCTACAGGAGAGCCTCCTATAGTGTTTTATTTGTACACTGAATTCTTATGAGTTCTAACTGGAGTTATAAAAATACTTTATCCATTGAATTCATTCTCTTTCTCATCCCAGATTTACCATCAAAGATGTCCTTTGGAAGAGACATGGAGCTGGAACACTTTGATGAGCGTGATAAAGCACAGCGATATGGCAGAGGGTCACGGGTAAATGGTCTGCCTAGCCCTACCCACAGTGCCCACTGCAGCTTTTACCGAACCCGCACTCTACAAACCCTCAGTTCTGAGAAAAAAGCCAAGAAAGTTCGTTTCTATCGCAATGGAGACCGGTATTTCAAAGGGATTGTCTATGCCATCTCCCCCGACCGGTTTAGATCTTTTGAGGCCCTGTTGGCTGATCTGACCCGAACTCTGTCTGATAATGTGAATCTGCCCCAGGGCGTGAGAACAATCTACACCATTGATGGTGCCAAGAAGATTTCCACCTTGGACCAGCTAGTGGAAGGTGAATATTTAAGAAAGGCAGGGTGTAAAGTTCCTGTCTGTATCACTACTTTACTTTACCACTGTTATATTTGCATCAATGCATGCCTAATATTTCAAATATGTTGTGAGCTTCTTTATGACAAACTTTCCACAAATATGAGGAGTACATAGTATTGTGACTCAGATTATCACATAGGCTTTTCTTTTCTCATGGGTGAGAACGTACATCTCAAACATAGCTTGAAAAGCATTACTGTCCACTTGCACTTAAAGAGGAAGCTATTTGTCTCCTTTCAGGACCATGGGTTCTATATTCCTTTCTGAAAGTGGTGACCTTTCACTTTCTCCTCCTTCCATGGTAACCCTCCTAAATTTCAGAGCGCTCTTATTTTGACAGTTCCTAATTGCATGTTAAAATCTTGCAGAAAGGTTGTAAACTAAACTAGATCAAGCCAATGGTACCCTTATTTATCTACTTGTTACAACAGCAGATGTCCTCAGTGATACTAAAGGCCAGTACTGATGGGGTTTAAAGAATTTATATCACTTCATAGTAAAGACCTCTAGTTGTTCCTCTCTAATAAATGTCTTGCCTTATGTGAGTGGAGAGTAACTCCAGTTACTTAACAGAAGTAAAAGTAGGCTCTATGATAAAGGCTGATATCACTCTTCAGCTCAGTCAGGGCCCATTGTCTGAACCATTTTATTTCTCCCTACAATGCAATGGTGATATCAAACCCATCACCAGTGGAATACACGTTGTTCCCTAGTGCTAGGGAGCTCCAAATTCAGAGTCTTCTTCTAAATCAGGGCTCCCTCGCCTTGAGTGCAGTACACTGTCTTCAAGATACCTGCTGGTTTGCCTTTGGCTTCTTTCTCCATACAGAGAGAGCAGTTCTTAGAGTAGAATAAAGAAACAGTCTACCTGGCATCTAGTCAAGTGGAATGGAGCTCTAGTTGTAGTTCTGGAGTGTACTAGCTTTACAGAGGAAAGGATAAAACGTAATTTAATCCCCAGACATGAGACCTGCTGTCAGCCCAGCCCGTGGCCTTAACTGTGTGCATGTATTTTAGCAAAACTTAAAGGTAACTATGTGGGTAGAAGGGAAGAAGAGTCCTCCAGATTTTTTTTTTTTAAGTACTATTCTACCCTTAAACAAAAATACCTTGAGTAACCCTGCAAATTTGGTCCTGATCTATTAACCCTTACTAATGTGAGTAGTCCCATTGATTTAAGGAGGTATTTATTTGTATTGCTACAATGACTAGAGGCCCCAATGAGGTACTAAATGCTGTACCCCGCACTTGTGTGTGGTTTTTTTTTTAAATGTCCTTGTGACACAGAACTAACCATTTTAGCATATGATGATGAGAGGGGAACAGGTGGAGAAAAACTAATATGGGGAGGGAAAGAAGATCCTAATAAACAATGTATTTGGCATAACAAAGCAATCTCGGCACACACCATACTTAGCTGTTATCAAGAGGTTTTTGAAGGCATCACAGCAGAGAGGCCTTAAGGAAGGGTTTGAAAGAGGACAAAGTGATGAAGGAGGAATTTTTTACAGAGCTCCTCCCTGCGTAGGAGGCAGAATGAAAGACGGTGTAAAGGTGCTTGAGTGTCGGTGGGACTGCTCTCATAAGTAAGGGATTGCAGGTTCAAGCCCATAACTTTGGTTTCAGTGTTTCAGATTGGACAATAGTAGACCTGTGCAGTATTTATATTATCTTGGGGGGAGTGTAACTGCCAGGAGGATGATGAAAGAAATAGCCATTGCTATCCATTCCAGGACCATGCTTCTCTTTCCTTTAAATAATTAATTGAGCTCTTCACCAGGAAGCAAATGTCCCTAATATAAATGGTAACTGTCTGGCAGCTAAAACCTGTGCAAAAGCCAGCTATCAAGGACAGAGAACATGATGCAGAGGGTATATTAAAATCAAATTACCTTGCAAATGTTAACCTGATCAGCTGATGTGCTTGTCTAGTAATTTATCAGTTATTGCCAACCTGTGAAATAATGTATATGTTGTTTATTATTGGGGGGGGGAGGGAGAGAAGAAGGAAAAAAAAGAATATTTGGGGCAGACAAACCAAATGTCTTCTCTTCCTGTGCCTGCCCCTCCCCCCAGTGTTGGTGTAATGCTCAAATCTAAAGTGTATATTCCTATTTCTATGTGCCAGTTGTAGGACTGAAAGGAGTAAATCTTTGTGCATAATTAAAATTATGTGCTTACTCCACCCAAAAAGAGTTGGTCTGTTCTGGAGATCTGGTGCTGTGTGTACATACTTCTATTAAACTGCAAAATGGAATCCTTTGGAGATTTACAAGCCAATCAAAACAGTGCAGAATACAGATTCACCCACTGGCTGTTAATGGAATGAGGGTTTTTTTTTTTTTATTTAAACCTCTTTTTTTCTTTTTAAATATAACAGACTTTGCTAGTTTATAACAGCAATAATTAGCTTGCAGCTGCTGCTTTTTGTTTAAAGAGCTGGAAAATCACTTGGCTTTGCTAGCTCCCCATTTACATTCCTGTTCAGGCTGTTAAAATGTCAAGTGTTGCTTTGTGTTTATGATTAGACTAATGCACTCTCACTATATGTACTAACTTCATGAGATCTTTCTCACTGGGATATCTTCCTTTCTTTTTGATGATGATACATTTTTTGATGAGACTTTCTGAGGCTATGTCTACACTGCCACTTATGTTGGCAAAACTTACATCACTCAGGGGTGTGAATATTCCACCCCGTTGAGCAACATAAATTAAGCTGGAATAAGTGCTAGTGTGCACAGTGCTAGGTTGGTGGGAGCTTCTTCCACTGACCCGAGCTTCTGACACTTGTGAGAGGTGGGTTGGTGTTGTTTTTTTTAAGCTGATGGGAGGGCTCTTGCCTGTCTGCATAGAGCGTCTTCACCACATGCACTGCAGCAACACAACTGCATCAGTACAGCTGTGCCACTGCTGCACTGTAAATGTAGACATGCCCTTACGTGCAAACCCTGTAACTAGAGATGGTTCATTCTGAAATTCAGGGTTCGTTCTTTTCTCATTCTTCCCTCTCCACTGAGGAGAATGCTGCATCCTTCCCGTAGGAGTAGGGCGAGGGAGGACTTTGTCTGTTTTCCTAGGATGACTCATGAGAGGTGTTGACAGGCTCTGGAGAGAGACGCTTTGGTGGTAAGGATGTGGCTATAACGGAGCTGTGTGGGAGGTAGTCCTGAAGGAACAAATAGGATGAAAATTGGCTGCTTTGCATCAGCAGTGTTCTTTGTTGGTATGCAGGAAGCCTAATTCCAGTCAGGTGAAATCCCCCCCCCCCCCCAAACAAAAACAAAACAAAAACAAAAACAAAAACCCACTTCAGGAGTCTTAAATGCTTCTTCCATTAATTAAAATCTACTGGACTACTTTGAAAAATTCAACTCGGATTCCTTTGGCAATAAGGCCTATCATATGGAAAATGCACTTGGTTTTGCTAAGGAAAGGTGCGCAGATCTTTAAAGTCCCCATAATTTGCTACCTTCCCTTCTCCTTTCACCTCTTCCAAATGAAGGACTGGCTTTCAGATTTACTTCTTGCTGTCAAATCTAATCTTGTAAATAGCTTCTGAATCTTGACTTATTATACATGGATTTGGGTTCCAAAAGATAGTTTTTTTTCATTCCTCCTGATACAAATGGAATCCATAAACTACATATTGCAAAGACTACCTGATCATAGAGATGTGGCAAGACTAAGTTATCTATTCCATATGCAACTCTCAGGAATTGGCAAATGATTAATTTATCTTGCTTTTCCATATAAACCCTAGAGATTCATAAGAGTATATTAATTAAACCCAAGAGAAAGGCGGACTAGCAGTTCCTGGCCTTAAGAACTGTTACTGTACATCTTAACTAAGAACAATAATAGATTGGATTTAGCATGAAAACTTTAAAACAGGGGTTATATATTCCTCAACCTTAGCTTGTGTGGTAATAGTCCAATTACAAAAAAGAAATAAACCATGAATTCTATGGCCATGATTGTGCTTATTTTATTTGTATTCCCATAGTGCCTACAAGCCCTAGTCATTCACCAGGACCTCATTGTGCTAGGCGCTATACAACACGGAACAAAAGGACAACCCTGGCCCAAAGACTTTATAATCTAAGTATAGAACAAGATCCAACAGATGGATGGAGACAGAGGAGTACAAGAAAACAATGAGACAGAAGTATCAGTTCACAAGTGTCCTAACTGTTGTGAAACTTTTTGGTAGGCCTCACATCAAAGGAGGGTTTGGAAGGAGAGTAATGAGGTAGCTTTGTGCATAGTTCTGGGGAGCTCCCCCCAAGCATGGGGAGCAGTGTGGAAGAAAGAAGGAAGGTGCTTGTTTGGTGAGTGGGCAATAGAGGCTGGCATCATGGACTGCTTGGAAGCAGAAGCTCCCACTTCAATAGAGAGTGAGAGATGAGCTGTGAAGGCCTTGAGAGTGAAGACAAATAGCTGATGTTTGAGATAGAGGGGTGACATGACCAAAGCAACAGGCTAGGAAAGTGATCTGTGCAGTGGCATTCTGAGCGCCTGTAGATAGTGCTGTGGGCTTTAATGGGACTATACACATGAGTATAATTAAGCATATGTGTAAATGTTTGTGGAATCAGGGCTTTGAGCATCCGCAACCTTTAATATTTGGATGTCCTCCTTTCTTTGTAGTCCCTTCCACCTAGTGGAGGGCTACCATCATTCCTTCACCCAATTATCCTGAGACTCTATTGCCTTCCCCCCACATGAGGGCTAAGGGGACGGGGAAGAGGCAGCTGTCTCCTCCCTGTACCAGACTTTAGGAGATCCAGCCTCATTCCCCATATTTGTTAGGAGATGTCTTCCATTAATCTACCTCCAATTCTGTTTTATTCTGGAACCACACCATCTGTTGATCAATACTTGCAATTGGGCATCTGCTGCCAGGAGGCACTAGCACTTTGTTTGGCTGCCACGGCCACCCGTGCCTCAAAATCCCTGCCGGCTTCACAGATGGCTAACGGTTCCATCCCTAACAGCCACTATAATCCTATCCACTCCCCATTCCTCAGATGCTGAACATGCAATTTCATGACAGGCAACCATCAGCCTTTCCCATGCACATAACTTAGCCACCAGCTAATTTACCCTCTTCTGGCCTTGTCCAACCACAAGGGCCAGGAAGCTCCCCTGTAAGACCCTCTGCAGGATCTCAGGCTAGGAAAAGGACCAGGCTCTACCTCTAGTCCTTAACTCCACTCAGTTAGAAGCTTGATGAGCAGGATAATGGACACGTTAGTCAAGAGAATATTAACATACTAGAAAAGACAAAAGGGCCACTAAAATGCAACTTTGCTCCTTTTCTTAGAATGTTCACATAAAGAATTAATGCTACCTCCTCCTAGCAGACATTTTGCCTCTTTGTGGCCATCTTTTCCAGCTCTTTTAAAGAAAACAAGCACAGCACATCACATAAGACCAGTTCTGCACTGGAAAAACTACCTTTGCTGGCAAATGTAAGTGTAGATCAGTCCAATGGGTAACTTTTTCTTCAGGCATAGACCAGGCCTAAGTTTCTTTCTTTTTAAAGATTGCTGTCTTCTATGGCTTTGAATATTAAGATTTTTATTGTACTTGGAATAGCATAACAGCACATTAGTTTAAATGTTGAGCACTCTCAGAATTTGTAACAAGTGTTAGCTTGTGTAGTATTGAGCCAATAAGTAAATTGTACATAAAATATCACCCACTTTTTTTTTTTTTTTTTTTTTAACCCATCTAATCCTATCTCGGGGCGGGGGGGTAGGGATGGAAGTCAGTGTTAAATCCTAATGTTATATTTTACCAGTTCCCTATCAAATGTTTCAAGCAGCGGAAAGTCCCCATTCTTTATTTTAGTGGCTGTTGATACTGTAAAATCTATAGTTGAGACTTGATCAGTGACAGATGAATGAGCATTTCATAGTGCATTTACTTCCCTTGGGAAGCTGTTCCACAGTCTCTCATATCTTTCCTGTTATTCAGCATGCTTACTCATTACTTTAGTTCTGTCTGTCTTAATTTTGTATCGATGTAAGTTTTACCCTCTTTTGTGTTGACACCCTACAAATGCTTGCTGATGGCTATAATTTCCTTCACTGCTCCCTCAGTTGTCATATAGCCGGGGCGTAAGATTAGGGCTAGATTGTGTCTTTTTAAGTACAATCCTAAGCAAGTCATAGTACTTCAGCTTTATAACCCCTGGAGTAGTCCCTATGAGACATTGTGCCTCTGAGACATCTCTCTTGCACACATTTCCTCTCTGCTTCTCTTTTGCTCTGGGGTCAGGTAGTCATTTGCTGTTGGCCCTTACCAAATTACAACCACTGTCCCTGTCCCCCATAAAAGGGGAAAGAGTGACTGCAACCTTATGGCTATTAATGGGTGTCCCAGCCACTGCTGCTACCTGGACATGGTGAAGCACCTAAAATTCCAGCACAACCCCCCTGATTGTGATCTTTGTCTGACACAAAGTCCAAATTGAAAATTCGGATTCGTTCCATAGATCTCTGTCTCCCCCTTCCTCTTCCTTCTCCAGATCTCTTCAGTCTTGTTCGGACTGAATCCTTATCCAAGCCCCAACTTAAGGGACTTCCTCTTCTTTGGATTGAGGCTCTTATTTAAACTATGGGTAAATGTCTACACTTGCCTTATAGCAAGTGTGAGTGAACCTTAACTAAAATAACTCTCTTGTTCTGTGGCTACCAGTATAGAGTAGAAGAGAGATACTGAATCTCCTCATTGGATTATGGATCCTATCTCTGAGCACTGACATAATTCCAGCACTCCATGTTAGTCACGGAAAGGCTTTTGTTTCTTTTTATTTACCTTTAATCTACCTTCTAAGGGGGGAAAAAAATTTTTAGAATGGGAAACAAAATCAAGGTGGACGTTCTTTGCATTGTGACTGGCTTCTCTTATCACAAAGGCAATTAAGATTGGAGGATTAGTCTTAACTTTGAACTTTCTGACCACTTAGGGTCCTGATTCAGGAAAGCTAAACATGTTCTTAAGTGCTTCCATGAATAAGGATGCTTTCCTGAATTGGGGCCTCAGTGTTTAAAAACTCACATATATGCATCACTATAAAATCAGGGTGTAGTTTACTTAGGAGAGGACAAATACAAAACACTTCTTAAACATTTAATTCAGTGACCTTTGGGAACATGTATGAGTGACTCCCATGGTTGCAAACTGACTTCCTTGTAGTTGTTCTATGGTAAATGATGATATATTTGTACTTCTCTATTGGAAACTTACCCTATTGCATCACAACTTTAAGACTACTTAAAAAAATAACGTGTATCTAGTCTTCATCCTCCTCTTTAAAACAGACACAAAGCCATTAAAATAATGGTCCAGTTTAGGTAGAGCAAGTTATATAAATCTACATAAGCATTTAGAACCAGATGAAATCTAGGTTGTTCCCCTTTAGGAAAAGCGTACCTTAGTAGAAGGATGATATCACTGTTTGGTGCAATGCTGCAGTAAAACTGGTAGCTAAAATTGCTGGGGAAATTCTGGCATACAAGCCAGCAAAATCAGTGACTGCTTTCTCACTCTAGTTTTGTTTTTTGTTTTATAAATAGCTACTAATGCTATAATCAAGAGTCAATACTTGTTTGCAGTATGACATGCTCACTCATCTGGTGCTATTCAGTAGGGACCCAGTTATGCAGCTCATGCAGAATGGGCTACCCAAAGCTTTTTTGGGGAAAAAGCGGGCTGTAGCAGGGTGGTTACCCACTCCTGCCCTGGGGGGGGGGGGGGGGTTAAAAGCCAGCCCTGGGAGAGAGCCAGGGCTGAGGGCAAGAAAAGCTAGGCTTATTGGGGAAATGGCCGCAGCTGGGCCTATAAAGGGGCTGCTAGGCTAAAGCTTAGGTAGTCTCTCTCTGCGTTCAGAGAGGGAAGGGCCTGGCTGCAGGGACCTGAGGGAATGCCTAGATTGGGGCAGGGCTGAGGGGGAAAGGCCAGGGGAGCTCTGGCCTGGAAACCCCCAGGCTGCGCAGCCTAGATTAAGGCCTATTAGGTACTGGGGTTGCCAGGGGGCAGCCCATGGGTAGACAGAGGCAGCAGGTCCAAACCCCCTCGCCTGTGTTGAGTGGCTGATACACTGCAGTCTGCCCCAGGGAGCAGGGCTAAGTGATGACTGGCAGTAGCCAAGACTGAGGTGAGGTGGGGGTAGTGGGTGGGGGTTCCGCAGGGAGGGGAGACCCTCAGGGATTGTTGGGGTTTACTGACAGGGGGCAGCACCCCAGTGGGAGGAGGCACAGGGTCCTGGGAGGGACTGGGGCCTGCGGTAAGGCAGATCACCAGACATCAAAGGGCGCTCCAGAGGCTGACGAGCTAATTTCCGAGGACAACCAGCAGGAGGCGCCGCCAGGTGAGTCCGGCTTTATTACAGGGGCAAAATCCAGCATGCTCGGTACATTAATGGTCTGTGTCTTGGGGTAATAATAGCTGTAACAATACATAATATATTTAAGTAACCAGCTTGATATTTGTCTGTAAACTAGAATGGAGGTAGCCTACCCCTTGGAAATATGACAGCATTCTAAAATATGACTTTTTTTTTTTCTAGACCCATTCCTCTAATTCAGTGACTGCTCAGTCAGTTGCTGTGTTGCAACAACACTGTCTTAATGTAAACTTGTAACTGTCAGAGAAGCCTGTAAACTATTTTAATAAACCAAAGTAGACACACACTATTTGCTATTGATTGTGAATACTCAGAAATAAGTGGCTTTGTTAATATAAGAGGGCCTAAAATACCTTGACACCAGTTCCTGTAGATCAGAAGTAAATCCAATCTACACCGTGTATTGACTTATTGCATATGTGTCTGTAAAAACACTCTTTTAAGAAATTTTGATTATATTAATAGCTGTACTTTAAAATTCTTGAAATCTATGGATGAGGTGTTTTACACAAAAAGGGAGCACTTATATAGTATTTGACCTTGCAACAATGGAACAGTTAGTACTAAAAATATTGGTCTGGGACACTGATAAAAGAGAATGTGTCTTGTTTGATCACTCTTAGATCATTACTACAGTTAATTGCTAAACCCTTTTGTTCTGAGGCTACCAGCTTTGTACGTTTGTATTAAAGGAAGAGCTTAACTCTGCCTCCTATAAAAGTAGCAGAAGTGGGGGGTTTTTGGTCAGTCATTTCTTAACACGTAGGCTTTGCAATGACATTTTAAATGTTCTTGCAAACTTGAATCCACATCATGAATAAAATGTGATTTAAATGTTTCCCTTCTCCTGCCCTCCTGGCATTTTATGGTTCAATTTAAAGGGACAATCCAGCCGCCTTAAAAGAAATTTATTTTGATTACTGTAATCTCCTTCTTGCTGGCCTTTCTGACACTCTCATTGTATCCACCTTCCTCCATAATGGCCTTTAAAATTATCTTCTTCATTTGTTCTGCTGATGCTGTTGCCTCCTCCTTTTGAGTCCCTCCACTGGCTTCACCTTGCTCTTCTCAACAAGTGTTTAACTTTTCATTGTTACCTGTTGGACAACACACAGATCCATCCTGGCCTAGGCCTCAGGTCTTACTGCTTATCTGGTCTTACTGTTCCCGCCTCTCTACTCCTCTACATAAGGTGTGAATTCTCTTGGTTTTACCTCTTGCACTTCAGTTTCAGCACTGAGGACACTAGCCAATATTCGTTCTGGCTCATGCACCGATACAGTGTTTGTGCTTCAGGGGAAATGTTTAATTCTAAACAGAAAATATTGTAATGGTATTTTAATGGAAATGTTTCCATTGACCTTAATGTATTTTTTAACACTGTAGTTAAGCTTTGTAACTTTTGGGCCAGAAGTGTTTAACATTGTGAGATCTGTCATTTTAATTCACTATTTCCATATTTGTTAAATTAAGGTTTTAACTTTGTTTAAAAAATAAGCCTTTGATTATTTACTATGAAATTAACACAATTTTAAGTTCAAGTGCTGAGTCCCATAAAGTCTAGTGGTCAGGATTCCTGGTTTTCACCCAGGCTGCCTGGATTCATTTCCTGGGGTGGGCATAGTACTGAGCTTTTATGAGGGGGGAGGAATAGCTCAGTGATTTGAGCATTGGCCTGCTAAACCCAGGGTTGTGAGTTCAATCCTTGAGGGGGCCATTTAGGGATCTGGGCCAAAAATTGGGGATTGGCCCTGCTTTGAGCAGGGGGTTGGACTAGATGACCTCCTGAGATCCCTTCCAACTCTGAGATTCTCTGAACCTTATTTTATGGAAAATATCATTATTTCTCAATTATTTTTCCTAGTATTATTGTGTACTGTTACTTCAAAAGTATGTGAGACCTATGTTTTGTGTACAGCACTGTGAGCCTCTGAAAATCCTGTTGAATACATGAAATCAGAGGACCACTCTGAAGAATCTATTGGGGGCTGGAGAATTCTTATCGTTGCATATCTATAATAAACAGCAGAAATGGAGTATTCAAAGTATATTTAAAATACTATCTGAAGAACCTGCAAATAAGAAAATTGCTGCTTTAATCCAGTGTGTCAATGTAGTTTCTTGGTATAATGCTATGAGTAGGTGGCAAGGTGCATCTTTCCAAGACTATATTATGGTCTGCAGCTTCTTAGCAGAGAGGATGGAGAGGAGAGAAAAGACATGATTGATACAGGGCAAGTCAAAAGTAAGATGTAGTTGTGTAAGATGTCTTTTTACATTAGTCTGACTTATTGGTCTGACACTTTTTTTTTTTCCTTTTCGTTTTCTTTTTTCTCTTCAGGGGAGAGCTATGTGTGTGGTTCAATAGAACCTTTCAAAAAACTGGAGTACACTAAGAATGTAAACCCAAATTGGTCAGTGAATGTTAAGACAACATCCACTTCCCGTACGGTGCCGTCTCTTGCCACTGCCAAAGGAAGTCCTTCAGATGCAAGAGAAAATAAGGATTTCATTAGGCCTAAACTGGTCACCATCATCAGGAGTGGTGTGAAACCACGTAAAGCAGTCCGGATTCTGCTTAATAAGAAGACCGCACATTCATTTGAACAGGTTCTTACTGATATAACTGATGCCATCAAGCTGGATTCGGGAGTAGTTAAACGCCTGTACACGCTTGATGGAAAACAGGTAAGAGATTTCATCCTAATAATCTCCAGAAACCCTCTCTCCCCTCCCGCCCCCCTTCAGAGGGCAGTGAGTCTTGTCATCACTTTTAGTAACTGATATGGTAACTAATTTTGTTGCAATGGGTACTGCATGACTAGTGTGCACTTCTGGTCTCCTGAATAAGGTTAGTGTACACTTTTAAGTTAGGGGTTTGGGTATACTGATTAATACAAAAGCATAATATTAGAAAAAGATCTTTTCAGGAACAATTTGCCACTTTGCCTCAATGGATGGTCTGGTTATTTATGTGTGTTTGTAGCTCTTAATCTACCACAAATCAAATTTGCAATGCTGGCTTCGAAAACGTGTGTCAGAAAGCCAGAATGAAGGACATGATACTAAGGTATGCTGAACTCATTTCTTTAACCTGTCTTGTTTGTTTGTTTTTTGATTCATAATGTTACAGAATTGTTCTTAGTGCCTGTAAATCTAATAACAATGAGGATACATCGCATTGTATTGGACAGTAATACATTTGCATATAAAATGTACCTTTTTTTACTTTTGAAGCATAATTTCACAGTCTAAACTATCCTATCGTAAAGAAGAGGTTACAAGTTCAAAAAAAGGTGGGTGGGAACTTTCCCTCAGCCAGAAAGCAATGTGGGGTCTGTTGACCCATGGTGCCCAAACTTGTCAGTGAATCTCTTCCAGGTGGTCCAGAGAGCTGCTCCTTCACCATTCCAAAACCATATATGTTCAAGCAATGTCTTTTCTGCTGAAGGTAGCCTGACCAAAATACTGTTCAAGTTCTAGAGGATTTTTTTGACAAGTAAATATAAATTACCTTTCTCTTCTGTGTAATGTGCCCTACTGCTTTGTTTTTTTTCTTTTGATGTAAATTTAATCTTAAAATATATGGATGATAAAAAATATTGAAGAGGTAATGAACTCACAGGAGGACAGAGGCAAACTACAGCACGACCTGAATCAATTAGAGCAACAATGGCTACAGGTAAACAAGGGGAGATTTGGTATTTTACAAATGTTAACTCTTACCCTGAGGAAATAGCACAGATACAAAATGTGGAGATAGAACATTGCATGTAAAGTCTCTCTCTTGCTATAGTGAGTATCCAAATATTTTTCATGTAAGCATGCCTATAGTTGACATGATTGTGGGAGAGCAGACTGCCCGAGAAGATTTCTATCTTGAGAAGCTCTCCAGTTCACAATATAAGTAGACGACATTGAGGAACAGCACAACTTCTTTGCCATCTCCAAAAGTCCCATGTACAGTAGAAACATTTCATGTAGAATGATTAGCATCTTTTCTTCCCCCCCCCCCCCCCATTAAGTTGGTAACTCCATGAGACAGTACAGAATGGAAAAACTGGATGTCAGAAGTGAGAAGCTATAAGAGACAGGGTGACTTCAGGGAATGGTAATGGGGAAACAATATTTTACCTCAAATAAGGGCCAAGTCAGTAGTGACTAAAAGCCATTCCCATCTGCAGGTTAATGTTCAGTAACCTACATGTAACACTTGTGTTGGTGATCGAAGTCCAGTTCCTAGTTGTTAAGGGTGCGCATCTGAAATATCCATCTTGCAACTGATATGCTGGCTGTCTTGGCAGAGAAGGCAAAGATTGACTGACTGCGTGTGGCATTCAGCCTGCCCTGTGGTCCCTCAGAGTTGAAGCACGTCTGTGAGGACGTAGCATAACTGCTGTCTGTGGTGTACTTTGTTTTGTGACATGAGGCAGCATAGTCTAAGAATGTAAACTGGTACAGTGACACAACTGCTGTAGTGCTTCAGTGTAGACACTGTTCTCCCTTCGCTGTAGTTAATCCACCTACCTGAGAGGTGGAAGCTAGATTGGTGGATAAATTCATCCATCAACCTCGTACTGTTTACATCGGGCATTAGGTTGGCCTAGCTACATTACTCAGGGATGTGGATTCACTTGCCTAAGCTGAGCAAGAGGTTGGGTGTTAGGAACTCCTGAGCTCTGGCTCTGCCACCAGCTTGGTCAAGGTCCCAAGGCAAGTGTCTTAACCTCTTAATACCTCCTATTATACCTGTTTGTAAAATATTGTACTTGCCCATCTCACAGGGATGTTGTGAGGGTCAATTAATGTTTGTACAGAACTCTGAACGTTTTATAAAGCACTATGTAAATGCTGAGTTTTGTAGCACATGGAAGAATTCAGTCTGCGGGGGTAACAATTTAGTGTGTCTTTTCTTGGTAATAAGTTCACTTAAAGTTTTTCAGCTTATTTTTAAACTTGCTTCAAGGAAAGTGCTTTGCTTTGACCCCTCATATCCGCTCTCTTCTACAGTCCACACCCTTCAGAAACACAAACAACAAACCAAAACCAAACAGAACCCTGTCAAACTCTTTCCGCTTGTTTCTTAGAATACTTTGTTCCTTCTTCTGCAATCAGAGGTTTGAAATAGGACTGGCCTAGCTGCCAGACGTAAGGTGACTTGGATGTTTCTAACTGCGGTGATATCACAGGTTGGCTGGATTTGTTGTCAAGCCGTGACATCTGAGATGAGTTCAAATCAATGGTGTTCCTGAGAGATTTTACATCCAGTTCTTAGCCAGTAAACCTTGTGGCTGAGCCTCCTTGAGACAGGTGCCCTTACAAACATGCTCTTCTTCTCTATCTGTTATGTTCTGTTGAAGTAGTATAGTCTGCTGCCTAACCCTTGTAGTAAGCGGGAGGGAATTATGCCCCACTGTCTGTAACAGACTGTCTGCAGAGTGGATAAAGCAACTTAGCTAGTAGAAAGGGAAATCAGTGATTTTGCACTCAGCAGGAACAATTTGTTGGTCACCTCTGTAAGGGGAAGTTATTGATGGTTCTCCCCCCACCCCCCCACATCTCTGCTAGGCAATTGCTGCTCCATTTACTCTGCCAAAATCCTGTTCTCCCATATGGCATTAGGAGCATGATAATGGATTTCTTTATTGCTAAACTCGCATTGTGAATGATTACTGGGAGGAAATCCATGGTAAATCCAAAATGTTTCCAGTAGTGCATACAGTTGAATACTTCTTTTAGTGGTTCTTGTGGTGGGTAGGGAAGGATCTAGAAAACCCTACACTATCCCTTTACTATGCAGCTAAATCTAACAAATCTGTGATTAGATCTTCCATCACTAATTTAAAAAACAGCAAAATCGTAAAGCTCCTTGAGCCAAAAAAAAGTAATTTTGTATTAGGATAAGAGAGTAAGGCTCTTTTAGGATTATTCCTCTGAAATATAGCACCAAAGAAATTATTTCTGCACACTATTTCCTTGTCTTTTCTAAAAACCCATCAGATTCTGAAAGGACCACACACAAATTGCCTATCCACAAAGGTCTCTAACAAGAGTCCGACATACTCTTAGTGTTGGATGCAGGCACTCTTCCCCCTTTCTTAGCGTCACTGCAGGTTTGCCACCAGACATGAAAGGAGAAGGTACTTTTCTCCCCCTCGTTTTGTTCACCCCCAGCTGAATGGCCCCATCTTACTTAATATATTACAGAATAGTTATTGCCTAAATGTCTCCAGAGATGCAGTATTTAAGTGGTAGCCTTTAACATTTTAGAGATGCTGGATTTTGAGGAGTTTATTCTTGGGTTGAGAAGAGTAGCAAAGCTGGAAGTCTGGAGGCCATTTATGCCCAAGAAACTAGTTGTATAACTTTTGTAACACAGGGAACTCTCTTCCTACATCTGCTTTTCCTTTTCTCCCCTTGGTTTTGAAAACTCTAATTCATTTTCAGTTCTGTGCAGGCCACTCATTTCCTTCCTTGCAGCACTCCTTCTCTGGTAGGTATTCCTGTTTACAAAGATGGAGAAGCTGAGGCACAGAGAAGTGAAGTGACTTGACTTGCCTAAGTGGATTGATGGGAGTGCTGAGATTGGAATGCAAGTGTTTCCAGTTATCAGTTCAATTAAGGCATTTACATAGTAATAAATGTGGTATATCTAGTCTTCATTCACTGAACTTCTGATTAAATAGTCTGAATAATAGGATGGTGGGAGTTTGATTTCCCCATTTCTCCCAGAAGCTGCTGTATCAAGAAGTATTGGGTAGCTACACAAAGTACAATATAACAGCAATAGCGTAGAAAAGCACCAGGCTAAACTGTGCCAAAACAGCATGGCTGATGTGTATATACTGCACCATTGGTCCGTGCTTTGGTGCAATCCCCATCAGTTCAGCTATCAATGGTTCTCTGGGGTAAGACACACCCTTAGAATGTCTCACTGAGATTCATCATATTACCACAGTGATGCCGGTTTCTACCAGGCATGTGAGAATACCACCTCTCTCTCCTGAGTGGAACTGTCTCATCCGATAATGATTTTTGGGCGTTGAGGATGGGAGAGATTCGTGTTCAAATCCCTAGGTACTTTTGAAAATCTTCTCTCCCTACCCCCCAAATTAATCTTTTTAATACTGTTGAAGTTATTCTGTGTAGGTGATAAATTTTATTTCGCAGTTGCCAACTACACTGTTATGTGTAAAAATCATTATAATGTGGATGTTATAAAAATCTAGCTCATGAAGACATTCCCTCTTTCATGGTGGTTCATGGCCTAAATTTTGTTAGTCTAAAACAAGCATGTAGAACATTAGTCAGTCTAGTACAGTATCTTGACTCCAGCAGTGGCTAATACCAGACACGTAATGAAAGAGGGAGGTCCCATAAATGCACCTACCTGTGCAGTGCTTGGCATCCTTTCTTACTTCCTTAGGTGTTCAGCCTACATTCTGAAACAATGTTAAGTGCTATCCAAGTTAAAATAATCTCCGAATAATACATGCACATGTGGACTATACACTGCCTAAAATAAAAATTTTCTCATCTTTTGATCCAAGTTTACAGTTCTTTTTAGAAGAATGTGGTCCTTCTTTTACCCATCAGTTTTCATTACCCCTTCATAATTTTTGATATTGTAGTCAAGTGCATCTAACTTTTTCCTTTCCAAGCAAAATAACTGTAGTTTTTCAGTTTATCGATACCATTTTTCTCTGTTCATTGTCACTCTCTAGCTTTAAGATAAGGAAAAAATGAATGCAAGTCACAATACATCATCACCAAACAGTTCCATCATTAGAAAACTTTGTAACTTACATGTTATATCCAACTTCACTGTATCTGAGCATCCAATCTGAGGAGGTTTGTTTTTTTAACTTCTGGTGCTGTGCATTGAAGAGTTTTGTGTTCAATGCCATTGTATCTCCCCAATCTGCTTTTGGAGGAATGTACAAGTTCATAGATTCCAAAGCCAGAAGGGACGATTGTGATCATCTAGTCTGATCTGTAAAAAGAAAAGGAGTACTTGTGGCACCTTAGAGACTAACCAGTTTATTTGAGCATGAGCTTTCGTGAGCTACAGCATCCGATGAAGTGAGCTGTAGCTCACGAAAGCTCATGCTCAAATAAACTGGTTAGTCTCTAAGGTGCCACAAGTACTCCTTTTCTTTTTACGAATACAGACTAACACGGCTGTTACTCTGTAGTCTGATCTGTGTAACTCAGGGTAGGGAACTCCCCCAAAATAATTTGTAGACCATATTTTGTAGAGAAAAATCCACTCTTGATTTAAAATTTGTCAGGGATGGTTTAGGGCCCATCAGCATGAACTTTGTTTTTGGAATGTGTGCTTTGTGTATCCATCCTTTCTGACTGGGGTGGTTTTAAGGCTTCAGAGTTCCCTGCTTTATGCTGGGATATCCTCAGCAAGCCACTCTGCCTAACAGTGCCCGTGTTTTTGCTTTCTCTTTGGGGGCTTTGAACAGTATATTGCCAGCAGTTACCACACAACTCTTTCTAAGCAAGCATGTCTATTGTTCAGGGAAAAACATTACACAGAAAACATGTTAAAAACAATACATTGATTTAAACACACAATAAGCATACCAGGAATCACTCCTCAATCTCCTAGGGCACTAGTAAGTAGGGCACAGTTTTTTTTTTTTTCCAACCCTTCCACAAGGGTGGGAGTTCCTCTTTTACACAGAAGGTCCTGTCCAATGGCTGGATCAGAAAGAAGGTCCTGATTCAGTTTACACCCAGCCTTTTTAATATCAAAAGCCTGTTCTTTGTATGCTGGCTTCTGAAAAAAAAAAACAGTTTGAACTAGTGTATGCAAGCCTTCCCCAGGTGTCCTGCCTCTCTGGAGGTGTTTTTAACACCAGTGAATTACCTTAATCCCCTCCCTCCCTCTCCAAACAGAGACACACTCAGTTTTTAGTTCCTGAAAGAATTGTGATAACTCTCCCTCCTAGAGTTGCTTACAGTCCCTGGCCCACCGTAATACATAAACTTAATATAATATTGACCCCAAAGCTATTGTGTGGGTTTGAAATACCTGTCACAACCTTGTCAAACTGTAGCCTGAACTTTCAGAGCAAAGAGGGAAACAAATGAGTCATGGAAATTGTAAATTATGCCACTTTAATGGAAGGCCAATTTAGGTCTCTGATTTGGTACCACTAGTGAATTCTGATTGATGTTATACAATTGCTGGGTCATGAAAGGCCTCTGTGTATCCACAATTGCAGACAAGTCTTTGAGTATGTATGTCTCAGACTAGAGACAATAGTGGGTTGTTAAAACTGAACCATCTATTTCAGGTTGAAGCACTTTGGGAGACCAGTCTGGGTAAAATGGGGGAAGATGCTTCCTCCTCTTGTCTCAAGGGAGTGGAGGAAATGGAGAAAGTGGAAATTTCCCAAGCAGCACATAGATGGAGGTGACTAAGCAGGAGGTTATAAAAGGACTCTCACCGGGGAAAGACTTGGACAGCCACACAGGAAGTTTTGGTGGGGAAGGGGGGATGGACTGGCCAAGATCAGAGTAGGAGAGCTGGGGAAGAAGGGCTCTATGTTTCAGAAACCAAGCCATGCACTGAAACAGAAGGACCCTGGATGGCCCCAGACAACGTTGACCCAAGGCTAAAGAATACTCTGGAGAGATTAGAAAATTGAGGCAGGGAAATGCACATAGGGTTTATTATTTTTGTGTGTGTGTGTTTAGAATCCTGTTCAAAGTCTAGATATGTTAGACATCTTATCACATGTCCCTGAGGGAGTAAAAACTGCAGGGAGGGTGTTTTCAAGCTATAAGGGAAGTTTCAGCACTGGATCCAGGAGCTGGGCAGGGTACCAAATAGTCACGGCTCTCATGAAGGGGTGACAAAAGATCTGCACCTCAATTGAGTGTGTCATGGTGTGAAAGCCGAAGCATGATGAATGAGCTGACTTCCCCTTCTGGCTTCAGGAGGCTGTATTGGTGGTATGTTTATGACATTGACTAACCATTTTAATTGTTAACCAAATAAGGGTGCTGCCTTTAAAGGAGTAGACAGACACCCATTCCTAATTGAAAACTGTGAGTGTGTGTTCATTTGTCTAATTTTGGTTCTTATTAAAGCTGACAATTGTTGCCCTGGCTCTTAAAATCTCTCTCACAATTCCTCACAATAGGAGTTTCCAGGGCTGCTAATTGGCATCTCTTACAAACTGTAGGCTTATTTTGAAAATTAAGAAGAGAGAATTTTGTCTTCAGTGACCTATATTTTCATGCTGTGCAGAAGAGAAACTGTTGTTGTTTGAACCACACTGAGGGTTTGCAGATGAACTTTTATCACTAAATGTGTATTCTTTTGCAGTGGATATTACTATACCATAAGGGCATTCAGCTATTCATCAGGAAGTCTTTATGTAATGTTTCACTTTCTTAAACACAAAAACCTGAGCCATTGCTAACTTAAAAAGACGATAGTCCCTCATATGCCATAGGTGTGACAGATGGTTCTTCACAGAAACAAGCGGAAACTTTATTTGAACACCTCTCAAAACTCTTAAATGCCTTTTTTCCATGTTAGGACACTTTTTTTTTTTTTTTTTTTTTAATTGAAGACACACAACAAAGGAGATGTGGAGTGTTGTGGAAGACTATTTCTTATGTAGTTGCTTTGCAGACCTCTTAATTGTTTTTTCTAACCAGAACAAAAAAAGCAAGCACCCTACCCCAAAACCTAGGTTCCCCTAAACCCCCAATAGTATTGATGACTCTCTGCATGACATTGTGTGGCTATGCTATTGTGCCAAAAATTGAAACAAACTTACTGATCCAACCATTGAAAAGTTGGCAAGTATACTGCTATGTGACACACGATTCTAGGAAGCGCAAAGAATGCTTACTTGGATCTTTCATGTTTTTAAAATGGAAGTAGTTTTTTCAAGTGTTTGATCCTCACCCCTAAAAAAAAATTGCATGAGCATAATGCAGTGAATAACTTAAGGATCAGAAGGGTAGCTATGTTAGTCTGGATCTGTAAAAGCGGCAAAGAGTCCTGTGGCACCTTATAGACTAACGGATGGATTGGAGCATAAGCTTTCATGGATGTAGTGGAAATTTCCAGAGGCAGGTATAAATATGCAAGCAAGAATCAGGCTAGGGATAACAAGGTTAGCTCAATCAGGGAGGATGAGGCCCTCTTCTAGCAGTTGAGGTGTGAACACCAAGGGAGGAGAAACTGCTTTTGTAGTTGGCTAGCCATTCACAGTCTTTGTTTAATCCTGAGCTGATGGTGTCAAATTTGCAAATGAACTGAAGCTTAGCAGTTTCTCTTTGAAGTCTGGTCCTGAAGTTTTTTTTGCTGCAGGATGGCTACCTTTAAATCTGCTGTTGTATGTCCAGGGAGGTTGAAGTGTTCTCCTACAGGTTTTTGTACATTGCCATTCCTAATATCTGATTTGTGTCCATTTATCCTTTTACGTAGGGACTGTCCAGTTTGGCAGACTGTATATAGCAGAGGGGCATTGCTGGCACATGCTGGCGTATATTACATTGGTGGACATGCAGGTGAATGAACCAGTGATGGTGTGGCTGATCTGGTTAAGACATTCTTAAGCCTGAAAAGTACTCGGGGGAACTTTTAAAATATATGCTGTGTTCTTAAAAACTGCCAGGAGACTTCCTATGTAGTTTATTCATTGCAGTTAATTCTTCCCCCCCTCGCCCAGAAATGTTTTGAAGTGCTAGTTGCTGGTTAATAAATCTTTCCATGTCTACAAATAACAAAAGCCCACTTCAGCGAGATGATGTAGAACAAACAATA
The DNA here is from genome assembly GCF_015237465.2 of Chelonia mydas. NCBI lineage: Eukaryota > Metazoa > Chordata > Testudines > Cheloniidae > Chelonia > Chelonia mydas. Next base: position 51,154,885 of record NC_057849.1, on the reverse strand, counting down.
GGTCTGTCAAAATGGCAGAGGATCTTTAGTTAATTTGTAGTCTTCTCTTCTTGTCTTGTGTATTTTCCCTCCTCCTTTTCCTGGACCTAAAATTAGATTATTAATGGTGACACAAAGAACTAACCAGCTCAAAATCTTTATCTGCTTAATCTGCAACTATTTTTTATTATTATTATTTTGATAACAGCACTTTCCAATGTGAAAAGCCTCTTGGACACTTTGTTATGCATCTTTCATAAGAGAAAATTAAATTGAATTGCTTTAAATAGGCAAAACTCTTTTAGCTCAGCACTGCATTTATAGTATAGTTTAAACGTCAGTTTTAATTTTTAACATGGTAAACGTTTAAATTTTGTCTGTTGGACTGATTTTTTATGTAAATTGTTTGGTTAGGCTTTGGAAAGTCCTGTCTAAAAATCTGACTGTGTTGAGATATCACATTACCTTTTTTGGTTTGATTTTACTTTAAAAACAACAAAACTAAGCCTGAACTAGTAACTACTTTGGATTAATATAAGTAGACACACGTCCTCAGCTGTTCATTACTGTCCCTTGCATTTCTTTAAAAATCACTCTGTTAGGTCCTGCTCTTGTATGAAATACTCTTTCTGCTCTGAATGTGTTTGGTGTATTTGTTCTATGTTCACAAGTTGATGTTATGATGTCACCAGTAACTAGCTGGTGAATAGTTGGGGAAGAAAAAATGGACTTGCCTGGGAGAGCAGTAGTTCAAAACTGTTAGACTGTATATCACTGGATATTGGTCAGTTGGATTATTTTTCAGCACCCTTTGGACACTCCTGTGGTCGTGCACACACCTATGCACATGCTTAACTTTATTACTGTCAGTAACCTCATACATTTCTTGACAGTGAAGATAAGTCTATGTGTGAGTGCTTGCAGGATTGTGGCAATTAAAGGGAATTTCCAGTGACAGGAATAAATAAAGGAGTATGTACTATTATTTCATACCATATTTCTGTCTCCGCAGACTTGAAGGCCATTTTGGTGATGCCTCAGAAAATGGAGGGCTCCCTTTTATAACTTCATGATAAAGCTGTTTTCTGGGTTTTTAATAGTCTGATAATTGGTAGCCTTGAGCAACTGTCTGGGACAGTAGACAATGTATCGATGTCTGCATGTGAAATATTTTGGCACTGCACCATCTTATATAAGCTGCTGGAGACTAAAGTAAAATGACTCAAATTTGTCAAGGGCAAAGGCATACATTGACTCAATGTATATGTGGATTTTTTTTTTTTTTTTTAAATTGTGTGGGGGATAATTTAGATGTGGGACCAGATTTTCGGAAGAGCTCGGCTCCAACAGTCTAAGCACTCTTGAAAACAGGGACTATTGGGTCTATGGAGTTTAAGCACATTGACATTGGCTGGACAACATGGAGAAGCTTGTTCTGTTTTTCCTGTGAATAAACATGAAGGCTGCATTGCTGACGAACCCATGATGTTTCAAATGCACTAAAACGCGTTTTGGTCAATGCAGTAAAACTTGCATTTAGTTTAGTTAGCACAACTCTGAACCCTAGAGTTTGGAATTGGATGACGTCACAGATTACAGCCATAGTGGATGTTGTATTTCCTGGAATCCCAAACACTGTACTCTGTCTCTGTAGGAGTGATTATTTGTAAGTGAAATCTGCCATGCATGTCTGTTTCAGAAGTACAGATCTGTTACCTTACTCCGTGCATCCAATATCCTCGTTCTCCAAGGGCTGGATCCTGCCCTTTAGGACTTCAGTGGGAGTAGGACTGGACCCTAAAATCAGAGACCATTCTGGTATTATGTAGTCCTTGAAATTTCCCTGTATATCACCAAGTCAGTTCATTCAGTGAACTCCTAGACTTATGTCTGCCCTATAATTTTTTTCTTTTCTAAGCTTTAAACTATTGTATTAAATCCTGTAGCAAGTGTTGCTTGACATAATCACTTTTGACTGTGTTCTGACCCCCTGCTGTTCTCAGTGCCAGTTGACATTTTGCCCCTGTGCAGACCCAATTAGATTTAGTAACTAACTAATACAATTACCTGTAGGCTAAAATGCTCCCATCTCACTGCATGTAGAAAGTAATGCTCTGAAATAGGGCTTCAGATTCATTTTTAAACTAATGCATCTTTTTAGTAGTACTTTCCTGGTACAACTGTTAATGGCCTAGGTGCTAGATTTGTCATATGCACTTCTCAATAGAAACCATTCCACTCCAGTTTTTGCAATTTGTACTTTCTGCTAATTTTATTTTTCATAAACCCTTTAATGAGGGCCAACACCTCTGCTATAGGAAATGTTCCCTCTGGATGATGATTGACTGCTGAGGAAGTTAATCAAGCTTCCCCAGTGGGAGTGAGCTCCTGAAGTTACAGATAGGGGGTTCCAAAGAGGATGGATCTAGACTGTTCTCAGTGGTAGCAGATGACAGAAGGAGTAATGGTCTCAAGTTGCAGTGGGGGAGGTTTAGGTTGGATATTAGGAAAAGCTTTTTCACTAGGAGGGTGGTGAAGCACTGGAATGCATTACCTAGGGAGGCGGTGGAATCTCCTTCCTTTGAAGTTTTTAAGGTCAGGCTTGACAAAGGCCTGTCTGGGATAATTTAGTTGGGGACTGGCCCTGCTTTGAGCAGGGGGTTGGACTAGATGACTTCCTGAGGTCCCTTCCAACCCTGATAGTCTATGATAGGGGAATGAAGAAGTCTTTAAAGACTCTGTCTGCATAACAGGCTACAGTACTTCATGAATAGATAAAAATGCAAATGGGATGGGTGTGAAATTGCCAGAGATAAGTTTAACTTTGGAAAGTGTGAGGGAAGGCCATGTCAGGCTGCTAAAAGAACGGGTGAAGGGGGACAAGACTTTGAAACCAAAGTTGGACTTCATGAAAAGTAAAATTCCTATTAAAATTAAAAAAACCCAAAACAATAAACCCAAAAACCTAAGGCTTGTTGGCTCTCCTGACTTGGTGGTTCATGAGGATTTGGTTTTTCTATTCAATGCCCGATCTCTGAAGCTTCTATTATGCAAAACTCCTCTGAGTCTTTAGAGCTTAAAACTGCATAAGATGTATTTACTCACTAAGTGAAAGGAGAGTCAAATCTCAGTCTGAACTTTTTTTAATTATCTGTTGATTTTAATCAATGATTTTCTTACAGCTGCCAGACCGGAGAAGAAGATTGGGGGCATCTTATGGAATAGCCAGAATAGCATGTCTTTGATTTAAAAAGAGTTGAACCACAGTTCAGTTGAAACACATCTGGCCGACTTTTCAAATAGAATGTAACCCTCTCAACTTCAAAGTGAGAGGCTTTGGGCAGCCCAGAAAAAGAGCATGGCTCCTTTAAGGGTCCCCCCTCCTTTGGGAGTTGGAGGGGAATGGCTGCAGCTGTTAGGGTTGCCAGGTGTCCGGTTTTCGACCAGAACACCTGGTCAAAAAGGGATACTATCGGCTCCGGTCAGCACTGCTGACCAGGCCATTAAAAGATGGGTTGGTGTGGGGCTGGCATGCTCCATACCTGGCTCTGTGTGGCTCCCCGGAAGCGGAGACATCCCTCGGCTCCTAGATGGAGGGACGGCCACGGCGGCTGCATGCGCTGCTCCCTCTCTGTCCTGAGAGCCTGCCCAACAGCTCCCTATGGCCAGGAACTGTGCGCCATGGGAGCTGTGGGGACGGTGCCGCAGGCAGAGGCAGGGCACAGAGCCACCTGGCTGCGCCTCCACCTAGGAGCTGAGGGACGGGTTGCAGCTTCCGGGGAGCCGCCTGAGGTGAGCGCTGCCTGGAGCTTGCACCCCAAAACCCCTCCAAAACCCCAGTCCCTTGCCCCAGCCCTGAGCCCCCTCCCATCGCCAAGCTTCCTCCCAGAGCCTGTGCCCCAACCCACTGCACCGGGACCTGTCCCGCACCCAAACTCCCTCCCAGGCATGCCATACCTTCTCCTGCACCCCAACCCCGTGCCCCAGCTCACAACCCCCTCCTACACTTGGTACCCCTTGGCCCTAGCCCGGAGCCACCTCTTGCACCCCAAACCACTCACCCCTGGCTTCACCCCAGAGCCCACACCCTGAGCTGATGCCCTCACCCACCTCAACCATCTGTCCCAGCCCCAGCAATGGGAATGAGTGAGTGACGGTGGGGGAGAGGAAAGGGGGATGGAGTGAGGGGGTGGAGCCTTGGAGAAGGAGCAGGATGAGGCCTCAGGGAAGGGGGTGGGGCAATTGTTTAGTTTTATGCAATTAGAAAGTGGGGAAGGCTAATGGGGCTGGAGTAAGCTATTAGCCCGTGTGCACCTGGGGAAGGGTGTATAAACCTTGCCTCTTCAGCCTGTGCCTAATCTCTCATGCCAGTTTAGCAGCTCCCACTCTCCCACCCTTGGGATTTGAGTGAAACCAGATTTTTTTGGTTTGCTGTGTGCATTTTGCACTCATCTCTTGAGTCTGGGAAGGAATGTTTTACTCACTGCCAGATTGGCCTGGGTATGGTGAGTTTTCTTTGCCTTTCCACAATAGCTCCAGGACCCCCTAGGGAAGATCAGAAGGTAAGGTGCAAGATGTCACAAGTTAGGAGGTGGCAGATGTCCATTATAGGCACTCATTCCATAGGGTGGCTAGTTATCTGATAAACTGGGAGTGGATTTAGAAGAAGGAATACTCTAAGGAAGCTGGGAAATGGGTCTGGGGCTCAAAATGTCCACTACAGTGGGAAGACCAGCCTCCTTTCGTCAGCCCCATAACTTTCATATGAGGGGAGGGTGGTGATATCCCAGCAACTGGGTGGGGAGCTGACAGCAGCCCTCTGCCATGTGAAAATCATTAAGGAAGGAATGATTACTTGCACCATATGAACTATTGCTGGTCAGTTCCCAGATGTGTTAGGTAATAAAGTTGTGGCCTAATTAAACCACCTCCTTTGCATCTAATCTGTCTTTTAGAATGCCCAGGACAATAGTTCTTGTTCCTGAAAATACTTTTAGCTGACTTACGTTGCGGCCAGGTCATGTATCATTTTTGAATTCATTTAAATTGAAAACTACAGCAGCTGCTATACGTCATAGATCAAGGACTGAAAATATGTTCTATCACTAGTTCCAGGCATTTGTCATAACTCTTGTATATTCTGTTGCCTTTCTTGGTTCCTGGTCGGTCTCCATATTATTTTAGAAGTCTGATTTAGAAATTCAGAGACAATGGAGTAAATCCCTAGAAAATGTTATAACTGCTTAATCCTCCAGCTCCTTGCAATGCTATCTCATTCATGTCTCTACCGTTTTGTTGCAACTCACTTTAGGTAGATTTTGCTCTTTCACAGGTACTGATACTTTTTATTTGGAGCTCATTGCCTCTTTGTGAGCCTCTCTCCCCCTCCCCCAAAGAAACTTCCCCCCCAAACTTAAGACCTTACAGCTCCCCTTTAATCTACGATCAACACTAAATCCCCCTTGTAAAAATAAAACAAAACTACAAAACCCCATATTTCTCCTTTCACTCTCCTTGGGTGACCATTTCCCTTGTGTAAAAAAACCACACACAACCCCATACACTACTTAAACCCAGGTTAAAGATTGTGGCATATAAGATGTTCTGTGGCCTCTCTGAAAAAGAACCAGTTTAACCTTTTTTGATAGAGAATCCACTTTTTTTCTCTTGAGGAAGGAGAAAAATGTTAGTAAGCAGTTAAAAAGAAAAATGTAGATGGCTTCAGGGAATGTGACACAAAACTTTTCCTATTTGAACTTTGATTTACTGTGTGATTTTTCTCCCCCGCCCCCGAAAGTCTTTCTTCTGTGCTTGCATAATGGGATAAGAGAGTACCATCACTTAAAATTGTGATCATCGCTTTAATTATGTGCACAGAGGAAAGCTGTATTAATTTCTTACTAGAAGGTACAATAATGTCTGTATTTAGGTTAATCATGTGTAATATAAGTTAAGAACTAAAGCTGAGGAAAGAAAATTAGTTGGAATTTGTCTTACAATGTGCTTCTCCCCCACCCCTTTTTTTTTTTTTTTTTTTTTGTTTTTTTTTTTTGAAAAATTGAGTCAAATCTTTCTATCCTTAGGATAAAGGTTATTGGTGTGGCTTGATCAGAGAGAATGCAAATACCAATAATTTATCTGGCCCTAATATAATCTAAAGGGGGTGTGTGTGGGGCGGGGAGACAACTTGCTGTTTGTATTTCTTCGTTTAAATGAGGCATTACATAAGATATACAAATAGTATATTGTAAGGCCTTACAATATACTACGTTCGGGTATGAGAAATTCCAAAGATGTTCAGACTTCTGTGTAATTGCAACTTAAAATGCTTCATAATAGAATGCAATGCAACAATCCAAATGAAAGCTTGGAATGAAACCTGTTCTGTCAGTAACTGAACCTCACTTGATAAATATTGGAGAGTACAGTAGCTGAAAGCATGTGATCTTCTGAATTGTAATCTGTATTGCTCATGTCTTTATGGTCCAGCTTGAGAAGATCTCGGGCAATGATTAGGATCTAAATGAAACCAGAATACCAAGTTACGCAGCTCTTCAAGAACACTGGGACACTTCTTTGGTAATAGCTTTGGGAAATTTTATCTATGATATTTGAATCTCTCCATTAATATTGTGTATTTAAGTTTGAATTTTCTACTGTATAGAAGACACTATAACAGAGAGCCACTTTTATAAATCGTTGTATGTGGTGGTGTGTGAAATAGTGTGTGTGTGAAGTGATTGTAACCTTGGCAATCAAAAGGAGTGGTGCAGAGGGAAGAAGGTTGTGGGGGAGGAAGCAGTAGGAAACATTTGCTACTTGTATAATTGAAGCTCACACTGGATCCCAGTTTTTGTTTCCTTCTGGAGGCATTCTGCTGGAGAGCAGAGATTATAACTTTCATGTTTGTTGTTTTTAAAAAGCCCCAATTTATTTGTCAACTAGTAACTTCCACAGAAAATGCTTAGTAACTGTTCAAAATCAAACTTGATTGCTACTGATAGCATCTAGTTATTAGCTCTAGTAACAAAAAGTATGGAAATTTGGAAAATGTAATCAGTTAAGTTACCCCATTACCCAAGTAGCAAATGTTTCCTACGGCTTTTTCCCCCTTTTCTCCCTTCTACACCACTCCTTTTGATTGCCAGGGTTACAGGGACTTCACACGCACTATTGCACACACCACCACATGCAACGATGAAAATGTAATCTATTCTATTTTGACCCACTCTCCTTCTTACTTGGGCCACCCCACTTGTATTGGGTCATCTCCCAAGTGCGTATGGACTCTATTCTCCCAGCACCCCTGTTTCTTGTCTCTTCTCCGAGGTGCCTTCCATTTTTTATTTATTATTTTAAATAAATAAATAAAAAATGGAAGTGCTGAGTCTGTAGTAGCTGTGACTGAATATCTGATATTCAGTCACATATTTTCTCAAATATTTTCTCCCCCTCTCCCCTCGCCCCAGTATAACTTTGTGGGGCAGGAACTCTCTATTGTCTGTAAACTTTTTTTCCTTGCTCCTATTCGCAGAGCTGCATTTGGTGCCTCCCTCCCCTTTGGATAAGCCGGGCAGGTGGTTAGGGTGGTGGTGGCAGCAGGGTGCCCCAGAGCAGTGTGTCTTGGAGTAAACACTGTTGAGATGCAAGGGGGCACTTCACGCTTTTTGGAGCCATCTTGAAGCTCTGGTTAAGATGTAAACTTTCTGTTTCTTTTTCTTCCATAGTTCTTTGGTATACATGGTGTACACTGAAAAAAGATCGAGGAGTACTTGTGGCACCTTAGAGACTAACAAATTTGATAAGTGGGTTTTAGCCCACGAAAGCTTATGCTCAAATAAATTTGTTCTCTAAGGTGCCACAAGTACTCCTCGTTCTTTTTGCTGATATAGACTAACATGGCTACCACTCTGAATGGTGTATGCTATATTCTTGAAAAAGAGAGGAAAAAATTGTCTATAGGATTTGGAAAAATAGGGTTAATTTTGGGCATTTCCAGAAGTAGAACACTTCTATTGTATGCTATATTGAGAAGGATTGCAAATATTCAGGAGAGTTGGCCTAGAATACACTATGATCTGGGGACAGAGGCTAAAACCAATATGAAAATCAGTAGACAAATATAAAATGGTTTAATGTGGGTGGGGGATCAAATGGCCTTTATCAGATGGAGGAATACTGACTAGACAGTTGCACAATAGATGTGGTGTGTGAGGCTTGTTGATTATGATAAATTGAATGAATCCTCTCTGAGGTGGTGCAAAAAAGGCAAATGTATTGGTTTGTACTTATCAGAGCACTGGGTATAAAGCGGACATAATGGCTTTGTGCTGCATGGGGTAGGCCTAATTTGGAGTACAACTGGCATTTGGCACCTCATTTTTGTAAAAGATGTAGACAAATTGGAGTTCAGGAGGTGGCAGTACAAACAATAAATGAATAGGAAAATAAGACCTATCTGGAAAGACTTTGTGAACAGCAGAACAAGGATTGAGGGAAACATTATAACTAGGGAGGGGGGAGGAGAGCATTTATAACAGAGGATTATTCTCATTGGTAAAGATCAGAGCTGGTCAAGAACTGGAAATTCCATTCAGTGAGTTTCTAACACGTTAGGAAAAAATCATTTTGAGTTGTAATGAAAAGATAAAATTTCAAAAAATTCAAAATGAAAATTCAGAAAGTTCAGTTTTGGGACCGTCTAAACCATTTAATTTTGATCAATTTTGTTTTTTTATATTAATATTTTATAGGGTTGTCAAGCAATTAAAAATTAATCACAATTAATTGCATGATTAAAGAAAATTATAGAATACCATTTATTTAAATATTTTTGGATGTTTTCTACATTTTCAAATATTGATTTCAATTACAATACAGGATACAAAGTGTACAGTGCTCACTTTATTTTTGTTTACAAGTATTTGCACTGTAAGAAAAAAATAGTATTTTTTGATTCACCTAATACAAGTACATAGTGCAATCTCTTTATCATGTAAGTTGATGTAGATTTATGTACAAACAAACTGCATTCAAAAATAAAAAATCTAAAATTTTAGAGCCTGCAAGGCCACTCAGTTCTACTTCAGGTTCAGCTAATCACTCAGACAAACAAGTTTGTCTATGTTTGCAGGAGATAATGCTGCCGGCTTCTTGTTTACAATGTCACCTGAAAGTGAGAACAGGCATTCTCATGGCACTGTTTTAGCTGATGTCGCAAGATATTTACGTGCCAGATGCGCTAAAGATTCATATGTCCCTTCATGCTTCAACCACCATTCCAGGGCACAAGTGTCCATGCTGATGATGTGTTCTGCCTCGATAACAATCCAAAGCAGTGCGGATGGACGCATGTTCATTTTCATTGTCTGAGTCAGATGCCACCAGCACAGGGTTGACTTTTCTTTTTTTGGTGGTTCGGGTTCTGTAGTTTCCGCATTGGAGTGTTGCTCTTTTAAGACTTCTGAAAGCATGCTCCACACCTCATCCCTTTCAGATTTGGGAAGGCACTTCAGATTCTTAAAACTTGGGTCAACTGTTGTAGCTATCTTCAGAAATCTCACATTGGTACCTTTTTTGCGTTTGTCAAATCTGCAGTGAAAGTGTTCTTAAAATGAACAGCATGTGCTGGGTCATCATCCAAGATTGCTATAACATGAAATATATGGCAGAATGTGGGTAAAACAGATCAGGGGACATACAATTCTCCCCCAAGGAGTTTAGCCACAAATTTAATTAACACAATTTTTTTAATGGGTGTTGTCAGCATGGAAGCATGTCCTCTGGAATGGAATGGAGACCAAAGCATGAAGGGGCATACAAATGTTTAGCATATCTGGAACATAAATACCTTGCAATGCCGGCTACGAAAGTGCCATGCAAATGCCTGTTCTCCCTTTGTGGTGACATTGTAAATAAGAAGCGGGCAGCGTTATCTCCTGTAAGAATAAACAAACTTGTTTGTCTTAACGATTGGCTGAACAAGAAGTAGGACTGAATGGATTTGTAGACTCTGTTTTACATCATTTTGTGTTTGAGTGCAGTTATGTAACCAAAAAAAAATTCTACATTTGTAAATTACACTTTCATGACAGAGATTGCACTGCAGTACTTGTATGAGGTGAATTGAAAAATACTATTTTTTTACAGTGCAAATATTTGTAATAAAACGTAATATACACATTTATTTCATGATGACATGGCAAAGTGGTTATCTTATTCCAGAGTCTGTATTTCTGTAGTGTTCATATTTGTCTCCCCCAAGAATACGTTAACACCTCTTGTTTTGTTTTTTGTTGAGGAGTGAAGTACTCTTTGTTATCAAAGTACTTGAGTTGATTTCTGTGCCCTTGCTAAAGTGTAGGAGAAACCAGAGTTCTCTAATATTGCTACAAGGTTTTAGTGAGCACTTGGTTACGAAAAATCAGTGTACCTGACCTGTATGATGATGATGTTTGTCTTGTCCTTTGATGAATTCAAGAATAAATTTTTAGCAACTTTCTCCCCCACTGGATCACTATTCCTTTGAGAAGTTGTGTTCCTAAAGACAGCAGGAGACTATGGGCCAGCTGTGACTGTTCAGAGTAGTGAGACTTCTTAATTACTAAGAGGGGGAAGTCAATTAAAAGGCTTAAAAGTACTTTGTTGACAACAGCTTGATAGTAACTTCTTAGCAATCTGGTTGAAGTTTGAGATTTTTACACTGCATGCATCAGGAATTGCTCGCAGCTTTTTTTGGTAAACAGTGATGCCTTTCCTCTCTGGCTGCCTTGTTGCACATTGTACTGTACCTCCGGAGAAGAGAAGAGGGGAGCTGCACAAATACTTCTTTTTTCCTGCCAAGCAAATGGAAAGGATTGTTTTTTTATTGGCCCTACATTGTGGACATGTGCCAGTAGCTTTAAGTGTTTCTGGAAGAACTGGATAATCAGTGGCTTCCATCTTCCCTGGATTCTCTCATCCATCCTCCGTTCATACAGAATCAGTTATTTCACTGCACTAAATAGGACGTAGGTGCAGGTCTCAGAAGGGTAGTATGATCTTTGCAATTAACACCATGAATTAGGTAGGCAGCTTCATGGCTTATCTTCAAAAGGAGCCCTAGGTAGAGAGCATTACAGTAGTGTAACCTAGGAGTTCCAAAACTATGGATAACCACATCTGAGAGAAACTGTCCCTAAGTAATTCAGAGTTAAAAGTCTTCAAGCATTGCTTGCAGGGATCGCCACCCTCCAGCAATCTTCACATTCTGGGGGTGTGAACCTGGAAGTCTGTGGGCAGTGTATTGCAGCTGTGAAGGACACTGCTATATTGTCCTGGTGCTCCCCACCATAGGAGTAAGGGGTTGTAATCCTAACTGCCACTTTGGTTCCTTCTGACCACTGTTGATTGTGTTCAGGAACTTGGCCGAGTTTGCTATCCCGATAGTCCCTTCTCGGGAAATTTAAGTTGTACTAGCAAGTGGAGAAATGTAATTAAACACTTGCTCAACTTTCTCGGGTTTGGTCTTGTTGGACTCCTCCCTCTCTCCCCTTGCTTGTGGCACTGCTGAGTCTCAGCTTCTCTATTCTTAGTCAGATGGATGGCGCAAAGTCCACCATCTTCATGTCCTGTTACTCAAACATAATGAACTAGCATGCTTGTGTCCCTAATGGAATAGTATACTTCATACTTGTTCTGCTTAGGAGAGAGGCATATCCCTGACCGATGCTTGTGTGTTCCCTAGCCATATGTGGAGTGGCCTCAAGCTCCATCCTGACACCGTGATTTGATTATGGCTTTGAGATTTTGTTTCTAGTCTTCAAATTCCAGCACCGATATCTGGGGGAGTTTGGTACCCACAGAAAGACAATATCATCCCAGACAGCTAGATTGGCTATTGAGAGTAAGTCTAAGACCCCTTTGAGGAGCAAGGTCTCTCTCAGACTAGTTTCTGAGATGGGCTCCATAGAAGTTGCTGTGTCCTAGCAACCGTCACCTCTTCCTAGAGTGAGAACAGGCATCGACTGTTTGGAAGAAAGGGATGTTGATGTTTTGAAAGAGGTCGCTTCAGAAAAGCTACTAGCATCCTGTTATTTCCTCTCCAGATCAATCTGTTGCAGAGCCAATGTTTATTTGTCAGGAAAATCTTCTAAAATTTGTGTGCTCTCTTGGGGAGAGCCACTCTTTGTGGTTGCTGATACTGAAGACCAGAATTTCCACAAATCTCCCCATCATTGAGGACTTTTTGGAACCAGCAAAGAGCCTTGAAGCCCTTGAGTAGTTGATACAGGCTGGTTGGCTTTGCTTAGCTCTTAAGGAAGAGGAGGCAAAATAGTGGGATATCCTGGGCAAGAAGTCAAACATTTGTAGATAGTTAACAGCCATGCTGGCCACATTACATTCCTGACCCTTTGCATGATCATCTACCTGACATTGCTAGGGTGGGGGTCCAGGTATTCTGACAAAGGTCAGTAGGTCATGATACATGTACTCTTGACTATTTAAGATGCAGACACACGAGCAAGATCTGTGGGAACAGTTGTGACAATGTGAAGATAATCTTTGCTCAAAGCTTCTGTGTACTTGGTGGAAGTGCAGAAGCTGGCTGAAGATCTACCCTTTGAGGGCCTAGACTAGTTCACTGGGAAAATACAGCATTTTTAAAAAAGCTGTAGGGGTTTAGGGCTTCTCAGAAGTTTGTTTTTTTTTTTAACTTGGGCACCTCTACACCTTTAGCTAAGAAACTGTCGGGTACCTTCAGATGGCAGAATGTGGGCAACTTCTGACACAGATCCCTGAAGAAAGCTGCTTCCTGAAGCAGAAAGGCTGGTTCTTTTGTCACTTGTCAGTAATTGCTTCTGATGCAAAATACCAGGTTTGAAAAGGTGGTCAGGAGCCTCACCCTGATCTTATGTGTGGACTTTACATTTCTTCCTGCCCCTACAAAAAACTTTCATTTTCTTTGATGTGTATTAACTGATTAGTGCCCTCACAGGAGAGGAAGACCATTTTGGGAAGTTCATCATTCTTTCTGTGCCCCTCTGTTTTTTTTTCCCCCTCTGGTCCTACGGTATCTGGACAAGTAAAACAGTCTCCCCCTTCCAACTCATTCTATCGGTCTTCTTAAGAAATCTCTGTGCTTTTGCAGGTTTTGGAGAATTTGACACAAATAGAATTCTTTTGATGGAAAAACTTTTGAACTGGCAAAGTCCTTGTCTTTCTCTTTATTCAAAAATGAAAGGTGCTCTCTTCAATGGAACAGGACAGCACTTGCAACTGCTTAGGTGTCAAAATTATTAAAGATTTTTAATCCAACTGACATTTTGATAACGTGTTTTTTTAAAAATCTGAGTTTCCAGTTTTAAAAGATAAGCAGTAAGTTAAAATTATATAGTCAAGGTTTATGAATCTCATTTATGAGGTCCCTGGAGAGAGAGGAGGTTAAAGTCTGCTGATGGATTAGCCAGAAAAGAGTTTACCAGCAGGAAATACTCAGGCACGAGGTGAATCACTTGAAATGACGGAGGTGTTCAGATATCTTATTCTTGTTGGGGTTTTTGGTTTGATCTGCACTATTGTGAGGTATTACAAGTGTCATTTGTTTCTTGGAAATCATCCTGCACTTAATTCAGCTCAAATACATTAAGTTAAATAAATTAAATTGTATTTCATTATAGGAAGGTGGCAGCAAATACTATGCTAATGCTTATTGATTTTTATCAGTGAAATGTGACACATTTTAATAATCTGATTAGACTGTTTCTAGTGTGTTCCAGAGACACTATGCAAAAGCTAACTTTTTTTTCCCTGAGAGCTCACTTGTTTGCAGACCTCTAGGTCAGTGGTTCTCAACCAGGGATACACAGGTCTTCTGGGGGTACATCAACATATCTAAATATTTGCCTAGTTTTACAACAGGCTACATAAAAAGTACTAGCAAAGTCCGTACAAACTAGAATTTCATACAGACAATGACTTGTTTATATTGCTCTATATACTATACACTGAAATGTAAGTACAATATTTATATTCCTATCGACTTGTTTTATAATTGTATGCTAAAAATGAGGAAGTAAGCAATTTTTCAGTAATAGTATGCTGTGACACTTAGGTATTTTTATGTCTGAATTTGTACACAGGTAGTTAAGTGAGGTGAAATTTGGGGTACACAAGACAAATAGACTCTTGAAAGAGGTACAGTAATCTGGAAATGTTGAGAACCACTGTCAGGGTGCTGGAACAATTTGTATAGTAGGGGTGCTGAGAGCCATTGGACCAAACTGTAAACCTGTATATGATGGAAACTACTTCAAGTTCCAGCACCTATGACCACTGCTCTAGGTCTCTTGCATGGCTAACTGTTCCTTGAGTGCAGTCTTCTGTCTAAAGGATAGCTGGCATATATGTTGAGCGTTGTCAAGCCAAACTGATTGCTTAAGTCTGCCTTGCACAGTTCTGCTCATCTAGGGCAATTAGCTCTTTAATGGTGAGTAAAATATACATGGTTTTATGGTAAGGATGGACAAGTAGATTTTGTGCCTGGGCTGGGCCCTGGTTCTCATGGGAGACTTCAGTCACCCTGATATCTGCTGGGAGAGCAATACAGCGGTGCACAGACAATCCAGGAAGTTTTTGGAATGTGTAGGGGATAATTTCCTTGTGCAAGTGCTGGAGGAACCAACGAGGGGCAGAGCTCTTCTTGACCTGCTGCTCACAAACCTGGAAGAATTAGTAGGGGAAGCAAAAGTGGATGGGAACCAGGGAGGCAGTGACCATGAGATGGTCGAATTCAGGATCCTGACACAAGGAATAAAGGAGAGCAGCAGAATACGGACCCTGGACTTCAGCAAAGCAGACTTTGACTCCCTCAGGGAACTGATGGACAGGATCCCCTGGGAGAATAACATGAGGGGGAAAGGAGTCCAGGAGAGCTGGCTGTATTTCAAAGAATCTTTATTGAGGTTACAGGGACAAACCATCCCGATGTGTAGAAAGAATAGTAAATACGGCAGGCAACCAGCTTTGCTTAACAGTGAAATCCTTGCTGATCTTGAACACAAAAAAGAAGCTTACAAGAAGTGGAAGATTGGACAAATGACAAGGGAAGAGTATAAAAATATTGCTCAGGCATGCAGGAGTGAAATCAGGAAGGCCAAATGACACCTGGAGTTGCGGCTAGCAAGCGATGTTAAGAGTAACAAGAAGGGTTTCTTCAGGCATATTAGCAACAAGAAGAAAGTCAAGGAAAGTGTGGGCCCCTTACTGAATGAGGGAGGCAACCTGGTGACAGAGGATGTGGAAAAAGCTAATGTACGCAATGCTTTTTTTGCCTCTGTCTTCACGAACAAGGTCAGCACCCAGACTACTGCACTGGGCAGCACAGCATGGGGAGGAGGTGGCCAGCCTTCTGTGGAGAAAGAAGTGGTTCGGGACTATTTAGAAAAGCTGTACGAGCACAAGTCCATGGGGCCAGATGTGCTGCATCCGAGAGTGATTGCAGAGCCATTGGCCATTATCTTTGAAAACTCATGGCGATCAGGGGAGGTCGCGAACGACTGGAAAAAGGCTAATGTAGTGCCCATCTTTTAAAAAGGGAAGGAGGAGGATCCTGGGAACTACAGGCCAGTCAGCCTCACCTCAATCCCTGGAAAAATCATGGAGCAGGTCCTCAAGGAATCAATTCTGAAGCACTTAGAGGAGAGGAAAGTGATCAGGAACAGCCAGCATGGATTCACCAAGGGCAAGTCATGCCTGACTAATCTATGCCTTCTATGACGAGATAACTGGCTCTGTGGATGAGGGGAAAGCAGTGGATGTGTTCCTTGACTTTAGCAAAGCTTTTGACACTGTCTCCCACAGTATTCTTGCCAGCAAGTTAAAGAGGTATGGGCTGGATGAATGGACTATAAGGTGGCTAGAAAGCTGACTAGATTGTCGGGCTCCATGGGTAGTGATCAATGGCTCCATGTCTAGTTGGCAACCAGTATCAAGTGGAGTGCCCCAAGGGTCGGTCCTGGGGCTGGTTTTGTTCAATATCTTCATAAATGATCTGGAGGATGGTGTGGATTGCACCCTCAGCAAGTTTGCAGATGACACTAAACTAGGAGGAGAGGTAGATACACTGGAGGGTAGGGATAGGATACAGAGGGACCTAGACAAATCAGAGGATTGGGCTAAAAGAAATCTGATGAGGTTCAACGAGGACAAGTGCACAGTCCTGCACTTAGGACGGAAGAATCCCATGCACCGCTACAGACTAGGGACCGAGTGGCTAGGCAGCAGTTCTGCAGAAAAGGACCTAGGGGTTACAGTGGATGAGAAGCTGGATATGAGTCAACAGTGTGCCCTTGTTGCCAAGAAGGCTAACAGCATTTTGGGCTGTATAAGTAGGAGCATTGCCAGCAGATCGAGGGACGTGATCATTCCCCTCTATTCAGCATTGGTGAGGCCTCATCTGGAGTACTGTGTCCAGTTTTGGGCCCCACACTACAGGAAGGATGTGGAAAAATTGGAAAACATCCAGCGGAGGATAACAAAAATGATTAGGGGACTGGAACACATGACTTATGAGGAGAGGCTGAGGGAAGTGGGATTGTTTAGTCTGCGGAAGAGAAGAATGAGGGGGGATTTGATAGCTCCTTTCAGGTAGTTGAAAGGGGGTTCCAAAGAGGATGGATCTAGACTGTTCTCAGTGGTAGCAGATGACAGAATGAGGAGTAATGGTCTCAAGTTGCAGTGGGGGAGGTTTAGGTTGGATATTAGGAAAAGTTTTTTCACAATGAGGGTGGTGAAACACTGGAATGCGTTACCTAGGGAGGTGGTGGAATCTCCTTCCTTTGAAGTTTTTAAGGTCAGGCTTGACAAAGCCCTGGCTGGGATGATTTAGTTGGGGATTGGCCCTGCTTTGAGCAGGGGGTTGGACTAGATGACCTCCTGAGGTCCCTTCCAAACCTGATATTCTATGAACATCCTAAGGACTTTCTGCAGGGGCTAGTGTTTCTAGTATAAAGGTCCAACAGATGACAGTAGCTGATGATCTACTGAATTCTCAAGCCTTGGAAGCTTGGTGACCTGCTACTAACTTTTGCTTATTAAAGAATCAGGTGAAAAGAGAAGTTTTACTTGTTAGTATTTGTGGGGACTGGACGGTGCCAGTTTGGGAATAGGATCTTTATGCCTGTTACACTGGAGAAAATATTTTGAATAACAGTTTATCCCTCACAAAATTTGATTCCAGTAATACTGTCAATACCAATAGAACCTGGTGAGCATTGCTGGCATATTAGCCAGACTTGTAGATTAAAGCTGCAAGATAAATGGTTTAATTTATACTCCTAACTTCCCCCCTGCTCCTAGACTTCACAAAAAATGTCATTGGTGGATATGCAACATGTTTGTCTGAGCTGGTGGTTCTTTTTTCACTCTATTTTTGCAAACCTGGCAAACTTGGTGACACCACCAACTCATGTGAATGAGAACACCAGTGTTTACAACTCACTGAATATCTCATATAAAATTATTCCTTTTGAGTATTTTCCAATTGAGGAGAGTAGTTAAATGCAAAAGCAAATCATGAGTTCCTTATGTTTATCCTTCAAAATGTAGTTGAGTGCTTAATTGGGTTTTTTTTTTGTTTTGTTTTCTTACTCTGTGGAGTAAACTCTTTTCTGAAATAATTTTTGGCACATGATACTGAGCGGTGCTGCTTGGTTGACTGGTCAGTTAAACCACAATATTTATATGTGCTTTCTGAGTGCTCAAACATAATACAAATGCTTGTGCTTTGTGAATTTAAAATGTTAATAGAAAATCACTTGCAAAATTCACCCAATTCTACCACTGTTGCATAAGTGAAATCAAATCTATGGTATGCAATTCCCCCCCCCCCCCCCCCCCCCCCCGCAAAAAAAAATTATGTAAGAATCTACTACTGTATGCATTGTGTGTGATAGCCAGAGTAGGGCTCTTTGTGGTGGTAATAGCTTGTGGTAGAAATTGCAAATGTTATGAGTTTCTCTCTTTAAAGGAAAGGAATACTCCTGTAGGATGTGTAAATGAAAACTGCTCTTTATCTTCAGGTGTATTTGCCAGTTTATCATAAAAAGAGGTGGCTATTTGCTTCTGATGTGTTGAAATATTTTTCAGTAAACCCAATTTTATCATAGCTTCAATTTGGGAGTATTTTGTCCTTTCTACTGATGGAAATTCAATAGGAAATGATAGAGAATAGAGTTACTCTCTGTGTTTAGTGTTGTCTTTACAGTTGCTTTGTTTCATAGTTTTTTTTATAAATTAGTCTTTCGTGTTTCCGTGGTAACTTGATTGTCTGCATGGGTTGCCAAGGAACAACTTCTGCAGCACAAAGGACAGGGACACTGCTACTGAGTGATTTCATTCTTGGCACTGATAAACCAGTGCAAAGCTTGATATTCTTTAAAGTGAGGCCTTCATATTGATTGTGATTAAGAACAAAGCTAACTATGGATTTAAGATGTTTGAGTTTCTTCCTGTTACTCATATATTCTGAGTTATATCCAGGCTCAGCAATCTCTATAGAAACAACGGATAATTATGTAATATGTATTAGAAAATCTGTCTTCAGAAAATTTGTAAAACCTTGCAATTTTGGGGTTACAATCTATCATTTGAATTTTTAAAAACTAATTAATTATAATTTCACATTTTAGCAAACTGAACTAAATTTGAAGCAGGAAAGCATTTAACGTTTGTGTGACTTTAAATGTACACAAATCAGACATTAAGAATTATAACATTCAAAAACCAGTCGGAGAACACTTCAATCACTTCAGTCACTCGATTACAGACCTAAAAGTGGCAATACTTCAACAAAAAAACTTCAAAAACAGACTCCAACGAGAGACTGCTGAATTGGAATTAATTTGCAAACTGGATACAGTTAACTTAGGCTTGAATAGAGACTGGGAGTGTATGGGTCATTACACAAAGTAAAACTATTTTCCCATGTTTATTTCCCCCCCCCCCCCCACTGTTCCTCAGATGTTCTTTAGAGACTAACCAATTTATTTGAGCATAAGCTTTCGTGAGCTACAGCTCACTTCATCGGATGCATACTGTGGAAAGTATAGAAGATATTTTTATACACACAAAGCATGAAAAAATGGGTGTTTACCACTACAAAAGGTTTTCTCTTCCCCCATCCCACTCTGGAAATATTCATTTTTAGGACAGGGTTCACAAGACTTGACATTTTAGTGTAAGGGGTTTGTGGGATGTTAAAGTTTTGGGAACCACTGATCTAGAGTGACACTGCACGCACTGAAATCAATTGGCTCAGTCCTCTCCTGGAGGAAAGCATGACCATGAAACACCGTTACCACTGTAGGTGCTGGAACTAGGAATGCTGGGGGAGCTACTGCACCCCCTGGCTTGAAGTAGCTTCCATCATTCACAGGGTTTACAGTTTGGTTCAATTGCTCTTGCACCCCCACTATAGAAATTGCTCCAGCACCCCTTGGTATCACCGCTACACCTTTCATGAACAACTAAAGTATTCCATGCCGTTTTCTCATCCATATACTGACCAGCATTAATCCCACTTAGCTATTGAGATCTGTTGGACTCACAGGCTAATTCAGAGGATTACTTTTAACCTTGCTTTATGGTGGTCTGGGCTTTGAGAACCTGAGTTCAGATTTTAAAGCTGCCCTTTTGCTGTACTCTGGGCTTGTGGAATCACTGAGCAAAGTATAGTACAATCTCAGAACACTACCAAGGTTTTGTTAATTGGAGCTCAATAAAGTGAGGTACTGGACAGTGGTGGTGCTAATTCTCCTTTTTCGTTACAAATTACGAAGGGGAAAGTACACAAAGGTTCATTGTGCTGTAGTAATGAAATGGAGTAGCAGATTTTATTTGGGAGCTTTTATGTAAGGAAAGCTACAGTGCAGCCAGCCATGGATAAACCTATTGGAAATGGTACTGGGGAGAATTAGGATGACTTAAAAGAACTTTGGTGAATTTAGAGCTCTGACTTCAATGTTGGCTTGATTAAATTGCAGTCCTTTTTTCTTTTTTCTTTTCTTTTCTTTTTTTTTTTTTTAAACTTCTACCATAGGCAGCATTTTGCATGTTAATATTAAAACACTGACAATGCTCTCAATGCTATACAGTGGGAAAAAGGAAACAGTCACTGCCCCCAAAGATCAGAGGAGGGAGTAACCTGGTTAACAGTCTAACATCTTAAATCCATATTTTTTTTTTAAATGAATACCATGCGTAGCATTCTATCCTTTTTACTTGCTTTCCATTTCAAAGGATACAGGTCCTGTGACATTCTTTAAAAACCATTTGAAGGATCACATTATTATCTGAACATTATCTGCTTCCTATTTAGTGTAGTCATAATATTTTGCAACTGCTCCAACAGCTTTACAATTCATGTTGCTCATGATTCATTTAGAAATTAAATGAATCAATTAAATACAAAAACATACTTAATGTTAAAATTGTAACAGACTGACAAAATCCAGGAGATGTGATTAAGGATCTGACCTAAACTTGTCCTGTTGTTCCAGATATCTGGTGGCATTTGTAATGTTGCACTGTTCTGTAAGAGCACGTGGCTTGATTAAGAACAGTTTGTTTTGCAATCATTGTTTAAATATTTAATTTTTTTATGATAGTACAATAAGAGATGATTCCCATCTTGGCTTGGAATGAAAGCGATTTATTTTAAAAAAAAAAAATAGGGATTACTGACATAATGCAAATATGTGTTTAAACAATTTTTCAGACAGCTATTTTGGTACCGTAACTGCTTCTTTGGAGGGTCAATGGCTTGAGATGCATTTAGAAAGTAAGTGTGTGTGTGTGTGTGTGTGTGTGTGTAAATGAGCAGGGGGTTGGACTAGATGACCTTCTGAGGTCCCTTCCAACCATGATATTCTATGATCCAAATATAAAATTACCAACTCCCTAAATATCTGTCTCTACTAATAGAATTTGTTCAACAGTCTGCATTTAAAGACTAAGAAATATTCCCACAATCTTACCTTAAAATTTTGTTTAATATCCTAAAAATTGATTATATTCAAGTTAAGTAGAACTGAAGGAAATTGGCTATTACATATAGGATAATTTTTTGTAGTTTTAAATTACAAAACCATAAAAAATTGCTATAATTGATTAAAAACTATCCAGCCAATTAATGGCCATGAAAACTTAATAGCAGAAATTTCTTTTAACTAAAATATTACATAGGGGTGTCCTGGCTTTCTCCCCTCCCTCCCTGCCCCCACCCCCCAAAAAAAACCCCACATACAAAACAAAAAGCTCTCTAAACAGTTAACTTCTGGTCTTTGTCTCTCTGCATAATCTAAAAATGGCCAAAGTGCTGTTCTTTGGATGGATTTTTAAATTTGTTTGAGGGGAGATTTGAAAGCAATTTACCACTTTATGTCCTAATACTCATTCTGAACTGACGTTTTTGTCGTTAGATTTTAATCCACGGGGCGACAGCTTTTTTACTAATAGAAGTAGTGACTCAGCCTTACCAAATCAGTTGCTGAATGTCAGTTTTTGCTTTAGGAGGAGGAGAATTGTTTCCTTTGTTTTTAAGATGAGATGGGAATGTTGACAACAGAGATGCATTTCCCTAGAAACCATATATAATGCTTGACAAGCGAGTGCTCTCTTGATATGCTTGGATGACTCACCATCCAGGAGCTACTCAATTGATCCATCATCCCTTTCTCCAATGTCAAGGTTGGGTAGAGCTGAGGTTATGAGCAGGCTGCATCCATGTCTGTTTTGAGACACCACTTTTAGCCTGTTGGAGTTGACCGTATGGTTTTATATACCATATTATATATACATTGTTTCTCTGGATATGCAGGGTCTCTCTCACCAAGCGCTTTTACATAGAGAAAATTTTTAGGTACTTAGTATGGGGTCCTGGTAGTAGCATGGCGAAACCATTGAAATTTTGTACATTTTGGTGGGGTAGACTTACGTTTAAGTCTTCTGTGGCTGTTGTGATTTCTTAGTCTATCTAGCCTTGTCGTGATTAGGATATGGTGCAGGCACCTCATTTCAAATGTTTATTGCTTTTGCTTGAGGCCCTTTGTCAGTACCCATATTTTGCATCTGGAAAGTAATGTGGGTAGAATAAGCATTGTATATAATCTGGTTTTAGCTATCCTGGAGACTTTTTTTTTTTAATTTAAGATTCCAAATGTTTTTATTCAGTCATGCAATCATTCTGCTGGTAATAGCTATCTGCTTCTCAATGTCAGTTTCATAATGATTGTCGTATTATGATGGTACCCAAGTAGCAGAAGTTGTCTACTTGTTCTATGTCTGTATAGTTTAATGACGAGGCTCGTCTGTTTTTTGTTGATATCGTTAGTTTCGTCTCTTGCTGATTCACTTTTAATCACAACAACCAGAGAATGGGGTACTGGTTAGTTGCTGCTTCTTGGTTATATTCCTCTGTAGGCATGGTCTGCAAATTCAAGGTGATTGATAATTTGCCCTGATATCATTCAGCCTCCATTAATGTTACAAAAGAAGTTGGACAGGCTGCTTTCTATAAAAAGTATTGGACTGAGTATGCATTCCTGTTTGACTCCAGTTTTCTCTTGAAACCACTGTCAGCTCACCACAGTCTTGTACTACATGCCCAGCTGTGCTATACAGACTTGGCAGTATTTGAATCTGTTTGCTGCTAAAACCGTCCTGTGACACTGGTGGACTGATGAATGCATTGCTGGAAACCTGTGTGTTAGTATGGTTAAGATGGGTATTGAAGTTATAACAATGTGTTTAGACATTATGAAATGCCTGTAAATTGCTGCATCTATTAATCTCGCTTATTACCTTTATCGCATGTGATAAAGATATTTATATTTAAGTTTTTGCTTTGTAACTGTAAAAAAAAGTTAGCTCTGAAACTGTGAACGCAGTCAGGAGGGATCTTCTGCCCATCAAGAAGGCCCATCAAAACTAAATGGGCTGTAGTGGGAGATCACCATACAAGGACTTTGTTAATTGCCCCCTCACATCCGTGAAGAGGCTAAATGCAAAAGGTTAAGGGGTGACTTGTTTAGTCTAGTCTATAAGTACCTACATGGGGGAACAAAGATTTTAATAAAGGGCTCTTCAATCTAGTGCAGCGGTTCTCAAACTATGGGTCGGGGCCAGTTTTAATGGGGTTGCCAGGCTTAGTGTTAGACTTGCTGGGGTCTGGGGCTGAAGCCAAAGACCCAGTGCCTGGGGCCAAAGACCGAGCCCGAGGGTTTCAGCCCTGGGTGGTGGGGCTCAGGTTACAGGCCCTGGACCTGGGGCTGAAGCCTTCGGCTTTGGCCCCGCTGCCCGGGACAGTAGGGCTCGGGCTTTGCCCTTCCCCTCGCCCGCCCCCAGAGCGGTGGAGCTCAGGCGAGTTCAGGCTTCGGTCCCCTCTCTTGGGGTCATGTAGTAATTTTTGTTGTTAGAAGGGGGTCGCACTGCAATGAAGTTAGAACCCTGATCTAGCCAGTAAGGGTATAACACAATTCAGTGCCTGAAGCTAGACAAATTCAGATTGGAAATAAGGCATACATTTTTAATGGTGAGAATAATTAACCATTGGAACAATTTACCAAGTGTTTTTAATTAGACAATTATTAAATCAAGGTTGGAAGTTTTGCTAAAAAAAATTCTCTCGAAATTATTTTGGAGAAGTTCTATGGCCTGTGTTCTATATGAGGTCAGACGAGATGATCATAGGATGGCAAG
Organism: Chelonia mydas; assembly: GCF_015237465.2. Lineage (NCBI taxonomy): Eukaryota > Metazoa > Chordata > Testudines > Cheloniidae > Chelonia > Chelonia mydas. The sequence continues at coordinate 51,131,170 of NC_057849.1, read as the reverse complement.
AGATAAACAAAGAATAACCATATGGTAGGTTCTTTAAAACTTGGTTGACCCAGGCATGCCCACTTGCTTTGGCTGAAAGTGATAATTCATAGGAAGTCAGGATGCTAGGTCCCTGAGAGGATTAAGAGTGGGACTGGGGAACAGAGGAGGATGGAGAAATCCGTTTATCTGCCTGTTGACCTTGAAAGGGATAAACTGCACAGACTTTTCTCTGCTTGTATTAGGCTTACGAGGTCTCGCAACATAGAAGATAGGCTAAATTCTTCTTTGATGTTATTCTGTTGACTTCAGTGAATTGTACCAGGGATGGATTTGGCTCATTGAATTTATATGTATTAGAGGCTATTGAGTGTTTCTGGTGACTTGCCTTTCCAGTACACTTAGAACAATGTTCACCATGCTTTCATGAGGTATCATTGTCAGTCTTTCTGACATGTAGTTAAAACACCCCAATCTCTGACACCACGGTTAAAAGAACATTATTAAGGTTGCAAAAATCAAGCATTCAGTAGCTAGGACTTAAGGGTGCCTGTATATATAAGCACAAGCTAGCCAGAGTCATAAGACACCCATGCGTCATGTTGTATTAATCTAGATGGACTATGTGGATCAAAGGTGTTAACATAACGCAGTCACTGTCCAACATTAAATAGTGTTAAATAAAGTCTGGGGTTTGGTATGCAGAGACCTCTGCCTGCTTTGTACCAGGGCAAACACACCATTAAAACTCCTTTTTAGCCTTTTATTAAAGATATGGAAAAGAAGGAAAAACAGTTAAAGCATTTTAAATGTGAAGTATTAAGTAAGGCGTTCATTTTAACAACATCTCTTGTTGCTTTTAAGAGCAGAGAGTTTTGAATGGGAAATCAACCTTGTTTGACAGTCTTAGATTATATCAAAGATGGTGGTAACAGTCCTTTTGGGTAAAAGAGAGGACGTTAGATGAGATGGGCTGGAGCTGTTGCTGTTGCTAAAGTTCAATCCAGTTTCATCCCAGGTGGTGATTGTGGTTCAGCTTCAGCCAGTAGAGGTGATGAGGTTACCTGGGTTTTTTTCTCTGGCCTGTTCTGGTCAGGATGTCTCTCAGGATTAAGATGAGTAAGGCATGGGGTCCCAGCAGATGGTGAGAGTGGCAGCCATGATGGTGAATCTTGCTTAGTCTATTCTTCCTCTTGTCCCCCAAAGTCCCTTTCTTTAAGGACCCACTAAGGGAATGGTGGGTGGGGATAGTCCATTTCCCTGTTTTGTCCACCAGTTAGGTCTAATATCCAACACACCAATTTTGGTTCATTGGTTCCATGTCTTCTGTTTCTACCAAGCATGATTTCAACGTAGTCTGTGCATTATATCAATGTGGCCTTTTTGTTTGGACTAATTTAGTCTGTCTGGTTCTCTAACATTCATTACCAAAAACAAGAAGAAAAGGAGGACTTGTGGCACCTTAGAGACTAAGTCCTCCTTTTCTTTTTGCGAATACAGACTAACACGGCTGCTACTCTGAAACCTACCAAAAACAAGGTGAGTCTACTTTTTTATTAACATTTGTTATAGGTTATTGTAATATTTTATGAACTTTCATATACTTTTTACAGTTAGAGTAAATTCGTAGGCTCAGTTATCACAACAGTTATCAGCAGGGTTGGGACCTTTAGATTTACCATCCACATCTCTGTGTAAGGTCATGTCATTCCTGTACTAGGCTCTAGCCAACCCACAAGCCAGCAAATGGTGTCTCTAAGGGCAGGTGTATAAGCCTTACAGGAAGAACAACAGTCTGGCTGCTCAATGGCCTGATATCCATCCAAGCTATATGCAAACATACTATTCAATGATGGGGCAAAAAACAAAACCCCCTGCAATGTACAGGACACACAGGTTAAGCTTATGTGGAATTTGGGAATGGAATAGACCAATGTGTCGGAACAATTTAATTTGAGAGCACGAGACTGGGAGAGAGTATTACATTAGTGTAACTAAACAAAATGTATTCCTCCCTTCCTCTTCCTCCCCCTACATACTCTCAGATTAGAAATTTAGCTCTTGATATGTTCCTCAAGCAGTTAGCCTTGTCCCACAGGGCTCCTTTGCTCCTCTGCTTCTTTTCCCATACAATTATTTTGTTTTATCTTTTTTTCTGAACCCTGTTGTCATTAACTCACATTCCCAGGACTACTCCATGTTTTTACTCAGCAGCAGGGTAGTTATTAAATATGGCTTATTTCTAATATAACAATCTGTGGACATACAAGAGATCCTTAACAGAACTCTTTTTTTGACATTTTTTTAAAATACGTCTGGAAGAAAACACAAGACAGTGCAGCCATTGTAAAGAGATGTGAGGTCAAATTCAGGAGAAAGCAACTTGTGTGGCTACTGGTGCACAAAAGATCAGCAAGTTGCCATGGGATCAAGGTCCCAACAGCTTGACTCCATGATTCAATGGGTTATGTATTTCTCACTAGTAGCTGCATGAATACTACTGCTAGGCACTCTGGGCCAGACTTTTAAAGGTATTTAGGTGCCTAAAGATGATTTCCTAGTAGCATTTTTCAAAAGCACCTGGGCACCAACTCCCATTCATTTCAATAGGAGTTAGTCATTGAGATTTTCAAAAATAATGCACTAAATGCCCATCTGTATCTCTCTCTGCCTAAATACTTCTAAAAATCTGATCCTCTGCTCTTCAGCTGAGAACTCTACCTGCAGTGTACTTTCTGCTCTGCCAAGAGATCCAAACAGCATTTCAGTCACTGGGCGCTCAGTTAATTGCTTGCGCTTGCTCTCCCTCCCCCCTTCCCCCTGTCAAACTGGGTTTGAAGAAGGGGTGAGAGGAGAGGGGACTGGCTCCTTGCCTCCACTATGGGGAGAAGGAGAATGTGCCTGAAGAGGTGAGGCATGCTAGCCTCTCTCTAATGGGAAAGAAGAAATCTACTGCTAGGCACATTTTACACACCATACAGGGGAGAGAGGTGAGAGGCTGAGTAGCCTGCTGTGTTCTCAACTACTGGGCGAGGAGCACAAGAGAAGGATCCAACAACAGAAGCCAAAGTAGGCGAATGCCTAATCCATGTGTGCCCAAATGTGGCAAATTCTCAATTTGAACTTTGGGATTCATGCCCATTCCTGCAGCGGTAATGGAACAGCTGAAGACCTTACATTACCACCTCAAATGATGTTTATTGGAATACATGGTCACAGCAGAATGGCAGTTTTAATTTTGCTTCACACTCCAACTGATAACACACCATTTGAGTTGCTTTATCTCTAAAAATACTGATGGATCTCTGCTGGGCACTTGCCTTTCATTTTGGGTCTAATGAAAATGTCAGTGTGCAGTTTTTCAGCCTGTATTTATGGAACTAATGACAAAGGAAGCCAATGTGTGAGCAAAAATGTGGTCAGTGCAGATTAGAGAAATTTGTGATGTGACTTCCGGGGTGAATTCTTGGGCCCATTGAAATCCATGGCAAATCTCCTAATTTCAAGGAGGCCAGGATTTCACCTGTGAGCTCCAAAAATAAAGTTTGCAAATAGATATGTACTTTTTTTTTTATTTAGCTCATTGGAACATCAGCACAAACATCTAGGAGGGATAACTTTTTGCTGTCTAAAGAACTAGACTGGGACTTGGGAGATGCAGGTTCAATTCCTGGCTCTAGTTCAGATGTCCTGTTGTGACCCTCGGAGACTCCCTTAATCTTTGTGTCTTAATACCCCATCAGTAAAATGGGGATGATGCTACTTTCCTACCATTTTTTGTCTGTTTCAATTGGTTGGAGGAACGGTTCTTGCTCTTACGTGTATGTAACATGCCTAGCAGAGTGCCTCCCCCAATCTTGACTTCAGCCTCCAGATGCTACTGTAATAAAAATAAGTAATAATTCAGAAAGTTTCCTGTATGTTGAGGAGCAGAGAGTATTTATATTTACTACAGAAGAGCCCGTGCAGACCCTTAATACTTTTGGATTCTTATTTCTGCTGGAGAAACTGCATCAATCTTTTAAAAGCAAAGATTAAGAAATTACAAAGTATCTCCTCGTTTAAGACAAAATAAATTAAGACTCATGACCCATCCCTAACCATGACCGTGTGATGAACCAAAGCATAATACAACAAGCTGCTGAAGAGGCTTGCCTGTGCAACTCCTCATGGAATGACTTGGGACTGGTGACTGAAACCACCAGATTGCCGCCTCCTATCAGTTTCTATGTGATATATTAACATTTACTCATGTCTCGATGTCTTCTGTTTCCCAGTCTGTAAACATAGTGTTTTAATATCACCATGTGTTGAAATATGTGAGTGTACTCATGTGTATTTTGAAACTCAATGCAATAAACAGTTGTTCTTTCAAACTTGAAACATCCGTGGCTTCATATCTGGTTTGCTCCTCTAAACCACCCTCCATTTTCAAGGTTGGTTGTTTCAGTTCTGGATGTAAGAATTCTGAAGCTAAGCAAGATATTAGCTCATTTGCTACCCAGAATGCTCTTGAATTGCATAATGTTTTATATTACAATTGAGGTCTGGTTTCTGGGAATTAACTTAAAGGGCTGGGAGTTCTTGAGGATGCACTTTACTGTATGTAGGCTTGGAAGAATTAGGTATTTATTCTTAAATGTGGGTAAACATCAGTTTCACCATACACATGCAAACCCCTGAAAAATGTTTTCATTGATAGGCAAATAAGAAAATTTCTGCTTGAGAATTTTAGTTTGATTGAAGGATATTTACTATTTGTATTTTGACATGTGATGATAGTGATGCCTACTAAATAGTTGCCTGATCTCTCCATAACTTCCCACAACTGTGAACATTTAGAAGGACAAAAATTGGTGAAAAAATGCTTAAAAATAAACATCCATATTATCTTGGTTTGTTTTTTGTTTTTAAATAATGTCAACTCTGCCAAGCCTAACTACAGTTTTGTAACTGGCAGGGTTTCATTCTGCATTCCATGGGACTGATTCTCTTCTTACTTGAATTGGGTTTATGACCGTGTAACTCCATTGACTTTGAGCTACTGTTGATTTACATTGGGCTGTGTGAGAGGAGATTAAAGACCTGTACATACAGAAATGTGTTAAAACTTTCATATGGGTCAGGTAAATACATTAGACCATGGTGCTATTGAAACAAGTGATATACAAATTTTGAAAACCCCACTGGCAGAACAGTTTAGTATTTGATACTGATTTAAGTTCCATAGATCGATTGTGTGGCATTTTGTTGCCAGATACTCAAGTCAAGTTTATGGCTTGCTATGTCTTCTGCTGTGTCGGGTACTACAATAAGTAAATACCAAATACCTAACCAATCACATAAATATATTCTGCATAGATCACTGAATGTTCTGAAAACTTTGTAAGAGGGCCTGATCATCTGCATCAGTAACTCCCATTTGGCAAACTCTAGGTTTGGAGTTTTTTCTCATTTTGGTGTGCAAGGAAAAAATTTCAGTTATTTTGAATCTGAATCTGTGCATTTCTAGACAACTCCCATGCCCTCTAGCCTGGTAGCAAACATCCAGAGGAGTGAGATGCAAAGGGACCTTTGCTTATGTGTGAAATTCATTCAGGGGGAAACCGGAGAAAGGGAATAAACACTTTACATAAAAGAGAGGGGGGAATTAAAAAAAAAAAAGAGTGCTTGGGGATCTGGTACAAGAAATCAAAAGCTGCTTTGCGGGATCACCATTTCCATGGCACCACATTGCCCAGCCTTTTGCTCTCTTCCTCTCCTTTTCTTTCTTCCCCCTGTTCTTTTCTTTCTTCACTATTTTATTTTATCTTGCCTGAAATCTTCTCATGTAACCAGGACAGCCAGAAATCCCTTGCCAGCTCCCTACCAGCTGAGAGAGACCAATGATAACAAAATAAACTCAGCTGCCAAGACTATCCAGCCGAATAGCATTGCTGCTGCTTTCTTGTTCAGCAGCTGGGAGTGTCCTCTCGCTCTGGACATTTTGTTTAGTGACCATTTTGATGCTTTTTGAATGCTTAAATAGCGACCTCTAGCAACTTTTCACGGTTTCTCTGGCAACTTCCTGCTATGTGGAGCTGGCAACACTGCGGCCCTGTCTGACCTCCCGGCAGGCCCACAAGAGACACCATAGTCCTGATTGGTAAGAAGCTGAGACTGGTATCTGCTATATGGAGCGTGTGCAGGTGTGAGAGGGGGCCCTGCCCTGGAGGGAGATTGGGGCAGTGCCACGGCTCCCTCCCAGACCCTGTTCTGCCCAACTTCCTTATTTCAGCTGTGTGGAGCATGATAGAAGGCAAGAAACTGAGTGGGGGGAATAAAATGAAAATATTAGGAAGAGTTGGGTAGGGAAAATGAGAACAGATGGAGTTTGGGGCAACATTATGTAAAGTTTCATTAGTAAAGATGAAAAGTTTGAATTTGATGTATCGCAGGCAGTCAGAGGAGTTTGAGGGGGGGAAGAGGGTGATATGGTTGGAATGAGAGAGAGATGAATGTAGCAGCTGCATCTTGGGCAGACTGGAAGGGAAGAATCTCAGACCAGAAAGGAAAAAGTTACAGTAATGAAAGTGGAAACATTATCATAAACTCAGTTTGATTTAAATTGTGTTTCGTTTTTGCTGCTCAAGGGATAAGGACATTGTGATGGGGTGTATTGCCCACACTGGCCTGAGAGGGTAAATTAGGTCAGGCAGACCTAATTAAGCAGCAGTAGGGAAAGATGTAGGCTACAAGGAGGCCACTAATTAGAAGAAGGCTCTGCTGGATAGGAACAGGAGGGGCTTGTATAAAGCCCAGGAGCTGAGAGCAGAAGGGGTTTGCATGAAGGTGGGCTGCAGTTACTCCCTGAGAGGAGTGAGTTGGGAGGTGGGCAAACCCAGACAGGGGGTAGCCAGTTATGTAGGAAGAAGCCCATGGAAGCAGCAGCAAGGGCTAAGACAGTACAGGCTTTGGCTGCATGTTACAGGGTCCCTGGGCTGTGTTATGTGTCACTGATTGCCTTTCAGAGGAAAGATTTCCTGATCCAATGTCCCAAGGAATAAATAACGCAGTTTGTTGAAATACTGTAAGCATTTAATAGATTTCCCCCTCCCCCCCTAAAAAAAAGGGGGGTGAGCTTAATTTTTGTTGACCTCCAGATAGATAAGACTTTTGTGTTTGTTTTGTTCCTTTAAAAAAAAACTGATTAAAGAATGGTGGGTGAGGGAGAATTGTGAAAAATTTCAGTCAAGTTTGTCTCGCAGGATTTGAAAAGGAACTACTTTTTCGTTTTTATTTGAAAAATTTTCATGAATATTTTCATTGACCATATTTAATCTTTTTGTGTAGTTGGCTTTCTTCCTTTGAGTTTGCCAATGAAAAGTGTGGGGTGGAGAGGATGTTAAATGGCTACATTTTTGTTTTTAATTACAAAAATTGTAAAACGTTTTTTTTATTTTAAAGCTTTTTGACCAAAATGTGTTTTTACTTGATATTTTTTTTTTACACTATCTGTAGGTGGGACCAACCTTTCTCAGTGACTCCAGTTATTGATTAGTGATTATTGCATGTAGATAGGTGCTTTTATTAGATTTATTGCTAAATAAATTGTTTAGTCTGTCTTCCTCCTGTTTTCATGCAAGGAATGCATTTAGTATTTCGAAGAAAACTGTGTGTCTCCCTGGTAATTAGTTTATCCTCCTGAATACAAGTGTTATCTAGTCAAGATAGAAGTGACCTAATACACTACTTTATTTCAGCTTCATGTTATGTACAGTAAAAGCTGTGTTATCTGGCACTTTACCAAATGGAAAGCTCTATAAACTAGCATTTCTGATCTTCATTTGAAGTCCGGTTCATAGTCAGGTTGGTGCGGGGCTCTACGTGGCTCCCTGGAAGCGGCAATGTGTCCCTGCTGCTTCTAGGCAGAGGAACGGCCACCATGGGTTTGGAGCATGGGAGGAGGTGTGGGGGACATCCTCTGGAAGGGAGTTTGGGTGCTGGAGGGGTCTCGGGGCAGCGGGAAGAGGTGCTGGTGCTGGATCCTGGCAGCACTCATCTTGGGTGGCTTCCCGCAAGCAGCAACATGTCCCTGCTGCTCCAACTTTCACGATAGACTGCACTATAGTATTTGTATGAGGTGAATTGAAAAGTACTATTTATCATTTTTACAGTGCAAATGTTTGTAATAAAAATAATATAAAGTAAGCACTCTACCCTTTGTATTATGTGTTATTGTAATTGAAATCAATATATTTGAAAATTCAGAAAAACATCCAAAAATATTGTTTAACAGTGCGATTTAAAACTGCAAATGATCGCAATTAATTTTTTTGAGTTAAACGCGTGAGTTAACTGCGATTAATCGACAGCCCTAACTGGTCATTATTATTTTTATTATTTTATGTTTAAGAAAAGAGAAATATGGAGTGGGATGGCTTTGGGGGGATAAACCCTTCTTTCCTCTGGCTTTTGTACTATGAGATCCCTAGATTTCTTGGGATCCTTATTCCTTCTTAATTGGCTTCTCAGTTTCTAGTCTTATTTGTGGTGTTTGTCCTTCATGGCTCCTGAACACCGAAGTGCTCCAGACTCTGTTGTACCAGTTTTCTTGATGCCGCCTTTGAAATTCTGCACCAGAAAAGTAACTCTTTGCCTGAATGAGTTGGCAGTTGGACCAACAGAACAGGAATTTTTGGGATGCTTCTTGGTGTCATTTACAGGCTGAAGATTTTGATACAATATATGTCCAGCTGGGTGCCAGGTTGGGGATTGTGTATGTGTGAGAGAAACTCCTTGAATGCTAATGTAACCTTGGATATTGTCGGCTGAGGAAAGGGAACCAGGGGGATTCGGACAACATGCTGGGTAGCATCTGTCCACATAGCTCCTCTAGGAAGCATGCAGGAAACATCCTTGTACGGAGATGTGTAGAAGGATTCTTTATTTTCCCTTTTGCCTTGCAGATCATATTATGACGTGACATTTATATTTCTGTGGTGGGGACGGCACCTGTATGTTGGGGGTTGGAAGGAAATGGAATAGTTATCTATCTTTTTTTCATTACATTTTATTTGGTCTTTTTCTGGGGTTTTTCTTGGTTTGGGTTGAATTGAGTATCTTGTGGGGATGGGCTGGGATGGAACTGGGCTGGAGGTGGTGAGTAAATGGTCAATGATGCGGCCTATGTCTGCATCTTATCCAAAATCAGATTGTGTATGGTGGTGGTATATGCCAGTGTTAGATTCCAGCATTTCGTAGACGAAGATGTATGGTACCAAGCAGATACAGATGGGGATCTAGTTAATAATAGAAAAACAGGTTAGATAAAGGCAGCAGCAATTTATGGTAGAATTGAAAAAAGTCAACTGAATACTTTTAAAACTCTTATTTTGTTGACACTTTGCATTTAAAATGTGATGGTGAAAAATGTTCCTACTTCAAGCGAAGGCTCTTACTGTAAACTGGACAGGAACAGCTGTCATGGAATACTGCAGACAGGAATGGTGGTACTCTCTAATTTGGACTCCTCTGGGTATCAGCTGCCAGAAGGCTGGTCCATCTGCTCATCCCATTACTTACCATTCTTCTGGGTCAGAAGCTTTTAATGCAGAGCTACATTGACTGCAACCACTGTGTACAGGTACCTGCACTATCATCATCCAGGGGTATTCAAACTCCTGTTTGAATAGTAATTTATTTTGCTTTGTGCTTTTTTATACCATGCACACAAATTTGATCCTATTCAGGCATTTTAAATCCAAAACAAAATCAAACATCAGTATGAGTTTGATTTCCCTCTTTCCCCACGTTATTTATATATTTCTGTAATTCTATCATGCTGGACATTGATTTTTATGTACATCATTCAAGAATGTAGAGGAGATGTCAGATGATGTAAGGCTGTCTAAAATATGTGTGTTTAATACTGCCAGATCAAATATGAAACCTCAGCAGTGCTTTAAATGTCTACAAAATATAGCGTACGAAGAAAAGAAATCGTGTGTATGAAGAGTACAGGTCTGTGTTTGCATTGTTATAAAAGAGAAACTAGTAGTACACGTCCACTTAGAGAATTGGAAATTTTTTCACATACTCATTGTGTATTGCAGGGGCCAATTTTTATTTTGCTGCTGGTCTTCCACGGCAGTGTGCTGTAAGTGAATTTTTTCATGTTCTGGTATTCAACTGAAGTAGTAATGGCAAATGCAGCAACACTGGGTGTGTGGTTTTTTTTTTTTTTTTTTCCCGAAAGTACCTAGGAGGTGGAGTATCAGTGAGGATCTATTTGTCAAGGTACTTGCATGATATCGTAGTGTCAGAGCACTTCATAGACGCGCATGTATTTATTTTCATAGCACTACCTGGGAAGTAGGTAAGTATAATCCCCATTTTAGAGATGAGGAAAATTGATTCATAAAGATATTAAGGCTTTAATCATGGAAAAACTTGTGTTCAGGTTCGCTCATGTGTAGTCTAATTAAAATTGCCCCTTTGCACATAAGGGAGTTGCCCAAGATCGCGCCGCTTTGTGACTGTGCAGGGGATTGAACGCACATCTCCTGAATCCCAGTCGACTGGCTATTTGAAATAGGGGAAACTTCCTGATCAGCCCCATGTCTGGGGGGAGGGGGAGTTTGGTAGGTGAATGGAATATCTGCTGCTTCACAGTAGGGTGTGAAAGTTCATAAGGAAAGCTGTAATCCAAAATAAAACATTACAGGAATTCAGAGCACAGTTTTCAACTTTTTAAAAACTAAGGCATACAAGTTGTTTAAAAAAAAAAACAAAAACCAAAAAACCCCAAAACCAAAAAACAACCCCCCCCCCCCCCAATCTTTCTACTTAAACTTGAGCTTTGTAGTGTGCCAAGCCTTGGCTAGATTCTGGAGTGTGGTCAAATGTGCAGCCATTTTTATGAGTGGAATATAGCCAGTGTGTCTCTGCTGCTATGAGGTTTAAGGGTAAAGGAGGCAAAGATAGATATATACAAGCCCTGTTGCCTTGATCAATTAGATCTGGAAATTAAAGTGCAATTTATTGTAGGGTTGACAATGCTTGCTTGTCAAGTGTTTCAAGCAACATTAATGAAGAGGCACTCCTGGCTGTGGGTGTTTTAATATTTATGAGGAACTAATACTTGTGCCTAGTAACTCAGGAGTCTTCTGCTGAGGCACCCTGATGTGATGGGCTGGAACTCTGATTAGAATATGCAGTGTCATTTTTGCTAATTCAGTCCCGATGAGAACCAACCTAGGAATATAAAATTGTGTAAACCTGAATATGCAGGATAGGATACCCCATTGTACAATGTACTTCACACATATAACACAGTCCCTGCCTCCAAAAACTTATGCTAAGATTGTAAAACTAAAGACCAATCATGGCTGCAGAAAACAAATGGGGGAACAGGAAATGGACAAACTAGCAGTGACAACAATCAAGTGTAGTCTTGAGTGGGTGTTGGGAGAAGTAGCTTCTATGCATTCACTGCAGCTCAGATGTAGAGGATGGGTAAACCAAAACTGCCTGTCTTGCCTATTTGTGAGATCCAGACCAGCAGGGATGGCTGGAACAGGGAAGAAGGGTAACTGGGCCAGAGCCTGACAGACACATGTCAGCAAGCGTGGATAGTTGGCATGTAGCTGGGACCACCCAGGTGTGTGAATGGCCCAGTATTTGTTGGGAAAGAGCTAGCTTCAACTGAGTCTCTTTCCAGCGGCAGAAAAATATGCAGCTCCTCAGCTGTTTTCTACAGAAGAGAACTGCAATTTGCCTCTTGACCAGAGGCATGTAGCCAACCAGAAGCACCCAGCTCCACAGGGAGGATGAGGGGAATCCCTTAGACTCCCTTGGGAGAGGGAGTCTATCTGCTAGTGTCGCCCATTAGACCTCCCTTGCTCAAAAGACAAAGGAAGGCCAGGGATTGAACACCCTGGGGACATGCTCCACCTAGTGAAAGATCTACCTTGCAGTGGAATGCCTTAATAGTTCATACTAGGGATACTTCACCTAGGTAGTCAGGAAAGGTCTCTGGAAAGCCCTAGTCTGTGAGTGCACAGCCAGGTGGAGGCATACTGAGTTAAAGGGGTTTGCCGGCACCACCATGCTCCAAGTAATTGTCTGGCCAGCTTCTGTGTCACTTCAAGTTTTACCTTCCTTTGCTCATTCCTAAGAGCTCTAACGCACAGGACAATGTGTATATTCTATCCACCTGAAACCTGTGAGAAGACTCTGGGGTTACTCTCTATCTTTATATGCTTTGTGAGGTTCTGACTACATTCAGATGCTGGAGGGAAGATTATTTGTGTGAGGGTCCAATTATTATTTTTGTTGATTTCAATGCTTCCTTTGAGTCCCCTTCGCCTTCCTTTTACCCCTCTTCTTTTAATTTTACCTCTGTCCTTTACCCTAATAAAGTACTTATTCCCTCTTAAAATTGATTGGCCCCTTGATTCCTTTTAATGGTTAATATCCCGAACATAATTGGGTAAATAAATATGTAGCCCCTGACACTAGGTCACTAAGAATCTGATTCAGCTCCAATGACCAGTAAGCTAAGGGATCACACCTGCCATAGGCCTAAGTGAGCACAAAGAACCTCCAGCCTCATAGATCTTTTGTAGCTCCTCACCTTAAGAGGGAGGAAGAAGTGGACTCTACCATGCTTGGGGATTTGGTTGCTCCAGAAGGGAGCACAGTTTTGGTACATCAACAGAACAGTGGCTAGGCCATTGAAGGGGGGTGGGTGTGTACACTGTGACAGGAGTAGGCTGGGGATGCCATTTCCTCTGATTTTAAAAAAAAAACTGCCTGGAAATGGCAGTGTTGCAAACTCTATTTTTCTTATTTGAATAGCATTCATATGGGTTCTCCACTTCAGGTATGCGTGCGCCTCTGGAGCCCTTGATTGGAGACTTTCTGTTAACAGTGTCCTGTCAGTCCATGCATGCATGCTACACAACCTTGTGTCACACTCCAACGGTGTATAGGGCTATATGGGCGAACTGTCCTTAGTTCCTTGTCTACCACCTCAGCCTGAGATGGGGCTGTAGCATGCCTGTCTTGTGCATGCCTCAGTGAGTTTTGTAGTTGTTTAGTTAATGGTAGTTGTTAGTATAGAATTAATTATATAGTTGAGAGGTTTCAGTTTTTCCTCCCCCCCCCCCTTTTTTTCTCCCCTATTTTTTTCTGAGGTGCTTTTTTTGTCCTGGTTGGGCATGCCTGGCTCATCAGGTTTCAAACGTTGCCTCTTTCTTGTTGGGAGGCTCTCCCAATCAATGATTGCCATTCTAAGAGTATCTGTTACTTGGGAAAATCCCAGGTCTCCCAAAAGTGTGACTTGCCTGGCTCTAAACTATAGAGCTGGGAAGAATCAGGAGACCAAACTGAAGCTGCTACTGATGGTGCACTCCTTTGATCCATTTGCGAGTCAGGTCTGGAGACCCCTCCCCCCTTTATCCCCTCACACCTGTCTCTGGACTGATCCAGTTCCCCTTCAACTTTGGCTAAAGTCTCCCCTAAGAAGGGAATGATCTCAGAGGACTCTGGGAAGAAGAGGAGCTCAGTCTGCCACCAAAACGAGCCAGCTCCCAGGAGGTCCCAATCTCCTGCTAGATCTATGGTGTTGGAGGCCTTGACCTCTCGACTCAGTACCATGGAGGTGGAAGACTTTTCCTATGGTACCACCAGAGCAGGGAGATCTCGGAGCACTCCGGAGAAACACTCTGCCAGCAGGGCCCTAGTACTATCTGCCTCCAGATCAGCACCATCTATTTCGCACTTTGTCGGTGCCTTCCCATTCAGCTCCATCAGTGCTGACCAAATCGAAGTGCTGACCTTCAGCCCTGGCACCTTCATGCTCCAAACCAACAGTAGTGCCCAAATCCATTGCTGCGTCAGTACTAACCCTCTCAGTACTGCAGGAATTCATTACTCCAGGGACTCCGGCTTATCTAACACTGAGGAGTCTCCACTGCTTATGGATACCAATTGACTCTCAGTACTGAGACCCTGGTCGCCAGATTGCAAGTGCTTTCTGATCCTGCAGGATTCACCTTTTTCTCCCCCCCCCCCCCCCCCGCCCCCGGCCTCACCCTCTTTGGAGGATATTGAGGAGGATGAAGGAGTTATTGTGTCCTCCTTATTGGTGCAGTGTTCCCCTCTGCATTACTACAGGAACCCATACTTTGACAGAAACACTCAGGGATGGTGGTATCAGTCCTGGGTAACCCCCGCCCCCATATGGGCCTCCCCGATGGCCATTCTGGGATCCTGGGGCAGTGTACTGGCAGCAATTTGCCAGGCCTCTGGCTTCACTGCACCAGGAAACTAGGGTCATGCAATCTCCTCCACCAAACCCCCCAACACAAGGAGAACTTTAAGGAATAGGAGGCTAGGGTGGACAAAAAGCTACCCCTCAAACCCCTATTTTGTCTTTCTCCGGATGAGGCGGTCATGCCTCCACTACCATCAGTGGCCAGTGATTTTCGTCAGTTCCAGGATGTTGTGAAGAGGGTGGCTGACCCCCTCCAGATATCTCTTGATGAGGTTAAAGGCTCAACCTCACAAGCTCCTGGACATTTCGCAATTGGCGACAACCTCCAGGTTGCACTACCCATTAATGAAGTGCTCCTGGATTCAGCAAAGACCATGTAGCAAACTCCTTCCACCATACCACTAACTTGTAAACCGGCAGATAAGAAATAAATACTGTGTCCCTCCCAGGGACTCAGAAGTTTTGAACCCCCTCTCCCACCTTGTTCCCTAGTGGAGGATGCCATAAATAAGCAGGGTATCAGCATTACTCAAGGTCTATTCCTTACGACCAAGAACAGGAAAGGCCAGGCCTTTTTGGACAGAAAGCATACTCGTCCGTGACCTTCCAGTTTCAGATAGCAAACCGTCAGGCAGTCATGGTTAAGTATGACTCCACAAATCGCTACAAGTTTGCGTCCTTTTATTAAACATCTTCCACATGAGCATAAAGAGTGCTTCCAGACCATCATTAGTGTGTCAATTATTAGCCAGAACTTCTCTCTAAGCATCCTTGGATGCCGCAGACACAGCCACTAGATCCATCTCTACAGCAGTTGTCATGCATAGGTCATCGTGACTCCAGCTGTCAGGATTCCCAGGGGAGGCTCAGAATATGGTTGAGGACCTCCCTTTTTATGATCAGTTCTTCTCTGGAATTATGGACAAGTCCCTGCACATGCTGAAGGACTCTCGGGCAATGCTGAGGTTTCTGGGTCTTTACACCCCTACAAACAAGATGAGGTTTAGCAGGTCTTGAATTGCCAAAAGATCACGCCTGGATCTGTTTTTACAGAACCACTGAACCCACGAGTAAAAGATAGAGAGGAAAAGAGTTTCCTACCTCCTTCAGCTAGTACCTTATCAAAACAGCAGTTTTGATGGGTTGTTCAAGGGCTTAACTCCTCCTTCACCTCTAGTTTACAAGCTGTAACCTTTTGCTCACCTCCCCACTTTTGGAGACTGCCTTTCCCATTTCCAAGAGGCCCGATGGCATATTGCAACAGACAGGTGGGTCATGGAGATTATAACATTGGGCTGCACCTCTACTTAATGTTCCACTCTCATTTCCACCCTTTCTGGTCCCTCTTCAGGGACCCCCTCATGAGACTATACTGAGTCAAGAAGTATGCTCCCTCCTTTGTTTAGGAGCAGTAGAACCAGTCCCATCCCTTCACAGGGGGAAAGGGTTTTACTCAAAGTATTTTCTCATGCCAAAGAAGAACAGAGGGTGGTCACCAATCTTAGATCTAAGACAACTGAACAAACTCATAAAGTCTTAGAAGTTCTGGATAGTGACTATGGTAGTTTGGTTTTTTGCCCTTGAGTTACAGGACACCATTTCTATATAACAATATATCTCACACACCGGAGATACCTGTGCTTTGCCATGGGCCAGGATCATTTTCAATAATGAATACTTCCCTTTTGGCCTCTCTTCAGCCCATACAATTCATAGGGGCATATTTTGATCTGTTGGCAGCCACGGCCTTCCTTTCTACAGACAGATTTGTGACCTTTTCAAATCTGGTCAGGACAAGTCAGGCAGTCCCTGTACTACAGTAAGGAACTATGTGTGATTCCTAGGTCATATAGTAGCTTGCACCTTTGTGACTGAGCATGCAAGATTACACCTCTGCTGCTTTCAGGGCTAGTTCAGGAGGACCTATTCCTCAACCAGAGACAGGTTGGATAAACAGGTTACAATTCTCTTCCAGGAGACTAACTCTGTGGGCTGGTGGGAAAAATCAGCACAATGTCTGTTCAGGCATTCCTTTAATCTGTGCAGCTCCAACAAGAACTGTGACAACTGATGTATCCATATTAGGGTTGAGAGCACACCTCAGCACATTCACAACTGAGGGAAGATGATTACCTCGGGCAATTGGTCTCCATATCGATTTGTTGGAACTCAGGGCAGTCAAGAATGCCTGCCTTCAATTCTTACCCTTCATCCACGGCGAATCAATCAGAATCATGACAGATAATGCAGCGTGCATGCTCTCTATCAAACAGGAGCAAGATCTCCCTCCCTATGCACCAAAGTTATAAAGTTATGGAACTGGTGTATAGCCCATCAGATTCAGATCTCTGCCATTTACCATCCTGGAGTCCAGAATGTCACAGCCAATATGCTCAGGAGATGCTTCTCCTAGGACTACAAATAGGAGTTGGATTCTCGAATCCTTCATAGGATATTCCAGAGGTGGGGAATTCCGCAGGTGAACCTGTTCACCACATCCAGCAACAGGATAATTTATTCTTCTGCTCAAGAGGAGGCCTAGGTTGCCTCTCTTAGGAGACACCTTTCTTCTTCCTTGGACAAAGGCCTTGTTCGATGCATTCCCTCCAACGCCACTAATTCTAAGAGCTATCAACAAGATCAGGCAGGACAAGCCCAGCCTTGTAGTACCAACCTGGCCGAGGCAAGCTTGATATCTTTACCTTGTTGTGGCCAAGCTCAAGCTTCTGACAGTCCTTCATCTCCTCTCACAGTATGCAGGTTGTGAGTTTCCCAAACTAGGGATCCTCTGTCTCCAAGCATAGCTTCTAGGTGGTTCATGGGATTAGTCTCCACCTGCTTGACAGGAGGTTCATGGGATTAGAATCCACCTACCTAACAGGAGTACAAGTAGTATTACTAAACAGTAGAAGGGAGTCCACTCAAATTACTTGCCTAGAGATTCAAGCACTGGAGTCACCATCAACACCTTATGCCTGAATCTTCTCTGCTTTCAGCCATCTTGGATTATCTGATGGATTTAAAAAAAATCAGGTCAATCAATTAGCTCTATTAAGATTCTTCTTGCTGCAATATCAGCATTTCACTCCCCACTAAAGGGGTTTTCTATTTTTGCTCATCCTATGTTCTTGAAATTTATTAAGGGTTTAGGGAATCTTTACCTTCATGTTAGGAATCCTACTCCAATTTGATATCTCAACCTGGTACTCTGATACCATATGAGACTTCTGTTTGAACCTGTGGTGACCTACTGCTTGCTTCACTTATCTCTGAAGATGGCCTTTCGAATAGCTAGCATGTCAGCCTGCAGGGTTGGAGAAACTGGAGCCTTGATAGCAGACTCCCCATTTATGATATTTTTTTTTCAAGGACAAGGATTCCTTATGATCACACCCAAAGCGCTTACCTAAGTTGCTGTTGGATTTCTATCTGACCCAGTCTATTCATCTACTGGTGTGTTTTCTTAAACTGCACAGATATCACAGAAGACCTCCCTTCATATGTTGTATGTACGACAGGCATGGCCTTTTTATCTGGATAGGACTGAGCAGTTTTGGAAATCACATAGATTCTGTCTCCATCATAGAAAGATCAAAGGGGTCCACTATCTCTTCACAGAGACTGCCAAGATGAATTTCCGGGTGTACTACTGCTTGCTATGATGCATCTGGTTCTTTGCCTCCCCACTTCCAGATCACAAGCCACTTCCACAGTATTACTTAAAAGCATGCCAGTGTCTGAGAGATACAGAGCTGCTACCTGGGCTTCAGTGCATACCTTTTCTAAACACTATGCCTTGGTCCACATCATCAGATCTGATGGGGCACTGCATTCTGCTCTACTGCCTTCAGTCTTAGACTTGATTCTGAAGCTCCCTCCTCCCTGTGAGAATGCTGCTCAGGAGTCACTTCAAGTGGAGCACCTACAGGGACAATACTTGAGGGAAAAAAGGTTACCTTGTGCAGTAACTGGCTCTTTGAGATGTGTATCCCCATAGATGCTCCACTACAAGCCCTCCTTCCCCTCTGTGTTCTCAGCGCATGGCACAAGGTTACACAGAGTGCATGCACAGGCTGAACAGACACTACTAATGGACAGTCTCTGCTGAGGGCTTGAGAGGCACATGTGCGTCTGAAGTGGAGCACCCGTAGGGACACGCATCTCGAAGAAATACAATTTACTGCAGAAGGTGAGTAACCTTTCTATATCATGAGTATCACAATATTTGGTGTGTGATTTTTTTTTTTTTTTTCTTGAAGGCCCTGCTACAGGAATCTTTTAATTACATGTGAGTCTCTGCCTTTCTAAATAAGAAAAGTAGGGTTCTGGATCCCATGGCTGTAGAGAAAAGTTTAAAAATGGGCTCCAATATACTTGAGCTAAAAAAACCAGAGGCCAAATAAAAAGAACCACAAATTTATTTTTCTTTACAGCTCATGATGTTTTGGTGGCCTGACATGTAACTTTTGAACTCTTGGGATTGGCAATTATTTGGTAATTACTTTGTGATTTGACAACTTCTACTTTTAAATAGTTTAATGTAAAGGTCTAATTTGCATGTCGTGTGTAGACTGACCTTTCTGACTCCTTTTAAAAATGGTCCAACTGAAAACTATTATCAACATACTACAGAACAGAATGATCACTACATTTTCATTTTTTTACTACAAAGAAGCTGAAAAATCTTTTATCTTTTAATGGGAAAAATAATAGCTAGTGGGGGGGATGACAACTTATTTCACATTTTAAATTCTATTTTTAATTCTTTACAATGACTTTGTCCCTCAAATAAAAGATTTACTGAACTGCTAGGAAGAGAATTAAATTTCATTGTAGTTTTTTTTTTTTTTTTTGTCCTGTGAACATCTAATGATGTTTGTCAACGTGCAATAAAAAGTGATTAGTATGCCTTGCATTCTGACAATGTTCTCTTCACTGTGATTTATGTCTAATGAAAGGTAAATGCAAATGGACAGAAAAATCAATATAACAATTCATATTAAATCCTCTCATTCTGTGAACACCAAAGGGGTACAAAGCCAATGTAAAATTTTTAAAAGTATCTTACTGATGATGATGATTATTATTTATTATTATTTTGAACAAATGACAGGGGGGAAACCATTAAATAAGAACTGTGGAATGTTAACCTAAATTTCACTTTGTGTTTGTGGGAGAAACATATTATAGGGGAGTTGGTAGTGATCTTTCTTTGCTAATGCTTTTCATTATAAAAGATTTTTCAGATGGTTTCTTTGAGAAGCTTTAACACCTCCACTGTTTGTAGCAGGCCATTGATATTCCGGAGGGGAATAGGTTGTGGAACTGTAATAACTCCCCTATCGTACGGCATCAGCAGGGAATGCACTCATATTACAGAAGTGCCTTTTCTGGACCCAGCAGTCTGTCAATCCTGTGGGATAACAGCCTTTTGCTGGTGCCAGTTAATGTACTTAGCCCTGTACCTCATATGGATGCGTTGTGGAAGGCTGAGGGTTAAAATTCTGCTGGTGATTCATGGGAGATTGTTGCAGTTGCACATAATATACTTCACTTTTTTCTTTTTAAAAATGATACCTGGGAAATTACCTTTTAAAAAAACAGCCCGCCACCATCTACATTTAAAATAAATTTACCAAGGTTGCAAAATCAAGCATTTTGAAAGGTGGGAAATGCCAGTTTGATGGCTGATCTTGTATACCTCTTCTGCAGTGAATGAGGTAGGGATCCTGTATCACGTAATTAAAGACTGTATGCATACATGGTGTATATACACCAGGGGGCAGAATAAGGTTGCAGAAGCATCTGTAAGGGTGGCAACCATATTCTGCCCCTTGTGCGTATGCCCTATTATTTGTGTACAGTCTTTAATTACATGATCATGTACTATATTTTTCCACAGGATCCCTGCCTCATTCGTTGCACAGGATGCGTGTCCATTGGGAAGAAATAAAGTTTATGGGCTGTTATGCTGTCTGGAGTGGTCCACAACTGTGAGTGTCTACCTCAGGGCATACCGTCAAAACCAGGGCAGATACCTCAGACTGTTTCTATGTTCTACCATTAGATTTTACCAAGCCAGTTAATAAATGTGAACTCCTGGATCACTATACCAGTCCTTCCAATGCATCACAGCCAGTCCCTTTAGACTCTCCAGTCCATCTTGCCACCCAGGCAAACTAGACTTAGTGATAAATGGTCACTTAACCAAAAATCACCCAATAATCAGGTTGCTTCCAGTCATGTACCCCAGATCAATTGGTACTCTAGCTCTTACACCAAAGACAACACCTGTAACCAATCCTGTAATAAACTATCTAAAGGTTTCTTAGCTAGGAAAGGGTAATACAAGTTATTTACAGGTTAAAGCAAGAAAACATATACACATGAGTTACCATCTAAATCCTGAGTAACAGAGTTGTAGAGAACTGTCAATTCAAAGTCTTTCAGGGCAGACCCAGGAGATAACCCCTGGGGCTGTCTGGCTTCAGTTTGGGTTCTCTGGCCCTGTGAGAGTTCAAACAGCAGAGAGAGAGAAAATCTTCATGTTAACTATTTTTATTTCCTTTTTCCAGCATTCAAAGTGATAGAATGAGGCCTTCTGCAAGTATTTCTCCATGGGTGGATGGGGCAATTGACAAAAGCTTTTGTCTTATCATGGCCCACTTAAATGTTGATAGTTCTCCTGGATGGGTGGGGTGAACGATACCTAGGTCTGGGTTCACAAGTTCAGAGCAAACACTTTCAAAGTTGTAAAGCAACACTGACATAATTTTGTATAGCATGGAATATAGACATTACAAGTGAGATTAATGCACACAGCAACTTACAAGCATTTCATAGTCTAAACAATAAACACGTTCTTATAAGATTAATATCTTTGTTGAGCAACACTAATACATAAGTGAATTTGTCTGGTCTCCAGTTAGGAGTTTGTTAGTCCTTAGCGTATGCCAGCAGCCTTGGCAAGATCTGGCATCTGGCCTGCCAGCATCACAAGGGTAACTTTAAATCAGGCATTTCTTAATTTTTGGGTGTTTGCTTGACTTTGCAATCTACAGTTCTTTTAAGGTATTTCTTATTACACATGCACATAAAGAAGATGAAAGATCACTATTACAAACCTAGTGCTAAGAGAGCTGTTATCCCAGATGATAGAATGTGTTGAGCAGGTCAGATCTTCAGGGTACGTATTTATTATCTGATGATTCCTTAAAACCTTTGTAAGCTATTTCTCTGAAAGGAATTTCTGTGAAAAAAGCTTCTGTGTAAGTATAGTAGGAGATGATATCCTGCAAGGTTGATGATTTCTTATGTAGCTTGTGTGCAAGCTGAATATACATCAGTTACACTGTATAGGAGGTTCTATTAAAAACTGGACCCTTAACACTTTTGGTAGTTCAGATTTACTTTGGAATCATCTGTTCTTCCTGTTCAAAATATAGACAACATTTTTTTCAAATGCCTGAGGAGAAGAGATGGGCCTGGAGGCTATCAATTACTTGTACTTAGATATTTGGGTTGTGAAATTTTTTGAATGTAATAGTTCAACCAAAAAAGTTAATGTTTCGAATTCATTTGGTGTAGTCTGACACAGACAAGATGGAAGAATTTTAATAAAATTGGAAATGTGGTGGTGTTCTTATTACACCTCTTTGTTAAAGGATCTGAGCGCTTTATAAAGTAACTGATATGCAGACTATACCAGCCTTGCGTTTTCTTGAAAATTTTGAGTTAGCATGGGCAAAAATAGGCTTGCCCTATCATTTTACCATGGTGATTACAATTAAAGTATAAAATATGTTACTTGCCTGGCTAAAAAACAACCAAAACCCAAATCCCTACTCTCCCTAGATGAATAGGATCTTTGCATGACTGAGAATTTACAAAACAATCCATTTTCCCACCATTGAAATGCAGCCACATGTAGGCTGGAACACAGTAACTGTTCAGTAGTGTATAGCATCCCTATACAGCAATTTGACAGAAAGTTTAAAAAAAATCCATTTTAAACTGCTTGGGATGAAAGGGAATTTAGGATAGCAGAATGGAATTACATGGGGCTTTAAAACATGAAGCACCCATAGCATGATGGATAACTGTAAGATTTGCCCTGCTGAAACTGAAATTCCCAGTTTATCAAAATTTCAAGTATGATTCAAGTTATTGCCATGTTTTTGTTAGGCAACCGTGTATTTACACTGTGCTATACAAAAATAGAGAGAGATGCATTCCTTACCTGAAAGAGATTACAATCTGATGCACTATTCCTGTTATCAAACTGTTAAATTAACTTTATTATGTGAAAAAATTCCCCTGTACCCTTTTAAAAAAGCCATTAGTAATAGGCATACTTTAAACAAACAAACCAAGCCCCTCACCCCAGTTCTTTGATCTGTTAAACATAAGCTACAGATGTTCATCTGAAATGTTGTTGTACCTTCCAAAACAAGCATTACAACTATGTAGCTTGTGACAAAATGAACTTTTGCTATTATCCTAAACTGTGATAGTATCTTCTTTTCTTATATTGTACTTGTAGCAGGACAGTATTTGAATCAATTATGTTGCTTGATTTTGTCAGCTGGCATATGGTATTTTCAGTCCTTAAATTGGTTTTAAACATAGATCCCCTGCTGTGCTGATAGCTAAATCTGATTATTCAGTGATCTGGCTTTTGCTGTAAGGTGGCAGAATTAAGTTAGTCTACGTATTTATTATGACATGTGTGAACATGGCATCAATGCATTCTTGAATGAGGATTTCGGGGAAATTAGCTCTGCATGATTAGCTTCTGAAAGTAGGGTTTGGCTGTTACTACTGGACATATCTTGAATCTGGCATTTATAAAGTGAAGGACAATAAAAAGTGACCTGTGTCCTATCCTAAATATCTGTTCTGAAACCATGAGAAATTGTACAATTTAACTTGAAGCAGTAGCATTTACTGATTGTCTTGTCCTGCAAAAGGATTCTGTTTTATGCCTATAATGCACCCCTGCATTATCCCTAAAATACCAATATTGTGCAATACTGTTTGACTTTACAATGGTATTTGAAGGGAAAGTAATGCAAAAAAGTTCACTTCATTCACACTGCCCACAGAAATGTGAATATGGGAAAACACCAAACACTGTTCTAAGCTAACTCTTGCCTCTGACTCCTCCCTGCCCCTCCACAGCAAATATTGTCATGTTTTCTGTCTTTTAGCTTGTAAAGTCTTTAGAGAGAATACATTTCATGTTTTTATCCATACAGTTCAGACCATGTGTCACTCAACTAAATTTGCCATTATTATTCTTTTTATTTTAATGGAGTCCACCAAATCTTGAATGCAGTGTGCTTAATAAACTTATAGTGACTCCATCTACTGTTGAAATGCAGTCACATCTAAGGTGACAGCTGTTTAACAAAACCCAGCAAAACTGTGTAACTGGTGAAGAATCCAATTGTGTGAGGTGTAGAGCACCCTTAAGTCTAATTGAAGTCAAGTGCTAAACCACAAATGCTTAGAAACAGAAAACAACAAACTTATTATTTGTTTTACAATAGACTTTCAATATCCTGTGATCCTTCTGTCCTCCTTGTGAGGAACATCAGGAGCTTCTGGTGAAATCACTAGAGCTCTGAACTTTGAGTGTGGAGGGCTTCTGGCACGGAGTATTGGATATGTGGGGGAGGAACACTCTTATGATGATGCTTCTCATAAAATGTGTTTATGCATAAATACACGGTGGGCTTGACAACGTCTCATTCTTTCAGTTAATTAATTACGGTTTGTATCTGACTTGGCCTTGGATGACAACAGCTAACACTGAAGCTTAAGATCAGAGTCAGCTGTTCAATCTGGGGTATTATGGGATTTATTCCATCCAGTGTCCAGGGCTTGTTAAAAAGCTGATCGAGGAATGAAGTGGAAACCATTTTTTGTTGTTGTTGGGTTTAAACAGCTTTCACATTAGCTTCTAAGTGTAAAAGGAAACTTTCTTCTTGCTGTTGCTTGTTGTAACTAGGAGAGGTACTGTTCATCCCGCTTGATCTGGAATCACACTGTGGAAAAATAGATCCCATTTTATTTCTTTAGTTTATAGATAGTTGCATGCTAATTCTTCCTTGTGTATTTCTTAATTTTTTTTCTGCATCTGCTGATCATCTTTCATATGGCTTGTGTAAGTAGCAATGTTTACAAATTATATCTAGATTGGATAGCCAGCACATTTCACCAGCTCACTGCTGCGGCATGTCCTTCAGGCCCCTGGTGAAAGAACTAAGGAAACACTCAGATTTGATGTGCTCCATCGTTTGTGCCTGGTGACCACAGCTGCATTTGGGTGTTTGCCTCATTTTTCCATTTAAAGAGGATTTGTCCATATCTCCCATGAGATGTCCTGGTGCGCTTCAATCTGCACAAGAGCAGGAAGACAACCTTTCACCTGGTGCTCCTGGTATGTGTTGGTGTTTTTCATGCTTTGTGCAAATTCATTAACATACCAGTGTCATCAACTGGCCACTGGACAGTCATATTACTGATCTCCCGGTGAAATTAGCAACGATTATATTGCCTCAGACCATCTGCTGATTGTAGCTCTCTCCATTTTCTGATGCTTTGCAAAGATAAATGCCTGAGTGGTAAAGAAAGAAGTATTTTCCCTGTTCTAGGGGTGGAGAAATGAAGACATTAACTGACTTATCCAAGGCTGTAGTCTGATTCAGTATCAGCTAGGGATTAGAACTGAGGAACTCCAAGTCCAGCTTCCTCTTTTGTACTTGTCATACTAGCTGGGGACCATTGAGTAACCAAATTGCTCAACATATGGAATTGATGATGTGAAAATCATTCTTGTCAAAATAACTACAAATAAATAGCAAATATTTCATTATTGGATTATTTATTTCACTGATATAGGCCAGTGGCTTTCAACCTTTCTAGACTACCCATTTCAAGAGCCTGATTTGTCTT
Organism: Chelonia mydas; assembly: GCF_015237465.2. Classification (NCBI taxonomy): domain Eukaryota; kingdom Metazoa; phylum Chordata; order Testudines; family Cheloniidae; genus Chelonia; species Chelonia mydas. Next base: position 51,105,972 of record NC_057849.1, on the reverse strand, counting down.
GTGTACCCCCAAGTTTCACCTCACAAACTTACAAAATCAGACATAAAAACACAAGTGTCACAGCACACTATTACTGAAAAATTGCTTACTTTCTCAATTTTACCATGTAATGTATAAAATAAATCAATTGGAATATAAATATTATACTGATATTTGTGTATTGTATACAGAACAGTATAAACAAATAGTTGTCTATGAAATTTTAGTTTGTACTGATTTCACTAGTGTATTTTATGTAGCCTGTTGTAAAACTAGACAAATATCTAGATGAGCTGACGTACCCTTGGAAGACCTCAGAATACCCCCAGGAGAACATGTACCCCTGGTTGAGAACTACTGATATAGGCAAACCAGTGCATCGCTAAGTCTGGGACATGCAATAATAGCTTGTAGAGTGTGCGCTGCTTTCATAGTATTAAATAAAAGGACAAAGGAAAATGTTCTTAAAGTTAATAGTTTGATAAAATAAAATCAATCTAGTTCAATATTGATAAACACCAAAGTTCTGATTCTTAATTGGGATCCACTAGTATGGACCCCTGTAACTGTGCAGGCATCTGTAGTAGATAATTCCAATGTGAGATTGGGGCTCAAATGGGTTTTTCTTTCATACAAAACCCCCTAGATCAGTATTCAGTAAACATAGCTAGTAGTGTTTTAAATCTGGGATGTGGTCTATATGCATCCCGCTAACCCTGGTGGTGTTACAAAGACCAACCTATTGTTTAAAACAAGTTGGGAAGACTAAGCACACACTAGAATCCTAGAAATCTAGGCAGGTACCTCAAGAGATCGTCATCTAGTCCAGTTCTTGGCACTGAGGCAGTGCTAAGTATTATCTAGTCCATCCCTGACAAGTGTTCGGAAGTTTTCAAGAGCAAGTTAGACAACAATGGAAATTCTACAACCTCCATAGGTAATTTGTTCCAATGCTTAACTACCCTGGCAGTTAGGAAGTTTTTCCTAATGTCCAACCTAAATCTCCCTTACTGCACTTTAAGACCACTACTTCTTGTCCTGTCCTCAGTGGAGATGGAGAGCCATTTATCACTCTCCTCTTTACAGCAACCTTTTGTATTCTTCAAGACTTATGTCCCCCCTCAATCAGACTAAACAAACCCATTTTTTTTTTTCAATCTTTCCTTGTAGGTCATGTTTTCTAGACATTTAATCATTTTTGTTGCTCTCATTTGGACTTTCTCCAATTTGTCCACATCTTTCCTGAAGTGTGGTGGTGGTGCCCAGAATTGAACACAAGGCCTCAACTGGAGTACTATCAATGCTGAATAGCGTGGAAGAATTACTACTTGTGTCTTGATTACAACACTCCTGCACATACATCCCAGGATGTTTGCTTTTTTTGCAACAGTGTTACATTGCTGACTCATCTTTAGTTTATAATTCATAATAATCCCAAGATCCTTTTCTGCAATACCCTCTTCTAGGCAGTCATTTCCCATTTTCTATTTGTGCAATTGATGATTCCTTCCTAAGTGGAAGGTTCTAAAGTTCTTTGCATTTGTCCTTATTGAATTTCACCCTATTTATTTCAGAGCATTTCTCCAGTTTGTCAAGATCATTTTGAATTCTAATTCTGTCCTCCAAAGTACTTGCAACCCCTCCCAGCTTGGTGTTGTCTGCAAACTTTCTATGCTATTATCCGAAATCATTCATGAAGATAATGAATAGAGCAAGAACCGGATCCCTGTGGGACCATACTCAATAAACCCTTCCAACTTGACTGTCAACCATTGACTTGACTTGACTGTGAACCATATTCTCTAAGTATGGTTTTCCAACCCGTTGTGCACCCCAGCTTCTAGTAGGTTCATCTAGGTTTTATTTCCATGGTCTGCTTATGAGAGAGTCATGTGAAACAGTATCAAAAGCCTTATTAAAGTTGAGATAGGTCATATTTACTGCTTCCTCACATTCACAAGGCCTTGTTACCCTGTCAAAGAAGAATATTAGATTGATTTGACATGATTTTTTCTTGACAATTCCATGCTGATTGTTACTTATCACCTTATCAAAAATTGATTGATGATTTGCTCCGTTATCTTTCCAGGTACGAAAGTTGAGCAGACTGGTCTATAATTCCCTGGGTTGTCCTTATTACTCTTTTTATAGATAGTATGATATTTGCCCTTTTCTAGTGCTCTGGGACCTCTTTCATGTTCCATGATTTCTCAGAGATAATTGCTAATGGCTTAGATCTCTTCAGCCAGTTCCTTAAGTATTCTAAGATGTATTTCGTCAGGTCCTTTGTGAAAGGAACTTTTTTGGTTTTTTTGTTTGTTTTGTTTTGTTTTGTTCTGGGTGTGTGTGTTTGTTTTTTTTTGTTTTTTGTTTTTTTGTTTTTTGTTTTTTTGAAAAGCTTAAGCGCTTGCTGTTACATTTCTTACGTAAGTGTCCCTGTTTCTCTGTAATCCTTTTTATTGAAAACTTGATATTACAGGAGACTGAAGTATAATCCAATAAATAGGCACTATATTCTCAATCAATATAAAGAGAAGATTTTTCCCACAATCACGAATTTAAAAAAAAAAGCCACACTAACAAGGAAAAGGTAATGCTGAGTTTGTATATCACTGCAGTGTATTAAATTAAGAGGAAACTGGATTTATGTTGCTTGAGGTCAAATTTAACACATCTCTGATAACCACCATATAAACCAAACCCCTCATGTTTTCTGAGGGCATATGTCAGATTTAAATTTCAGATATCTAATCACTTTTTTTTTATATGATGATTGTGGAACTAGCAATCAGTACTCAAAAAGTTAATATTCGTTCCTTGATAATTAAATGAAAGGTACTAGCTACTTCCAGGCTCCTCTTGTCCAAAACCTTATTTAGATCTTTATTACAGGCATAAGGAAAATGAAAGTGTAGGATTTCCTGTAATTTCTGAACAGAATGTGTGGATTTGAGAACAGAAATTGTTATAGTGCAATGCCAAAAATGGTAAGAAACAATATTGTTTGAGGATTATAGCATCTGAAGCAATTTTGGGAAGAGATTCATCCACATTTTGTTCACTATAGTTGGGGAATGTTATAAACTGCATGTTTTATAGGTCTGAACCTGGATAAATTTGTTGCATGTTGAGGATTTATGGACACTAACCAGAGCAGCGATCCAATTATCTTATGGAGTTCTATTCCCAGATCTCTGTTTGACGCTTATGGACAGGCTTGGCATTTGTCATCCAACGATAACTCAAAGAATAGAATAGGGGAATAAATTACAGAAGGATTAGTTGTCAGTGGTAGCTGCTTTTCCATATCTGCAGTTGAAAGGACAAAGGAAGCTGCATGGTGATGTGCAAATAAAATCACTCAGCTGAAGGAAATATTTAAAAACTGTTTTTATCCTGGAATTTGTTCAGAGATGTCAATTAAATTTGCTGTAACAGTTTACAATTGTGAGAGGCCCTCTGCCTGTCCAAACTGAAATATTCAGGCTAAAGTTCAAAACTTTTAGAAAGTGCCCACTTATTTTAGGTGCTTCAGTTTTTGGGTGCCCAACTTGAGACATGTAATGTCTGACTTATCTCCCATCCTCATCTTGAGATAGTGAGCACCCACAACTCCTATGGACTTAAATGGTAACTATGAAAAATCAGGCCCTAGTTATCTTGAGTTGGTCACTCAAAAGTTGAAGCACCCAGAATTAGGTCTTATGGCTGGAAATGCATTAATATAAGAGTTCAGAGTAGCAGCCGTGTTAGTCGGTATCCGCAAAAAGAAAAGGAGGACTTGTGGCACCTTAGAGACTAACCAATTTATTTGCGCATAAGCTTTCGTGAGCTACAGCTCACTTCATCGGATGCATTCAGTGGAAAATACAGTGGGGAGATTTATGTGCACAGAGAACATGAAAACTGGGTGTTACCGTACACACTGTAACGAGAGAGATCAGGTAAGGTGAGCTATTACCAGCGGGAGAGTGGGGGCGGGGGGTGTGGGGACTTCTTGTAGTGATAATCAAGGTGGGCCATTTCCAACAGTTGACAAGAATGTCTGGGGAACAGCGGGGTGGGGGTATGGGGCGGTAATAAATATGGGGAAATAGTTTTACTTTGTGTAATGACCCATCCACTCCCAGTCTTTATTCAAGCCTAAGTTAACTGTATCCAGTTTGTAAATTAATTCCAGTTCAGCACTCTCTCATTGGAGTCTGTTTTTGAAGTTTTTTTTTGTTAAAGAATTGCCACTTTTAGGTCTGTAATCGAGTGACCAGGGAGGTTGAAGTGTTCTCTGACTGGTTTTTGAATGTTATAATTCTTGACGTCTGATTTGTGTCCATTGATTCTTTTATGTAGAGACTGTCCAGTATGGCCAATGTATATGGCAGAGGGGCATTGCTGGCACATGATGGCATATATCACATTGGTAGATGTGCAGGTGAACGAGCCTCTGATAGTGTGGCTGATGTGTTTAGGCCCTATGATGGTGTCCCCTGAATAGATATGCGGACACAGTTGGCAATGCGCTTTGTTGCAAGGATAGGTTCCTGGGTTAGTGGTTCTGTTGTGTGGTGTGTGGTTGCTGGTGAGTATTTGCTTCAGGTTGGGGGGCTGTCTGTAAGCAAGGACTGGCCTGTCTCCCAAGATCTGTGAGAGTGATGTGTCGTCCTTCAGGATAGGTTGTAGATCCTTGATGATGCATTGGAGAGGTTTTAGTTGGGGGCTGAAGATGATGGCTAGTGGCGTTCTGTTATTTTCTTTGTTGGGCCTGTCCTGTAGTAGGTGACTTCTGGGTACTCTTCTGGCTCTGTCAATCTGTTTCTTCCCTTCAGCAGGTGGGTATTTTAGTTGTAAGAATGCTTGATAGAGATCTAGTAGGTGTTTGTCTCTGTCTGAGGGGTTGGAGCAAATGTGGTTGTATCGTAGAGCTTGGCTGTAGACAATGGATCGTGTGGTGTGGTCTGGATGAAAGCTGGAGGCATTAGGTAAGCACAGTCATCAGTAGGGTGGTGTTTATGTGACCATAGCTTATTAGCACCATAGTGTCCAGGAAGTGGATCTCTTGTGTGGACTGGTCCAGGCTGAGGTTGATGGTGGGATGGAAATTGTTGAAATCATGGTGGAATTCCTCAAGGGCCTCCTTCCCATGGGTCCAGATGATGATGATGATGATGTCATCAATATAGCGCAAGTAGAGTAGGGGCATTAGGGGACGAGAGCGGAGGAAGCGTTGTTCGAAGTCAGCCATAAAAATGTTGGCATACTGTGGGGCCATGCGGGTACCCATAGCAGTGCTGCTGATTTGAAGGTATACATTGTCCCCAAATGTGAAATAATTATGGGTGAGGACAAAGTCACAAAGTTCAGCCACCAGGTTTGCTGTGACATTATCGGGGATACTGTTCCTGACGGCTTGTAGTCCATCTTTGTGTGAAATGTTGGTGTAGAGGGCTTCTACATGCATAGTGGCTAGGATGGTGTTTTCAGGAAGATCGCCGATGGACTGTAGTTTCCTCAGGAAGTCAGTGGTGTCTCGAAGATAGCTGGGAGTGCTGGTAGCGTAGGGCCTGAGAGGGAGTCTACATAGCCAGACAATCCTGATGTCAGGGTGCCAATGCTTGAGATGATGGTGCGTCCAGGATTTCCAGTTTTATGGATCTTGGGTAGCAGATAGAATACCCCTCGTTGGGGTTCCAGGGGTATGTCTGTGCAGATTTGTTCTTGTGCTTTTTCAGGGAGTTTCTTGAGCAAATGGTGTAGTTTCTTTTGGTAACCCTCAGTGGGATCAAAGGGTAATGGCTTGTAGAAAGTGGTGTTGGAGAGCTGCCGAGCAGCCTCTTGTTCATATTCCGACCTATTCATGATGACGACAGCACCTCCTTTGTCAGCCTTTTTGATTATGATGTCAGAGTTGTTTCTGAGGCTGTGGATGGCATTGTGTTCTGCATGGCTGAGGTTATGGGGCAAGTGATGCTGCTTTTCCAGATTTCAGCCTGTGCACGTCAGCGGAAGCACTCTATGTAGAAGTCCAGTCTGTTGTTTTGACCTTCTGGAGGAGTCCACGCAGAATCCTTCCTTTTGTAGTCTTGGTAGGAAGGTCTCTGTAGGTTAGTATGTTGTTCAGAGGTGTGTTGGAAATATTCCTTTAGTCGGAGATGTCAAAAATAGGATTCTAGGTCACCACAGAACTGTATCCTGTTCGTGGGGGTGGAGGGGCAGAAGGAGAGGCCCCAAGATAGGACAGATTCTTCTGCTGGGCTCAGAGTATAGTTGGATAGATTAACAATATTGCTGGGTGGGTTACGAGAACCACTGTTATGGCCCCTTGTGGCATGTAGTAGTTTAGAGAGTTTAGTGTCCCTTTTTTTTTTTTTTGTAGAGAAGCAAAGTGTGTGTTGTAAATGGCTTCAGAAAAGTGGGATGCAGCGTATAATTCCTAGGAATGTCATTACAGGGTCTGAAGTGTTGGTGGTCGTCGGATGAGAGTTGGCCATGGAGGTTAGTTCACTTTCTCTTGCGTGGGAGGGGAAGATGGAGTAGCCACTGGTCTCTTGCCTCTCAGGGCCCTGCTAGTTCTGTATGCGTGAGGGGGTATGATGGGGGAGGAGTCCTCTGCATCTTTTCCTGGTTCTTTCTATAGTTACTTTACATGCCTTAAAGAATCTAGGATTCAAATTATGTTTCATATATTATTTCAGTGGAATTTACTCATTTCTCAGAGAAATGTCCTTGCATTATTCCAGGCCAAACTATGCCTGCAGATCTATGATATGAGCCTCTTGTTTGTGTGCTTAAGGAGCTGAAAACAGCCTCTGCATGTAGCTGAATCTCTGACTTTGTTCTGTGCAGTAGGCTAACTGGTACTTCTTTCCCATCTGTGATGGCTGCTGAGTGGCTTACAAACAAGCTAATATCGTAGGCTACCCTTCCAGACACTTTGGTATGTCTCTTCGGTGCTTGTCCATATGATGCTGTCTGAAGCTTGCTTTCTATCTTTTCAGGAAAGTCTTAGTCTTCTATCTCAATTGCTTATGTCATTAAAAAAAATTCTTTACCTGAGTTGCAGTGTTAACTAACTTCAACATGTTCTTGGAAACCTTAAATCACCCGTGCACCTTCTCTACTGTACCTGCTGCTGCCTGGAAATCTAAAAGCGATGTTGGAACTGTCCAATTTTTTCATATGGAGGGTGTCACACTCAGTTCTCATTCTATATTAATTGTAGCAATGTTGCTGAATCACCTTCAGGTTATTTGAATTAACATGATTCTGTTATTTCCTGGGGCATTTAGCTAAAAAATCAACTTTTTCATTCCCAGATTACAAGTTATTTTTAATATGTTCAGCTCTAATATGAAAAATACATTCAAAAGCAAAGTAAAATTGCAGAGATATTACATCATGTGACTAAATGGTAAAGTGAGACAGGTGACTCTAGAGGGAATTGTTTCTTATCTTAAATTAATTACAACCTTGGCTAGAATAGGAGTACTTGTGGCACCTTAGAGACTAACCAATTTATTTGAGCATGAGCTTTCGTGAGCTACAGCTCACTTCATCGGATGCATACTGTGGAAACTGCAGAAGACATTATATGCACAGAGACCATGAAACAATACCTCCTCCCACCCCACTCTCCTGCTGGTAATAGCTTATTTAAAGTGATCATCAAGTTGGGCCATTTCCAGCACAAATCCAGGTTTTCTCACCCTTCGCCCCCCCCCCCCCCCACAAACTCACTCTCCTGCTGGTAATAGCCCATCCAAAGTGACCACTCTCTTCACAATGTGTATGATAATCAAGAGTGAGTTTGGGGGGGGGGGCAGAGGGTGAGAAAACCTGGATTTGTGCTGGAAATGGCCCAACTTGATGATCACTTTAGATAAGCTATTACCAGCAGGAGAGTGGGGTGGGAGGAGGTATTGTTTCATGGTCTCTGTGCATATAATGTCTTCTGCAGTTTCCACAGTATGCATCCGATGAAGTGAGCTGTAGCTCACGAAAGCTCATGCTCAAATAAATTGGTTAGTCTCTAAGGTGCCACAAGTATGCCTTTTCTTTTTGCGAATACAGACTAACACGGCTGTTACTCTGAAACTTGGCTAGAATAGTTTATGATCTCGAGTCTTGTCGGATATGTAGAGTCACTTGAGACCAGACAAATCCCTATTGACTAAACAAACATGTTTTGGTGAAAACTGAGATTCAAATACCAAAACTAGTTCTTAGAACACTGTGTGGATTTCTGGTCCATAAACAATGATTGGATTATAAGGCAACATATTTTTAAGAACGGTATTTTCACTTCTAATGGAGAACATTGTGCTGTGTAATACTGTTATAAAAAGAAAAATATACTGTTTTTTCTTGGGCCTAGTGTTTTGAGACTTGAAAGAAAAGTACCTCTCCTCATGAATAAGAAATATATAGTATAGAAAAAATTATTTGGCTTCATTTTGAAACTTCAGATCTTCTGGGATTAATAAAGTAATTACTACAGTCTTTTCCCCCCTTTGTTTTCTAGCATTACATGAGACACAACATCTCTGAATAGAAATTGGTAGTCTTAATTGGGAAATAGGGTTTCAGCATTTCACTCGCATATCTGCCTTTTGATTCTGGCATATAACTTAGACTAGTCTAAAGTATTGGTGAAGTGGGTTCCCGTATGACTAACTGCCATGTCTCAATTCTCTCCTCCTTTCAAGTCCTTTCTCAAAGCGTGATCCTTCTGTGAATTACAAGTCCCTACATTTTCCCTCAAATATCTCCAAACCTGTGTCTCCTATGTTGTCAGCCAAAACACCTGCATATTTTTATTGTTGTTACCTTCCTTTTCTTTTTCCCTTTCCCCCACCTGTGTTTTGTAAACCTCACTTTTCAAGTTACATTTCAGCGTAGTGGGTCAGTCCTGCAAGTGCTGACTCAAGCGAGTAGTCCTGTTGGAGTGAGGAAGCATTTGCAGGCCCAAGTCTGTAGATTATAAAATTCTTTGGGCAGACACCCTGGGTAAAATGTTCACAACTGCCAAAGTCCTAGTTTCAAAAGTAACTTTGGAGTCAAGTCACTTTTGAAAATCAGACTTCGGCGGTTCTGAAAATTTTACCTCTCGTCTTCTATTTATCTCTTAGGTAACATACCCATTTATATCACTGCACAAACAATAAATTAATAAATGTGACATATCTCCCACTTTATTGACAAAAATGGCATATAATGCTGTAGCTCTTACTGCATAATGTTGAAGTACATACATGTTTTTGTTGTGTAATATGTAATTTATTCATATGTTTATGTTGATAATAAAAGTTGAAGAGGCAATAGAGATTGCTTAGGGACAAAATCTGTGCAAAATCCCTAAAGGTTAGGTACCTCAATTATTGTCCTTATTTCATAGAATCATAGAATATCAGGGTTGGAAGGGACCCCAGAAGGTCATCTAGTCCAACCCCCTGCTCAAAGCAGGACCAAGTCCCAGTTAAATCATCCCAGCCAGGGCTTTGTCAAGCCTGACCTTAAAAACCTGTAAGGAAGGAGATTCTACCACCTCCCTAGGTAACGCATTCCAGTGTTTCACCACCCTCTTAGTGAAAAAGTTTTTCCTAATATCCAATCTAAACCTCCCCCATTGCAACTTGAGACCATTACTCCTCGTTCTGTCATCTGCTACCATTGAGAACAGTCTAGAGCCATCCTCTTTGGAACCCCCTTTCAGGTAGTTGAAAGCAGCTATCAAATCCCCCCTCATTCTTCTCTTCTGCAGACTAAACAATCCCAGCTCCCTCAGCCTCTCCTCATAAGTCATGTGCTCTAGACCCCTAATCATTTTTGTTGCCCTTCGCTGGACTCTTTCCAATTTATCCACATCCTTCTTGTAGTGTGGGGCCCAAAACTGGACACAGTACTCCAGATGAGGCCTCACCAGTGTCGAATAGAGGGGAACGATCACGTCCCTCGATCTGCTCGCTATGCCCCTACTTATACATCCCAAAATGCCATTGGCCTTCTTGGCAACAAGGGCACACTGCTGACTCATATCCAGCTTCTCGTCCACTGTCACCCCTAGGTCCTTTTCCGCAGAACTGCTGCCTAGCCATTCGGTCCCTAGTCTGTAGCGGTGCATTGGGTTCTTCCGTCCTAAGTGCAGGACCCTGCACTTATCCTTATTGAACCTCATCAGATTTCTTTTGGCCCAATCCTCCAATTTGTCTAGGTCCTTCTGTATCATATCCCTCCCCTCCAGCGTATCTACCACTCCTCCCAGTTTAGTATCATCCGCAAATTTGCTGAGAGTGCAATCCACACCATCCTCCAGATCATTTATGAAGATATTGAACAAAACCGGCCCCAGGACCGACCCCTGGGGCACTCCACTTGACACCGGCTGCCAACTAGACATGGAGCCATTGATCACTACCCGTTGAGCCCGACAATCTAGCCAGCTTTCTACCCACCTTATAGTGCATTCATCCAGCCCATACTTCCTTAACTTGCTGACAAGAATGCTGTGGGAGACCGTGTCAAAAGCTTTGCTAAAGTCAAGAAACAATACATCCACTGCTTTCCCTTCATCCACAGAACCAGTAATCTCATCATAAAAGGCGATTAGATTAGTCAGGCATGACCTTCCCTTGGTGAATCCATGCTGACTGTTCCTGATCACTTTCCTCTCCTCTAAGTGCTTCAGGATTGATTCTTTGAGGACCTGCTCCATGATTTTTCCAGGGACTGAGGTGAGGCTGACTGGCCTGTAGTTCCCAGGATCCTCCTTCTTCCCTTTTTTAAAGATGGGCACTACATTAGCCTTTTTCCAGTCATCCGGGACTTCCCCCGTTCGCCACGAGTTTTCAAAGATAATGGCCAAGGGCTCTGCAATCACAGCCGCCAATTCCTTCAGCACTCTCGGATGCAATTCGTCCGGCCCCATGGACTTGTGCACGTCCAGCTTTTCTAAATAGTCCCTAACCACCTCTATCTCTACAGAGGGCTGGCCATCTCTTCCCCATTTTGTGATGCCCAGCGCAGCAGTCTGGGAGCTGACCTTGTTAGTGAAAACAGAGGCAAAAAAAGCATTGAGTACATTAGCTTTTTCCACATCCTCTGTCACTAGGTTGCCTCCCTCATTCAGTAAGGGGCCCACACTTTCCTTGGCTTTCTTCTTGTTGCCAACATACCTGAAGAAACCCTTCTTGTTACTCTTGACATCTCTTGCTAGCTGCAGCTCCAGGTGCGATTTGGCCCTCCTGATATCTTTCCTACATGCCCGAGCAATATTTTTATACTCTTCCCTGGTCATATGTCCAACCTTCCACTTCTTGTAAGCTTCTTTTTTATGTTTAAGATCCGCTAGGATTTCACCATTAAGCCAAGCTGGTCGCCTGCCATATTTACTATTCTTTCGACTCATCGGGATGGTTTGTCCCTGTAACCTCAACAGGGATTCCTTGAAATACAGCCAGCTCTCCTGGACTCCCTTCCCCTTCATGTTAGTCCCCCAGGGGATCCTGGCCATCTGTTCCCTGAGGGAGTCGAAGTCTGCTTTCCTGAAGTCCAGGGTCCGTATCCTGCTGCTTACCTTCCTTCCCTGCGTCAGGATCCTGAACTCAACCAACTCATGGTCACTGCCTCCCAGATTCCCATCCACTTTTGCTTCCCCCACTAATTCTACCCGGTTTGTGAGCAGCAGGTCAAGAAAAGCGCCCCCCCCTAGTTGGCTCCCCTAGCACTTGCACCAGGAAATTGTCCCCTACGCTTTCCAAAAACTTCCTGGATTGTCTATGCACCGCTGTATTGCTCTCCCAGCAGATATCAGGAAAATTAAAGTCACCCATGAGAATCAGGGCATGCGATCTAGTAGCTTCCGTGAGTTGCCGGAAGAAAGCCTCATCCACCTCATCCCCCTGGTCCGGTGGTCTATAGCAGACTCCCACCACTACATCACTCTTGTTGCACACACTTCTAAACTTAATCCAGAGACACTCAGGTTTTTCCACAGTTTCGTACCGGAGCTCTGAGCAGTCATACTGCTCCCTTACATACAGTGCTACTCCCCCACCTTTTCTGCCCTGCCTGTCCTTCCTAAACAGTTTATAACCATCCATGACTGTACTCCAGTCATGTGAGTTATCCCACCAAGTCTCATATATTTTTGTCTCCTATGTTACATACCATACTGGGTAATTGCTCACTTGATGATGATGATATAATTAACATTTTGAATTATCTAAATAGAACCTGTTTTTTCAGAGCAGCCTAAATCTACTTCAGATGCTATTTTTAACTAAGGAGAAAAGTTACTTTTCCTCTGTATGGCCTCCTCTGTATGTGAGACTGGAGGTGGGTGAGAATAATTCAATCTAGATCCCGGCTCAGGGCTAGCTCTTAGCTAACCATGTTCAGTTTTTTCCAAAGTGCAAATCTGCAAATCCCACCCACACCCAGATCTGCAGGCACAGATATGTGAAACTCAAAGGGCATAATCTGGTAGAAATTCTGCTGTCATTGTAGCACACACACAGTTGATGACATATTTGGCTTAAGAACTGCTTTCTTCAAAAAGGCAGCATCTGGCTCTTAATATTAAAATTTAAATTTGTGAATAAAATTCCCACTCTTCAAAATATGTTAACATTTTGAATATATTTCACAAATATGTGTCTTTCAGGAACTAGCTAGAATGATTTTATGTTAATCATAAACATTTTGCCTTTTTTCTGATTCAGTTATAAAATTTAAACAATTTATCAGATAAGCTTGTTGAGATCTTTATTTACAATGTGCCCTACTCAGGTTAGTCAGTCAAAGCAAAAATATGAAGCACCAAACTCAGTGAAATAACGTATTGTTCTTTAAAAGCAGATGGTACTCCCTATATAGAAGGTTGCTTAGGGTCAGTCAGAAGGTGATTTTCTTAATGTGTCACTTTTTGAATGAAAGTATTTCCCAGAATCAGACATACACTAATTCAGAAATGAGTTGCAGGATTAAACAAATGTGTTGTGGTGGTTTTCTGCTGCATGCCTTGCTTTTGTTCCCTAAAAAGTACAGATGACTTCCTCTTGTACACATTTGCAATGGGAAGAATCTCCACACTTGAAATGACAGCATACTGCTGTACAACCATTTAAAAGCCAGTCTTTGGTGAGCCTTGGGAAGGGGGAAAAACAGAAAATTGAATCTTCCTCTAATTAAAAGCTTGCTACATGGATGTTTTAATCTAAACACCCAAACACAAAGTGCAAGGTTGCTTTAGGAATTGCATTATAGAGGTGCAAGATGTGTAAATGTGAAGTCTGGAGACATGGCATCGCAGATTGTGCACAACGTGCTTAATTAAAAAAGATCTATCCACCCACTCATTTTGAGGCAGTTAGTCGGTAAAATCCGCCCAGGTGAGCTCCAGGGATATTGCTAAAATGTAGAGATCTCTAAAGTAGAAGTTTTTGACAGTTTTCCTCTCTCATATTCATCCTATGCCATATAACCTGATTTATCAATGTTTTCCAATTTACAGACAGGTAAAATATTTTACTGTAAGGTGATATCTTTCTAAGAAGTCACCATTCTCAAGTGATCAGAGCAGCTAGCAGCAGCTGACATTTAGGATGCATTCTTTGTGATGAGACATTATAAAAGAAATTGAGCAAAGGAAAGTGCAGGCTGAAAATTATGTTGTGAATGCTAATGTAGACCCACGGGTGGGTTACGGCCCATCAGATTAGCACCCAGGCCCACCCAAAGTTCACCTGCCTACCCCATACCCCCTGCTGCTGCTGTGCTCAATATGTTTGCTGCTAGGTGTAGAAAGAGGAGGCATGCGTGTCCCCTCCCCTCCACAGCAAGAGCCCTACAGTCAGGACTTCCAGCCCATCAGTGTCAGACTCTCCTCTTGGCAGGTGTGACTGGCCAGACTTGGCGCAGGTTTGGAGGGCAACTGGTGGGGAAGTTGCAGAGCAAGGGCAGGAAGGAGAGTCTATCCAGCTCCGGGGACCTGGTTGGATCATATGACCAGCTCATGGGTGGGTCTTTCCCAGAGGGAAGAGATGCAGCATCTGCAGAGTGCAGCTCAGCTGGGGGCTTTGATCTCCAATCCCTCCAGCCTTGTGCTGGGAACAGGGCAGGGATTTGCTGTGGGGCAGGTGCTTCCAAACATAGCAGTGCAGCCCAGGCCTGTTCCCTTCCTCATTCCCTCTCTGTCCCCATTAGCCCCCACCCAGCCTTCCCAGGCCCACCTGTGGCTAGGCCCCTGTGCCCAACATGAAGGCCTCCCTCCCCCCTCCCCACATGCAGGAGTAGGGAAGTTCAGTCTCCAACCCACTGAACTTGCCAAAGGGACAGGTTATTGCCCATCCACCATAAGTTGGGGACCACTTAGTTTTCCACTTCAGGTATGCCACTAGTGTAGACAGTGTCATCAGTCACTGGGGTTATCTCTGCACCTACAGTGTGGTTAAGGAGAACAATTGCTGTTCTTATTTGCAGCTGTTCCCACAATGCAGTAGGCATTTTCCAAAGAGAAAAGAGAGCATGATCTCTGCCCATGGGTCTCTCAGTCTAAAGAAAGGAAAAAACAATGTAATAGGGAGGCAGGGTAATATATATAGCAGAAATAAAAATGGTGGCTAAAATGCCAGCGACTGGTCTACACTAAACTTCTGTCTTTGCTGCCCCTCAAAAAAACCCATAAGGGGACAACAAACAAAAAAGTAAAGGAATGGAAAGGAAAGGGAGGGGAAAAGACAGCGACATCTTGGTTTCCATACACTAGGAATGAATCCTATTTTTAAAAAGTGAGACCAAATCTTTTAAAAATTTCTCTGAAGTCCCTCTTCTCCAAAACACAACCTTCTCTTTAGTTGTCAGGTGAGCTAAGTCTGTGTACCAAGCGTCTATCCTTGTAGGCAGTCTGCTCTTCCATCCAGGCAAGATGAGTTGTGTGCCTACAAGTACTGCTCTAGAGAACCAAGATTTCCATGAGTTTGAGAGTTTCCAAGATGATGGGATATATCCCAAAACACAACGCGGGGAAGTAGTTTTTTGAGAAGATAATGCATTATCGTATGAATCCGCTTGCCTATTTCTATCCAGAAGGAATATCCCGGGAGAGTCCTAAAACGTGTGAGCCAATGTGGCTCTTGGAGACCCACATCTCCAGCTGCAGCCTCGTTTGGCAAGGCCCAAATGCTGTAACCGATATGGGGACCAGTGTGGATGAAAAATATTTTTCTCCTGAATCAGCCTTAATCATAGATCAGTAGTAGAGTTTTAATGTTTTGTAAGACACTTGTCTGTTGCCCTTTTTTTTTTTGGTCTTGTTTTGGAAAAATTAACATTACAATAAGGAAGCTTGGAGGCTTTTTAGGAGATGTGAGGCTGGAAAATGTTCATAGTATAAATGAGACATGATGAGTGAGGGGGAATATCTTTTATTGGACCAAATTCTGTTAGCAAGGCAGAAAAAGCTTTTGAGCTTACAGAGATCTTCAGTCTGGGACATGTCCTCAGACTGCCACGCTAAATACAAGGCAGAACAGATTGTTTAGCATAAGGATTTCAAACCTATTTCAAGGGATCATTCAAGGTGAAGTGTCCAGTTAACACCTCTCTAGTCATGGTGGGTATAGGAGAAAAATAAAGTCGGGGGGGACGGGACAGTGAGTTATATATAGATCATTGTAATAAGCCATAACTCCAGGGTCACTATTCAGCCCCTGATTTTTAATGTCTAGCAAAGTTTTATGAATTTAAGCTTCCAGGCTCATTTTTTTGAAACTGTTCTGCAGGTTTCCTTTGAGGATGAGGGTTGAGAGGTCCGCGGCAGAGAGATCGTTCTGCGAAAGGTGTTCACCCGCAGGGGATGTGGTGGTTTTGTCTCTCACCATTTTCCTGGGCGAGTTCATTCGAGAGTGTAGTGATTGGTTTCGCCGACGTCGTTGTTGGGGCAGTTGGTGCACTGGATGAGGTACACCACCTGTGGTGGTAGGCATGCGTAGGGCCCATGGATCTTGAAAGATGTTTTGGGGGAGCATTGATCCATTGTAGCAATGGAGATATGGCTGCATGTTTTGCATCTCTTATGGCGGGGTTTGGTACCACTTTGAATTGGTGTTTCCTGGTCTGTAGGGAGCTTGCATCTGATGACAAGCTTGAAGAGGTGGGTTTTTTGTTTTGTTTTTGTTTTTGCTTTTGGGGTTTTTTTGGGGGGGGAGGGTGGCGTTGTTTGAAGGCCAGAAGAGGGGTTAAGGAAAGATTCCTTTCAGGATGTGGTCCCCATAGAGTATGGGTTTTAATTGTTTAATGATACCCTGTATGGGTTTCAGTGTTGGGTGGTAGGTGACAAGTAGGGGTGTGCGGTTAGAGGAATTTTTTATTTCTGCATTGAAGCAGGTTCTGTCAGTGTACTTCGATGCGCTGTTCCATGATGCAATCTACTTCTCTGGTGGAATGTCCTTGTTTGGTGAAGGTGGTTTTAAGTGTGTTAAGGTGTGTATCCCGCACTTTCTCCTCAGAGTATATTCTCTGGTATCTGAGTGCCTGGCTGTAGATAACAGATTTCTTTGTGTGTTTGGGGTAGTTACTTTATCTGGGAAGGTGGGTGTGATGATCTGGGGTTTCTTATATATAATTGTCTATAGGGTTCCATTGTTGAAGCTGATCATGGAGTTCAGGACGTTGATGCTAGTGTGGGAGTGTTCCAGAGACAGTTTAATGAATGGACGGTGGTTGTGGTGGAAAGCTATAAGGGAGTTCAGGTCGTCTGTCCCGAGTATGAAAATATCATCAGTATAAATAACCCAGTCTGAAGGGGGGGGTCAACATTTTGCTGTACTTTTATTGATCTCTTAACAGACGCACATCAAGCAAAGCAGCATTGGACTTCCGTCCAGAGTGAATGTTAAATGATTGCTGTAGAGTGCCCCCCTCCAGGTGGTCCATTAGCTCCCTCTTTCAGTAAGAGGAGAATTCTTAACTAAAGCTAAATTCTAGGATTTTTTTAATAAATAGAAGGATGAATTCAAACTGGAACAGGTACAGAGAAGGGCTACTAGGATGATCCGAGGAATGGAAAACTTGTCTTATGAAAGGAGACTCAGGGAGCTTGGCTTGTTTAGCCTAAATAAAAGAAGGTTGAGGGGAGATATGATTGCTCTCTATAAATATATCAGAGGGATAAATACCAGAGAGGGAGAGGAATTATTTAAGCTCAGTACCAATGTGGACACAAGAACAAATGGATATAAACTGGCTACTAGGAAATTTAGACTAGAAATTAGATGAAGGTTTCTAACCATCAGAGGAGTGAAGTTTTGGAATAGCCTTCCAAGGGAAGCAGTGGGGGCAAAAGACCTATCTGGCTTTAAGATTAAACTCGGTAAGTTTATGGAGGAGATGGTATGATGGGATAACATGGTTTTGGTAATTAAATATTCATAAATAGGCCCAATGGCCTGTGATGGGCTATTAGATGGGGTGAGATCCGAGTTACCCAGGAAAGAATTTTCTGTAATATCTGGCTGATGAATCTTGCCCATATGCTCAGGGTTTAGCTGATCGCCATATTTGGGGTCGGGAAGGAATTTTTCTCCAGGGCAGATTGGAAGAGGCCCTGGAGGTTTAATGCCTTCCTCTGTAGCATGGGGCACAGGTCACTTGCTGGAGGATTCTCTGCTCCTTGAAGTCTTTAGACTATGATTTGAGGACTTCAATAGAACAGATATAGGTGTGAGGTTTTTTTTTTTTTTTGTAGGAGTGGTGGGTGAAATTCTGTGGCCTGCATTGTGCAGGAGTTCAGACTAGATGATCATAATGGTCCCTTCTGACCTAAATATCTATGAATCTAAGAAACTTGTGAGGAAAATATTCAATTTTCAACTGTGTGGAACAGAGAAGGGTCTTCTGTAAAGCAGTATTTGAAATTAGCTTTTTTTGTCACAGTGTATCATGACATGAGCAATGGAAGGAAAAAACAGATGTTTGGATGCATTTTCAAAGTCATTGCAGCTGCTTTGGTACAGTAAAACAATAGACCCCAACAGGTGAGAGGAGATAGCAGTCGCATTTTCACTCTTAAAGGCAGATTTCATTTAGTAGCTCTTCAGAAAAGAGGCACGGACTTGTGAATTTCAGGTAGTAAATGAAATATTAATACTGGCAGAGCTTGAAAATCTTCAACACTTACTTGCCTGAGGACTACTAGCCCAGGTGAAAAGTACATGCCCCACCATACCTGTCAAGGCCATATCCCTCTAAAAGCTTTCTTTCTTCAAGTTTCTTTGACCAACCCTTGTCACATCAGTAGTGGTCTGGTTTTTCCCTGCTCCCCTTTCTCCCCCAAATCTGTGATTATTAGAGGATGCATGGAAGTTAAACTTAATTGGTTCAGGGACTATGGAAACACCAGTATGGTTCTTGTGAGTACAATACTGGCACCTCATAGAAGTGCCATGTTTAAAGTGCACATGTACTGTGCCATGCCACGAGTGCACAGTTCATACCTACTTGTGCAACTTGAAAGAAACAATTTTTTAAAAAAGAAACATTTTGATTATTAACAAGCTTGAACACTATGGCCTTTTTCCTGTCCAAAGCAAAATAAGCTATCCTCATGCCATGATAAACCTTAGTTATAACTTTAAAAAAAAAATTGACCAATGAAGATCTAGAAATGCGAAAGTTATGGTTGCAATAGCACCATTACTTCGGCCACATCTGTGAGTATACAATATAATAGTTCCTTGTTTGTATCATTCAAAAATTAACATTATGTCGAATGCATTGCTCCCTTTAAGCCTGCGCACTTGCATGGCTGCACAGCAATCTGGTACCTATAGTGCATCCCACATGGCTGGGAACGTAACCAGCAGCCAGGCCTTCTAGCTGCTGGAACCTATGGCAGCTCCTCTTGGTGCCAGGACCTGGCAGGAAGCATCGAGTCAGCAGGGAAGAGAGATGAGGAGTAGGGTGGATGCTGGGGCTCTGGAGGGAGCAGGGCCAGCGCATGGGTCCTGCTCGGCCTGCCAGCCCCTCCTGCCAGAACCCTGCAGCAGCTCTCCTCTTGGTGCTGCAGGAAGCCTTGAATCAGCAGGCAGGGGCAGGGGCAAAGAGCAAGGGGAGGCAGGATAGCAGGGTGCCATTTAGGTAAGGCAGAGGTGGGAGACTGTTCATGGTCCCATTCTGGGGTGCATAAAGCTGGCTGCAGAGAGGTTGGCAGCAGCATCCAAGGACTGGTAGTGCTGAAATGAGCCCGACTGCCCAGCACAGCAGGGGAGCTGTGGTGCAGGAGGAGAAGGAGCCCGTGCTGCTGCCCCACTGGACAAGGGTGCCCGGTTTGTGCATTCCCGCCCACTCTGGGCTGTGATGACAACTCCCTCATGGAGACCTCGAGGTGGGGGAAAAGCAGGGCTGGCTGTGGGGCAGAGAGGGAAGACCCTAAGATCCCTTCTCCAAAGAAGCTTTGAGCTAGTAGGGTGGGGGGAGGCTGGGGCTCCTGAGAGGGGACAGTAATAGGGTTTCTCAAGGGCTGAGGCTCCTGGGGGGTGGGGCGGGTAGATGTAGGGGCTTATGGGAGGAAAGGCAATGTCTGATGCTTTCTAACTTTGTGTGGTTTTTAACTCTAAACTTCTTGAAAGTTAAATACCCAAACTATTCAGCTATATGCCTGTGGGTCCTGGGTGGATGTATTACTGAAATGTCACTTTAAAAAAATACCTTATGCTCATCAATGCAATAACAGTGTAAGAAGACTTAAGAGTGCAAGCTTGCCTAGGGACAGAAAAGTAGTGCTCAGTTCAGTTTGTAGCCCACTCAGAACAAAGAAAATGTGGAGGGAGGAATGTTGGTTGAGCAAATACCATAAAACACACAGGATGTTCAAGTGGCCAGATGCTGGTTTGAAGAGCCTTAACGGGTGCATTTCTTCTTTCATAACTGGACAGCCTTGCATGATGATCATGTATTTATTTTGCCAACCCCAAAATTACAAAAATCACAAGATTGGTTCCAAAATCATTAGTGGTTTTTTTTTCTTTTTTTAAAATTTGTACTGTCCAGCCTACCCCAGTGTGAGTGTGGCAGTTATAGTACTGCCAACTCCCCTCAAACAGATAGAGTAGGATGATTTTAGCCCCTGCTGAAGGAGCTCTTGCTACCTGCTTGATGTGGAGTTTCAACTTCTCCCCAAACCCCAAAATTTGAATCAGTTAATTCTCTGCCCCACAGATTCTGTGTCCCATCTGTAGTCCCCTCGCCCAGCAATGAATTATGTGCTCTTCCTCTTCCCCTCCCCCCATATACCTCTGCTCTTCCTTTGGCTCCAGGGTCTCTTTTCCCTTCCTTCCAAGGCCTGTGGGGGCAGCTGTAGCAGGATACCTTATCTCCCTTCCCAGGCTTCATGTTGCAGGAATGGTAGAGGGAGCAGACTGACCCATTTTTCACAAGACAGGGAGGGAAAGAAGGGAGCAGAGCCACTCTGAACTGCTGACCCCTTCTGCTCCCTCTTCCCCCCCCCCCCCCCAAAAAAAAAAAAAACACCCCTCTTTGCTCCACAGGAAAGATAGGAAGAGCTCTGCCAGCCTCCTGCAGCATTCCTTATTGGCAGCCTTTTCCACGTCCCTGTCTCATGGGAAAGAGTAGCCAATCAGTGAAAGTTTGTTTTTTTTTTCTCCTAGGCATATCTGAAATTCACGTGAAGCTGGAGCTTCTTGTATCACCAGGAGACAGGTCCAGTAGGGGCCAACACTGCATTACTCCCAAGAGTTGGCAACACAGTGCATTAATCAATGTTTATATGAAAGCTGTGAATAGGGCAACTGGAAAAATAGGGATCTTTCATGTCAATATTACTATACTTGTGTTTTAAAAATGCAATATGCTGTAAGAATAAATATTCAAGATCATCTTGCTCAATGTGTAGTTTGAATTTAGTTAGAGCGATGTTCTTGGATGGATGTTTAGCTGGTACCCTGGCTTTGTTTTTGTAAGTTGGTCATTAAAGTGGTGGTTTTCCTTGTTTTTAAAATGTCTTTTTAAGGAGTCCAAGAAAATCAAAACTTTTCCTCTGGTTGTAGCTAAACACTTCAGCATTGCAGATAGTGACTTCAACATTTCTAACTCTACATACCATGAATTTGTAACAATACACCAGCAATTGTTTTAGTGCTGAAATTCCAAGTATGACTGCAAAAAGAAAAGGAGTACTTGTGGCACCTTAGAGACTAACAAATTTATTTAGTATAAACTTTCGTGAGCTACAGCTTACTTCATTGGATGCATTCAGTGGAAAATACAGTGGGGAGATTTATATACACAGGGAACTACTCTGAAACCTGTCATGAAGTATGACTGCAAAGTACCTAAATATTGTCCCTCTTATAGTCATGATCATTGCAAAATTCAGTGAGAAGAGTAATTGGGATTTTTTGCACTCTGTGTGTGAATGAAATTCACATACTCAAACGCAGGGCCTTGCTGTGGGACTGTAGCAGTGTTTGCAATCTCATATGTTCAATAATTGAGTCAGGTTCTGGAAAATCATGAGATTTCAGAAAGTAATTTTGAGTTCTTTTCATTTACTTTGGGTTTTGGGGTTGGTGGGTTGGTTTTTTTTGAGTCTTTAAGATTCATGTTTTCAAGCTTTTCTCCACATCCGTGAGGACTAGACAATTTTTTTAAAACGAAAGCTGAGATTCTTACAACATCACATGACTCCTGGAGCTGAAGCTTTAAAAATATACCAGGTAGTGCAAGACTAATGATAAAATCATGAGAGTTGGCAACACTTCTGCAGCAAGGCACAAACATGCCCTGTCCCCCATAGTTGCTACTCCAGCCGAAGGTCTGTATTAGTGGTTATAGCCTCTGTGCCACTTACATGGGTGGTAAATCTATTAATTTTGTTTAAACATGGATTGTGTGGCTTATTCTCAAGACCAGACCCATCACCAGCTCCTGTGCTAACTTACCTGAGGCTGACACGGAGACCACATTGTGATGACTTTTACAGTGGGACTGAAATGGTGCAGAAAGCCTGTACAAGCACTACTGTGAATTTCACCCAGTATAGGTATGTTGTTAAAATTCTTCGCCAACCGTCTTCGTCTTTGTCTGTCATTGGAAGCATTTTTTTCCCCAGTGCCTGGGTCTATCGGTCAGTTTGTCTCGTGGGCCATGAAGAGAAATCACTACTTTAAAATTTCATTAGCTTATGGCAGTGCTTTTAACAGACGAATGTATTCAAAAGTACAAATTTAGAGCGGCGCTCAGTAAAACAGTTTCAGTGCAAAGGCAAGAAACAGAACCTTAGAGAGGTTGTTCAATGACACTATTTTCTCTCAAATTGTAGAGTTTAAGAAATGGTATGAATAGAAAATTAATGTCTGAAAGGAAAAGGCGACCAGTGGAGTGTGACAGGGGTTACAGGGAGCTTTAATCAAACTCCATTAGGTCAGATAAAATAAAATTGACACATTTAAAACACTTTAATATCTGATAATTGGCTGTGTTTTTTGATTAGGCAAAATTATGTATCATTTGTGTGTGTGTGTATATACACATGCATGTGTATAATTACATAAAAATGTACTAATGAATCGCTTAATTACAAGGTTTAAATACAAATTTTATTTTATGTACATGTTGATGTTTGCAAACATTCTATTAAATAAAGTAGTGTAGACTGAAGCTCTGCTCTTTCACGAGGACAGATGTACCTGATGTGAGAGTGCTTGTGGTAATGCAGTTTTGTTGATTGATGGGCTTGGAAAAGGGCCCATTCAGTTGAAGTCTCTGTGTGCTTATTATGGTTGGAGGGAAGGTGGGCTAAAATTACCTGGGTTTATTTGAAGCTCAGCAGCAATACATATTGCTTCAGGTTTGAAGAAAATCAGTGTCAAGCACTTCTGAGCTATTGGAGCATTGAAAATGTGTTCTCCATCTATGATCCCCCATTGTTGCGGTATATGAGCACCTCACAGTCTTTTACTGTACGCATCCTTCCCACACCCATGGGTGATAGGGAAGTGCTGTTAGTCCCAGATGATGCCTTTTTTTAACCATTTATTGAGGCTGAGGAGACTATAAATGACTTGTTCAAGGTCATGTAGGAAGTCAGTGGTGGACCAAGGGATTGAACCCAGGTCTCCCCCACTCCCTAACCACTGGGCCACTCTTTATCTCTGTTTGTAAAGTTTAAAAGGAGCCCATCCCACAAGCAAACATAATAGCAAACCTTAAAGTGTCTGGTTATCACTTTTACAATTTCAGTGGGAAACAAATGTAATTATTAAATTTCTCTGATTCCCATAACTGTAAAGCTTTAGGGAAGATTTTCAAGGCCCAAAAGGCAGTTTAAGCATCTGTAGAGAATGAGGGAGATATTTTGTTTGGATATTTGTGCCTCTCGTCAAGATGGAAGACATGTTGTGATCGGTGCAGTCTATAGGAGGGCTGAAGGACCGATCGATCAAGGTGATTTTTGCCTCAGTTTATCTGCTTGATATGATTGTCTGTCTGGATAGAATTTAAATCAAAAGAGGCTGTGATGGAAGGGAGGGTGCAGGGAGAAGCAGGAAACAAAACAATGACAGACGGTATCTCCAGGGAGAAAGCAAGGGTCCCTAAGAGACAGAGCCATTGGGAAATCCCTACCTACCAGTCCCCAGTCAGGAAACAGACATGCCTTTCCCAAGGTCAGAGACTAAGATCAAAAGAGCAAAGTCGTAAAAAACCCTTAGCCTACAGGAAAAGGTATGGGAGCAGGCAACAGCTTCTTGCTGAGGGACCCTGGGAGAGGCAGAGCATGCAGCAGTGCTGTGGAACTAAAGCAGGGGCTCTGCAGGATGTGCCTGAGACAGCTGAGCTTGCCTAAGCTTTGAGAGAGATGTAGGCCTTTTGTAGGTTTAACCCTTTCTCCCCATTTGCTGGGTGCTTTTGGGCAAATGGACAATAGATCTTTTTGGAAGGAATTGTTGAGTCACTTTAAACAGCCCCTGGTCACATGCACCCAAAGAGGACAGTTCTGGCAGGGACCAACTGCAGTTGGGCCTGTCATGTTAACAGAGTGGAAAACAGCAGGGCTGTCGCTCCAGGTGCCACAGTTGTGGCAGAGATGCAGGATTCCACCCAGAGAGAGGTGAAGGTAGCAAAATTTGCCATTGGATGGGTGACTTGTGAGGAGCTGCAAGAGGGAATAAGACACCACTCTCCTGTAACCATGACAGGATGGTGGGAAAGGAGGTGGCTGAGGGAGAGATCACAGGTGCCTGTTATCCCCTGTATTCATTAAAGGGCAATGGAGTTGGGTAGATAGCTTCCCCTTGTGTCTTTGAAAATTTCCCCTGATTTTTTTTTTGTACAATATCTTTCTCTGTGTTGTAATATTTTGTTCATAAGGTATGAATATTCCAATGTGTGTGTAGAATACTTAGTTTTCTACCATTTTTTTGGGGTGAGGCTTTGAAAGCTGCCATTGAAATCACTCCTATTGACTTCAATGGGAGTGGAGTTAGGAAAACACTGAGTTCACGTGTAAACTTCTCTTAATATCTTAGAGTGGGGTCCTGCATTGCTTACTTGGACAAATTCATAATACACATATTTGGTGTGATATAGGCAATAAGTAAAAATAATTGGCATCTCAAGGATTTTGCCTCACAAGGAGACCAGGATTGGCCTTCATTATTGTGTTGTATATGTGTACAAGTGCATAAGCATGTGTAACACCGACAGACCCCAGTCGTCGTCGGGCAGGATCAAACCTGGGACCTCTGGTGCTAAATGCATGAGCCTCAAGCCATATGTCTATTAGCTAAGGCTGTAGAGCAGACTAATGAATCTCTCTCTGTAAGTGGTCTTGGTGCCATTAGATGGGACAGAATACCACACTCAGGGAGTGTGTGGGTTACACATGCACATGTCTAAGACTCTGCACGTTGAAATACATAACTGTTTGAAACATTTCATATTTACCAGTATTATGTGCTTATTGTGCAGTCTTCCAGAGGTTGTAGATCACTTGCATGTGGGTGATTTTTTTAATTCTCTCCCCCCCCACCCCCAAAATGAAAGTTAAATGGAAAATGGAGGGGAGAAAACCATGTAAATAAACAATAGATTCCCCCTCCCATACACAAATCAGGAAATAAATGTTTCCTCAGCAACTGTAATTTGTCATTTTAGCACAGACCCATTTTGAGTGACCACATATATGCTGTGATATGCTTAGCTTAGATTAAAGCCAGGCTGTGCAGACGCTCTACATTCCTGATAATGCTGTGTGCGGAAATAAATTATATATGAAAAAGGGGGCTTTGTTATGGTGGTTTCTGATGCCTTTCCACAGAAAATCTCAACCAGAATGTTGCATTTACTAGTGCAAATTAGCTGCTTGTGAATCTGCTGATGTCCCATTAATCTTGTATATATGGGAAAGGGGAAAGGCAATCCATCTTCCATCACTATTTTTTCCCCTCAAATCCTGAAATACTAAGGAATTGAATGGCTGCCTATGATCAGGAATGTGTGTTATCTCTCTTCTGAATCTGTGAAAAAAGCACAGATGCACCAGCATCAGAATCCATCTGTTCAAAGAACCCTCATAATTGATTCCACTTGTATATATGTGGACAGAACACCTAATCATATAGAATTATTTAGCAGACTTTATAGTAATCATTTAAAGTCTGACACCTGGCATGTTTGTTTAATCATAGGAACACTTGAGAAGCTGTTGACTAAGGCTTCTTCTGTTCTTATTGCATTTTGATCAGTCTAGTTTCCAAGGCAACAGCTCATGTCAGCACACTGATGTGCTTAAAGCTGTGTGAAAACATTTGCTGAAAATAATTAAGCCAGTGACAAAATATGTAAGGAGGTAAAAACTGCTCCTTTCCAACATCTGTAATTTGTAAGATTTTTGAGATTCCTTACGGGTCAATTGACATTAGGTCATGTCTACATTACAAAGCTTGGTCGATTCAAATTATGTTGGTGTATAGCTGCCACAGTTAGTATATCGCTTTGTGTGTGTGCATATCTGGCTGCTTGCTTTGGTGCTGTGTGCACTCACCAAGAGTGCTTGGGTTGATTTAAAAAAAAAAAAAAAAAAAAAAGTGCAGTGCACCAGGGACAGGGATCCAGCACAGAGGTAAAATAACCTATTTTCTCTCATTCGATATTCTCCTGTTTGTACATCCAAGAATCATATCAGTTCTCTTGCCCGCAGCATCACACTGGGAAGTCATTCAGCTGATTATCCACTATCCCTCCCAAATCTTTTTGTCATTGATTTCAGTTATAGATTCATAGAGGGCTGTTCCAGAACTTCACTCCTCTGATGGTTAGAATCCTTCATCTAATTTCAAGTTTAAACTTCCTGATGGCCAGTTTATATCCTTTTGTTCTTGTGTCCACATTGGTACTCAGCTTAAATAATTCCTCTCTCTCTCTGGTATTTATCCCTCTGATATATTTTTAGAGAGCAATCCTATCTCCCCTCAGCCTTCTTTTGGTTAGGCTAAACAAGCCAAGCTCCTTGAGTCTCCTTTCATAAGACAGATTTTCCATTCCTCGGATCATCCTAGTAGCCCTTCTCTGTACCTGTTCCAGTTTGAATTCATCCTTCTTAAACATGGGAGACCAGAACTGCACACAGTATTCCAGATGAGGTCTCACCAGTGCCTTGTATAACGGTCCTAACACCTCCTTATCTCTACTGGAAATATCTCGCCTGATGCATCCGAAGACCGCATTAGCTTTTTTCACGGCCATATCACATTGGCGGCTCATAGTCATCCTGTGATCAACCAATACTCCAAGGTCCTTCTCCTCCTCTGTTACTTCTAATTGATGCGTCCCCAGCTTATAACTAAAATTCTTGTTATTAATCCCTAAATGCATGACCTTACACTTCTCACCCTGTAAGTATGGCCTACATTCTTGTTCCTAGATGTATAGCTTTATTTTTGGGCATATTGGAGCACACACAGTTTGCTTGCACCCAGCTTACTAAGTGATCCAGGTTGCTCTTTATCAGTGAATTGTACTCTTCATTATTTACCATTCCCACAGTCTTTGTCATCTGTACACTTTATTAGTGATTTATTTTTTCTTCCAGATCATTGAAAAACTGTTAAATAGAATAGGGCCAAGAACTGTTTCCTGTGGGACCCCACTAGAAACACACCTGCTGTGTGGTGATTCCTCATTTACTATTACACGTTGAACCCAATCAGTTAGCTAGATTTTAATCAATTTAGTGTGTACCATGTTGATTTTGTATCTTTCTAGTTTCTTCTCAGAGTGCTTGCTCATGTCATTTCCATTCTAGGTGTGTGCACACCCACGTGCACCGTCGGAGATTTTTGCCTTAGCAGTATCCATAGCGTTGGCTATGCCACTCTCTGAAGTGCCACGCTCATGCATAGGCATATTAGATGCTGCCGCCCCTACACCCTCTCAGTTCCTTCTTACTCCCGATGATGATTGGTTGGAGCGCCTTCCTCTTGCCTTGCAAATGGACAGCGATTTTTCCTAGTGTTGCTACTCTTCTTTTGTATAAGTTTACAGTAGTTAGTTAGTCATTACATGTTAGGTTGAAAGAGTTAGTTAGTAAGTTAGGGTTAATAAGTTAGAGTTCCCGTAGGGACTTGGCCTCGAGGCGGGGCATGCCCCGATCTCTGGGTTTCAAGCCTTGTTCTGCCTATGCCTGTTAGCAACCCCCAATAGCAGCTGCTTAAAGTGCTTGGGAGAGTTGCATGTAAAAGACAAGTGTCGGATTTGTAAGAACTTTTTGACCCAGAACTCGGAAGAAGCGGGAACTCCAGGAGGCTGTGCTTTGCCCAGCATTGGAGTCTTCCTGCTCCGACTCCACACCTAGCACCTTGATGTCGGCAAGGAGCGCGCTGGCACAGATCTCTATCTGACACCGATCCCCTTTGTTGATACCCAAGAAGCAAAGCTCCCCGGCACTGAGCAAGGAAGGTCAGGGGCATTGGGCAAAGGACCCAGTTCAGGCCTCCTGTCCAGTCTGGAGCTTCATGGGAGTGCTTCCCTGCTGGGACCCCCCGGCACTCCAAGGATCCACTTCCAACTCCCGTGAGTGATAGGGATCCAGGCACCTGACATTGCCTTCTACATCTGAGGTGGCTAAGGACCAGAAAGCCCCTCTGGTGCCACATACGGTATTGGAAGCGGCAAAGGCTCCCTTCTGTAAGGGCACACAACACTTGGGGCCACCTCAGAGGGCAGTTGTACACTGCCGACCACGGTCCCCGACCCCGCATCCTAGGTCACCAGCACTGCAGTCCCAGTCTCCACCAGCACAGCGCAGGTCCCTTGTGATGAGGCATCGGTCTCCATATGCCTGGGACCAATAGTTCTCCCGCCAGCCAACACCATGGTGCACGTTTCATTCCCCATTGCTATAGGACCGCTCACTTTGGCGGCACCATATATAACCCTTCTTTATGGGCAGCAGAATTAAGGACAATCGTTTTCTCCTTGTATCCTTTTGCTTCCCTTATCAATTTTCTACAGTTCCTATCTTCTGATTTAGATTTGTTACTGTCAACTTTTCCTTTTTCCAGTTTGTTACATATTTTTTATTTTTATAGCTGCTGTACTTCCCATGTAAGCCAATTGACTTTTAATTGGCGTAGCCTTTTTTTTTTTATTGTGGCTTTTTGGACATCACGTTCTTAAACCACTCTCAGATATCATTCATAGTTTTCTCTGTAAATTCTTTCCAACTGATTGATCTCATAGTTATTTTCAGCTTTGTGAAATTGGCCCTTTTAAAGCACTATATTACTGGTTTGGACTTTATTTTGTTTATACTTACTAAATATAATCTAGTCATGATCATTTACACCTAAGTAACTATTAATTTTTTTGTTCTGGGATTAATTCCTGTTTATCTGTCAAGATCAGTTCTAATACAGAATTCCCCCATTTTGGATTGAATACTTTGAGTTAGGAAATTCTCATTTATAATTTTTAGAAATTTCAAGGATGTTTTAGTCCTGGTTGCATGAGTCCTCCAGCATATGTCATTGACATTGAAGTCCCCGATGATAATGCAGCTTTCTTCCCTCTCCCCCCACATAATAGATACATACTTAAGGAGTTGGTTATCCTGTCCTCTAGTATGATTTGGTGGTCTGTAGCAGACATCAACTAGTTCCCCAAATTGCACTTTATCTGGTAGAACACTGATTCATCCTCATTTAAGATTATTTGCTTCCGAGTTGTCAGTGACTCAGAAATGGGTAATGCCCTTTTTGAAAGTGTCACTCCCCCTTCCCATTTTGCCCACTTTATCCTTCCTAAATATTATAACCAGTGATTGACATTTCAACCATGTGACTCATCCCACCAGGTTTTAGTAATACCAACTAGATTGAATTTATGCTCATAAAGGAGCAATTTCTCTGGTTTATTACTCAGGATCCTAGAATTGGTTTGTAGGCAATTAAATAATTTCTTCTTTTCATGTCTCTTGATGCCTTGATTAATTTTGTTCTTGACATCTTGATAGTTGTGCTAAATGAGTGCTCATGTGTTCCCCTTTTCACCCTCTCCTTTTGCTATTAATTTAACATCCTTCTGACCAGTCTAGCTAGCCTGTCCATTAGAAGGCTGTTTCCACTTCTTCTGAGATAGGGCTGAACAGTTTGGGTGGCCTCCATCTCCCCACAGAAGATGAACTAATGTTGCACCAACCAAAATCTTACACCTCTTACCCAGCAAGCGGTTCACTTCCAGAATCTTCCCGGGGAGAGGAAGGATCTTGTAACAGATTACTCGGCCATTCCTCTCTTTTGGTAGCCTTCTGAGTTCCCTGAAGTCATCTATAATCTGGGAGGTATCCTGTGAAGCAGTGTTGCTTATGCTAATATGCACCAGTGTCAGGAATTCTTTGCCCACCCGCTTCAGAGGCCTATCCAATCATGCAGTCACATCTACTATTTTGACTTTTGGAAAGAACGCACACCATCCTTTTGTCCAACTGTCCCTTTCAGAGCATTCTTTCCAATCTGTCTGTCTTGGATGGTTGGGGATCTCTTTGTGGGCACATTCGATTATCTTGTGGGTTGGGCTGAGCAGCCATCCTTAGATATGTCCTGTACCGCTGTCTCTTCCATTCAACCAGCTGTGTCTTCAGAGAGATTCTCTACAATTTCCACACTGAGAATCTGGTAATGACAGGGTAGTTCTAGCTGTGTGCAATTCCTCCTGGTCCTCTTTTTTTTCCCTCTGGTAGTCATAACCTGCCCGTTCTTGTCTGCCTCCAGCCATGTAGAATGCTCCGTGGTCCTCTTGACTCGAATAGGCTGCCAAGCCTACTTTTTGGCTTCCTCTCTGTCTGATTCCTTGGTGCCCGATTCCTTTCTTTCTTGAATCTGTGGAGCTGATGCTTCCTTATCTGGTAGTTCAACTACTCCTCAACATCTCTGCTTTGTAGTGTCAGTATTTGTACTTTGAAACAAGAAGCTTTTCTTCCTGAACAGCCACCAACTTGCACTTCATACAGAGAAAGTCTGTGCTTGCTTCAGGCAGGAAAGAAAACATATCCTATTACAGACCATCACAGCAATGAGCATAGAATTGTACATAGAAAGAGACCCTTGTATGCTTAATGTCTAGACTCCCTGTTCACTGCACCTTGTTTGCAAGCTCAAGAGTTTTGCCTGGAAACTGACTTACAACTTATATACTGAGTCTCGCTGCTGAGCTCCACCCCACTGTTAGCAGCCACTGAAATACTTCAAACACAGAGGATGATAACAGACACAAGGGTCCCAGACACATGGTCCTCACCGGAGAGACAAACATACAGACCAGTTTCACCTGGCCTGTTCAGGGGCCCAAAGCTCAGCAATAGATGAAACACACTACTTACCAACCACCTCTACCTCTGTCAAGGTTCCTTCCCCACTCTGAACTCCTAGGGCACAGATGTGGGGACCTGCATGAAAGACCTCCTAAGCTTATTCTTACCAGGTTAGGTTAAAAACTTCCCCAAGGTACAAACTTTGCCTTGTCCTTGAACCCTGTGCTGCCTCCACCAAGCGTTTTAAACAAAGAACAGGGAAAGAGACCACTTGGAGACGTCTTCCCCCAAAATATCCCCCCAAGCCCTACGCCCCCTTTCCTGGGGAAGGCTTGATAAGAATCCTCACCAATTTGTACAGGTGAACACAGACCCAAACCCTTGGATCTTAAGAACAATGAAAAATCGATCACGTTCTTAGAAGAATTTTAATTAAAGAAAAGGTAAAAGAATCACCTCTGTAAAATCAGGATGGTAAATACCTTACAGGGTAATCAGATTCAAAACATAGAGAATCCCTCTAGGCAAAACCTTAAGTTACAAAAGACACAAAAACAGGATTATACATTCCATCCAGCACAGCTTATTTTACCATCCATTAAACAAAAGGAAATCTAACGCATGCTCTAGCTAGATTACTTACTAACTTAACAGGAGTTGTAAGGCTGCATTCCTGATCTGTTCCTGGCAAAAGCATCACAGAGACAGACAGATCCTTTGTTCCCCCACCTCCAGATTTGAAAGTATCTTATCCCCTCATTAGTCATTTTGGGTCAGGTGCCAGCGAGGTTATCTTAGCTTCTTAACCCTTTACAGGTGAAAGGGTTTTGCCTCTGGCCAGGAGGGATTTTATAGCACAGTATACAGAAAGGTGGTTACCCTTCCCTTTATATTTGACAGCCTCCAAGAATCTGATCTGGAAATACTCCCTCCAAGCTCCCTGTTTGCTACTTTTATTTCCCAACACTGGCTATGTATGTTGGACAACACTTCATTGAAGGAATAGTTACCCTGAAGTTGTGGTGTGCACAATTACACATAGGCAGACATCAGATTTCTTACCATGAAATCAAACTTTAGCTGAGAATTCTCTTGGTATCAAATAACATAAATGTACATCATTTTATACAATTTGCAGTATTTACTAGAAAAATACCTCAGAGTTGGCCAAATAACTACAATTTCCAGATTTAAATAGAATTTCGCTAGGACTGCTCTAGAGCAATAACTTTAATGTTATATATTGTTTAAAAAACAAACACAAGAATGTACCCAGCTAGTTACTCTTCTAGTAGCTGTTGTAATTTTAGTCTGTCCTTGAAACTTTACCATTTAAAAGACCAGTCTTGATATATGTCCTGTATATAGGGTCTATGAGCCCAGGAGGGCATGATTTGATCTATGAGGCACATGTACCCCAGCAGTACAGGCTCATTCCACAAACCATGCACGTATTTAATGAACTGAGGAGTGACCCAGGAAGGATAACACACCTTCTCATTCCAAGTCAGGGTCACCATCTTCCTGGCTATACATTCCATTCTAGGCATGTTTTCTCTGTCTGCATAGTTTGACAAAGGAGCCATTGAGTAGAAAAAGCAAATACCATGTACACCATGTAGACTTCTACAAGAACAATCATATGCATGAGAGTGGTGGAAAATTCATTTTCTAATGATTTGTCTCTTCTTTAAGGAGACAGGTTTCCCCATTAGTCTAGCAGTTATTCTGAGCTGGCATAATATGACTGATGTGCTGAATAGCATTTGAATATGTCCAAATGCAAAGTTATGCTTCTAGAAACAAAGAAAGTAGGTCATACTCACATGATGAGGGGATGTTATTCTGGGAAGCAGTGACACTGAAAATGACTTGGGAGTCATGGTGAATAGTCAGCTGCACATGTGCTCCAGTCCAACACTGTGGCCAAAAGGGCGAATACTATCCTTGGATATATAAACAGGAGAATATCAAGTGGGAGTAGGGAGGTTATTTATCACTATATTTGGCACTGGTGCAACTGGAATACCATATCCAGTTCTAGTGTCCATAATACAAGAAAAATGAAGGTGGTGGAGGAACCCCGAGTGGGGAACTCAAACAAGCAGAATCCCTCTCAACCTCTGGAACTGGTGTATCAGTAATCAAATCAACCCATTGGAAGCCAACCTTCCGGGGAAGCAAAATGTGCTTGCAGATTTCCTCTGCAGACATTTCACAGTCAACCACCAGTGGGAGCTCCATGACTCAGTACTGTGCAATATTTTCTCTCTGCGAGGAACCCCAACCAGGGATCTGTTCGCTTCTCAAGCGAAGAGGAACTGCACCACATATTGCTCCAGAAGAGCCCTAGGTTGCCACTCTGAGGATTACACGCTGTTTCTTCCTTGATCAGACAAACTCAACTATGCCTTCCTTCCACTACCGCTTCTGCCACAAGTTCTATGTCAAATCCAGGATAGAGCACGGGGTCATCCTGATTGCCGCCTTCTGGCCCAGACAGTTATGATTTCCCAACCTCCTACACATATCATTCTGACCACCAATCATCCTCCCAACATTTCCCAAGCTCCTGATCCAGTGGAACAACAAGATGTGACACCCTGATCCATATCCACTCCACCTCAGGGCTTGGTGTTTGGATAGGCATCATCCTTAGAACATTCATACTCCACAGCCATACAAGACATCCTTTCTAATAGTAGAAAGGACAGTGCTAGAAAATGTTACCTAGCTAAATGGAAGTGCTTTTCTCTTTTGGGGTTCATCAAAGAAGCATTCTCTCCAAGACTGTAGATATTCCTTTCATCTTGGACTATATCCTATCTTTGAATACATTAGGTTTGTCTGTCAGTGCCTTGTGAGTCCACTTGGTGGCGATCAGCACATACCATCCACCTTCTCTGCGCTACTCAGTCTTCTTACATCCATTGACCAACAGATGTTGGAAAGGCCTAATAAGAACCTTCCCACCTATTCAGAAGTCCACCCCCCAGTGAGATCTAAACCTGGTTCTCTCAGTACACATAAAGGCACTCCTTTGAACATTTAGCTACTTGCGCCAAAGTCACTTTTCTTGTAGCCATCA
The DNA here is from genome assembly GCF_015237465.2 of Chelonia mydas. NCBI lineage: Eukaryota > Metazoa > Chordata > Testudines > Cheloniidae > Chelonia > Chelonia mydas. The sequence goes on along the minus strand of NC_057849.1, from coordinate 51,072,088 downwards.
CCTCAGCTAGAAGGGTTGGCGAACTTGGAGTAATGATAGCATGTGGAGGATCTGCCATCTTTCATAAAGGTGATGTTTCTTTGTGTCTACACCCCAAATTCACTGCTATAGTAGTTCCAGAATTTCCTCTTAACCAATCGATTCACTTACCTGTGTTCTCCCCAAAACCGCACACATCTATGGAGGAGCAAAAACTCCACTCCTTCAATGTTCAACCAGCTTAGCCTTTTACCTGAAGAGGAAAAAAAATCAATCCGGAAATCCCCGAGACTATTCATCACTGTAACAGAAAGAGTCAGAGGGCATGCCATCTCCACCCAGAGAATCTCCAAATAGATCTCAGGCAGCCGATAAAGTGGAATACAATCAAACCTTCCTCCCCACCCCCACCTGTGGGGTAAGAGCTCGTTCCATCAGAGTCCAGGAAAAACTATTGCATCTCTTCAGGAGATACCCCTCCTGGACATCTGTAAAGTGGCCACGTGGAGCTCCAGTCACACATTTGAAAGACATTATTTGCTGATGCCTCCTTTGGGACAGTAGTACTCCGCTCAGCTCTGCCATCTACCTTGTACCATATCCTACTTAGGTACTGCTTTTCAATCATCCACCGTGGAACACAATAGAGACCATCACTCGAAGAAGAAGGGGCAGTTACTTACCTGTAACTAGAGGTTCTTTTGAGATGTGGGGTCCCTATATATATATATTGCACTACCCTCCCTCCATTCCCTCTGCTTTGGATATTGTCTGATTTGCAGCAGAGAAGAAACTGGAGAGAGGTCATTCTGCTCTGCCCTTTATCGCCTCAGATGGAGACATGAGGTGGACCAACAGGCACTACTTTCAAATTCTCTGGCTCCAGACACACAGTGCGCATGTGTAATCTACAGTGGAACACAGATAGGGACCACTCATCTCAAAGAATGTCCAGTTACAGATGAGTAAACTCCCCCTGTAATGAGAGACTCAAGGAGCTCAAGCTGTGTATTTTAACAGAGAAGGTGAAGGGGTGCCCTTGATCACAGTCTGTAAGTACTCACATGGAGAGCAGAAATTTGATAGTAGAGACTTACTTCAATCTAGCAGACAAAGTTTTATAACAAGATCCAGTCGATGGCTGGAAGGTGAAGCGTGACAAATTCAGACTAGAAATAAGTGCACTTTTTTTAACAGTGAGGGTGATTAACCTTTGGAACAACTTACTAAGGGTTGTGGTGGATTCTCCATCACTGGCCATTTTTAAATCAAGATTGGATGTTTTTCTAAAAGATCTGCTCTGCTAAAAACACAAATTAAATGAGGGAAGTTCTACAGCCTGTGTTATACAGGAGGTCAGACTAAATGATCACAGTAGTCCCTTCTGTCTTTATAATCTATGAAACCATAGCTACTAATCTGCATAGTATTTTCATTTGTTATCTTGCACGTTTTCCGAGTCTGTGTGTCTCCTTCCTGTTGTCTGGTAATCACCACACAGACCCTGCTTGGCCACCAGCTGAATACTAAGGCCTAAGTACTTAATAGAAATGCCAATAAAGACTATTGCTGGAGGAAAACCTTTAACAGAGTCACTACAAGTATGATAAACAAAATAGGACACTTTTCTTATCCAGTAGACAAGTCTGCACAACCTTGTGTCTCTCATGAGATCTCCTTTTCTGGAAATTTAATAGGCTTCCTTTTTAGTACCTAGGTAAGGTCTGCAAGCATTCATGTACTGGCTAGAACACATTAGTCTTTGCAAACATAATAAAACTTAAGAAGGAATTTACACAGCAAATAACTCGTTTAAAATGCAGGTGTTTGCTAATGTAAATGAAAGATATAATTCAGATGTTCAGAGGTTGTGCATATATTGTTTGTTAGGTGTACCTGCTGCAACCTTTTAACCTGAGAATATCTGATATTTAAACCAGCATACCTTCTCTAAGACAAACTGAGTTGGGGAAAATTGGCTTCAATTACATCTGGATATTTGCTTTCAAGAGGAATAGCTCTAGTTTCTTTCATGTGAAGTTCCTACAATGATGAGTGAAATGTAAATTAAAACAAATGAGGACTTTTAAGAAGAAGAAATGTGCATCTGTTATGAATAATTCCCTCAAGAAGTCTCAGAACGCTTACATAATTAAAAAGGCCGTGCTCAGAATGTCAAGAATGAGCAATCAATACTGCCAGGGGAAGAAAAGACTTAACTTTTTGCCTCTTCCCATATGCTTCTACTTTGCAAATTGTGCAAACCAAAATTTTAGAACTTCAAAAGAAAAGTAGGCAGAGTACTTCATCCATAAAATGCTATCTCCAGTCAACTAAATCCTTCAAAAGAGAAATTCAAGGAACTGAAAACTTTCTATATCTTAGCCTGCCTTGCCTTGGTGTGAGCATGTATGATATATAACATCACCCTGTGTTCCCTCTGTGTATCCCACCACTCCCTCAAGTGGTCATATAAACACAGCTCATGAAAGCTTATGCTCAAATAAATTGGTTAGTCTCTAAGGTGCCACAAGTACTCCTTTTCTTTTTGCAAATACAGCCTAACACGGCTGCTACTCTGAAACCTGTAATTCACAGGAATTAGTAGTCTTGCTTAAAATAGTGTGTGTAATCTTTAATATAGTCCAGTTGAACTGCAGATGCAGTATAAGATAAGCATATTATAATAGGTGGGGGTCGGAAAATGTTGAGAAAATATAAAATTTGCATTTAAAAACTTTTTGCAGTGATTTTTGCAGAGACTTTTCCAGTGTATGGAGCTTTTGTGGAAAAAAACCTCATCTGTGCTGGGCATGTGCAAGCACACTTGCAAATTATCACACTAGTCATTCAGCTTCTCAGGCCTCGTTTCCATCACAGAAAAAAATCCAAGATTTTGAAGTCTGACTTTTTTTTGGTCCCAATTCAGAACTACATCTCAGATTTTTTTTTTTTTAAATCTTCCAACAGTATGTACCTTTTGATCTCATCGTGTTTTTTTATTTTGATAAGGTTGAAATGTTTTGTTTCTATCTTATTGCTTCAACTTTTATATAAGACAGTTGAAACAAAGTAAAAATGAAATGTTTCAGCCTTATCAAAATGAAACATTGCAATGATTTTCTATAAATTTGTGACCATCAATATTTTATCACAAAACATTTAGATTTAATGAAATTAAGTATTTTTGAAAGCCATCTGCAAGTTTTTGACTAGCTCTACTCAAGTTCACTAACCATACTGTATTTACATTTCTTATAAAGGACCGCTTTCATGATGCATGTGTAACCCACTGATGTCTGTGTGTTCGAGATTCCCCTTTGTGCCAATCGACAGCGGGATGGGTTCTTATGACCCACCTTCACAGAGGCTTTGTTCTTTAGTTCAAGCTGTAGCAGCTCATGTTTTTAGCTCTGGAGTCTCACCACTTCAGTCCCTAGTGCGTCGACCAAGTTGGCAGCTGTCAGACATGCAAGAGACTAACTGGTTGATTACGGCTACATTCTGGGGTTGGAGAGAACCTATGTATCAGGCACACAAAATAATTCTGTTTTAGTGGCCATTTTAACATGTTGACCACTCATATTGTTATACCTTTTCTTCTACCCTTTATCTGTCCGACTTCAGTTTGTAGGATCTTTGGCCCAGGTATTGGGTAGTCTATTGTATTTGGGAAGTCCCTACTACATTTTTAACACTACTGTGTCTCATATTTGGTCAAATAAAGCCACTTTTTTTCTGTATAAAACCAGGTTACATTAAGAGAATAAGTAAATCAGAAAAGCAGCTGGAAAGTGGGAATCCTATATTTAGATTTGGAATCTGTATTTCACTCTTCAGTTCCCTACTGCCACTTGGGTATTTAAAAGTGTAGTGCTGTTTTGAAAGGTGGCAGTGGAATGACACTACCTCTCTTAGCTGACCTGCTCCAGATGTGTATTGAGTCATCCCTGATTATTTTACTGACTGGAATAGTTTTTTTTCATTTTTTCACTTGTTAGCCTTGCAGAGCCAATGCTGTTCTGGGAGACAGGACTATTTTGGCTTAAACGTCCTCGGTAGAACCGTTGAACCAAGTTCTAGCTGTAAAATCTCTTTATTGTTAGTGATGCATGAACTAGAAAGCGTCAACTTTGTCTTTCAGATTCCAGGTTGGGTTTACAGAACTACTAGCTGAAAAAACATATTTCTACTCGTATACTTAAGAGATTTAATCTGGGAGTCATGAAGAGATGATACAAATGGAAATGAACGATGCTTTTATTACTTCAGTAACTCTCAAAGCAGAATTACGCTTGAAGATGATACAGTGAATGGTGTAGTACTGAAGTTGTGAAGAATTCATTGCATATTTTAAAATATTTTGGGGGGGGGGGTAGGGTTGCCAACTTTCTAATAACACAAGACAGAACTCCCCTGCCCCACCCTCTGCCCCACCCCTTCTCCCAGGCCCCACTCCCTGCTTGTCCCTTCCCCCTCCTTCCGTCGCTCATTCTTCCCAACCCTCACTCACTTTCACGGGGCTCGGGCAGTGGGTTGGGGTGCAGGAGGAGGTATGGGCTCTGGGCTGGGGGTGAAAGCTTGGGGTGCAGGAAGGGGCTCTGGGCTGGGGTGTGAGGGCTCCAGCTGGGGCCAGGGATGAGGGGTTTGGGGCACAGGAGGAGGCACTGGGCTGGGGAAAGGGGCTGGGTGTGTGTGTGTGTATGGGGGGGCAGGTGAGGGCTCCGGTTGGGGGTGGGGCCAGTGGGAGCTGCGGAGCTGGCACTCGGAGCGTGGGCAGTGTACAGAGTCTCCCAGTCCTTGTTCGCCCCAGCACCTAGGGGCTGCAGGGACCTGGTGGCCGCTTCTGGGATCAGTGTGGAGCCAGGGAAGGTAGGGAGCCTACCCTAGCCCCAGGGCCCCGCTGTGCCATCAGCCAGACTTTAAAGGGGACCCTGGCAGCTCCATTAAACCGGGCATTGTGGTTGAAAACCAGACACTTGGCAACCTTCGGGGGCGGGGGAGTAAGAACAAAACGGAGAACTTGGTCTACAGAATAGACTAATGCCAGGTCAAACCAAAGGGCAGGTTAAGAAAGTTGTCTTAGGAATAAATGTATACCTTCCAATGCCAAAAAGAGACTCACCCTTGGCTGGAGCAGTTAGTGTTCCTGTGCCGTCCTCCCTCTGGGTTTTCCATTAAGGGTTGGGTTTGTGGGCGATAGAAGTAGCTTTAACTCCTTCTGAAAATCGCCTTCCAGCTAGCGATATTTGCTTTTTTGGGCTGTTTTTGTATGTAATACCTCACATTGAAATGAGAGGGATGGAGAGAGAAGTGATTGAAGTTGAAGTCCCTTTACACCATCTCTACAGCAGACTTTGCATCACAAGGTTCCAAAGTGGGTTAAACTCTGGTTGAATCTGGTCCTCTTCGTGTATGGGATGCTTTTTTTTTTTAAGATGCCGTTCTTGAATTACAGAAACCTAGTACATAGCAATGCTCAGATCTTTAGAGTTTGTACTATACCTGGGAAACAGACCGAGATGGTTGTAGAAAGCTTTCAAAGAGGGAGTCAGCAAGGGAGACTATGTCCTGGCATTGACCTTGTATGCCAAGTTTCAGCTTTCAGAATTTTTTTTAAACATGTTGCCCTGATAGTGCAGTAGTAGCTCTGATTCAGCACTCCCCTGCTGAAAACGAACCTGTGGCTTCAGGCTACTTCTGAAGGCAGTTTCCTCTAAAAAGAACAAAACCGGCCTACAATTTTCTTTTGCAGTCTGTCCTCCTTGCAAGAGGACTGACCAACTACTAAGTTTGGAGGTGAAGAATATAGTTAGCTAGCAAGATGTTGCCTTAACATTTGAAAGGCAATGCATAGTCTCAAGCTGTTAATTCAGAAGTACCTGAAGCTGGGGACAGTTCTACAAACTAGGAATGTAGAAGGAACAGCTGTTTCATAACAATGTAGCTTTAATGTTTTGGAATTAAGCTAGAAGAAGAGGGCATATGGCAAGAGGCACCGTAATAATAAAATTTTTGGAAGAGTATCACTGCTCTTTTGTTAATCCCTGATACTACTTAATATTCTTATCAGCTTCTGGTGAACGTAGCTGCAGATTTACCCTGCCTGTAATTTTCTGCAGTGTCAGCTTCTGCTTTTCAAGCTAGTGTTCAAAATCTTGCCTTGAGAAGTAGCAGTAGTTTTTGCACATATGGTTCACCTTTTACTCTAGATTGAGGCTTAATTGACAGAGCTCTAAAAAATCTTGTTTTGTGTCAAAAAATTATTTGTGTGCTAAAATGACCAGTTTAAAATACATAAACACCAAGAACAGTTAAACAGCAAAAATGAGGGCTTTGGGCCATTAATATTCTCTAACTGCATAGTGGTGTATTACTTTCATATAATGTAGATGCAAATCAGACCTCATTTGATTTTTGTGTAGGAATGCAAGGAGAAATGAGCTTTGTGGGTTTTTAATAATGTAACATCTGTTTTGTGACTCTGAGTTAAGTCATTATTCCCTGCAGTTTTTAATTAATCACTTTCTTAGACTTTTAGGATTGTTACATTTGTGTTTTTAGAGGAACTGATAAGACTGTCCTCTTATTTACTGAACAGATTGCAGTGGCTGATCATAAACTGGCTTTGCTTCAGTCCTGGATCAAAGCAGATTTCTCAGACAGTGCTCATTTTTAGAGGTTAAAACTCTCCCATGCCAATTATGGTTGTAATCTGTGTATGCCTACGGTCAACTTGTTCATAGGAACACATTAAACACTTTTAGGGAAAAATATTATTGGACTATGACAGGGAGAATTGTGGGGGGTGGCTCCTTTTTTTCACATGGTACATTGGGGTACTGGTAATACACTTCTTTTTTTTTTTTTTTTTTTTTTTTTTTTTTTATTCCTTGGCTCTGTCACCTTACAGACATTGGCACACTGGCTACAGTGAACACTCTTACCATTGCAACATAATCTGAGAGGCTACCAGAAATACCAGCATTTTTAAAAAGAATCCAAAATATTCTTAAGTGATTGTTTTGGGAATTGATATTTCAGTTGACTGATGTACTTTGCCCCCTCTTTCTAAGACTACCCCCCTAGGAGCCTAATATTTTAAATGCATTTAGAAAGGTGCTATTAGGGAGTAATTACTAGTGGAAGTTGCAAGTAAAATGGTACAAGTTGCAATTATTCAAACTTCTTGTAGGAGGTAAAGCTGTGTTTTGCAGGAAGAGGGATGGGTGTACTTGCAATTAGTATTTATTTTTACAGTTCCCTTTACAGAGAGAGTGAGTGAGAGGAAAAAATGGCTCATGGAGTTGGTACAGTGAATTTTGTACAGGTTTGAAAGGCAGAAAAGCAATTAGAGTAAAAATAATAAAGCTTAAACTTGAGTACTAAAGATGCATTTATTTTCAGTGAAGGGAGAAGGGAAACATAAATAGGATTTAGAGTATCAAAAGTTAAAGCAAAAGGGAAAGTTTTATGGCAAGACTGGAAGAGGTTGAGATTTGGTTGCTCAGAGAAGAGTTTTGGTAGTAAACCCAAATGTAGCAGCCATAATGAGGAGAGAAGAAAAGAGGACAAAACTGGAGGAGAAATAAGAGCCAACTCCATGGAGAATTTTGACTTGGAATTGGAAGTGGAGTGGAAGCCAGAAAGAGGGAAGGGAATTGTGCTTAATATGGATTCCCCTTTCTGAGGTGTGGGAATAGCCTTAGTTTAGCTCTCTGATATCAATGAAATGTATATGTGAAGGATTGAGTTTATGATATGAGAAGGAATTTGGAGTAGTTGAGATGTAAAGTGATTAAAGAATGAATATGCTACTAGAAAAGGCCAGGATAAATTCTGGCAAAATTCCAGAAGTGTACAGGCAAAGTGTACGGACAAGGGAGATAGTGGATAAAAGGTTACTTTGGGGCCAAGGATGATTCCAGGACTTCTGGTGTATACTATTGCTATGTTGGCCACTAGTAAGAAGTTATATTTTACCAACAGCTATATTGTGTATCTGAGAAATCATACGATTTTTCTTGATGTTAAATAAAGGAACGTTAGCACAGAGATTGACTTGTTTTTCTGCAGGAGTCTTCTCTCTTGGGAGCTCTGTAATCAGAAAATGTATGCAGCGACACAGTTCAGCTTTTCAAAACTAAACATTACTTGTCAGCAGGAACACAGCAGTTAGAGAGATGGATTAATACAACCAAGAAGGCCTACACTTGTCTCTTACCCAACCATCTAGCTTCTCCTTGTGTAGTTAAGCAGGCTCTGCTTAGCCCAGACATCCTTCAGCCTTGGGTTGGGAGAGCAAGCTTACATGCCAGCAGCTCCGACCTCTGTTTCCCAAACCTTATCTTCTAGTAGTTAGTCAGGGCTGCTCTTTTTTAAACAAAATCAAATCCTTTTGTTTCAGCTTTCCTACCTCAAGGATCATCCCTCCCTCTTCCAAGTCAAGGATGTCTGTTGCACTGGACTGGAGACAGTACTTCACAGTTACTATCTGCATGGTGGATGAAGTACTGGGTGATGGAGTTAATCCAGATCAGTCTCCCTCTTCCTGCTCCTGGCAGGAGTTAACATATTCAATCCATGTAGTCCACAGTATCTAAGTAGGAGGTAAACTAAATCACACAGAATCGTCACAAAAATAATGCAGAAATCTCCCATGTTTTTGAACACAAGAGCCTAACTTTTAACTCTGTGGATTACAATCTTGAATGTAGGTGTTCGTAACAAGCTTCCAGCCAGCTTCAAAGAGAGTATTATACAGTATTGGTGAAGAAACCATTTAAATTTAACATAAGCAAAGAAAATTTTAAGTAGTATTTGCAATGAGTATTAAACATCAAACAAAAACTCAGGTAGTGAATCTACTAGTGTGTCGTCTTATATAGAGTTCCAGATTTTGCTGCTCTTAGACATATCACAATGTAATATTTTACATTTTTATTCTTAAGTGCGCACATACAGACATTCTTTATTTTCTGATCCTTTTTTTCAGAAATGTTTTTTCAGTCTCTCTCTCTAGCATAGCGTAATGTAGAATGTCAGAACTGGAAAAAATCATGGCACCTCAGTCCTTTTGCAAACATTTTATCCATGTCAGCAAACAAATATCTAGGCTTCCTTACAGCTTGCAGCATTTCAGACGTTGGGTTAATAGTGGTCTGGTCTCTCTGGTTTCTGGTGAGACAGGAAATCTGCAGCCTATATCCAAATTGGTACAGGTATTGAGATCAGCATATTAAATTCAGGGAAACTGATATTTTTCGAAGGCTTTCTCTGGGCTCCTGTCTTTTCACCATAAGCATAGCTAAGTCAGCAAAGAATCCAGAAACACCCACCTCATGGAGTTCTGCCTTTGTTCTCTTCTTAAGAGACAAACTTCCAATTAAAAACAGTTAGTTATTAGGTAAATGAAAATTCAGTAGATTCTGTAGCCTCTAGGAGTGAAAAAGCTTCTCTCCCAGCTCTCCCTTTAGATCCATAAAATACACTGAGGACTTCCCTAATAAGTAAAGCTGGAATAACACTTACTTGTATCCAAAGTGGTACAGGTACTGGGGCCCTCCCTGACAGCACCTACATCTTTTGGTCCTGGGTTGATTAGTTGCGGAATCCTCTACGACTGTCATAATGTTTCCCCTCAAAGGCTCCCCCTCTTCCTTGACCCTTTTGGGATGTGTTTACATCCCATGAGAGGGAACAGCTTGTGCATTCCTTTGGGTCAGGGGACTGGAATTCTGCTTTGCCTTGTGCACTGGCTGTGCAGAGTGTGGCGGCTCCTTATTCTTTTCTTATTTTGTGTCTTTGTAAGGGTCAGGCAGATTCTAGCAAATAATACTGATTTATCTCATCTATTCTTGTTTCCTCTTCAAAGGTCAGCACATCAGAGATAAAAGGAGGATCCTATAGCATAGCTTTTTATTTTTCAGTTTTTTAAAAAGACGTTTTTATTCTCTCCTTTTGAATGTTAATACTTTGAGTGATAATTACTTAAAGAGCCTCACAAGTAGTGCATTAAATATCATTTGATACTGATAATATGCCAGTTTTCTAGAAACACAAAAATTAAGTAGTTATCGCTAGAATATTATTTTTTGTTGTTTATCTTCTTGACTTGTAATACAGATAGTTAATCATTTAAAACCAGAAAGAAGACAAAATATCTGCCCGCTCATCTGTTGAATGAACCAAGACAATACCAAAATTTGCAGCTCGAGCTAGGGCTAGGGTTACAGTGAAAGAAAGATATGAGATTTGGAAAAGAACGACAGTATTCACCTACGCACTTCGAGAGTGCAAAAAGAACAATCATTTGAGTCACCAGAAGCATTACATTAAAGAATGTGTGTTGTACAGGGAAAAAAAGATGACCTTGTGGTATTTACAGTGACGGAAGTAGAAAACCTTCTGAGCAAGGGAGTCCGTTTATTTCAGCTAATGTTCTTTTTTTAAGAATGTTAGTCTTCATATCTGAAATCACACTGCTGTATTTCTTGTGGGGATGCTAGTGTGCTGTTTGGTCAAGGAAAATGATGTAATTATTCAGGGACAATGCACAAATGAACAATAACCATTGAAAAAGAGATTAAAATTGATGACCGTCGAACTGACCTATTATTGATTGAGGCGCTGACAGGTAAGTAGTTCTGGTTTTGGAACCTTAATTTCAACTAATTTTCAGCAATATAATAAATCTAGGGCTGTCAATCACAGTTAACTCAAGAAATTAACACAAGACAAATTAGATTTAAAAAAAGTCATGATTAATCAGTATTAATCACTGTTAAACAATAATAGAATACCAATTTAAATTTATTAAAATATTTTTGGATGTTTTTCTACATTTTCAAATATATTAATTTCAATTACAACACAGAATACAAAGTGTATAGCACACACTTTATATAATTATTTTATTACAAATATTTGCACTGTAAAAAAGATAAAAGAAATAGTATTTTCCAATTCACCTCACACAAGTACTGTAATGCAATCTCTATCGTGAAGGTGCAACTTACAAATGTAGAATTTTTTTTCATAACTGCACTCAAAACCAAAGCAATGTAAAACTTTAGAGCCCACAAGTCCACTCGGTCCTACTTCTTGTTCAGCCAATCGCTCAGACAAACAGGTTCATTTACATTTGCAGGAGATAACGCTGCCTGATTCTTACTTACAATGTCACCTGAAAGTGAGAACAGGCGTTTGCATGGAACTGTTGTAGCCAGTGTTGCAAAGTATGTACGTGCCAGATGCACTAAACATTTGTATCCCCCTTTTTACTTTGACTTGTATCTTTTTAAAATCTTTTTTACAATGCAATAAAAATAATATAAAGTAAGCACTGTACACTTTGTATTCTGTGTTGTAATTGAAATCAATATATTTGAAAATGTAGAAAAACATCCAAAAATATTTATAATAAATTTAAATTGGTATTCTGTTAAACAGTGTGATTAAAACGCTGATGAATCACGACTATTTTTTTAATCTCGCAATTAATTGCATTTATTTTTTAATCATTTGACAGCCCTGAATAAATCTGATATTTGAAGCAAGAAAAATGCCATTCTTTTAAAGCAGCGATAACATCAGCCTTAATTACCACCAAGCCTGGTGATTTTAATCTTATATTCTCAATGCAAATCCCCCTATGTGTTGATGGGATAATTTTCCCCTTTGTACCACTGTATTGGGAACAACACTGAGTTTTCAGAGTTTTAGCAGTCAGGTTTGTCTATATTAGAAGGCTCAACTTTGGCTGTTTCTTCAAAAAGATTTAAAAGTGACTTTTATGCAACTGTATGAAATATTTTCAATGGGTAGTTCAGTTTGTAAAGAAGAGCCTTCCTACAATTCAGTGTTAGTGGGAATTCATATACTTCAGCTAAAATATTGGACTATTTTGAGGAAATGCACTAATTTGGTATTGGATTGTCATCAATTGAAATAAAAGTGGCTTGTTCATCACTGACTCTTAATTACTTTTCCATGCTAATCACCCCAAGCAAGCTTGAAAAATATTTCAGGATTATTATATTTTTCGTGTAGCTTCCTAATCCTGCTCCAAGACCTATTTGTATTCATTCTATGGTGCTCTCTCTGAGGCTGGTCAAAGCCTTTCCCTATGGTTTGAGTTTCTTTACAAACTATTAACAGTTAAACATAAATTCTGTCCCAAGCTCTTCTCCCATGGCATACCTGCTTCTGTAGCTCATTCCTGAGAACCAGTCCATGTAGACCCCCTCTGCCAAAGAGGCAGTTCTTCATCCCTTAACCCTATCCTGGACATAAGGGGTGTCCTCTGCTTCAACAATCACTACAGATTTATCAGCAATTCTTTCAGGATTTCGATACCTTAGCTAAGCCAACCCTGCTCCATAAGGCATTAAAGTAGTAAGAGGTTCAGTACATAACTCATTTGTCTAGCACCTTTCTTAATTTCAGTTCCACAATGCTTTATGAAGACAAATACTGTATACTAGCTACTCTCTTGCCCTTTTCAATTATTTAAGCAGTAACCGCAAAAGAAAGGTGATTTGAAATAAGACACAATTTGTTGAGGCAGAAAAGGAGAGGGCTGATATGTTTCATAAGGGCTCCAAATTAAACCAGTACCATCTTTTGTTTTTTAAATTGGCCTTACAGCTCAGATACTACAATGATAGGTGTGGGATCAGGTATAGATCACAAAGCGAGATCTTGCCTACTCTGTAACACAGACTGCAAGGAAATTCAAACCAGTTGTCTTTCTATTGATTACAGGGTTACGTTCAAGGCCTCGGTCCTTATCTTTAGAGCCCATCATGGAATTTACCCAAGTGACCTTTGGGGGGGCCTATGTAGCTGAGACAATGATAGGTATGGTTCATTCGTTAGGAGCGATATGTATGTGCATGGGAGTCAGAACTTTCTGAGCTGCTGGCCCCAACTGGAAATCACTGCTGAGAGATCAGAATGTCTTGAAATTCCACTGCCTTCAGATTGAAATGTAAAGCCTACTTCTTTGAGCTACCCTCCCAAATTAAAGAAATTTAAATGCAACAAGTATAGAAACCACTCCTAAGCAGTGAGGTAGGTGGTGGAGAGATGGAGAAATGATCAGATGTTCATAATTGTTAAGGCAGTTGGATGCTACAGTGGTGGACATAGTAGAAGAACATGGATGGATGGAAGTCGTGGTTATATTGGAGCTAAACCTCAGGATTAACCTAGCAATCTTATTACAGCTCTTTCCCCCTTTGCATTTTATTAAAAAAAATGTTTACCCATCCTGATAGTAGTGTGAATGGGGATTGTTGATGAGCTTCTTCTAAACATGAGGATTGTAATCCTTCTTTTCTTTCAGAACAAAGTGAAAACAATTCAAGCTCTGTGGCCCAGTAACCTATGTCTACAAAATGTTGATTTTATACAGTTGATAATTTTTCCATTGGATGGATTTATTTTGTTTCTTACCTGAGGTACTGGGCACCAGGCAACTTCATCCTATTTGTGTCTTAAAGCCTTGACCAAGTTGTGTTTTGTTGTACTATGTACCAGTGGCTCATAACACACTTACTGTGCCATGTGCCTGATGCCAAGTATGTATACCCCAAAAATAATAAAAGAAATTTTGCCACTATACCTTTCATTACTGAAGTGCTCATTCCCACAGATGATTAAAACAGCTTTTATCCTGTATTAATCTTCTTTCTTGAAAAAATTGAGAAATAATGTTTCAATTCTCTTTTCATCTTTTCAGTCCTGCACTCCCCATTGTATACCCAGAGTGAATTGTTACATTGCAGCACCACTCAGTGATATGTTCACCATTTGATGTTTTAGTAATGTGCATGGGTAGAGTATAGTAAGAGTCAGTTCTAATTTTAAAATAGAGTCATCTTAAACCAAATCCCTGGATCTAGATACCCCTAATCTTTGCAGGAGTCTGAAATCTAAACTTGGATTAGATCCTAATTTTGTAAACGGCATTAATGTTACAGTGTGCTGAAACAAAACCAGAGATGCAAATGTAACAGGTGGAAGGCTGTATTTCTATACAGGCGCTATGATCATTAGTGGGGTTGGAAACCAGGACATCCCCCCCCACCCAAGGCGCAAGCCTTTGTGCCATTTGAGCCATAGAAGAACTCCTGGTAGCTGTAAGATAGTAGAAGACTGTATGTCATGAGAATCAGCCATTAGCAGGGTCACGATTACACGGAATCTTAGAAATTGAGGGCTGTGAGGGCCCTCAAAAGGTCATTTAGTCCATCTACCTGTGCTGAGGCAAGAGTAAGTGTACTTAGATCATTCCCTGACAGGTGTTTATCTAATCTGTTCTTAAAAAGCTCTAAGTATGGGGATTCAACAGTCTCCCTAAGTAGTCTGTTCCAGTGCTTAGCTAGCCTTATAGTCAGAAAGTTTTTTCCTAATATCCAACCTAATCTCCTTTGCTGCAGATTAAGTTGATTCTCTTCTTGTGCTACCCTTGGTGGACATGGAGAACAATTGATCACCGTCGTCTTTATAGCAACCTTTTACACATTTGAAAACTGTTATGTTCCCCCCTCAGGCTCCTTTCTACACTAAACATGCCCAATTCTTTCAACCTTTCCTCATAGTTCATGTTTTCTAAACATCTAAATTTTGTTGCTCTCCTTCAGACTCTCTCCAATTAGTCCACATCTTGTTTAATGTGCACCCCAAACTGGACATATTACTCTCTCTGAGGCCTCACCAATGCCAAGTAGTTCATCACTGAAGATGATGACAACATTGTCGTAATTTTCATCTATGGCTATGCATATGACTCTGACATCTAAATCCTAATGCACAGAGTCGGCTACACTGAGGGCATGGAAAGTCTGTATCCATGGTGTTTGACAATGAAGTTCTGTGGTGCCTTTCATGTGCAGCCTGGAGACAATTTCATCAATCCCGCTTGAACCTGTTGCACGCTAATCTTGTCAGAGACCACCCTTGAGTCCTGTTCGCTCAAGTTCTTTGAGATTGATGCCAGCCCACTGGGGACTGTTCTTCAAGTTATCTCTGAAGCACTTATACGGATGACTCTTCTTTCTTTTGCCCTGACTCAGCTACCCAATCAAGATCTGTTTTGTGAGACAGTGATTGTCCATTCTGATGACATATCCAGTCCACCTAAGTTGTGCTGTCAGTAGCATTTCCTCAATCATAGAATCATAGAATATCAGGGTTGGAAGGGACCTCAGGAGGTTATCTAGTCCAACCCCCTGCTCAAAGCAGGACCAATCCCCAATCAAATCATCCCAGCCAAGGCTTTGTCAAGCCTGACCTTAAAAACTTCCAACGAAGGAGATTCTACCACCTCCCTAGGTAACGCATTCCAGTGTTTCACCACCCTCTTAGTGAAAAAGTTTTTCCTAATATCCAACCTAAACCTCCCCCACTGCAACTTGAGACCATTACTCCTTGTCCTGTCCTCTTCTACCACTGAGAATAGTCTAGAACCATCCTCTCTGGAACCACCTCTCAGGTAGTTGAAAGCAGCTATCAAATCCCCCCTCATTCTTCTCTTCTGCAGACTAAACAATCCCAGTTCCCTCAGCCTCTCCTCATAAGTCATGTGTTCCAGACCCCTAATCATTTTTGTTGCCCTTCGCTGGACTCTCTCCAATTTATCCACGTCCTTCTTGTAGTGTGGGGCCCAAAACTGGACACAGTACTCCAGATGAGGCCTCACCAATGTCGAATAGAGGGGAACGATCACGTCCCTCGATCTGCTCGCTATGCCCCTACTTATACAGCCCAAAATGCCATTGGCCTTCTTGGCAACAAGGGCACACTGCTGACTCGTATCCAGCTTCTCGTCCACTGTAACCCCTAGGTCCTTTTCCGCAGAACTGCTGCCTAGCCATTCGGTCCCTAGTCTGTAGCTGTGCATTGGGTTCTTCCGTCCTAAGTGCAGGACCCTGCACTTATCCTTATTGAACCGCATCAGGTTTCTTTTGGCCCAATCCTCCAATTTGTCTAGGTCCCTCTGTATCCTATCCCTGCCCTCCAGCGTATCTACCACTCCTCCCAGTTTAGTATCATCTGCAAATTTGCTGAGAGTGCAATCCACACCATCCTCCAGATCATTTATGAAGATATTGAACAAAACCGGCCCCAGGACCGACCCCTGGGGCACTCCACTTGACACCGGCTGCCAACTAGACATGGAGCCATTGATCACTACCC
This sequence comes from Chelonia mydas, assembly GCF_015237465.2. Taxonomy (NCBI): domain Eukaryota; kingdom Metazoa; phylum Chordata; order Testudines; family Cheloniidae; genus Chelonia; species Chelonia mydas. The sequence goes on along the minus strand of NC_057849.1, from coordinate 51,055,906 downwards.
GTTGAGCCCGACAATCTAGCCAACTTTCTACCCACCTTATAGTGCATTCATCCAGCCCATACTTCTTTAACTTGCTGACAAGAATACTGTGGGAGACCGTGTCAAAAGCTTTGCTAAAGTCAAGAAACAATACATCCACTGCTTTCCCTTCATCCACAGAATCAGTAATCTCATCATAGAAGGCTATTAGATTAGTCAAGCATGACCTACCCTTGGTGAATCCATGCTGACTGTTCCTGATCACTTTCCTCTCGTGTAAGTGTTTCAGGATTGATTCCTTGAGGACCTGCTCCATGATTTTTCCAGGGACTGAGGTGAGGCTGACTGGCCTGTAGTTCCCAGGATCCTCCTTCTTCCCTTTTTTTAAAGATTGGCACTACATTAACCTTTTTCCAGTCATCTGGGACTTCCCCCGTTCGCCACGAGTTTTCAAAGATAATGGCCAACGGCTCTGCAATCACATCCGCCAATTCCTTTAGCACTCTCGGATGCAACTCGTCCGGCCCCATAGACTTGTGCACGTCCAGCTTTTCTAAATAGTCCCTAACCACCTCTTTCTCCACAGAGGGCTGGCCATCTACTCCCCATGTTGCGATGCCCAGCGCAGCAGTCTGGGAGCTGTCCTTGTTAGTGAAGACAGAGGCAAAAAAAGCATTGAGCACATTAGCTTTTTCCACATCCTCAATGCTAGTTGTGTTTGCTTTCTCCAGGACCTTAATATTAGGCACTCTGTCCTGCCAGCAGATGCTCATTATTGAGCAGAAGGAGCACATGTGAAATTGCTTGAGCTGTTTAATGTACTGTTTTTAAAGAGTCCATACTTCAGAACGATACAGGAGAGATGTTAGGACTATTGCACTGTAGATCTTCAATTTGGTGGAGAGACAAATTTTATGTTGGTTAAGGGCTTTTTTGTTTGTTTTTTTGGAGTCTGTCAAGGGCCTGGCTAACTTTACTGATTCTGGAGGCAATTTCCTTATCAAGAGAACAGTCACTAGAGATGGTACTGCCCAAATACTTGAACTGATCCACATTTTTTCAGCTTTGTGCCTCGGATGGAAATGCCTGGCGCTGGAGCATTGGAATGAGGTGCTGGTTGGAACAAGACTTCTGCTTACCTGAGATTGATGGTAAGTCCAAAGAGCTGGGATGCTTCAGAAAAATTATAAATGATGACCTGAAGGTTGTCATGTCCATGGGCGCAGTCAACTGCAAAAAGTGCTTTGATGAGAAGCCTCTCCTCCATCTTGAACTTTGTGTTAAGTCTTCGAAGATCAGAGAGCCATGGAGTTGGTAGCGGATGTATATCCCCTGGTCTAAGTCCCTTGCAGTATGGCTGAGGACACAGACAAAGAAGAAGTTGAATAGCACTGGAGCAAGTACGCAGCCTTGCTTTACTTCATTCTAGATTTCATATGCATCAGAAGAGTCACCTTTGGAGAGCACTTGCATTGTCATGTAGTCATGGAACAGATGGATGATTTGTATGAACCTTCTTGGGCATCCCAGTTTATGTAGACTAGCCCATAGACCCACTCCATTGACCGTATCAAACACTTTGGTCCAATAGATGAAATACAGGTCCAAGGTGTGCTCTAAACATTTTTCCTGGACCATCATTTCCGTAGTACTGTGACCTGGTCTGAAACCACACTGCGCTACTGCTAGATTCTCCTCAGATACACTCACAATGAGTCTGTTCAGTAGAATGTGAGAAAGTATTTTCCCTGTGGTACAGAGGAGAGAAATGCTTCTGTAGTTTCCACAGTCAGCTTCAATGTTTTTTGTTTTTGAACAGTGAGACAATAATAGCATCTTTGAAGTCTTGTGGCATTTCTTCTTCCTCCCAAATGCTACTCAAGATGTCGCAAAATACCTCGGTAGCCTTTGGGCCGCCTTCTTTGTACAAAGAAAAGGAGTACTTGTGGCACCTTAGAGACTAACCAATTTATTTGAGCATAAGCTTTTGTGAGCTACAGCTCACTTCATCGGATGCATACTGTGGAAAGTACACAAGATCTTTTTATACACACAAAGCATGAAAAAATGGGTGTTTACCACTACAAAAGGTTTTCTCTCCCCCCACCCCACTCTCCTGCTGGTAATAGCTTATCTAAAGTGATCACTCTCCTTACAATGCATATGATAAACACCCATTTTTTCATGCTTTGTGTGTATAAAAAGATCTTGTGTACTTTCCACAGTATGCATCCGATGAAGTGAGCTGTAGCTCACGAAAGCTTATGCTCAAATTGGTTAGTCTCTAAGGTGCCACAAGTACTCCTTTTCTTTTTGCAAATACAGACTAACACGGCTGTTACTCTGAAACCTTCTTTGTACAGTTTTGGAAAGGACAGAATTCCAGAAGATACCTTGCCAGAGTTCCATTTTTTTTAATGGCTTTCATGACCTCTTCAGCTGATTTGGGGGAGGTCGAGAGCCTTTTTGGGTTTCTCGGGTAATTGATCAAGAATACGTTGATCAACTGTGGATGGTCTATTGAATAGACTATTAAAGTGTTCAGCCCATCTCTGTACAATTCCTTCCTTGTCTTTGATGAGGGTTGTGCCATCTACTGACTTCAGGGGAGCAGTGCCAGATTTAGATGGTCTGTATACTGCTTTGAGAGAGTCAAAGAACATCTTTGCATTGTTTGTTTGTATCTGTGTAATGCTGAAACTTCTACCGCTTTCCTTGCCCCACACATCCTGCATTCTCCTCAGTTCAGATTGGGCCTTGCTGTGTAGGTAATTAAACCTATTTCTCCTTGAGATGGAAGTGAGATTGTTCTGCTATTCAACAAATGCTATCTGCTCCTTCATGGGTACTTTTCTCCTATTGTTTTATTTACTTAATTCTGTTGCAGTATTTGGTTTTTGTTTTCGTATTTGGTTTTCTTTTAATTTTTCATGTTTGTGCTCAAGGGGTGTTCTTCCCCCATCCCTCCCTTGATTCATTGGCCTTACTCAGCAGCTTAACTTCTGAGATATGACAGAAGCCCCAGGATTTATATTCTGCCAGACATGCAACAGATTTTTGTGCCAGAGCAACAGGCATTCTAGTTATCGTGGGTGTCTTGGGTAGTCTCTTGTACTGTCCAAGTGCAAAGTTTGCATGGAGTTTAAAAGAAGATCTTTCAAAGAAAGAGGTAAGATTGAAGTTCCTCCTCTTGGAGCACCCCTTAAGGTCTGTGGGGTCCAAGTTGTGTCCCCTTTCCCCCCTACAATCCCCTAGGGTACTTCAGTGGTAACAGAGGCTGCTTGTGAGATGAAATATTGTAAGAAAAGAGCCTCTTTCTCATTAAAGGATCAGGCAGGTCACCTCTTAGAATTGATACCTCGTGTCCCATGTGAGTACTTCCGAAGCTCTAACAAACATTGGCACTGAGACGTCAATACAACATAAACAGACATCCAATCCAGATAAGCCTGCCAGTAAGCAGCACTCCAAGGCTTCTTCTCCAGCACCATCCAGGGATCGAGACTGATCTAAATCTAGACTCAAGAAAGCCCAGTGCACTGGTACAGACATCCTCCTGGAGCCACATGGAGTCCTTCCAAGCCTCTGCTCGCTCTCTGGTACCATCATCCTTGGCTTCTGGTACTGACCCGTCCTCCAGTTCCTTCGGCACCTTCTCAGTCCCTGGTACTGACCCCAGTACTGATATTTAGAGCCCCACCTTTCAGCTCAGTGGATGACACCTCAAACTGTGAGATTTTTGGCATAGGCTCTTCTCTACCTTACCACCCTATGGCCCTTTATGTATACCATGAGAAGGACTCACCAAAAGATGCCCAAGCTTCTCTGAACATGATTATCTCTGTGAACCCTTCCTCTACCTATTCCCACAGCAGGCCTATTGGAATCTCTGGACCTTCTCTGGGGAACAATTCTATAGGGCACCTGTCCTGAAGAGGCTGTTGTTGGACTGCTGCAGTGAGTAGTCCAACAACCACTAGTACTGCAGTTGCCAGTACTGCATGTCTCCCTGGTGTGGGAGGAAGTTCAGGAGGAGCCACAGTTTCCCCTGGAACAAGAGACACCTTCATCTCCCATGTCATTGTTCTCCTTTCCTAATGAGGCAGTGATGCCGCCACCATTACCCTTCTATGCAGACTATATTATGACCTTTCAGGACCTAATGAAGTGACTTGCAGAATCTTTTCAAATCTCTACAGAGGAGACACAAGGGTCTCAGCACTCTATTGTGGACATTCTGCACACAATGGGTTTAATTCTGAATCTTTACCAGTAAACCAGACTCTTATTATAGTTTTTTTTTTCCCTCTCTGGGGGAAGTGGGGTAGTGGAAAAGAATGCACAATAAATTGTGTGGTCACAGAGAGATCTTCTTTCTTTGAATACTTTGTGCTAGTATCTTCTGAACCTAAAATGAGTAGTATATTTTTTAAAAAAAATAGTGCAGTAATTCTTTTAAAACTTGTATGACACTTTTTTTTCCATTGGTTTTTAATATAGAAATTAAACAGTTACTAAAAAGCTGGAGAAATGTTTGGTAGTGCTCAGACTTCCATGCCAGATCTCTGTTTTTGTTGAAAACTTAGCCATTATTTCAGTCTTCATAGGAATAACTCGAAACAGTCCGCATACCTATTACTTCACTCCAAATTGTATATATTATGAACCTACTGAGTTGGTATTTTAAATAACCATCTGTAGGCAGGTGACTTATTCTAAACAACATATTTTTAATGTGTTTCAGTACCCTTGTGTAAATGTGTATATCTAAAACAAAACATAGTCTTTAGGATTATCTAGGATCCTAAAACTTTTGTTATCTCGTCTACGCAATACCAGCTTGTCTGAGGTAAGGCCATACTCTGCAAAGAAGCCATGCACAAACACTGCATAGACTGAAAACAAAACTAGTCTCTTTTTTTCTATTTACAGATCAGACTAGATTTTTATTTATTTATTAATTTAAGGAAAGGGTTTCTGTTTGAAGTTTGGCACTAGCTTTAGTTTCATCAGTTTCAGTGATTCAGCAAAGTGAGAGAGGCTTACGTTGCTTCTTCAGTGATGGTTAAAACCTAGCTGCGAGTTTGGCGTCTTAAAGCTTCCAGTGACATTTAAAAAATAAATAATTTTAAACTGGGAATGGGGGGGTTTGAAGGAGAGGAAGTCTTTCCTTTGAAGTCTACCTCCAAAATTCATTGACACTTTGATGTAAGGGAGAGTGAGGTAGTTACACTATGCAGTCCAGAATGATCCAGGACCGTGCAGTTGTTTCTGCTCTTTCCTTTTTTAAAGAGGAGAAGGAAAGGTTCTAGGGAGGACTGGTAGAGGAAGGAAATGGGCATAGAAATAGGATTTTCTTTTGAAACCTATGCTGGAACTATTCATGCTATTTAAAGATATAGCTCTCTTTTTTAAGGCACAATTAACATCACCCAAAACCTGTTGTTTTAAGTAAACTTTTTTTTTTTTTTTGCCTTGTACAGTCAGGAGGATTTTTTGTTTGTGTTTGGTTGGTTTTTTTAAGTTCAGAATGCCCATGTAGTACTGAGAAGAACAAGAATGTAAATCCAATTTGATTATGGCACTACATATTGGGTGTTAAAGACCATTAAGACTGGCTTTGTTGCAAATATTTGTCATTTTAATAGACAGCATGGCCAAAAAACAGATTTCTCTGCACATCAAAATCAGGAGTTCCTCCAAGTCTCACTTAAATGATTCAGAGGAGTGACTAAACAAAGTCTTCCAATTAGCTTGGTCTATATGATGAGATGCATAATCAAGAGGTACTTTAATAAGATTCAGACTCCTGGTTGTGAATGTAGAAAAGAAAATTTTGGTTTGAGTCTCCAGGGTGACTTTAAAAGTCTTGAATTGTGCAGGATAAGAGTGGTTTTGGTGTTAAAGCTCCAAGATAGACAGATATGAATTGCATTGGTGTTTAGCAACAAAAGGGGCTGTGGATTTGTGCCCTTCCAGAAATAAGGAAACTGGTGTTATAGAATTGTTTTAAGGACATAATAATTATATAATAGACAGTATGCAATGTGTCTCTTGCAACTTTTATTCCTTCCTGTATGAACTTACAAGGAATCAACAGATTTAGATCTGTGGAAAAAGGATCAAAACAATTGTTTGTAGGTTTTTTTTAAATAATCTCCTGGTATTTTAACAGGAGCATTTAATACCCTACTAATTATTCATTCATGTAGGCAGACTAAGAATGTATGAAGTCCTACCCATTATGAGGGATATATAGAAGAAATCGGAGTAATCTAAAAAGGGGTTACTATCACAATATATATGCAAAATATACCTATGAAATCTCTCCATGAATTGTTTCCCTTAATGGATGATTTATTTTATTTTTTTATTTATATTTTTTAGAGCTGGCGGAAAGTGCTAGATTGACAGCCAACCTGGCCCCGTTCAGCAGCACTAAATGAACTAAAATTTTGAGATAAATAAAGCCATTCATAAAGCACTGATGCTATTCTTGTTTAGATAGGGGTTCTTTACATATCCATCCTCTCCTGTGTGCAGTTTCCATTTGTGTCTTTTGAAGATAACATCTGGTAGATGATTTTAGTATTGCAGGAGTACTAGCTAGCACTGCTATATTTAACATCCTTCACTCCCACTGTAAAACTCCCTGATTATTTTAGAAGTTATAACTCATTCTGACATAGAGACTGACGTTCAAGAGCTCAGAGCCTAGAGTATCTTATTTTTTTTAAAAAAAGCATCCATTTTTGTACCCTCTTAATATAAATGTTGAATGAGCATCTTATGACCACTTTCACTTGTTTGCATCTTTGTAACTTCAACATGAAGTTCAGCCCAAAATTTGGTCTGCCTTCAGGTTTTTAAAATAAAGCAGCTAGTAGTGACCTCCTATATTTAGGCTGCTTGACACTTTCCATTGTAAAAGATTGTTTATTTTGAGAAGATGGGGTGGGAAGCTCTAACACCTTCATTGTTTGCAACAGGCTTTTGAAATTGGGACAGGTGAAATCCCTGGTGGAGAGCAAAATGCCTAGCCCTCCTCCCCATGATGTTCTGTTTTGGTTTTACTAAGATCAAACTCTTGTGCTGTTTGCATTCTCTCACATTACTCAGGAAAATTTTGGCAAACTACCAAAATGACTGGATGTGAACATTCTGAGACCAGGCCATGCCACTGCTAAGGCAGCAGATGCTACAGTGGGAACTCCTGGGGACTGTCAGGGTAGCTGTGTTGGGGCGGGGATGGAAAGGGTGGGGGGAGGTCCCTGTGACAACCCTCTGACACAGTATCTGTACCAGCAGCCTATCTTCCTGCCTGGGATAAACAGCCTTCTCCTGCTGCTAGCTTACTACAGTGTTCAAGATTCAGGGTTCAAGATCATAGTGCATGATGGGCACAGGGGTTGTTACAGTTATAATAGTTTGTTTAAATTAGTTCAGTCAGTCTCCTCACATCTTTTATGTAAGAGGTTGTTGTGACATTGTGAAACTTTGTTCACTGTCACCAGTGGAGCTTACAAATAGAGCCCATTTGTAGGCCCAATTATTACAATAGCCCCAGTTGCTCCCAAGACTGTCAGGCACCTTTCCTCTGAGCTAGACTTGATGGCCAGCTGGCTCCCCTGGCCGTCAAATTCCCTGTGGTCAGTTTCACTGAGTGAAATGAATAAATGAATCCACTCATGAGCACTGGTTCCTAGGCAACTACCAGCTTCCAAGTCCAGTGATGAATTCATCTTTGGGAATCATAATGAGATCCATAAAAGTTGCCTTGGGTTGGGTGCAATGCCTTTTGTGTTAGAAAATTATCACCTATAATTTTTTAAAAAAGAAAAGGAGTACTTGTGGCACCTTAGAGACTAATCAATTTATTTGAGCATGAGCTTTCGTGAGCTACAGCTCACTTCATCGGATGCATACTGTGGAAACTGCAGAAGACATTATATACACACAGAGACCATGAAACAATACCTCCTCCCACCCCACTCTCTTGCTGGTAATAGCTTATCTAAAGTGATCATCAAGTTGGGCCATTTCCAGCACAAATCCAGGTTTTCTCACCCTCTGCCCCCCTCCCCACACAAACTCACTCTCCTGCTGGTAATAGCCCATCCAAAGTGACCACTCTCTTCACAATGTGTATGATAATCAAGGTGGGCCATTTCCTGCACAAATCCAGGTTCTCTCACCCCCTCACCCCCCTCCAAAAACCACACACACAAACTCACTCTCCTGCTGGTAATAGCCTATCCAAAGTGACCACTCTCCTTACAACGTGCATGAAAATCAAGGTGGGACATTTCCAGCACAAATACAGGTTTTCTCACCCCCCCCCCTTTTTCCCAAAAACACACACACACACAAACTCACTCTCCTGTTGTGTGTGTTTTTTGGGAAAAAGGCGGGGGGGGGGGGTGAGAAGTCCCACCTTGATTTTCATGCACGTTGTAAGGAGAGTGGTCACTTTGGATAGGCTATTACCAGCAGGAGAGTGAGTTTGTGTGTGTGGTTTTTGGAGGGGAGTGAGAGAACCTGGATTTGTGCAGGAAATGGCCCACCTTGATTATCATACACATTGTGAAGAGAGTGGTCACTTTGGATGGGCTATTACCAGCAGGAGAGTGAGTTTGTGTGTGTGTGTGGGGGGGGCGGAGGGTGAGAAAACCTGGATTTGTGCTGGAAATGGCCCAACTTGATGATCACTTTAGATAAGCTATTAACAGCAGGAGAGTGGGGTGGGAGGAGGTATTGTTTCATGGTCTCTGTGTGTATATAATGTCTTCTGCAGTTTCCACAGTATGCATCCGATGAAGTGAGCTGTAGCTCACAAAAGCTCATGCTCAAATAAATTAGTTAGTCTCTAAGGTGCCACAAGTACTCCTTTTCTTTTTGCGAATACAGACTAACACGGCTGTTACTCTGAAACCTATAATTTTTAGTAACCCTGATTTACTGCTGGCTGCATGAAATCTCCAGTACGTCTCCCAAATGTGAAGAGAGTGAAAGTAAAAACATAGTCATTGTGAGATAGTGGAAGAGAACATTGTTCAGTCTAGTGGAAGGTAGGAAGACAAAATAGCAATTGAGAGGAGATCTGACTCTAAAATGATATCTGAAGATTCCATTCTGGGGTGATTGGCAAGGGGGCAAATGCGGCGATTGGGCAAGACAGGCCAGGGGGCAAATGCGGGCAATCTATGCTAAAGTGTTCCATGCACCTCAAAAGTACTTGCATCTGAATTTATTTTTAGGCATTTGCAGTACTCTGAGTGGAGCAGTGTGAGTGGGAAAAAGTGAAACCAAAATATAAAAAATGCTCAAATATACCTTTGGATAACTGTTCTGTGTTATTTGGCCATCTTGACAGATGAAAGGAGACACAGTAAAGTTGGTCCGTCAGTGGTGCTTAGCAATAGTATGGGAAAAGAACCGATGCATGAGTGACAAACCTTCCCCTAGTGGGTACAGGTCCACTTGCCAGATGGAGACTGAAGCATGCTCTGCTTCCTAGCTTCGCTGCAGGCCTCAGCCTGGACTCTCTGCTGGCTCTCCCTGGTGACTACACCAGTCTTACCCTAGCCTCTTCAAATTGAATGATTGAGAGCAGGATTTTCCCAGTTGTCAGTGGGAATGCTGGATTTCTTGAGGCCTTGCTTGACCTTGTTGCTATATCAGAGCTTTGGCCTTCCTCTGCGTCACAGGCAGTTCTTAAGTTGGGCCTCCAGCAAAGCCTTCAGCAGATGATCTTGAGGCATGCGCTCCACCTGTCCCAACCAGTGAAGCCTGCGAACGTCCAGCATAGTCTGCATAGACTGTTGGCTGGTTCTCTCAAGGATCTAGTTATTGATGATCCATTGTTCCCAAGTAAGTCCAAAGATTTTTCTAAGACAGCAGAGGTGGAAACTGTTCAATAGCCAGTCCTGCTTGGAGTACGTTACCCAGCTTTCACAACTGTAAAGGAGGATACTAAGGACACAAGCCTGATTAAACAAGACACATTTGAGTTCAGGGTTAGCAACGTGTTGCTCCAAAGATGTGAGGTAAGTTTGCCAAAGGTAACAGAAGCTTTGCTGATTCTAGCATCAAGTTCCCTATCAAGGCTAAGTGAGCTGGTAAGAATTGAGCCAAGATAGCAGAAGACATACGTTGTCCAGAGATTCATTATTGACATAGATTTTAGGTGGAATGTTGGTACCTTATGACATGACAACTCTTTTCTTGATACCAATTACCATGCCAAACTATTCTGTATCTATTGTGAATCACAGAACTGGAAGGGACCTCAAGAGGTCATATGGTCCAGTCCCCTGCACTCAAGGCAGGACTAAGTATTCTATAGAATATCTCACACTTCTACTTTTTCATCACCCGCCTTGTTTATATCTGTGGCAATTAGAGTTAAGGTTGCCACTAAAATTGTTTGGAAACCAGAGTTAAGGTTGCAACCAGATTCCACAGTGAAGATCTAGCTGCTTCTTCCTCTGACTTGTCTGAAAAATTGCTTTGGCCTGAAAATTGCCAGATGATTGTTTCTGGAAAGCGTGAAGAAAACTGACTAAATGTCATTTGAAATGTAGGTCACTTAGGGCTAGATCACAGCCATTCCACCAGCTGGTGCAACGAGGTATGGGAGGCATAAGGCACTCACTTGTGCCAGTACACCATGCCACCCCTTCCTGTGCCTAGAGGCAAGCAGGCTCTGCAGAGCTTGTAAATCTTCCCAACCAGCTCTCTAGCGCAGGTTGAAGGAATGGGGGAAATGGGCAGAGCCCAATGCAGGAATGTCCGCAAGTACATTGGGAAGCATATGCTACTTCACATCATTTAATAAATGCAAGTTTTTAAAAGCTAGGGAATGAGTTGCTAAGGACATCATGAATCTTACACTATCAGCATAATAAACCATACATGTTTCCTCATCTGTCAGTCAGGAAAGTGGCAATTAATTTAGAGAGGATTTTTCATTCCCACTCCCTTCTTCTCCAGCAGGCAGGAAGACTCTGCCCCCAGTTATTCTCATGCCTTTCATTGAGGCAGCTGCATCTGACATGGGCTCTGAGGTGACAATTTGTTTTCTAAACCTCTTGGAGCTCTAGGGCCCTACGGAGTAGAAGACAGGAAGATTCCCTACAAGAAGCTTGGGAGGAACGGCAAAATATACCTCTCCTGCCCTCTACTACCTGTATATCCTCTGCAGTGGATCCCCAGGCCACCTGATGCTGCAGTGTCACAGCGAGATCAGTTGGGAATGGGACCAGAAATATGCTGACCTGGGAGTTTAGCCTGATTCAGCAGCTCTCTGCCAATATCCAAAATCAAGGCAGAGCAATCCTGGGGGATCAGGGCATCCAGAGAGTGACAGTAAATACATACTGGAAAGGGAAGTCCTAGGAGAGGAGCTTTATGAAACTGGGATGCCCAGTCTCTTTCTGGCCCCTCTTCCTTCTGATTCAGGGAGACGATAACCTTGGTCAGCTGGGTGTTTGTGGTTTCAGGGCGCGTTTTCTCTGCAGCAGTAACTTGGGTGAGTAGCACCCGGGTTGACCTAGCTCAGGTGCGAGCAGCCACATTACAAAGACTTGTGTCTAGTGTGGTTGCAATAAAGTAGTGTTACACTTGCTCATGTAAGGCACTAAGACTACTGGGGTCATGTCTCACTGTTCTTAGCACTGCAGTAAGCTGAGCTGTTCTGATATGTTCACACTGAATTGTGGGAGAACATATTTGTCCTTCGGAGCACACGGGAGAGGGGGTGGGAGTTGTGGAAAGAATTGGAGAACTGTCCGCATTCAAGTAGTTTAGCCTGGGCCCCTAGGATGGACCAGCTAGCTCAGGTGTAAAGCACCCCCACACTTGGGGGAGAGGTTTTTGTGAGTGGATGAGAGCCAGATGAGGGGTTCTGAGTTGTCTCTGCAGTGAAGACAAACCTTCAATGATTTCTCTGCTTGGTGAGTCCAAGGTGTGTGAACAGAATGAACATATCCTATTTCGATTTTATGCAGTTGTTACTTGTTCTTACAAAATTCTGTAGTACCACAAATGTACAGGGACTCTTATAAGCGAAGACACTTGTCCTGCCCTGAAGCCCAAGAAAAAAAAATTAATGCAAGACACCACTTCAGGGGCTGAAGGATAAGGAGATTATTAATGAAGAGAAAGGAGAAGGAATTGTACCTGGCCTTGCTGGGCTAGGCTCACAAGCCTCTTCCAGTCAAGCACACAAGCAGGGCCATACCCAGCTGCAGAGAGAGAGAGAGATCTGCTCAGGAAAGATTCAGGCTTAGGGGCTTGCCCCACTCCCTGTAAGGGGTACAAACCCAAAGGTTTAATGAAATTTTTCCCCTCCCTCAATGTGGAGGGAGATATGCATGCCTCCCCATTAGATATTACATAAACTGGGTTATATTATAAACAAGAAATAAGTTTAACTACAAAGGGTGAATTTTAAGTGAATATAAGAGATAACAGAACAAAGCAGATTACGGAGCAAATAAACCAAAGTATGCAAGCTAAGCTCAATATACTTAAGAAACAGGTTACACAATGTAAATTCTTACCCTCAATGTTATTTTAGGCAGGTTGCAAAGTTTCTGTGGTTCAGAGTTCCAGTTACATTTTTTTTCATACTGGACCCCTCGGTTCATTCTGGACTCCCCCCTGTCTTCTCTTCAGGTGGCTTTAGCTGTCTTTCTTCTTGGGCAGACAGACCATGGAGAGGAGTCCTATTTGCCTTCCTCCCCACCCTTAAATAGGATTTACATAAGGCAGGAATCCTTTGTTTCCCAAACTTGACCCCCCCACCCCCTTCCCTTCCAGTGGAAAGTTACAAGAAGTCCCAGGTAATGTTTAGTACAAGACGCTACCCCATGTCTTGTGTAGCTGCAAGCCCCATTCGAGAGCTTGGCAGCTGCAACACAATGCCATCCAAGATTGCCTGGCCAGAGCCATCCCACCACTGTGGGAAAGGTTGCCGTAAACTCCGCCTTCCCTGGAACTGACAGCCACCTGCAACCGGACATCGACATCACCAACGAGGACCAGAAGAAGATCATCATGGTGGACTTCACAATGCCGTTTGAGAACAGGACCTCGGCCTTCCACGATGCCTGAGTTCGAAAGGTAGAGAAATATGCCCCTCTGGCCAAAACCTTGAGAGCTCAGGGTTACCAGGTCCAGACACACACATTGATTGACATGCATCCGACGAAGTGGGTATTCACCCATGAAAGCTTATGCTCTAATACGTCTGTTAGTCTATAAGATGCCACAGGACACTCTGCCACTTTTACAGATCCAGACTAACATGGCTAGCTCTGTGATACTTGGCACTGATTGTCGGAGCCCTAGACACATAGAACCCCAGTAACGAGCGAGTGCTGAGAGAATGTGGAATCGGTCAACACTACACTCAGCTGATGTGGCAACTAATCGTGTCAGACGCCATCAGGTGGTCGAGGGACATCTACATAGAACACATCACTGGACATCGGCAACACCAGGAGGGATGAGCTGGAGTGCCAATGAGAAGCACAGTCAGGAAAGTAACTGAAATACTTTCCTCATGGATTGTATTTTCTAAATGGACATCCTACCTAATTCTCAATTACTGAGGGACAATCTCCACTCTTTGATATATTTTGCTTTCCAAAACCAAATCTCTGTACAACTTTTCATGAGTGATATACCCAAGTATTTGAATTCTAATATCTAAACTGTACTGTTAAATCTATCCACCTAAATTTGGGTTATTGCTGATTTATATACTCTATGTATCATATGACTTTTTTTTTTTTTTAAAAACTAACTTTGTATTTGTGGATAATCTAAGCACTATACCCAGATGTACAGACACTCTTTTCCCAACCTATGTATTATATAGTTTTAAAAAAACTTTAGCTTTAATAAAATTTTTAAATCCGGTGACAAGACCACCTGATTCTGTAGTATCCATGAGTCAGTGGCAGTGGAGTGTCCGCAGGAAGGCCAAGCCTTTTCATAGTCCATTGACCTCGCTAATGGGCCATCAGCCCTGTCTTGCTTTTTCATTGTTGTACTTGAAGTGTTAGCAGTGGGTGTTACCTAAAATAGCATAGTTGAAATACAGATGCATAGTCAATATTCCTAACTTCAGATACAGAAATGATACATGCATACAAATTGGATAATCACATTCAGTAAATTATAACCTTTCCAATGATATCTTACAAGACCCATCTTGCATAAAGTATATCTCAGTTATGTCATAAGCATGTTTTCATAAAGAATATGTAGTGAAACGTCACAGAGGTGTCTTAAAGAGGACTATGGAGAAGAGAATGGTGTTTGGCATACGAAGATAGGAAAATGTTCCAGCTGTAAAGGAGTCCACCGAGTCAGTTTTAAAAATGTTAAATATACTACTCCTCCCCTTTTGTTCCAGATTCTTGCCCCATACTGCTTTCCCTTTCTTACCACCTGAAATCCTGAGAGTTTTTTGTAGCTCTTTTAGAACACATAATATCACAAGGTAAAAAGACCATTAAACACCTCTCTCTGTGTCCTAGTCATGCCCCTTCCCATCAGTCAAGTAACCTCCTCACTAATGACGTGGCTGGGAGGAGGGTGGGAAAGTGGACATGATAGATAGGCACCGACTCTGTCGGTGCTCCGGGGCTGGAGCACCCACAGAAAAATAATAGTGGGTGCTTAGCACCAACCGGTGGCCCAGCGATCAGCTCTTTCCCTGCCCTTAGCTCTTAGCACCTCCCATGCACCACAGATCAGCTGTTCAGTGGTGGGCAGTTGGCGTAGGGGGGAGAGGACAGAACGAGGGCGGGGCACGTTCGGGAGAGGGGATGTAATGGGGTGGGAAGACGTGGGCAGGGGCAGAGTTGGGGTGGGAAGAGGTGGGCGGGGGTAGTGTAGCTTGGGCTGTTGGGCTGCAATTTTGCAGCCCAGGCAATCTGGCTCATACTGGAGCCTGGGCTTTGGGACCAAGTCAGCTGACCCGGGCCAGCTGCTGCTGTTTTATTGCAGTGTATGCATACCCTCAGAGCTCTGAAGTACCTATGCAGTATGTGAGCTGAAGACCTACTCCTAAGAAGATGGGGAGGTAGAACAGAAAATGCCCTTACTGTGTCTCCCCTCCCCTGCCTCCATTGCAGGCCTGTTCAGTATGGACTGGCCTCCAGCAGCAACCTTTCTGCTTCACCTGGTGACACTACAGCCACACTGGGAAGGACATGGATCAAAAGTGGCACTACACCACGTGCTTGCTCCATGCTTCAGCAGTTCTATCAGAAATGGAATTGGAGCAGCGCTGGAAGAGCAGGGCATCCCGGAAAACTTTGTGGACCCTGACTTGTGGGAGGTGTCCCAAGACTGGAGCCATATGGAGGTAGATGGCACCTGGTCCTTCAACCTTGTGCAGGGAGACCCTCAATGCAGGGGCTTTATTGGTTAAGCACTTTTAGCCAGCTTGAATCCATATTAGAGGGGTATCTCTCCCCAAGAAACTCCCAGTGGCCTCCTGCCCATTATCAGCAGATTTCTAAGCCACCGCCTCCATTGTTTCTAAGGATCTTTTCTCTGACCCCAAAGGCAAAATATCTACGTACTCCCCTCCTCTGTAGGAGGGTAAATTGAACCCAGACTTAGATCCAAATCTCTCTTGGTCTCCTCTTCGAAGAATCCCAGTAATCGCTCCAGAAGAATGGCCTTTCTTAGTCTCCCACATCACTAAATCCCTGATACTTTCTGCTCTGTTGGGGAAATCATCAGAGAATGAAACCCATATTCTCATTTTTCTTTAGCAGAGGGGCTCATGAAATTAAGTGCTTCCTGTGCATTCCATGATTCTTACAATGGCTGAGGTATGGCACTAGCCACTGCTTTTCAGACTTCCCTAAGTTGGGCTGGGTAGTAGCATTCTATTCCCGTCTACTCTTCCCCAAGCACCTATATTGTAATGTAGTGACTTGGTGTGGTGGTTTGTACTTACTATTTGGAGCACCACTCCCTCGTCCTGGTGTCTGGGTGTGGTGCCACCATTGTCTTCAGCTCCTGGAACCTCCTGCAGGCTACCAGTCAGCCTGAGTGGCTCAGCCGTCCAGCCAGGTACCACAGTCCAAACCCCTTCTGTGGTGCAACAAACTCGCATAGAAAAAAAGTTCCTAGCTCTCCAGGATCGATTACAACTAAAATGGTTTCTTACCTATCTGGGCTCGATTCCCTTTCTGCAGCTAACTCAGCAGGGTTCCTCCCACACTCCTGCCCTCAATTGCAGCCAAGAATGGGCCCTGGCTTCGCCTAGCTGTGGCCTAGCGATTCTTCCTCATTCTGCTATCTCCGCCAGGAACTGTCCTGCTAGCAGCAGGCAGCTCCTTTTATTTTGGCCTGCTGCGCCTTGATTGGCTGGCTGTTGCTGGTCCCCAGCCCTTCTAATTGCTGGAGGACCAGATCTCAATGGTTCCCAAAATTATTGTTCCTGGGATGCATCTGTAGGCAAGCCTGGAGGTCTAATACTCACTGCTTTCTTTCTCTCAGAGAGCTATTTCCAGGGGCAGGGTGTAGTAGAGCAGCAGGGCCTCCAGCAGAGGGCTACAAAGGCTTGGCATACCTCATCACACTTGGTTAGGAAAACTTTTGAGCTAGCAGTCTCTGAATTCATTACTTCCATCTGTTCTTCATGCGCCTCCAGAGCAGCTGTCCAAGATCCAAAGTCAACAAAGCGATAGTGCCCCACAATACTTTCCTTGGTCTACACTCTACAGGAACCTTTCTAGGAGCCTCGTCACAGAAAACTGCTTCAACAATATGGTCCACAGCTCCATCCACCTGGGAACTTACCACATGCATTGGAGGTACCATATTAACTCCTTGGGCTCCCCTAATTTTGTATTTCTTGACAATCTTATATTTCACCAAAATCCCCAAAGATAACTGTCTGTCCTCCCATTAAATTCTTTACTGTACTACCTTGGTATTGGAATGCCATGGCTTCAGTGTCAGCCATATTTGTCTATTTCTTTCCTGACTTTTCCAGGTTTTACTACAATCAGAAGGAAATGGTAGACTGTAATAATGGCAGGAGTTCAGCATGCTTATGTAGCACACAGTGAAAGTAGCTGCTGACTGGTTCAGTATCATGAAGTGTGCACATAGCTTCAGAATAGAAGCTATTGATAGAATAACTTGGTCTATTTTTAAATCATACCCTGAATTTCATTTTTCAGTAAGCAATGAATTCAAGGCACAGACCTAGATTGTGGTATATGTAGCTCTGTAGATGTTATGATTTTATTCTCTCTCTGTATCTTTCTCTCTCATGGAGATTTATGTTTGTTCATTCTTTCTTGCCTTCCTTTGTGTACGGAAATCATGACCTAGCTGAACAGTGATTGCCCAAGTCCATAAAATTTGTATGAGGAAGTGGAGCAGAACTGTTCTGCTCCTTCAAAAAGTGTTTTTTTTTTTTAATTTAACTGTAAAATTCATAAGAAAATAGGTCAAGTTGTCCCTTGTTTAACCAAGCTTCACTTTCAAACTCCTACCCCTATGACTAAGATCCAAGTGATCAACAGCTCGAGAAAATCTACCAAAAATAAGTGCCTCGGTTATAAAGATTTATTGCCTTCATCTCCCCTATTTGGTTTGAAACACTATTAAGCTATCTACATCGGTCTCTTCTTAGCTCGCAGCTCACCCCTCCTCTTCACCTCCACAGGCACCTCAGCAGACCAAGCCAAATCCTTGTTGGTAGCCTAGGTTAACCATCTCTTTAACAGCTTCTATTGGAGAAGCGATAAGAATGCTCTGTGGTACGGAATAAATCAGTGAATCCTTTTACTGTCTAAGGAAAGTGTGGGAGGAATCTGTGCCATCGGTACAGGCTCCACTTCCAGGTGTCACTGTGACAATGAGCAAAACCTTGGAGAATAGAGGAGGGAGTACTAAATATAACTGCAGACAAGGCTGAAGCCCTGACAGTGCAAGACAGAGTGCTGCTGTAAGAAAGCGGACAGCAGGTCTGCCTTTGAACATCTCTTGTGAACTGATTGTGGGTGCTGGAAAGAAACTGATGAGGAGGTGTGGCAGACAGAGAAAACGATGAGAGCATTTTTTTTTTATGAAGGAAAACGCAGCACAAAGGAAATGAGATCATCCTAGCAGACTGTAGGCTCTGCATGTTGATCCTAAATGTTTAACACTTATCAGGAAACTGCAATCCCAAGATGATAAAATGACTTGAGCAGAATCAGCATCCTTTTTGTTCCTTTGCAGCATGACCATCTTATCCCTTATGTTAAGATGACTTGGCTTTGAATACGTGTAATTACTCATAATGCTCCTTTTCTTCCCATGGCCTCTATCCTTCTCTTTCTCATTCCCCAGAGCTGCAAAGGATGACCACCCAGCACGATCATACTTGTGCCCCTGCACAGTGGCACTTTTCCAGCAGTGCTGGTAATGGTTCTTGTGTCTTTCACTCTGCTCCTGCTGGTTATACTAGTGCTATCAGAAAGACACAGTTATACAGAAACACAGCTCCGATCATGCTGAGGGTGGGTTTGGAGGGGTCCTTTCCATCCCTAATTTAAATCCTAGGTTACCAGTATACACATTTAATATTTGTGTGGGGATAACGAATGGGGGAGGGAGGAGGAAAGAAGGCCCATCCACAAGGCAGAAATTGAGGCTAGACAGTGGTAGGTAGAACTGAACCTCTAAACTGAACCCCTGAACTTTCTGATCAGATGTTTAGCTGAACCCTTTGATGTGACCTCCAGCTCTTGCTCTTGTTCTGTCTCTCATCCAGCTTCCTGTCTTTTGCCTAGCTCACTTTTGAGATCTGTTATCTTGGAGTATAATCAATTCACTTCCATATTTTCCCTTTCAACACCTTTCTTCTGCTATTGTTGTCATAGGAGGATGGTCAGGCTCTCAGCAGGTCTCTAGTCTCTGTTAAAATGTGGCCAATGTTGGGTCGTCTTTAGGTGTAACAGTATCTATGAATGCATCACACACTCAGAGAAAATCTGACCCAGACCATGCAGAAAAGGCAGTCACCTTGGAATATGAAGATATCAACACAGGAACCTGTATTGATAGATGTGGTTGTCCTCCATAGTGTCTGAGCACCTTGACAGGAGTTGAGGTATTTGGTGCAGGATGGATGGGGAGTGAGGCATATGAAGGGTTTGTTGCAGTGGAGGAATGGCTGAAGTTTGTGAATATTCATTTTAAGAGCATTTGTCTAGGTTTTAGGGCTTTCTTGTTTTAACATAACCTTTAATTTTTCTGCCACTTTCTACCTCCTTGTCCCTCTCCTGTAGGACCCGTGACTTCATTTTATTAGTTGCTGAGAACAGTGGTTAGAGTAAATCAAAAGGATCACCTCTATGCCAGACTGGTTGAGATTGGAGCTGAAGTCCCTTCAATATAAATGAGAAGGGGCTACTGTCAGGACATTCTTTCTGTGAGGACCCTGTGACACTGACATTTGCTACCCACCTTGGTCTGAAATAGCCCACAATCTGATGACTTCAGGGCATGCTGCAAAACTCCACCAATACCTAAGCGTTTTAATATTGGAGTGGAGAGTAGCGAGGGTGCTAATGGTCAGAGGGGGAGGGAGATTTGAAATTTTAAGTTGTTCTGCTGCACGTAGGGTATTAAATAATGTCAAGGGTGCCTAGATAATATGAATGGGCATCCTTTTAAACATTCGTACAAATCTCAATAAAGAAATAAAATAAAAGCTCACTGAAAGGATAGCTATGAAATATTTGATTTTATCCTTACCATTCATTGTGTGGCCCCAGGCTTTATTTACTGCTCATCATCCAAACCCTGCACTGAATACGGAATTATTAATTTCTTCATGGACTTCTTTAAGGTTCTCATCACTATTATTGCTTCACAAACATTGAGTGTATCTTCACAACACCTTTGCAAGGTGAAGGGTGGTATTATCCCCATTTTACAAATGGGGAACTAAGACACAGAGATATTAAAAGCCAAATTCTCTGAAGTGTCCACTGTATTTAGGTGCCCAGCTTGACAAGTCTATGGCCTGATTTTTGAGTGTGTAGCATTTTAGTAGCATATTATATTTAAAAAGTGTGGCCTTCAACTGCCTTAACCATAAGACTATCCTTTCTTTCCCCACAGTCCCCTTCTCACTAAGTACATGCCTTCCAACATTTGCAACAAATGAGGCAGGGCTCTTAAAACAGGTTCCTTCACTACACACCCTTGTTTCATCCACAGCCCAGGTCCAGGGCTCTGAATGAGGCAGAGGCCTGGTGGAAAAAATAGTATGTGATCATGTAATTAAAGCCTGTATATTAACATGTACACACAAGGAGACTGAATAAAAGTTGCCCGGGCAGCCTTAGTTCTGGCATTTTCTAACTTTTGCATGCTAGACTTTGCAGTCATTTGGACTTTCAAATCTGCAACACGGACCTTTACCATTTTAGGTGCGTTACTAGCAATGGTGGTCGTGAGAGTGGTAGTACTAGGCTGTTAGTCTATATGTGGACTAGCTGTGAGGGTGGCAGACCAGGTGCCAGGCCTTGCCAAGGCTTTAGTCCTCAGCTGAGCACTGACCAATTAATTCGTTGCTGTAAACCAGTCTGTTTCACCTGTGTGTAAGTAGGGTTAAGGTGGCTATTGAACTTACAATGATGTGTTTAGACTTTATGAAGTGCTTGTAAATTGCTGCGTGCATTAGTCTCACTTATAAAATCTTTTATCACATGCTATAAGGTAATATTTAAGTTTTTGCTTTTTAACTATAAAAATGTTTGCTCTGAAACTGTGAACCCAGTCAGGAGTGATTGTCTCCTGCCCATAAAGAAGGCCTATCAAAACTAAATGGGCCGTTGTGGGACATCATAATACAAAGACTTGGTTAATTTCCCCTTCATGCCCATGAAGAGGCTACAAGCAAAAGAGCTCATCCTGTCAGCTTAAATTCTTGGAAGAAGAAAATAAAAATAGCTGACAAGGACATTTTTCATCTCCTTTGCTGTTTGGACTCTCACAGGGCTGGAGCTATGAATCAGAAGCAGCGATCCCAAGGGTCAACCTGGGTTAGCCCTAAAAGACATTGGAGCTGACAGACTACTGCAACTCTGCCGCCTTTTGGAACCATAGACTGTAATTCATTTGTGTATCTATGCTTGACTGCTTTAACCTTGTAATATCTCTCTCATTTCTTTCTTAGTTAATACATCCTTTCCTAATTTACTATAGGATTGGCTTTAACCACCGGATAGATAGGGGAAGGGGTCCTGCAGTGCAGTTCTAGAAGTCAGTGGGCTGTTAGGTTACAGAAAGAATTGAAGAAAAAGATAATTCAAGCTAAGTATGACTCTGGATCAATAAATGGTTGAGTCTTGCTCCCTTATCCATCAAAGCCCTTTGGTTGTAAAGGTCCATAAGACTGACAATGCTGCAAACCTAGTTCTGCTTTAGACTATGGTAAGAAGACTGTCCAGCTCTCTGCAACATAGTTGATAGGTGTTGTCATGTTTGCCTTGCTGAGCCATGTTCCACAGAGACTTTGAGTACTGTCAACTACACACTTCACTGGTTTAGGAAGAGAAGACTGTTTCTTCCTATGCACTTCTACTGTAGCTGCTGCTTATGTCCCCAAAAAGTCAAGTTTTCCAGTTGCTCGAAGTACTGTTTTAATTTCAACCTTTATCTTAGTTTTTTACATCACTAAAATTTAATGATATGTTAAACTTGTCTGTAATTGATCTCTGACAAGAAAAGTATGTTATTAACCTAAACATCTTTGCAAGAGCATGCATCATTCCTTTGATACTACAACATTACACACAAGCCAGATAGTTTATATTGACTTAATATAAATGTTTTATCACAGATCTAAAGAAAGGGGCTCATTACATTTGGGAAAAATTACTTTTCCCTCCCCCACATCCCTCTAAAATCAGTTTAGCACTTCTATAGTAGCACCTTTGACCTGACGCTTTCAGTGCACTTTGCAAATCTTATTTAGGATTTGTTTGTATTTAATAATAGAAATATTACTATTGAGATTTCACAAATGAGTAAAATGGGGCACACAGGTTAGTGACTTTTTTGGGTCATGCAGGAATTTAATTGGTAGAACGAGGACCAGAACCAAGATCAGCTCACGCTCCATTTTGTGTGTTAAATATAACTCTTACTAAGGGAGAGAGTGAGCCTTTGTTCCTGTCTAGTTTCTGGAGTTCACTACAGCTGCAAGGAGAATTGGTCCTTCATTTTAAGTGCCAGAGCTGGTGCTTTTAGCACTCTAGTTTCTGGCTTCAAACACTCTCCCAAACAGAGTCAGCTAAATAAACACAAGACCATTTGTCCTCCCAAAGAAAATTGAAACGTGCAGATTTTTTAAAGAAGCTATCCTTTTAAAATTCTTTGAAAATTTAGGATCCTGTTCATTAAACAGAGTTTAACAGAGGAGGCTTGTTTCAAAGTGTCAGGTACATTATGTATTAGGATATCTAAATTTGAGAAAATACTTGGAAGAGGATGCCAAAAAGCTTCTGATAAAGCAGAAGCGGTTAAAGTCCACTTGTTAGTGGATTCAGATTTTTGGCGTCAAATGAAGGAGTTGCTTCTACCCTGCCCAACTGGAGGTGGTAAAGATTATAGCAGTTAAGATGGTGGCAGGAAATAACAGAGTGGATGAAACGGGAGAAGAAGGGAAGTTAACTGAGGCTTAAACCAGGTTTGTAGAGGCACTGCACCTCTTGGTCTCTCATATGCCAGGTATGATGCAGAGCCCTCCAGAATGGGTAGCAAAGAACTGATGTTCATGGCAGTCATTTTTTGCCACCTATCCAGCCATTATATCATTGACAATATAAACATTTTGTGTTTTACTTCATCTAAATAGTACAGTACCTACTTGTAAACATTTTGCTTTATCTTGGGGTTTTTGTTTGTCTTTCATATCAAGAAAGACAATGCAACAATCTTTCACTCCATCAGTCATTCATCTAGCTCTGCACTGGAATCATAAATATGCCTCCAACCAAAGGCTTTCACAGCCTTGCCTCCCTGGCTGCTGCCCTGACCCTAGCAATCCTCCCTGCTGCTTTTATACGCTAGGAAAGCTACCACACGCTGCAGTGATTACTATGGGATTATGCCGGGGAGCAAATGAAGATGATGAGCATGGTGGGGAAAGACAATTTTCACATGTCCTGCCACACAGGGAGAGCTTTAGGTCTGAGAAACTCATCAGTGTTCTGACAACTAATGTCTCAAATGCTTTTCTCAAAATCACAGGAAGATCCAAATCTTAACGGCTGCATAGCTGCTACAATTTATGGATTTCCCTGTGATAGATTCCTTTATTTTGAATAGAAATTCTCCCTAACTTAAGTGGTGGTGTATTTGATTTCTAAGTCTTGGGAAGATGCAAAAGTTTGTGTAGCCCCTTTCTAACTGCAGGTTTCAGAGTAACAGCCGTGTTAGTCTGTATTCGCAAAAAGAAAAGGAGTACTTGTGGCACCTTAGAGACTAACCAATTTATTTGAGCATAAGCTTTCGTGAGCTACAGCTCACTTCATCCAATGAAGTGAGCTGTAGCTCACGAAAGCTTATGCTCAAATAAATTGGTTAGTCTCTAAGGTGCCACAAGTACTCCTTTTCTTTTTTCTAACTGCAGTATCAGAAAAAATGGGTCTCTGAATAGGTCTGAAGATGAGTGTGCATTCTTCTGCAGAAGTACATCATTGATGTAGGGGAAACTGCCCCTGTGTTAGGCAGCCTGAGAATGTAAAACTGAAGAGCTTTGCCTATATTTTTTGCATATTTGTTGAAGAGAAGAAAGAGAGTCAGGCTTCAGGTAGCATGTTCCACCATCTTGACACCTCACGTGTGAAGTAGGAAGATATTCTACAGGGAAGGCTCCTGGTGCAGCTGTCGTTTGTAGTCATTTAGGCTGCATGGTGAGGTTAGAAAGGAGGCAAAATGAAATGATATCTAACAGCAGCGCAATTCTATTGGGGCAAGATAAGTCACCACTGCACTATTGCTTTTTCATGTAACAATAACCTCTGCTCATCTCTTCTCATTACCGAGCAACCCCTTTTTCACCCCAGTATTAAACCTGTTACTTAAACTCATTTCATTCAAGTAAGTAGTCTCAGGTCAGTTCTTAATGGATGGTAATTCAAATGATGAGAGACACAATTTGGTATGAATTATTGTAACTGACCGTCTTTACCCTGGAGAGCGTCAAAGCATATCTAACAGACTGTATCTTTCTGTTTGAGAGAGATTGGATGTTATCAGCCTGTCCAGGTGTGAGGGGCTTCCCATTGTAATTCCTCCCTTTTTTTCCTTCCCTTTATTCATTACTCTATAGCTTTCATGCTAGCCAAAACTATAATTCAATATAAAAGTGTTGGTAGCTTTAAAATTAGTCTTGGACATCACCTAACAACCTCAATTAAATTGACCTTGGATATTGACATGAATAATGCCAGTGCTAATGGGCTTGCTAAGGTACAAATGACCTGACAAAGTGTGTGTGTCTGCTGTTATGCAAATATTTGATACAAGACTCCTTTCATCCCATGACTTTGGGGAGGAAACGGACCTTTCTTCAAGATTTAAACTATGATTTAACTTCTCTTACTAGTGCCCAAGAAAGGGGCATTAGTATACCACAAGCAAAACCAAAGCCCTATGTTGCATACTGTGCCTGATTCAAAGCTACTTAAAAGCAACTAGTGTTGTTATATAAGCTAATGTTCAATTTTCTATTGTGCTATCTATTGCTTCTCCCCCTCCCCCACCAAAAGTCTTTGTCTAGGTATTTGTAAAGTAACCAAATTCCCACTCCATCTTATCTATGCATGCCTTTAGTTGAAGGGATAATTTGTGTAGAGATTTAGAAAATCTTTGGAAAGAGTTTTTAACCCCAATGAGTTTTCTTCATTTTGTGTGCTGGTAAATGCATTTTCTTCCAGACTGCATGCACAGATTTTAATCTGCTGTAATGATCTGGGTTTCAGCCATTTCCTTGCTGCAAATGAATAATGAATGAGCTGTGGTTTGAAAGCTAATGGTTCAAGATGAAATCAGAAGCTCATTGCAAGTTGGGTAATATTCATTTGTCATCTCCATGGAAACATCTATTTATCAAGACACTGCAGTTTAAGACTGTAATAAGAAAGTAACCAATTGCTGTGACTTAAGGTCTTTTGTTATAAAACAGATTTAACAAAGTATAGAACTGAAAAGTGCACCCTTATATTTTTAGTGGGGCAGCTTTTTCCAAAAATGCACAAATGTTTGGCCTAGTGGGATATTGTTTGTGAAACTAAAGAATCCAAAATTGGCAAAGCACAATAGAAAACATGGTGTTCCAATTATAAAATGACTATACAGTATTCAAAAGTAGCAGTGGCCTAGCATCTTCACTATATTTGATATGCTTAGAGCCATTTAACAATATATTAAATTCTTGCTCAGTTTTTCAGTAGCTGAGGTAAATATGTGAGAGAAAATACTAATTTCTAAATTCTCTCCAGACTAGTTCCAGACTTCAGTTAGTGGAAAATGAGCAGTTTGCGGCAAAAGGTGCAGTCTTATGACTGGGTTGCTTTATTTTTTCCTATCTGGGGCATTCTGTTCTTATAATTAAAAAAACAAACACACACAAATAATGAAACCTCATTTAATATGCCAATCCATAGCAAGCTCCATGTTTTACTTGTATGAGTACAGAGCAAAGGCCCCAATCAATTTGTTCCAGGATTCTTAACAGCTTATTAACTACACTCAGGTATGTAGGGCTTGTGTACACTTACTGCACTTGTGAAGACTGCTGTAACGCTTAGTGAAGACGCTGCTTATGCTGACTTGGCATAGGTACTCCATCTCCCCAAGAGGCAGTAGCTGTGTTGAAGGGAGAAGCCCTCCTAACATCATGCTGTCTACACCAGAAGTTAGGTCAGTATAACTGTGGCACTCAAGAGTGTGGATTTCCCACATCCTTAGTGACGTGGTTGTACTGTCATAAGTTTGTAGTGTAGACCAGGACTAAGACTCTGAACTTGGAAGGGGAGAAAAGGGAAAAGTTAAAAGGGTTTGCTTTCCTTAGATATGGTTGATGTGTGTGCCAGCCCGTCAAGGTTTAGGAAGGAGTTAAAGCCATGCAGGCTAAACTTGTCTCTCTCCTCACTACGGAGGAACAAAGCTAGCTCAGGGATTTCTGGGAATTATAGTCATCTAAGGCAGATAAGTTTGTAGTCGGGGGTCCTGGCAAGGGTTCTGAGATTTATATAAAGAACTTACTTTCACAGAACATGGGGAGAACAGGAAGGAGCTGTGGTGCTGAAGTATGTCTCCTGCAAATTATGGGCAAGAAAATCACTTCATTTTGTCTTTTTTTTTTTTTTTTTTTTAATTTATATAAAGTCACTTTGAGGAAGAGTCCTCTGAGGAGGAGCTGAGCCACTTGCAAATGGACTGAGAAATCAAGCACCTGCCAGGAGATTTTTCTACTTTTAAAACAGTATGGTTTGTGGCTATTTGCTTTCTGTTCTCTATTAATATGCATTGTGGACTCAGTTCTACAATGTGATGAGCACTTTTGCCCTAATCCCGCAAAGCATTTAAACACATGCTTATATTTTAGCATGTCAGTGGTCCCATTGACTTCCTCAGGGCACCATTTCTTATATTGATTCCAGTGGGAGTACTCATTGGCTATATCCAAGATGCATGTTCTTTCATTCACACATTTGTGTCTGGATCAATATCCACAGGTCATGATAATTATTGTATTTTGTTGTAGTGCTTCTTGTCTCATGTTACCATAGAGATAGAAGATGCCTCACAAAGACATTGTTCATTCTGGAGGGTAGGGACTGTAATGTTCTCCTTGATTAACTTGAAAAGGAAAATGAATGATGGAGGTTTGAAAAGGTGAAAGCCGGAGGAGAAGCTAAAAATCCTGGGTAAGAGGAGAGAATGAAGTGAAGGAAAAAATGAATCTCCTCTCTCATCACTCATGAATGAGTGCAAGTTTCAGAAAAGCGAGTTCAGGGATTTGGAAGTGGTAAGAGTGACAGACAGGCAGAATTTGGGTCCCCTAAAGTCTGTAAACAAGAGATTTCTTATTTTTCTAAAGTCATCAAGCTTGGAGTTCTGCAATGCACGTCTCCGTCATTTAAATCACTGAAGGGGAAAAAAAATTCTTGATGGGATTTCAAAATAATTTTTTCTAGTCATATCTGGGCAAAAGGGTGCTGATTATGAAATCAGGGCATCTTGGACGGACAGTGTAAAGCAATGACAAATCAGAGGATCCTCAGAATTTGTTGACGGTGTAGATTACTCACACTAGGAGAAGGAAAATAATGAGAGGTTTGTGTCACTTATTTGTCAGTGAATTGTGTCTAGATTGTTTCAATTTTTCAAACGTTATCTGGAGGAACATTATTCCTTTTCTTCTATTACTGTCCTCATTATTTCGCTTAGAGGCTTACCCTCTCCAGCAAATTGAATTTTTGCAGTGCTAAAAAGGTCTTTTTTAGCTTGTGCATTAAATAATTTACAGCATTTTAGGGATTTAACTTGACTCTTACCATTTTAGTGAGCTAAATAACTGAAACACATTTGTTAAGCCACAGCCCCACCTTGTGTGTAAATAGAAGATTACAACACTGAGTACAGGCTGTTTAGGTAGATAACTACATTTCATGTTCATAGTAAATTAGAAACCACATGTGACAAGTAAGGATCTCTTGCTCCCACATATTGGGATGTACAGTATGGGTGTATATGCAGGATCACAGCAAGAAAGATGATATTGTGCTAAATATTTGAGTTCTGTAAGGCAGAAAATCAGTTCACACTAAACAGGGCAAGTCTTTCATATAATTGATAGTGGGTCAGTAAAACAGAGAATTTGAAATCTGTATGGGATAATTAAAGGTTTAGTGACATCCCAGTTGAGCCAGTTTAAAAAGACATGGAACTATTTAAACCTTTCATTTAAAAAAAAGCATTTACTTTCCTGAGCACTCATGGTAACACTATAGCTAATTCAACAGTGCTGTGTATAGTTAGGGTGACAATTTTGTCTCTGTTGTTGTTGTGTGAAATAACATTAAAGATAAGGAGATACGTGATGGTTGTGTTTTGTGTCTATCCGAGCCTCTTAATATTAAAAATGGTGCATTCTCTCTGTCTAGATTTCCCTACATTGAAAAAAGAGTTGATGCCCTATTTTTGGTAATCATTATTTATATTTGTTTGCATCCCTAATAACTACTGATGAGAAAATTCAAAAGGTGTGTGGAAGTTCAGTTGAAATGTAAACTTTGGAGCGTCTTTGTTGCATGAGACTCTCCAAGTCATGCTCGTCAACAAAACAGTGGTTGCCAGTGTCCCCCGCCCACTCTGTTGGCAGACAAGCTTCCAATGAGAGATGCTCTACCAAATGATGCCTCTGTTACCCCCATCCCTCCCAGCAATAGTTTTAGACTCTTTTGGGAGGAGGGAAAGAGATCTAGATTCACCCTCTCTAGGTATGACAGATCTGGGAGGGGGAAGCTTAACCAGCTGTCCACCTAGCATCTTCAAGGAAAGACTGATGCCTAAGCTCCTGCTCCTTCTGACATGTATTGCCAGTAGAAGGACTCAGCAGCCGATCTTTTGTGCGTTGGTTTTGCTCTCCTGTAAATATAGTGCTGCTCTGGGGCAATTTTCTTTGAGTTTCCATCAAGAGTTTGTTCCACACTAAATTTCTAATCTTGTGAGAAGAGAGGGATTTTTTTACTATCTCAGGATACTTTTTATTGGAAGAGAGGGAAACAGGCAGACCCCTAGTGACTTCTGCGGAGGTAGGAGAGGGTTACATGGAGACCCTGATCTCATTGGAAGGAGGACTAAGGAACCACATCCACAAATGTCATCAGGGAGGCAGATGGGAATTTTTTGAGTTGAATGGAATTTATCCAATTTAAGGCAAGGGGGGACTTTAGGGATAGGTGAGTGTTTGGGCTATTTATTTCTTGTCCAAATGATTTAATTTATCTTACAAATGGCTACACATTGTCAGTAATTGCAACTACTTAGTAATTACAGAGTAAGCAAATCAAAAAGTAATGATCACCTAATTTACATGAGAAAAACAATCATGTAGTCATCTTGTAATAGTGTGTAATTACTCTTCTGCTACACTGTAAATATGGTGTGATTTGAACAGTTGGACATTACAATGCTATGTAAACAATGTGCAGTTAAGATATTCATATTCTTGATGTTACCCAGTTGAATTGCCATGCCTTCTTTGGAGATTTAGCATGTGGCCTTGAAAATAAATCCATACATAACTGTTCCAGGACAGAAATTGAAAAGTGGCTTCCAAACCCAAGAGGCTTCTGCAGTATGTGGCAAGCAAGCACCTAGATCTTCCACTGAGACACTGGTGGACTTGCTGAAAATTATTGATTGTAAGTGGTTGTTCTTACTGTTCTAGTCCCCCCTGGTGTCAGAGTGCTAAGGCGGGTACTAGAACAGTAAGAACTGGTGGTTGCAGAGGGCTTTGCCTCAAATGCCTTTGGTGGCCACTTCCATGGCCCTATGAGGTCCTGTCTATGTCTGGGTCTTATGTGGCCTGGCCATCTGATCAGGTCACTTAAAATTTCTTCTGGGGTAACAAAGGCCAATTATAAATCCAGATAAATATCCAAACTAATAATTCTTCTGCACCTCATGGTCTACTCTAAATTCTTTTGCTTTTGTCCCTACTCCTGAGCCCTGCAGAGTTCTTCCTCTGCTGCTGCTTCCCCAGCAGCCGTTCCCCACTGCCTCCCTTCCTCAGGCACTGTGGCAGTTTACCTCAGCGGTCTCCCTGCTCCTTAGGGCCTATCTCCATCCCCCCACCAACCCCACTCCCTCACACCTGGATCCTAGCCTGTTCTTTGTGAGTCTCTTCAAGCCTGGCTTCCCTGTGCCTTTCCCAGAGAAGAAACTCCCTTTGCTCCTCTCCTGGGTCTCCTTCCCCAGACTGAGTTCACAGCTTACTTCAGGTAGTCCTCTCTCTGACCTCCTGCAGCCAGGGGCCAGTTATTAGAATTAAGGCATCATCACACTCAGCTGGGGGATAGCTGTCTGGTCACAGGCAAGGCTGAGCTGAGCTTGGTCTAGCCAGTCTGTGACAATGATAAAGTAACAAAAGACCTAATTTTCAGTGATTGAAGTCAACGGAAGTTTTGCCATTGACTTCAGTGGGAGCAGAATCTGACACTGGGAGTATATCATTGCTCCTGCTGGCACGCAACAAGGAGTTTAGCTGATTTTGTAAAGGGCAAAATCCTCTACAATATCAGTAAAACTGTATCTTTGGCATTTCCAGTTCTAGGATTGATGGAGTGATTATTACTGGGGCTTTCAGAAACCTGTAGTTTAGGAGAACTTAAAATTTTCAGGAGTGGAGCTCTGCTCTGTTCAGGACTTAGGGAGGTCTGGGGAAGGTGCCAGAGTTAGCAGAGCAAGTGGCCTCACCATGCTCTGGTGGCAGCTCTGCTGCCTCCTTCCTGCATATTCCCTCCTATCCCCCATGGCTCCATCCCCAGCCCTCTCATATGAACCTGCTAGTCACCCCCAGAGAACATGGGTAAACTTCCATTGACCTTGAGTTTGTTATTCCAGAGTCCTGACCAAATGCCAGAGAACACTGTACTGTTGTGGGGCGATCTTTAGTGACTACAAGTGGGATAGACCCAGGGTTATTTCTTGTACAAGAATTCCAACATGTGTCCACTAACTATTCTCGTTCTGGGTTCTGCCTCTCTGGGGGGAGGTGTGCAACTCTCAAAGCAGCACCCTGGAATCCTCATATGCACCACTGTCATATAATTAATACTGTTGTACAACGTATGCCTTGTGAGGTATCATTTTAAAAGTCTGGATCTGTTGAACATTAATATCCTGTTGAATTGTATGTGCTATCATTTTATGTGATGTTATGAAGTTTTGCTATGTGTGTGTTACTGAAATAGGTTGTGAGGTTGGGAACACCCACAAGCAGCCTTTCAGATACAACAATGGAGTAGCCAGACAGTGGTTAATGGCTCATCAACACCCATCAAGGAAAGAATCCACTATCCCAGAAACTATATACAATGGAGATTCTCAGAGATAACACGGATACAGTGGAGACTGCTAGACCAGTGGGGATTTCCTGATCCCCATGTCACAGCAAAAGATGTTCCCAACAAGCTAGAAGAAACTATAAAAGAAGGGAAGTGACACCATCATTTGGCCTCACTCCCCCCACAATTCAACACTTGGAGACACCTCTGGAGAGCAAAGACACTGAACTGGGGGAGGGTGATCCCAGGCTGGGAAAGAGTCCCAGCCTGTATATTGAGGATCTGTGGTGTTTGTGCCGTCTGTCAGGCTGAGACACTGTTTGATTCAAATACTGTTTAGTTTGTAGAATTCAGACTGCAAATTTATTTTTATTTCTTTAGGTAACCAACTTTGATCTCTGTGCTTTCTACTTATAATCACTTTCTGTAGTTGATAAATCGGTTTTATATTTTACCCCAAACTGTGTTTTGGCTGAAGTGCTTGGGAAATCTCAGCTCAGTTTACAAAGGCTAGTGTGTGTCATTTCCACATTGAAGGAGGGGCAGACTGGGTAATGAACTTATACTGGCCAGGCTTCTGCCCAGTGCAAGACGGTAGATTTCTGGGGTACAAGGCTGGGGGGAATTGGCCTCCCTATTGATGGTTCATGAGTGGCTGGGAGATCATTCATGTAACTCAGTTGGGTGTGACCCTGCCTGTGGATGTCTGTGTAAGTGCAGTACCTGACAGAGGTGTGTGGTTTGACCCAGCATCACAGGTTGAGAGGGACACCCCAGGTTGGTGGGACAGAAGGCTAAGCGGTCCGACAGTCCAGGTTGCACCCTGGGAGCCCCATTAAAGGAGGAAAGCTACCTATTTGGATCACCTTCACTACTTGCTGTGACATTTTGTTTTTTCTTTTGATGTCTCTGACCCAGTTACTGACGAGGTGCCACTCTGCTTAGGTTGTGAGTCTTACATGATCTCAGCCCAGTGCAGCATGGCTTACAGGAATTACCTTTCTGAGATTCAGTTGCATCCTGCAAACTTTTGAAGTTAGGGCCTGAAGCAAGTCACCTTGACTTCAATAGAAGTAGGACTGAGCATGTAGTGCCTGAGAGACACTGCTGCTTCCAGTATTTACCAAACTAGTAGAAGCATTATTGTGTTAAAAAACACACTGAAGGGCAATATTAAAGTCGAAATTACTTTTGGTATGATTTTTTTTCCCCAACATGGTGCCAAGTTTTCCATAATTCCATCTTTATCTCTCTAGTGTACTTGAACACACTGCCTGCATGGATTACAAACTCAACAAATTCTGCTAAACTGTGTAGCCTGACATTTATTATGTTTATCACATCATCCCCCAACAGGTGAGGGATCACCCAAGTGAATCACTGTGAATTTAGGTCTGTTAGACTTGTGTTGATTGTAGCTAACAGAATCAGAACATAGACAATATTTATAAACAAAACAATCTGAAGCTGTGCAAGGACAGATACTGAATTCCATAACTGCTAGGACCTCCAGTTCAACCATTAGTTAGCCAGCTATTGTAACTTAACACATACTGCTAGAGTGGTGAGAATCTTGGAGTTTTCTTCAAGCCAGTTATGCTGCAGACTTTTTTTTTTTTTTTAAATCCACATAATTTGCAAATGCTTCTATCTAGTAGTTCTGGTACAACTGACATGAATAAGAAATGCTGCTCTGATAGCAGGTATATGCCTGTGAAAATGTCCATATGTACTGTTACGCCTGAATGAACCATGCTTAAGCCTATGGTTCTGGCAGGGAAAGTTTAAATGAACTTCACAGTTGAAGTGTGAAGTGGGGAAAAAAAGGTAAGTCATGGAAGTTGGGGGTTAGGGGAGGAGTTGGAGAGCAAGCACACCCCACAGTCATTCTGCAGCAGGCCCAGCTCCCCACTCTGGGCATTGCAGCTAGGTTCACTGGGTAATAGTGCCACTCAGGTTTGGACTGTCTTCCCCTCTATAGATGGAGATATAGTGACGGATGCCCTAGGGTGCAATGCCACTTAGTTCGGGGACCAAATCAAACAGGTTTTTACAACCATTTCCAAGATTTCACTGACTTTATTCAAATTCATGATTTATGTGACCACAGTGATAAAATCATAGCCTGAACCATGATGCTTCTAAATTCCCATGACATCACTTCTGTCTCAACACTTTTTCTAAACTATATTACAGCT
Organism: Chelonia mydas; assembly: GCF_015237465.2. Classification (NCBI taxonomy): domain Eukaryota; kingdom Metazoa; phylum Chordata; order Testudines; family Cheloniidae; genus Chelonia; species Chelonia mydas. The sequence goes on along the minus strand of NC_057849.1, from coordinate 51,022,602 downwards.
GCTACTAAAATCATCTGAAAGTGTGTAGAAGAGGATGAATTTTCTCGTCATTTGTTAACCTTGCATGCAATGCTGTTCACGTGTAAAATCAATGAACACGTGATCGTCAGCAAAATGATGAATGCAATAGTATTACATACTATCCCAAATTTTTCTTAGCCAGCATTTAACTGGAATAATATACTTTATACCTTAACAATTTCTGCTTTTAAGAAAGCAGCTATTTTTCTGATGAACTAATTACTACTTAAATATTAAAATCTCTTTTCATTTTTTTACTCGTTATAGATGAGTTTGTTATACAGGAGTTAATTTTTTGAGTCATCCTGCCAAGCACTTTTTTCTTCTGATTTATGTGGCAGAGCTCCTCTTGAATCCCTTTAGTTCTTGCAACTATATTAACTTTATTCTGTGTTTTGCTGACTGTAATTCCCTTCAAACATTAACGGTATCTATGATTTTGATTGCCTTCCCCCATGCACTTTCCATGTTCAGGTTTTTTTAAACTCTTAAATCTTTGAGTATTCCCTCCTGAAGCCATACTGCCCATACGTTTTTCCTTGCATTTTTTCCCTTTCAGAGGAATTAATCTGTTTTGTCATGTTTTGATTTGATTTTGCGTGATGTGATCTTGTCACATTCCTGTATTTTTGTGCTTCTTCCCATCTTACTATATTTTTTTAATTCCTTAGAACTTGCTGCCCCGAGATTATTGCTGCATTCTGTGAACATACTCTTTAATAAGGTTTTGCATTATATAGCACTTTCAACGTTCAGTGCACCTTAGAAACAAGAATCCTCACAACATTCCTGTGAAGCACATAAGTACACTCTCCACTTTACAGATGGAGAAACTGAGGGGGGAAGTTGTGACTTGTTGAGGGTAAGAGAGAAAAGCACTGTCAGTTGGAATTAGAATTTAAGATTGTCTAATTGTCATTCCCCTCTGCTCATAAATGGCCCAACAGAGGAGGGGCTCTATAGTTTTCTTCTTTTTTGATTTTCATTCCCTTTATCTAATTTCAGTACTGCTTTCTTAATAGTCAAATTGTAGCTCACTAGCATTGTAAATACTTCTGACATGCAACAATACTCCTCCTCCTTTCCTTTCCCTTTGTCTAACCATCTGATATTGACTATACAGACTTCCCAGTTTGAGAATATCCCACCAGATTTCAGCTATGCTCAGTAGCTCATCATCCCCTCATTTAGTAATGCATCTATTGGAAACGCTCTCTTTGAATGGACATGGTTGAATATATAACACTTAGCAGTGAGACAATGTCACAGATAACCAAGATAGAACTTTAGTCTACACTGAGTGCTCCCCTCGTGGCTTGATACTCTGGGAAGCCCATCATTGGAATAACAGCCTTTTTACATGGACGCTTATATTTATTTTACACCCTCTCCATCTGTTGTGTTAACGTCTGCAGTAGTAATGGAAACTATTGTCAAATAATCTAAGAAGTGACTTCAAGCACATCTAAATGTCTCTTTGGATTGCACTTTAGATTTATTGCCTACAGTCTGCATTTAAAAGAAATAGAAGCTCTCAATTTTCACTTTTCCTGGAGCATAAAAGTCTTAATAATTAGATCATATGATCTGGTTATTGAAAGGATTGTTATTATTCAGTCCCAACTGACCCTCTGGAATTTGAAGAAGGTGCCTTGTTCAGGGTTTTACATTTTCTGCTATTTTATTGCCCTTATTACATGAAATGCTACATTATCACCACACTTGTATTGTTTTTGTAAGGGTTCCAGCTGCAGTATACAATGACTTGTTGAAACCTTGACATCTGTTTTCCTTTTTTCCGCTTTCTATAAGTCAAGCATGTCACCCTTTTCCAGTGTTGCATGCTGAGACTTGACTTAGCATGTGTACCTAGCCAAAAGGTATCATGCATCTCAGTTAAGTTCCAGACTGTATATAATGGAGTGATGTTGTATACTCTTTTTATCAATGATTATGCTTGAAAGAAATGCAGTTTACAATACTATTGCTAGAGTCCTCTGTTAGTCATTGAGCTAACATGAAAACACTGTCACAGATATGAAAATGCTGTTGGCCTGCAGTAGAACATTTAATGTTTTAGAATTAAAATGTCTTCAAAGGAAGAAAAAGTTAATCTCCCTTTTGAAATGTATTTGTATACTTATTGGTCATTACACAATCCTTGTGTCTCTTGAAACCATGTTGAAATATTCTTGCACCACAAGTAAAAGGAGTGGTAGATTCAACTTTAAGCCTTTACAAAACCCATACTGCCTGACATCATCTTATAGCTCACTGCCTCCACTCAAAAAAGAAGCTTCACTACAAGGCCAAAAAATCCTCAATCAAGACTAAGGTGCAAAGGGAGAGTGAGAGAGAGGCATTGCATTACATCACATCACATTGTCCCTGAATCAAGAGAGCATTAAGCATGGTGTAAGAATTTTTTTTTTTAAATGGCTTTCAGGGGACAGCCTCCTCCATTTGCAGGAGATGGACTTGGTGACATGGTGGTTCATCTCTAATTTTTATACTCCTATATAACTGCATAAATTATGATGTTGACCTTTCATACCTTGGTGAATAGCGCATACAGCTACATTCTGATTTTAGAAGGATTTGGTAACATCTGGAGGTTAGAACCTAAATCAGGAGGCCTAGATTTTATTCCAGACAACACTGACTTATCATATGCCTTGGATATTTCTTTTATTCTCTTTCCCCATGTACAATGGGAATAATAATATATACTTTACGTAAAATTTAAGATTTTCTGATTAAAAGCTGTTCTAACAATGTAAAGCATAATTACTGATGTGGGAGGTCCACTGCCTTATGGGCCATTGAAAAAGTAGATTTTGGTAAAGATTTGGTTGTATGCACTGTAGGCAGGTGCTGTCCAAGAATACCCCCCATCCTGAACTGGGGTGGCCCTGCAGGCACCCGGCCTCAGTTTCCCTCAGATTTCCAAGAATAATCTACTTACATACAAGTCTTCAAGAACAATATTCCCTTACTTCTGGGAATAATTCCTTCAGATTAACCAGTTATCCACCAAAAAGCTTCCATTTTTAGATTCAGAGTTTCAAAGGCCTCCTTCTTGGGCCTTTGTGTTTCTTGACCCGGCCTCCCTAATCTGTAAACTCTCTCCCTGAAGTTCAGAGTCTTCACAGCCCTCCTTTTTGGGCCGTGTGTGTTTCCAGTCCTGCATCTCTGTGGCCTGTAGACCCTGACCTCAGGTTCAGGGTTTTCACAGCTTTGCTGTGACTGTCCCCTGATTTTTTTCCTCTCCATCTCAGCAGCTCCTTTCTTAACTGAGCTTGGAGATTCCTTTTGAGTCACTTGCCCAGTCAAATAATCACTCGTTTGAGCCTTCCCATTTGGGTGTAATAACCCACCCACTCTACAAGACTTCTGGCCCCAGGTTCTTAAAAGGAGAAATAGTCTGGGAGGGCCTTGTACCTTCTCTCTCCCAGATACTGTCTGCTCCTCAAGACGATCTTCCTTTCTCCCAATGATAGTTTATTTTTCTGGCCTTCATCCACTTTCCCTGAACACATGGAATGAGGTAACTGGCCTCCCAAACTACAGGTACATCCTCTGGCCTGAGAGACCTGTATCTCTTACATGCACCTTAATTCTAAGTTTTATAAACAAAACTCAAGCCTACAAATTTTTGGAAAAATTATATTAAAACTACTTCAGAAGTAACAGAAAAGCTTAGTGATGCATGAGATAGCACAGTTTATGCTGCTATAAAACAAGCCAATTTTATGTGTTCATTTAATACATTTAAGTATGACAGGCTACAATACCTAGGTTCTTCTAATATGACTAAAGTTTACCCTGCAAAATGTTTTCTAAGGTAGTACTTAGACTTCAATTTAAAAAAGGCATTCCATTCTCTTCTAAAAACTTCTTATAAATTCTCAGAAATTTGGTACTTGACTCCATTTTTCTTTTAAACTAGCTAAATTCTCTAATTGTTCTCCACCCTCCTCTTAATGCACTGAAGAAGTTTCAAATTATATCTGCTGAAGTTTCTAGTGAAAAATGAACAATGATAATCCTGGATTGTTCCTTCTTACTTGCTTTAATGAAATTCAATACATGTTCAGCAGTGTGATATGCAAGCTGAACTAAGCTATTGGTTTTCATGCCTAGATACACCTGGCATGCTAGTATGAGGAATATTAGATCCAAAATGCTGAAAAATAGCAGTTTCATTTGTAAACCCACTTAAATTACAAATTAAATATCACTCCGCTGTTCAATAAAGGAGTCTACAAAAATTGTCTAGGCTCTCCCCCCGCCCCCGTTTCCTTTTAAGACAGATTTTTTTTCTCTCACACAGGCACTCTTGACCCACTTTTGCTGCTACCAGTGTTTACTTTTAAAAGATATATTGACAGCTGCAAGGATAGTTAATCAGATTACTCTGAGGCAGGTACCTGTGTACTGGAGCCCTGCAGCAGGGGTAGGATGGTTTAAGTACATAAATACATAAAAATAAGCGTTACACTGGCCCAGAGAGCACGGATATGATTGGCTGAACCAGATGTTTGGGGTTCTGTTACTGTTGTTGTTTGTTATGAAGAACCTATATTAAGTATAGAGTACTTTGCTATGTTTGAAATTCTTTTCCTTTGTCTCAAGCTATAGAATCCCAGAACAAAATGAAAAACCCCAACCCTTCGTCTTCCCCCTCACCCCATGAAAGGATAGTATTGCACTTATTTCTAGTAGGAAAATTAGCCTTTTGTAAAGGTGTATATCTGTATCAAGCTACCATGTCCTGAAACCCATACATCTTTACATCTTTTCTTTTAAACTTCTAGTAAAATAAAACAACAAAAATTCGTGGAGCTGTGCAATGTAAAATAGTGCTCCTGGAACTGGTTTGAAAACTATTCCTGTCTTCATCTTTTAAATTATTTAAGTGCCATCTGTGAGCATTACCCCAAAGTAATAAGAAACCTCCTTTTTAAAATAACCACATATGAGTGTAATTAAACTTCCTTGTAATTAGAGTGTGTCCTGTTGATCATCGTTAAAATTGTCTTGATTGGAAAAGCTATAAGAGAACCACTAAGTCCCATAGGCATTGTTCTTCAGCAGTTTGTGTCTTTGGCCACCAAATGGCAGTACTGCGCTGCACTTGAAACAGAAGAAATGTGTGACTCTGGCAAAGGAAAATTAATCTGCATGTAGCTGAATACCAGACACTCAGATACATTTATTTGGGCCTATTTATAATCCCATTTGCTGTTAGAATTGCTATACCTTAAAACCTGATTGTACTGAAATACTATCCTCATAACTGAAATAACTTATGTCAGGTCCGAGTGGTAGTTTCTCCTACCTCTTCATCCCATTGCAACCTTTGTTCTTGTATGTGAAATTTCATTCACAACCACATGCTGATTAATTGTGTCATGGGATTAAAATGATCCTACTTTATGGCATTTAGCCTGGCTTTAGTTTCCTCCAGTGTAGAGGAAACCCATGACTGACATGGCCAAATGGTTCATTATCAAGGGGAAATGTTTAGTGGTCTGTTCGTAAGACTTTTATGAACAGGACTGTCTGTGGGTTTTTTACTGTGAATTTGCTTTTCCTTTAATGCCAGTGTAAAAGCATGTACTGCATATTTGGAGTAAAAAGAGAATGCCTGATAATAGATTAGTGATGAGAGAGAATCCTACATTTCTATCAGGCTAGATTCCTAGACACTGAAGATTCTATCTTCTTATTCCTAGACCAAAACAGTTTTTAGAAATTGTGGCAGTCCTGAACTTGGCCCATAAGCATGTGTTCATGAGGAAGTTGTGTTGGTTGCTCAGTTTTATAAACCTGGTTAACAAAACAGATCTGAGATACCAACTTGTAGTCGTGTTGCTATTTTAGGTCTGATACAAAATCTATTAAATAAATTTTTCTGCTGACTTCAGTAGGTTCTGTATTTGGCCCTATTTGTGAATAGACCTACAGGTATGTATAGCTCTTTGCACAAGGTTTATTATTTATTTGTTACTGTCAGTTTGTTCCACATGATGCTTTCCAGCTGTTCAAGAAGGAATAGTCCAAGTCACGAGAAGTTCACAATCAAAGTGTAGATAGAGAAACAAGCTAGAGCTGGCTGAAAAGTGGAATTCTGAAGCTTCAAAGCAAGTGTTCTGAAACTGAATGAAAAATGGAAATTTCCCATTGAATGGGAAGTCTAAAATTTTGTTTGAAAAAGGATGAACAAACATTTAGTACAAAATGTTGTAGGCTGCCTGGAGCCCTAGCAGCACATCAGGTGGGAAGCTGGTCAGCTTGGGGAACCTAGACGCTTGGGAGCTAGGGCTTCTGGCCAGCCTGGGAGTCCTAGCTCTGCCGTAGTCCATTTGCCATGCACTGCCCTGGAGCTGTGAAGACTGGAAACCTGGGCTGCTGAGGAGTTGGGGACCCATTAAGCTGGAAATGATTGTCTGACAGAAAATAAAAATTTCCAGCAAAACTGAAATGTTTCAATGGCAGGAAGTTGAAAGGAAAAGACGGGTGCCTGAGGCTTTCTCAAGAGGAAGAAGTGACAAGACATAGCAACAACATAAAAGAGGACTGAAAGAAGGAAGAAAGTACTGAGATTATGGGCTTTGGAAACAGTGAGGTTGGTGGAGTTATCTGTCTTGATGGAGAAGGTATAATGTGGTGGAAAGAGGGAAGACTAAGAGTTCTGGTTTTGCCACTGTGAAATTTTTCATCAGCAATAGTACATCAAAGAAGAGAGACTCTTGCAGATGTGAGTATGAATGAAAAATCCTATATTTGATATAGGGATGATAGTTGAAGCCATTAAAATGAATGAGCTCACCATGGAAGGAGATGAAAGGGCCAAGGACAAAACCCTGTGAAACTGCCAGAATGGGGTAGGTGAAATGCTAAAGGGTGCACTGAAGGAGTGGTGTGAGCTGGTGGGAGAACCATTAAAACTAGAGAGAAGAGAGTTTCAAGGAGGAGCTATGATCAACTGTGTCAAACTGGGATACGCTATTTGAGGATGGAGTAGAGGGGTGCCAGGAAGAGATTGCGTTTGCCTTTTGTGAGTTCTGTGAGTGGAGTGAATGAGTTGGAAGGTAGACTCCAAAGCCAAGAAGAGTTCTTGTATTTGGTGATCTCTAGTAGACACTCTGATACTATGGGGATAAAAAACGTTCTAAGAATATAAGAGTAGATAGTTGTGGTGAGGATGTAGAGACATCCTGCAATGTGCAGGAGGTCAGACTAGATGAGCATGATGATCCCATCTGACCATAAAGTCTATGAGGGACAGTACTCTGAAGGAGCTTGGATATATGGACAAAGAGGAGAGAGAGAGGATGCTAGAAGAGGGGTTGAGATTCTCTTATGATAGGGAAGATTATAGTGTCTTGAAGACAAAACAAAGATGGGAAAAGGTGAGTTTTGAGTAGGGAACTGAAGAAAGAAAAGGAAGGTAGCATGGTGTACAGGGTTAGAGAGGACATTCCAGGCATAGGAGCCAGTACCAGAGACTTTATTAAATGAACAATACAAAGGGAAATAGAATTTTAGCAGAGTGCAGGGCTTGAACATTGGAGTTATAGGAGATGAAATAGGGTGGGGAGGAACAGTATGCTGTCAAGAGCTTTGAGAGAGGACAAAAGTAAAATTTTGATGCGGACGGAGAAGCAAATTCAGTGAAATAAATCAGAGGTCTATTCCAGAACAGGCCCCAAGATTTCACAGTCCCTGCACAGCTCATTTTTCATGTGATAGCTTATGTCATCATGAGCCATGTAGCTGATCAATGCAGTCGTGCATTGGTACAGCTGTTGAAGTAAGCTAACCTCTCTTTGGGAGAGCTTTTGGGTGTGAATAGGTGCCATTTGTTCCTTGCTACTTACCATGACTCAATAGTGATGTCTGATTTTAAAAAAAGCTTGAACTGGCTGTTAATGAGAGAGACCTTTCACACGACAGCCCTAATAACAGCTTTAAAACTCCAGTGTTCACAGAGAACTCCACATGATGACAACTTACGGGGGGGAGGGTGTGAACAGGAGGAGGGGTACTATATTTGTCAAAATACCCTTCTTTCCTCTCTATCCCCCCCAAAAAGACTCTTCATCCAGGTCCTGCTTCATGTAGCAGGCTCAGGGATGGTACCTACAGTATCTTGTAGTGCCAACCTTTCTGACAGCTTCTCCCCGACCTTGGATTTTAAAGGTGTAAACTTTAGATGGCTGATGTGAAACTTTTAAAATATGATTCATCATAAATCAAACTTTTCTCAGAAAAAGATAGTGACATGTTTACAGAAAGCATGGTCTCACCTGAAGTTCCCTCTTTTTAAAAAATATGGCACAGTGTTCTATAATGCCACAACACAAAGACCAAGTATGGGATTATAGCCTGGCATGAGGTATAGACTGGAGAAGAATTCCTCTCTTCAGGAAGGACTCTTCCTCACTGAACAAAACAAAGTAACATGTGAGTTATCAGCAACACAAAATGGAGGTTGAGGAACATGTCCATTATTGAAGTAAACAGCTATTAAAATTAATAATTGCATGGATGAGCTCTCAGTTCTCTTGCTTCAGGGCACAAACAGTTCAACAGTGGGATCAGAAAGAAATTTACTCCTCTGGTACAGCAGTGCACAATTAAATGCACGATTGAGGGGGTGGAGGTTTGATTACATCTGATTGGCAGCAGGATACCAGGGCATTTTAGCTGTTCAGTATGGAAATTCACTGGTCTGTGACTCTTGATTATAATGATGGTGACTTGTGCTGATATAATAATGTGAGATTGTTTACTTGTTTCTGAGGCATTAGGCTAATATGTGACACCACAAGCATCTGGTAAAGACACAATAGCTATGTAGCTTTTGGCTGTTTTTGAACCAAACGGTGCCAACAGTAACATCTTCTGTTCATTTACAGAGGGCACTCTTGTAAAGAGAATCACCATAAAAAATGCTGCTTTGCTGAAAGGCTTTCACAGCTTGATGATGCAATTGTCACCATGGAGATTTCATTCCAACAGAAAAGAATAAATTCTGTGGGGTTCTACTTTTGAAATGTGTAAACAGCAGATACCTCTAATGCCTTTTGTCTAAATCTTCACCTTGTAAGATAACTTGGACCAGAACATAGGAAAGGAAGTCTATATATGTTAATGGCAAATTTTATTTTTCATAAACAGCCTGATCTCCAGGGATGAGATGTACATAATGGCAGATTAATGAAGTGGGCATGAATAACAGACTTTGAGCCAAAGACAATAGGGAGGGAAGTATACTTCCCTCAGATTTGAGAGAATTATTCAAACACACTGCTCTGTGAATTTCAGTTGAAGTCTGATTCTCTTTCTTTAAAGAGGAGCTGCCTTTCTGTATTCTCCTGTGGTCCATGTTGAAGGCAGCAGGCAGAGACTGCTTTAAAATTTGCATTTTAGTGTTGACGTAATACTTTTCGAAAGCATTGTCAGTTTGCCTGGGCAACTTGTTTCACAGTAATGACCTGTAAAAGGAGCCAGGTGCAGGCTGATTACTCTCTGATTCAAACAAAGCCAAGAAACCACTCTGGATGTGTAACAGCTGATCACTTTGTTTATCTTTCTCTGGCATAGTCTCTCAAGGGAAGTCCTATCTCTTGACTCATTTATAACTAAACTACTGAAAAATATACTTTAGGGAGCAATCTTGCACTGACTGGGGGGATGAACAAGACGACATAAAAGGTCTCTTCTATCTCTGAATGTGTTATGATTATTCAAGAGCAGACAATGGGTATCAGTTACAATTTTACCATCCTAATGCATTACATGATACTGGCAATCATTCAGCCAAGTCACCAGACTTCTTAGGGTTTGTCTAAAGAATTTTGGAGCAAGCTTTCCATTTTGGGTGGATGGTCTTGTGTTAGGGAAGCTCATGCTAGCACTCGAAAAACAACTGTATAACAGCACTTTAAAGCTGTAGTTTCGCCTGGATCTTGGGCTATGAAGCCTAGCCAAGGCATTACTTAAGTTGAGTGGGTTAATTTGTGTTTAGCTTAATTCTGCTCCTAATAGACATCAGTTAAATCAATTTTAAACCATGTTTAAATCATTTTTTAGAATTTCCATTTAGCCTTATGCACTAACTGTGATTTTAAATCATACCTGTAGTAAAAGCTGTGCAACTTTGTGTGTAGACAAACTCCAAGTGAACAGCGTTCTGATTACTGTTACTTATTTGCTAAAGTCTGCTACTGTGCTTAGGGCTGTACAAAACACACAAGTGTGAAGGATTTATATTTCTAATCTGCCTGGGGCTTCAGGTGATCAGCCTGAGGCCGCAGGATCTTTAGGGAGGAGATGATGCAGCACACCACCTAAGTGAGTTTTTTTCATAGATTCATAGATATTTAGGTCAGAAGGGACCATTATGATCATCTAGTCTGACCTCCTGCACAACGCAGGCCACAGAATTTCACCCACCACTCCCACAAAAAAACCTCACACCTATATCTGTGCTATTAAAGTCCTCAAATTGTAGTTTAAAGACCTCAAGGAGCAGAGAATCCTCCAGCAAGTGATCCGTGCCCCATGCTACAAAGGAAGGCGAAAAACCTCCAGGGCCTTCCAATCTGCCCTGGAGGAAAATTCCTTCCCAACCCCAAATATGGCGATCAGCTAAACCCTGAGCATATGGGCAAGATTCATCAGCCATATACTACAGAAAATTCTTTCCCGGGTAACTTGGATCTTACCCCATCTAAAACCCATCACAGGCCATTGGGCCTATTTACCATGAATATTTAATTACCAAAGCCATGTTATCCCATCATACCATCTCCTCCATAAACTTATCGAGTTTAATCTTAAAGCAAGATAGATCTTTTGCCCCCACTACTTCCCTCGGAAGGCTATTCCAAAACTTCACTCCTCTGATGGTTAGAAACCTTCGTCTAATTTCTAATCTAAATTTCCTAGTGGCCAGTTTATATCCATTTGTTCTTGTGTCCACATTGGTACTGAGTTTAAATAATTCCTCTCCCTCTCTGGTATTTATCCCTCTGATATATTTATAGAGAGCAATCATATCTCCCCTCAACCTTCTTTTAGTTAGGCTAAACAAGCCAAGCTCCCTGAGTCTCCTTTCATAAGACAAGTTTTCCATTCCTCGGATCATCCTAGTAGCCCTTCTCTGTACCTGTTCCAGTTTGAATTCATCCTTCTTAAACATGGGAGACCAGAACTGCACACAGTACTCCAGGTGAGGTCTCACCAGTGCCTTATATAACGGTACTAAGACCTCCTTATCCCTACTGGAAATACCTCTCCTGATGCATCCCAAGACGACATTAGCTTTTTTCACAGCCATATCACATTGGCAGCTCATAGTCATCCTATGATCAACCAATACTCCAAGGTCCTTTTCCTCCTCCGTTACTTCTAGTTGATGCGTCCCTAGCTTATAACTAAAATTCTTGTTATTAATCCCTAAATGCATGACCTTACACTTCTCACTATTAAATTTCATCCTATTCCTATTACTCCAGTTTACAAGGTCATCCAGATCCTCCTGTAGGGTATCCCTATCCTTCTCTAAATTAGCAATACCTCCCAGCTTTGTATCATCTGCAAACTTTATTAGCACACTCCCACTTTTTGTGCCCAGGTCAGTAATAAAAAGATTAAATAAGATTGGTCCCAAAACCGATCCCTGAGGAACTCCACTGGTAACCTCCCTCCAACTTGACAGTTCACCTTTCAGTAGGACCCGTTGTAGTCTCCCCTTTAACCAATTCCCTATCCACCTTTCAATTTTCCTATTGATGCCCATCTTATCCAATTTAACTAATAATTCCCCATGTGGCACCGTATCAAACGCCTTACTAAAATCTAAGTAAATTAGATCCACTGCGTTTCCTTTATCTAAAAAATCTGTTACTTTCTCAAAGAAGGAGATCAGGTTGGTTTGGCACGATCTACCTTTTGTAAAACCATGTTGTATTTTGTCCCATTTACCATTGACTTCAATGTCCTTAACTACCTTCTCCTTCAAAATTTTTTCCAAGACCTTGCATACTACAGATGTCAAACTAACAGGCCTATAATTACTTGGATCACTTTTTTTCCCTTTCTTAAAAATAGGAACTATGTTAGCAATTCTCCAATCATACGGTACAACCCCTGAGTTTACAGATTCATTAAAAATTCTTGCTAATGGGCTTGCAATTTCTTGTGCCAATTCCTTTAATATTCTTGGATGAAGATTATCTGGGCCCCCCGATTTAGTCCCATTAAGCTGTTTGAGTTTCGCTTCTACCTCAGATATGGTGATGTCTACCTCCATATCCTCATTCCCATTTATCATGCTACCATTATCCCTAAGATCCTCTTTAGTCTTATTAAAGACTGAGGCAAAGTATTTGTTTAGATATTGGGCCATGCCTAGATTATCCTTGACCTCCACTCCATCCTCAGTTTTTAGCGGTCCCACTTCCTCTTTCTTTGTTTTCTTCCTATTTATATGACTATAGAACCTTTTACTATTGGTTTTAATTCCCTTTGCAAGGTCCAACTCTACTTGACTTTTAGCCTGTCTCACTTTATCCCTACATATTCTGACCTCAATAAGGTAGCTTGCCTTACTGATCCCTCCCTTCTTCCACTCCCTATATGCTTTCTGCTTTTTCTTAATTACCTCTCTAAGATGCTTGCTCATCCAGCTTGGTCTACAACTCCTGCCTATGAATTTTTTCCCCTTTCTTGGGATGCAGGCTTCCGATAGCTTCTGCAGCTTTAATTTAAAATAATCCCAGGCCTGCTCTACCTTTAAACCCATAAATTCTTCAGTCCAATCCACTTCCCTAACTAATTTCCTTAATTTTTGAAAGTCAGCCCTTTTGAAATCAAAAACCCTAGTCGCAGATTTATTTTTGTTAATCCTTCCATTCAGTTTGAACTGAATTAGCTCATGATCACTTGAGCCAAGATTATCCCCTACAACCATTTCCTCTATGAGGTCCTCATTACTCACCAAGACCAAATCTAAAATGGCATCCCCTCTAGTCGGTTCAGCAACTACTTGCTGAAGGAATCCATCAGCTATCGCATCTAGGAAAATCTGAGCCCTATTATTATTACTAGCACTCGTCCTCCAGTCTATATCTGGGAAGTTAAAGTCTCCCATGATCACACAGTTTCCATTAGTATTTACTTTATTAAAAACATTAAAAAGGGCTCTATCCATATCCAAATTAGATCCCGGCGGTCTATAGCACACCCCAAGCACTATCCCAGGGGAGGCTCTAATAGTTTTCTTCCCCAATTTAATTTTTGCCCAGACAGACTCAGTCATACCCATTTCATCGCTTCTTATTTCTTTACATTCTATCTTATCATTGATATACAGTGCTACTCCACCACCTTTACCTTTATTTCGGTCTTTCCTAAACAGCACATACCCTTCAATACCTGTAGCCCAGTCATGACTACAAGTTTTAAAGCTTTATTGATAAAATAATAAAATAACAGCGGAGAGCGCGGGGCGGTGAGGGGGTTCCCCACGTCACTCAGAGGAAGGAAGAAAGCATTAGTGTCCCAAGCCCAAACCCACTTTCGTACTCACACTGGCCAGGCATGGGTGTAACATAAGAAGGAGGGGGGAGGGGTGGACGGGAGTTCTTGTTCAGTGCACAGGTCGTTCAGGGTCCGCTGCCAATCTCCGAATTGCTCCAGCTCTCAGGAGGGTTTTAAGTCCTGGGCTCCTTTGGGGGTGTTCCATTTGGCAACCTCTGTTCCTTGTGCTCTTTGTGCCAGTCCAAAGTGGCTTTCTGTGGTCTTCTCTGCTTTCCCAAAACACAAGGGCTCCAGGGATGTGCAGCTCTGCTCCCCCCTTCGTCGCCTCACCTGTGTTTTCCATTTCTGCAGCCCTGGTTCAGTGTACTTTTTCTTTTTTCGTGGCTGGCTGAGAGATAAACTTCAGCTTCAGACTTTTCCTCTAGTGCCGTGACCTTGGACTGGGGCCAAGGTCTTATCGTCGGACTGAGCTTGCTAGCTACAGTGTTGAGTTAACCTGTTCTCTGCTCTCTTTCTCCTTCCCCCTTTGGCCTCTCGCAACCTGCAAAAGAATCTTCCAGTCCCCACTCACATCTTTGACCCTTCCCAAATTGCCCTGTGATGCTTGCAACAACGTTAGCAATATACAATGCTGATCTGCCTCCCACTGAGGGGGGCAAAGTGGGGGTGTGACACAAGTAAAGTCTGCCATTCCCCCATAAAATGTAAAACCTAGAAGATACACACTCAGGAAACAAGGTGGAAATAGACTATTGGTACTTCTTAAATGAAGTTCTAAAACTCAGTACGTTTGTGAATATCGCGGCAAGGATGGGTGCTTTAAAAGGAACTTGACTGAAGAGAGGGTTGAGGTTTGCAAATTTTTTAGGAAGGGTGTGCCATGAGTGGGGGCAGTGTGAAGAATAAGCAGAGTTGGGAAGTAGGAAGAAATGACAAAAGAGGTATTTGAGGCTTGCATCATTGGTGGAGTATACGTTGAGGGGGGAAACACAATAAGAGGTTAGGTGGTACATGTAGGCTAGTGCTCCAGTGCCAAGGTGATGGGTGTGGTGTGAAAACTTAGATAGAAATGCAGTTTAAGGACTTGAAGGTAAGGATGAAAAATGTGAACTCTACACGCTGCTTAAGTGGCAAGTCAGTGGAGAGATACAAACTCCTGCATCTCAGTTACTCCTTTTTTTTCTGCTTCTGATCTAGCCTGAAGCATTCTATGTCACAAATCTGCCATGGTCAAAAGGTGTCTATCCAACTATCCATCTGTTTTTAAGGTTCTCCATGTAAATAGACTGTTACCTTTCAAAAATCCTCAAGCCTTTTGAACTTCCCCATGAGGTGTGGTACCATGGTTCTGCATGAGAGATGTATAACCATTGTCTTTCCAGTCATTAATGTTCCTCTGCTAAAAACAAGAACAACAATCCCTTCAGAAACCTACCCACCCTCAGCGGTTAATTTGGTCACATAGGGATCTTTTAATGAAGTAGACACTGAAGGCAGGTGTTTCCTGCTTTGCATGGTAGGGGGATGTGGTTCAGTGGGGCAGCTCTCTTCTCTTGATAACCATTACAGCTCCTATTTCTGCCATCGGTCCTCTTCCAATCTTGTCATTCTGAATTCACCTGCTCTCCCATATTATTGTGGAACTCATAAAAAGTGAGTCTGCTCCCTTTGCTGGCGGTGCAGCATGACTGGATAAATGAACGCTTTTCTTAGAACTCTTCTGTCCAGATGTTGGTACAAAAAAATTTAGTTTTAGGGTGTTATATAAAGAAAAAAATTTTAAAATGTGGTCCCGCGTTCTTTGCCAGATGTGGGGCAGCCAGAAAGAATATCATTGTTTACGACATCAAAAAGAATAAAATCACTAGGAGGTAATGATGTTGAAGTTCCTAAAAGGATATTACAAGTAATATAACTTTAAAAGCTCTTCTCTAATCTAATCTATATAATTCACACTGTGCCCTTTGTTTTTTAAAAGGTAGTTAGATTTCTAATTTGTTTTTAGAAGTTGTCAAATCAGGATCAAAATGGCCAAAAGACAGAATTTGGGAACATTGCCAATCTTTTGCTGGAGCTAGTGAAATAATTGTAGAGAATGGAAAAATTAAACCTTTTATTTAAAGTGAAGTTAAGAGTGAATATAATGAAATACGGCTTTGGGTAAGGACATCTCAGCTATGAACACTAATCTACCCTACCCCGATTCTGACTTTCTATATCAGCTCTTTTTTTTTTTTTTTAAATCTTTTGCTCAACATGAAGTCAAATTCCTGGCTGGTACTGACCTGATTGCTCAGAGGTATGCCTGCTAGAAGGTGGTTCACATTTCTATGGGTTGCTGTTTGGAGGAGGTGAAGGGGATAGTGGCAGAGAATATGTAACTGCTCTAAATGGGGTTTTCCCCCTTTTCAGTTAGCCTGGGGAAACTGACAAGGCATATCTTCATTGTCACACAGCTTTTGTTGAAATAGCCACAGTAAATTTTGCCTGAAAAACTGTTAGCTGATTACCTGCTGTCAAAGAATATAAATGTGAACTGTAAAAGCAAATTAATTATGTGGTAGCTACTGACTGCAACCTCATATGGAAACAAAAGGCTCTAACCTCATACCATAGTGATACATCTTGTAGTAAATGTGACATTTAGATCATGCTATCTTCTTTAGATCTCTCTTCCAGCAGTGTCCATAAAAATGTTTCTTACTCATAACAGATGGTCAAAGCACTGCTTTGAAATTTCTCTGGAGAAGAATCTTGGTTGATTTCATTAGGCTTGAAGAGTGTTCATGCAGCTATAGACTTGGAGGAATTTATTGTTATAATTATTATTATGAAAGATCGCATGTTGAATGTATTCCTTTCCTTTTCCTTTGCAGGTGATCTGCCTTCAGGATTTCTTTGGTGATGATGACATTTTTATTGCATGTGGACCAGAAAAGTTCCGTTACCAGGATGATTTCTTGCTAGATGAAAGTGGTAAGAAAATAGCACATTTTAAAAAAGAGACAATATTAAAGCTTTCCAGATCTTATTTAGCCTGTAAAATAAGGCCAAAACGGTGTCAGCTCAGACTACAATACTAGTTTTAGATACAAAATCAGGATGTCTGTTCTTTAATTTTGATTTCTAATACAGAAAACAAAAATAACTGAAAGCTTACGATGGGGTTAATAAGGGCCAATTATCAGCTAACTCAAAACAAATCCCTATTAAAAATAAGTTCATAGTAATTTTTATAGGAAATGGGGGTGGTGTGAATGGTTAAACTCCCATTTTATATGGTCTTTATTTTAAATCAAATTTGAATGGTCATAGATCTTCTACTTGTCCTTCTTGGCTTATCTCCCATGTACATCTATTCTAGTTTGAAAAAAGAAAAGGAGTACTTGTGGCACCTTAGAGACTAACCAGTTTATTTGAGCATGAGCTTTCGTGAGCTACAGCTCACTTCATCGGATGCATAGCATATCGTGGAAACTGCAGAAGACATTATATACACACAGAGACCATGAAACAAAACTTCCTCCCACCTCACTCCCCCGCTGGCAACAGCTTATCTAGTTTGACATCACAGAATTGCTTAAAATTGTCTCTTCCTCCCAAGCCTAGTAAGTGCTTTCCTCCCAGCCACTCCCATTTTAAATTTTTGGAATCTGGATTTTGGTAACACCCCAGGATTAGCATGAAAAAGGAAGCTATGTTGTATATGGAAGCCAGTTAATAATGATAAATTAAGACAAACTCCCCACAGAAAACTAAATGAAATCTGTGTTCATGTAAAAGTCTCTCGGAATCTGATTGTGTAACTTCACAAGAGCAAATAGACCTTAGAGGAAAACATGTTTTTGGTCTGAACTTGCCTACCCTTTATTAAAGGATGTTTCTAAGTGCTGGACCATGAGTAGCAGCCAAGGAACCGTAAGTTGTCTTGCGCATAAGGAGAACATAAAAAAAAAAAAGGGCTGCCAATTATCTCATTCATTTGTGATGTAGTTCAGGAACTGATGAAAGGGCTTGTTTTTCCTTCTCCTTGTCCAGATTTTTTCCTCAGCAGCTGGATGAATGTATCTTCAGCACCTTTTTTTCCTCTTTAAATAATTTATAACATAATAACTGAGTCTAACAGGAGAGTCCTTTACTTAGAATAAGGAGAAATGCACAGATATTCATTGTAGATATGTTTAAGATTACTACTTTCTGATCTTTATATAATATATATATATTGTTCAACATATAATAGAAAATGCAATTGTATTTGTCTGACTAATTGAATTGGAAGGTTTGGAGGTTTTTTGTTTTTTGTTTTTGGGTTTGTGTTTTTTGTTTTTTTTTGTTGTTGTTGTTGCTTATCTAGATCCGGACTTTTGAGCTTTTGGAGGGTGGGGAAAATCCTTTATCAGTACCTATTTTATAAGCTGGGAGATGTGTGTGAAAAAATAGGTAATACATACTGGTAAGCAAGGAAAGTTAACATTCTGAAGCACATGCGCGCACTCACATGTACACGCCTTACATCTGTATAGAACCTTTCATTATAGAGCTAATGTGAACATTTTACACAAGGATTGGTCTGTCCTACATTGACATGTACTGTAGCCTCCTCTGAGGTGCAGTATGGTAACTGTTGAACAGTAACAGACAAATTTAGGACAGGAGTTGAAGATGCAAGGGCAATATAGTAGGCAGCAATACAGTTTCCCAAGCTGGAATGTAGCCAGGACAGTAGTGCTAACATTGCCCTTACTCATGTGAAGAGAGCCAAGTGATCTTTAATGACCAGGACCGCCATTTTGTCTTATCTGCCCCTGCACAGTGTCTCTTAGCACCACTCTGTAACCTTTGTACAGTGCTGACTTGGAGGGAAAAGTTTCAGAGTAACAGCCGTGTTAATCTGTATTCGCAAAAAGAAAAGGAGTACTTGTGGCACCTTAGAGACTAACCAATTTATTTGAGCATAAGCTTTCGTGAGCTACAGCTCACTTCATCGGATGCATACTGTGGAAAGCACAGAAGATCTTTTTATACACACAAAGCATGAAGAAATGGGTGTTTAGCACTACAAAAGGTTTTCTCTCCCCCCACCCCACTCTCCTGCTGGTAATAGCTTATCTAAAGTGATCACTCTCCTTACAATGTGTATGATAATCGAGTTGGGGGGGTGGGGGGAGAAAACCTGGATTTGTGCTGGAAATGGCCCAACTCGATTATCATACACATTGTAAGGAGAGTGATCACTTTAGATAAGCTATTACCAGCAGGAGAGTGGGGTGGGGGAGAGAAAACCTTTTGTAGTGGTAAACACCCATTTCTTCATGCTTTGTGTGTATAAAAAGATCTTCTATACTTTCCACAGTATGCATCCGATGAAGTGAGCTGTAGCTCACGAAAGCTTATGCTCAAATAAATTGGTTAGTCTCTAACATGCCACAAGTACTCCTTTTCTTTTTGGAGGGAAAAGGGGCAGCTACGTTCCCAAACTCCTTCATGTAGATGTTTTGTGGAGGTCTCCTATCAAAGTGTCGACTTGGCCTGACTCTCTATGGTTCAATTTGGCTGACATAATAGCATCCTGTCTGCAAGGATGTAGTGTGTGTTTTTGGAATGTTTACACTTAAACCTTTATTGTCTAGGGACAAAATAAAAATAAGCTGTAAATCCTCATGTGCTAGTGGGGCACTGTGTTTGCTTGTCAAATATAGAGAGCTTCAATGAACAGTCACAGTTTTTATGTTAGGAATTAGTAAACATAATAAAATCTGACCCCAAAATACATTTTTGTTTCATTGCAAGGTGTGAAGTTTTGCAGCCTCTTAATTAGTTCAGCATTTTTTCTTAGGTTTTTACAATGCTGAATTTGCCCAAGTAGCCTACAGTTGATGGCTGACACACCCACCCACACTTTCCAGAGATTAATCTCCCTAGGGCTCTCAAGCTGTTACAGATTAAATAAGTGAGCTTTCCAAAAAGTTTGTTTTGAAATAGTGCAAAATTTATTTATCAAAAGTCTGAGTTGCATTAAGATTATTAGCAGTGATTGAGTTTCACTCCAAATGTGTGAGAATTGGCAGGTCTGCCTCAGCTTCCCTGGAATGCTGCTGGAAATATCACTCCAATAGGTTTTTTCACTACATTTCTGGTACTTCCTGATTACAGCCAGATCATAAGAACTATACTTGTTAGTTTGGCCTAAAAAAAGGAAGTGAAGAGGAACATGACTTGAAGAAACTGAAGGTGGAGGGTGGGAAATTAATAGTCAAAGCTTTTTTGAACTGTAATGTTCTACTTACTTTTATTCCTATTTTATCAGGAAAAAATGCCCATCCTTAGCTCAGTGTTTCCCTTACTTGTTTTAATCTGATATGAAAAGGCATTGCATACCCATCAGTGATCAACTTGGGGAGTGCCTTTAGTTATTCATTCCTCTTAGAGGGAAATATATAGTCTGTATTGCATGGTAAGTGCTTTGATTCTCTATCCCTTGACATTAACTTCTAGGTATGGTACTCAGATTTCATCCTGTTAAAATACACAGTAAATAAAGACCCCACCACGAGACTTCCTGGCAACCATGTCAATATTTGATCTGATTGGTAGCTCACCCTTCCATGAATAAGAGTATAGCTGAGCCAAAGACTATGGGTGGGTTCATCTTAACACTGAGGAGTAGATATTCATGGTTTTCCAAACTTCAGTGATTAAATGGTATTTCTGTTCATTATTTGATTTTATTTAAAAATTTAGCGGAACATTCTGATATGTACCTACTTTCTATATTTAAAGAAAACTGGCACTTTGTAAATACTGATTTTGTGCGATATTACCTCTGTGATATATATAGCCACATATGCAGCTGTAGTAGCTGCTATGTGGGAGGCCCAGGTACTTCAGTCAAGGAGCTGTATTGACCTTGTTTCTGAAGTTGTTTGCTGGCAATAGGATTATATAACAACTGGCAAAAGGTCAAATATCTTTTATGCATTGTCTTGGCTTTCCCAAGGACCTGTACACACAGGGTGTCATCTTGTGATTGCAAAACATTAATATCAAATATATGCACTAAAATCTCCTAGTTCAGGACTCTTTTTGTGTGGCAAATGATCAAACAAAGAAAAAAAGGGATTATCAATGAAGTACATTCAACTTCAGTCAGATTATCAAGCAAATATGAAACTTCCTCAGTTCTCCAACCCTCATTAGCCTTTCCAATTTCAAGTGTATCTGATACCTTAGAATATAGCTATAGTCATCTTTGTGGCAGGAGCATGAATAGTTCACTATTTTAGGTACTCTTCCTTTGAGCCCAAAATTGCCAGGATTGCTGATGAAAACTGCCTGATGAACATGGGGTTCTTAAACAAGAATATAAATAAAAAGAATAGAGTAATGGCAAGAGGACAGCTTGTTATAATACCACTTTATGTTGACAGAGAGCCTATGGTGCTAGATCTAGAGTCTACCTGAGTTTGTGCAAACTCCCAATGCCAGGTCTTCTTTCTTAGTGCTGTAAAACATCTGTAAAAAGTTGTGTGGTTTGGTGATGTAATATGTTTAATTTTCATCTGTTGCTAAAGTTGGTTCAGTGCTTCAAAGCTATAAGCATCACACAGTATAAGTGTAAAAGTCTTGTTCATCTCCTATTGAGACACCTCCTATAAAAAGGCTACTGCAAAACAGTCCAAATTAATATCTGCTGCCAAGCAGAGTTCAACAAATATAGAATGGGTGGATGCAAAAACAAGTTCAGATCACTTGACAAGAACTGATATTAATGTTAATGGAAACAGTGATGAAAATGATACTTTTCTAGGGAAGAAATAAGACTGGACTCTTTGAAACCTATTTCACCTTCACTTGCTGGCCAATGTTACTCTTTAGCTTAAGTTCTTTGCGCCAGCAGCTTTATTACATCCTCTTGCCAGGAGAAAACATTGTGCCAGGAAAATCTGATTACTATTTCACAAAGGAAAAAAAAAAGGTTAGAAGTATCATGTTTATACCTGGTAAGTTCCTGTAACCTTGATTATGTCCTGCCTGTGAAAGGGAGAAAGGGAAAAATCAATCACCATCCCCATCTGCTCTGATTTATAGAACACAGGCTGATGTGTTGAGCAGCTTTTTGGCTGGATGCAGGAGCAAGGAGCCTGCTGGCTTTGGCAACGGGAAAATTACTGTGGGTTCTCGAGACTCAGAGATATAACTGTACTTTCAACAGAGGCATACATATACAGTTTTCCAGTTCAGTGTGATGTTTTAATATGTTGTCAACTGCCAGGCTTGAGCAAGAGAGATTCTGTATATGAGGCAGAAACAAACTAGGGTGTGATGAGCTAGGCTTTTACTGTATATAGAGAACTTTTATTTTAAGAAAATGACAACTCTCTTCAGTACACTTTCCTACATGATGCAAGATTGTCCCACTCCGAGTTTTGTGGCAGTATATGATGAGTACTACAGCTCATTATTGACTTGCTCTGGTTCTTGTGGTATTGAAAAATATCTTGGATTGCAGTTAATTGTTTAAAAAAGAGGTTATGTTTCTCTTGACCTCTCAAAGTTGAAATGTTAGGAACAGACTGTTAGATGTATAAAAATCACTGTTGATATAATATTGAATAATAATCTATTAAATAAAGTCTTTTTTCCTCTTCAGGAATTATCCACTAGCATTTTGATTATTTTATAAACATGTTCATTATTTGAATGTTTGAATGCTTTATGCAATCATACATATTTCATAATCCTACACTATATTTGCAAGCTATTTGCTTTGATTGTGCCTTTGACTATTCCGTATTATGTCTCTCTGTATTTTATGTGTCATAATTATTTCTGTAATGCACTAAACCTTTTTATCTAACACACTTTCACAGAAATATGGGGTTAGAAGGGACCTCAAGAAATCATATAATCCATCCCTCTGTGCTGAGGCAGGACCAAGTATACCTAGACCATCCCTGACAGGTAGTTTATTTAACCTGTAATGAATCACCTCGAGTGATGAAGATTCCACAACCTCCCTAGCTATCTGTGCAGTGTAGGTGTGCCTGATCAATAAGTTATAAGGCACTGGTTCTGCTCCCTGAGTTGATGATTAAACATTTTATAAACAGGAGGAAGGACATCAGAGAGTCAAAAGAGCCACATGGACACTTAACAGCCTACACCTTCACGCAGACTATTTGCATGCATATTTACATAGCTGACACTTCCTATGAATGTTTCTGTGAACAAAAGGTTACCTCTGTCTAGTCACAGAAAATGATAGCTTAGCATTTATATTACTGTAGCCTGTCATCGAAGCCAATCAAATAGGATAGTTAAGTTGAAGCTAATTAACTTTGTAGGTTGAAGCAAACATTCTTTAATTGTTTTGCAGTATTTTTTAAAAATAGTTGGACTAAAACATTAATCAATAAAGGAGAGCTGTTCAAAAAATCGAGTTATTTCCATTAAATATTTTGAATGACATTTTTGGAACTTTTTCACAGATAATTTTGATTTTTTTTAAATGAAAATTTTGTCAATTCTTTTGGTCAAAAGATCAAAACTTCACTGAAATCAAACTGTTTTCACAAAACCTTTCAATTTTGATGAAACTGTGTTTTTTCAAACTGGAAAAAAAATAGTGTCAAAATTTCAACCAGCTCTAAATAAAAGGAAACAAATGTGAAGGTGTCCTTAGCATGAGATCAGCCACTATAGTGATGACCCAACAGCTATTGCGACAGTGATCAGTTAATGCCGAAATGCAGGCAGAATGTATTTGCTTTTATATTTTTCATTTTTTAACTGTAACAGTATTTTATTCTTTTTTGTATCATAACCTCTTGGACTTAATTTAGACACTGGAATATTGGAATTCATCATTGCGGGGAAGTGTTGTCACTGTGAATGAGTAGCTCTTCTCCCCAACATTAAGCATCTGTTATATTTTCAAATGCAAAAAGATTATGGTCCTGCTTCTAACTGGCAGTTCTATGCACAAATTAATGTATATGACTATGGATAAAGCAAGTAAAATTGGTATGCAGATCTTCATAAGTGTTTTGTGAGCACTTGAACCCCTAACTTGCTCATGTGATACCTGCTTTTGCACATATGACTTCTTGTTTTGCAGCCTAGGAGTCTCATCTGAGGCTTATGTGGTGCCCCATTCAAGCGCACAGAACAGGACTATTCTTTTTGCTTTCTCAAGGCAATGACTCCTGACTATGTTAAGCTGCTTTGAGTGTGCTTGGAGGGACTTTCATCCATCCTTTCATTTCAGATTGATAAGATTGCAAAATAAAAGAAAAAAACCCCTACAAAGTAGTTGTCTTATGAATTAGCTGTGACTCAGTCTCCTCTGAGGCCCTTTAAGCTGTTCAGTGGCTAGATGATATAACTGTAGTTTGAGGAAATAGAACAAACTTCTTCAAGTGATGGTCCCTATATTGGTTCCAAACGTGGGTGCACATGTGCGCCATGTGCTGGAGCTGGAAGGTTTTAGTAGCAGTGTCCACTGACCCACAACATGTGCATCGCGTATCCCCTCATGCTCTCAGCTGAGGATATAATAGGCTGTGCGGGTCAACGCCTGTCCAGTTCCCTCTTGCTGCCATATGGCCTGAGTCAGAACCCCTGTCCCTTTGTGCTCTTAGCTTAACTAAGAGGGTGACCTTCCGTCTGTTTTTTTTTTTCTTGTACGTAGTTGTAGATATCTGTTTTACTGTGTTTGGTATGTGTTCGTTGTTATAGTTAAGTTAGCATAGTTCTTCCCCCCACCCCCCATTTGGGGAAGTCCCCCCCCACACACACTCTTGGGGACTATGCCATGGCTTCCAGGCTTTAAAAACTGTGCCTCTTGCCTGTGTTCATTTTCTATGAGCAACAAGCACCAGCATTGTCTGTACTGCCTTGGCAAGGCCCACATTGTGGCCCATTTGTACTGTCTGGAAGTCATTCCTGCCCCATATGCGGGAAACTAGAGAACTTCACTTTTGGACATCCTTAATGCTGCTTTGGGATCCGGGACCGGTGGAACTGGCAGTGCAGTGTCCATCACCTGTGGTGAGAGCCCTTCCAACTACCTCCACAGCACTGCATCCGGCGGTACCAAGGAAGTTGGGCAAGACCCACCATGAGACCAAGAAACATGGCCATGGGCATAAGAGCAGATCCCCTTTCAGGACTGCTCAGAAATGCAGCATGACCTCCCTGAGCCATGCCAGGTCAGGTGAGAAGTCATGTGCCAATCCTGCTGGACCGGCTCCCAAACTCCCCTGCACAGAGGATAAGGAGAAGTGCAGGAAGGATCTGCTGATACAGGCATGTCTCTTGCCTATACCACCCACACCACCTGGACCTTGGGGGTTGTCCGACGTGACTCCTCATACTCTCGGTCACCTAGAACTGCTGCTGTGAATAGATCCCCAAGGACAGATGGGTACTAGAGATCATCCACCATGATACTATATAGAATTCCTGTCGCTTCCACATCATCAGCCCCACAGCTGTCCCCTGGGGGAACTCCTCCCATCAAGACCTCCTCCAACAAGAAGCTGACGCTCTTCTCCTCAAAGGCAGCATAGAGCTGGTCCCACCTCGCTACAGGGGAAGGGGTTCTAGTTCCTGTACTTCCTTATCCCAAGAAGGGCAGTGGGCCTTCGAGTACTCAATACCTTTATCCAGAAATCCAAATTCCATATGATGACGTTCACATCGATTACAGTAGAACCTCAGAGTTATGAACACCCTGGGAATGGAGGTTGTTCGGAACTCTGAACAAAACGTTATGGTTGTTCTTTCAAAAGTTTACTACTGAACATTGACTTAATACAGCTTTGAAACTTTACTATGCAGAAGAAAAACACTGCTTTTAACCATCTTAATTTAAATTAAACAGGCACAGAAACAGTTTCCTTACCGTATTCAATCTTTTTTAAACTTCCACTTTATTTTTTTAGTAGTTTACATTTATGTGTACTGTACTGTATTTTCTCCCACCTCTGCTACTGCCTGATAGCGTACTTCTGGTTCCAAATGAGGTGTGTGGTTGACCGGTCAGTTCATAACTCTGAGGTTCTACTGTATCCCTTCCCTCTCCCCAGGAGCCTGGTTTGTGGCTCTCGACATGAAAGATGCCTAACTTCCACATCACGACTGCCTGGACAGCAAAATCCTGATTGCCTGGCAAGTACCGTTGTCCTTCATGGGTAGTGGACTTGACCCTTCCCAGGTCCTGGTTGTTACTCCTTTCAAACCTCCTACACCACAAGCCACGCTCTCAACAGACGCCTTCCTCATGGTTTGAGGAGCTGACCTCGACTGCCATACTGCACAGTGTGTCTGGATGCCTTGGGAAGCCAGGATGCATATAAACGTCCTGGAGCTGTGGGCGGTCCACCTCAACTGCCTAGCATTTCTTCCCCTCATACAGGCCAAGGACATCCAATTACTCTCCTACAACTTTGCAGCAGTAGTTTACATCAAGAAACAGCATGGTGCCAAGTCTCCCTAACTCTTCAGAATCCATCCACCTTTGGACTGGAGCATCAAATATCAAGTCTAACTCCAGGCCACATACCTCCCAGGCACCCAAAATGCCCTGGCAGATATGCTTAGCCGGACACACTGAACCACAAGTGGGAGCTGAAGGATGCCACACTCCAGTGCCTCTTCTGCCAGTGAGGCACCCCGCACTGGGACCTCTTTGCCACCTGAGAAAACCACAAACTATGGGGGAGCACTCACAGGGTGACCCCCTTTTCTTTCCGTGGACAGGGTCCCTCCACTATGACTTTTCACCCCTTCCCATTCTTCCACAAGTCCTGCACAAGGTCCGCCGGGATCAAGCGACTGTGGCCAAAATGGGGCTGTGAGGATCACATCAGTTTGGTTCAGACCTCCTAAATCTCTCCACCCACACACTACTGCACCTCTGCATGCTAACAGATCTCCTCATGCAAGACCAGGGCCGACTCCGACATCCTAATTCTGGCCCTCTTCGCCTCACAGCTTGGTTTTTGGATGAACTCAGGAATAGACAGAGTGTGCTCCACCACAGTGTGATGTCTCCTTACCTAGAGCAGGAGGGCATCCACCAGGGCCTGCTACTAGACAAAATGGAAGCGCTTCATCTCCTAGGCTCACCATCACCAATGCCCACTGCATATGATATCCATACCTATTGTCCTTGACTACTTTCTCAAACTCAGTCGGGCCTAGCACTCAGATCCATATGGGTCCACCTAGCAACCCTCAGTGCCTTTCTCCCCATGATGGGAAGTGCTTTTGTGTTCACACTCTAACACCATGCACTTCCTAAAAGGTCTGCTGAACACCTTCCTGCCCATACTCAAACACACACCCTCATGAGACTTTAATCTCATTCTCTTCACTCTCATGAAACCACCCTTTGAGCCTTTGACAACTTCCTCCTTTTCCCATCTTTCCATGAAACTAACCTTCTTACCTTGGCTATATGGGTCAGTGATGGCTGACCTGCCCTTACATCATCTATCACAAAGGTAAAGTTTCCTTACCTCTCCACCCTTAATTCCTTCCTAAAGTGCTGTCGGAGTTCCACTTAAATCAGTGTATCCACCTCCCGGAATTCCACTCCAAACCCCACATCTCCCACAAGGACAGGGGGCTCCACTCCCTCAACATCTGACGTGCACTGACATTATAACTTCACCAAACCCATGCCTTCAGCCCATCACCAAGACTCGTTGTAGTGATTGCCGACCATTTTAATGGCTAAGCCCCTCTCCTCACAGTGCATTTCCAAATGGATGTCCAGGTGTATTTGCGAATGCTACACACTCAACTACGTAATGGCCCCGATGTCATCATGGCAAACTCTACACTAGAACAAGTAGCCACATTGACTCATCTCACCAACATCTCCTGAGAGGACGTTTGTCGTGCAGCGACGTAGAGTTCTGTACACATTTTCATGTCTCATTATGCTATCACCCAAGCGGCAGCTACAGATGCAGCTGTGGGCTGCGCTATACTACAGGCCATGCTCCTGAGAACATCCTTGTACCCATCTCCACGCTGCTCACTACTCACCCACATTTGGAATCCATATAGGGACTCACTCAAAGAAGAGGAGGAAGAGGTTCCTTTCCTGTAACTGGAGGTTCTTTGAGTTGGGTGGTCCGTATTTGGATTCCAATATCCGCCATCCATCCCCTCTGCTGTGGACTTGACTGCTCCGTGGTAAGAAGGGTCCTGGAGAGACGTCAAACCACATGGCCTATTATGCCCTTGGCTGAGAATGAAGGGATGCGTTACACCCATGTGGGACAATGGATACTGCTACAAAAACCTTCCAGCTCTGGCGCATGGATGGCACGCATGCACACCCACATGATTGAAATCCAAATAGGAACCATGAACCTGTAACAAGCTCCAGTTACAGGTAAGTAACCTCCTCTTTTGATTTCAGAGTAGTTCTGAGATTGGCCTTCCTTTTCTAGTTTTTGGTTTTTTTTTGTCCATCTTGTTATAATTCATTTCCTCTCTGTTGTTAATTGACTCATTAGTTTTGTAGGAAATTTAGTGTAAACTAAAATACTTGTAGTCTTGGCCAAGTCCATTCTTCTTTGTATTTATTATATTCCATGGATCATTTCTACTCTAGGGACAACTGGAATCTGAACTATTTGCAAACAAACACTTTATGACCCTTTGCCAGGTAATTCTTTGACCTATGTGTCAGGGTCAGGCCAGATGGCTACAGGAGAGTGATAGAAGGCAGATATATTAGCCCCAGGTTAAGTAGGTCCCTTTCCCCTGGGTAAGGTAACAGGGAAGGTTCCAGAACAATCAGGAACTTTCTGGAAACAATTAAGGCAGACAGGCTGATTAGAACACTTGCAGCCAGTCAAGAAGCTGCCAGAATCAATTAAGGCAGGCAGGCTAATCAGGGCACCTGGGTTTAAAAAGGAGCTAACTTCAGTTTGTGGTGTGCGTGCGAGGAGCTGGGAGCAAGAGGTGCAAGAAGCTGAGAGTGAGAAGACGTACTACTGGAAGACTGAGAAGTACAAGCATTATCAGACATCAGGAGGAAAGTCCTGTGGTGAGAATAAAGAAGGTGTTGGGAGGAGTCCATAAGGAAGTAGCCCAGGGAGTTGTAGCTGACACGCAACTTTTACAGGAAGAAAAGGAGTACTTGTGGCACCTTAGAGACTAACCAATTTATTTGAGCATGAGCTTTCGTGAGCTACAGCTCACTTCATCGGATGCATACTGTGGAGTTTCCACAGTATGCATCCGATGAAGTGAGCTGTAGCTCACGAAAGCTCATGCTCAAATAAATTGGTTAGTCTCTAAGGTGCCACAAGTACTCCTTTTCTTTTTGCGAATACAGACTAACACGGCTGTTACTCTGAAACCAGCTTTTACAGGAGTCACTGTAGACAGCTGCAATCCACAGGGCCCTGGGCTGGAACCTGGAGTAGAGGGCAGGCCCGAGTTCCCCCCCATCCCTCCATTGCCTCAACTCTCTACTTGATACCGGAGGAGTTGACCTGGACTGTGGGTTCCACCAGAGGGGAAGGTCTCTGGCCTTTTCCCCGATCTACTAGGTGGATCAGCAGAGACTGCGGGGATTGTTCTTCTTTCCTTCCCCCATGCTGGCCAGTGATGAGGTTAACTGAATGAATGACAGATTTGAGCAATGAAAGTGGCCAAACTGAGGGCTGCTGTGAACCTCTGAGGGGAGCAAATCTGCCAATAAGCGCAGGACTCGCCAAGGCAGAGACGGAACTTTGTCACACCATGTAGTACAAAGAAGTTTCAATTTTCTCTCATCATCATGAGTTTGTATGATGTACCTTCAAGATAAATGGACTTTTCAGAGTTCTCTGCTTCATCATTTAGTTTGAAAACCTGAATGTACCATGCCATGTATTAGAATGTGCCCCAAAGACCTGACTCTTCATCAGTTGTTGCTGGTTGGTTCAGAGGTTCCTGCACTGGGACAAATGTATTTAGTGTAATATCACGTTAGAACACCCTGACTCCCCACTTCTCATACTTGGATATTTTGAGGTCCTAGAGGGGCAGAGATACCAAAAGGCTTTGAATAAGCATACATTTTTTTCTAACCAGAAACGTCCATAGATTGTTATACTGTCAGGATCCTTTGAAAAGAGCATAATTATTCAAAATTCATAATTCATTAGCTTTTAGAAAGTAGCAAACTTTCTAAAGGCATATGAGGATAATATATTCATCCTTACTATTCATTAAAGCTTTTTTTTCCTTAATCTTATCAAACACAAACTCTCGCACACCAGCTGAGTGTCAAAAACAACCTGGAAAATATTTCAAAGTGCTGCAATCAGAAGCACAGTACATCAGTGGTAGGTGTGCATGCCATACATATTTATATACTTTGTTTACAAGCACAGGAATATTAAATATAAAAAATACATAGTAACCTTACTGCAAAGATGTCAGTACAAAACCACTGTATACTGGCTCCAGTGAAGTCCACTGTAACCACCCTCTTTTATGACATATTCTGGAATACTGGTACAATGGCATATGTCTCCAAAAAACAAACCTATGGAAACAGTGGATTCTCCTTTCCTCCTCCCCTCCTCTTACAAATTCAGTGTGATGCTTCTCAATTCAGTGTAAAGGAACTCTTCACACTTCAAAGGGACTCTTCACATAGCATAGCTCATTGCAGGACTGTATGCTAATGTTCTGTGTGGAATATTTTAAGGATGACTATGAATTAAGAAAGTTTCCTGTTGCCATGGCATTGAACACATGTAGGGGTGTGTCATGCAGCTGTGATTTGAATTCAGCAGTTCTTCAGTTGGAGATTTATCTTTTTAATTTTGTTTGGGAAAAATTATAACACTTGTTTTATGGAAGGAAAATCCTGTAGAGTCTTGAAATGGATTGAAGCAAGATCGGGAAAGAACCTGTGACTGCCTCTTTTTTTGCTGATGTGAGGAAGGTGCAAGGTTGCTATTCATTAGCAAGGGGAGGGCAATTAGAAAGCAAAGGAATTTAAATCTCTTGTGTATCTTGTTCTGGCACTCTTCTAATCATTTAGGACTGTGACTGATTGATTACCAGCAGAAAAACAAGGCAAGGGAGTTTCTAATGAAGACACATGGTCTGGGAGGAGGAATTGTCTTGGACACCTGTAAAGAAAGACAAGATTCAAGACCTGGTGGAATAGTAGTCATGACTGGGCTACAGGTATTGAAGGGTATGTGCTGTTTAGGAAAGACCGAAATAAAGGTAAAGGTGGTGGAGTAGCACTGTATATCAATGATGAGATAGAATGTAAAGAAATAAGAAGCGATGAAATGGATATGACTGAGTCTGTCTGGGCAAAAATTAAATTGGGGAAGAAAACTATTAGAGCCTCCCCTGGGATAGTGCTTGGGGTGTGCTATAGACCGCCGGGATCTAATTTGGATATGGATAGAGCCCTTTTTAATGTTTTTAATAAAGTAAATACTAATGGAAACTGTGTGATCATGGGAGACTTTAACTTCCCAGATATAGACTGGAGGACGAGTGCTAGTAATAATAATAGGGCTCAGATTTTCCTAGATGCGATAGCTGATGGATTCCTTCAGCAAGTAGTTGCTGAACCGACTAGAGGGGATGCTATTTTAGATTTGGTCTTGGTGAGTAATGAGGACCTCATAGAGGAAATGGTTGTAGGGGATAATCTTGGCTCAAGTGATCATGAGCTAATTCAGTTCAAACTGAATGGAAGGATTAACAAAAATAAATCTGCAACTAAGGTTTTTGATTTCAAAAGGGCTGACTTTCAAAAATTAAGGAAATTAGTTAGGGAAGTGGATTGGACTGAAGAATTTATGGGTTTAAAGGTAGAGGAGGCCTGGGATTATTTTAAATTAAAGCTGCAGAAGCTATCGGAAGCCTGCATCCCAAGAAAGGGGAAAAAATTCATAGGCAGGAGTTGTAGACCAAGCTGGATGAGCAAGCATCTTAGAGAGGTAATTAAGAAAAAGCAGAAAGCATATAGGGAGTGGAAGAAGGGAGGGATCAGTAAGGCAAGCTACCTTATTGAGGTCAGAATATGTAGGGATAAAGTGAGACAGGCTAAAAGTCAAGTAGAGTTGGACCTTGCAAAGGGAATTAAAACCAATAGTAAAAGGTTCTATAGTCATATAAATAGGAAGAAAACAAAGAAAGAAGTGGGACCGCTAAAAACTGAGGATGGAGTGGAGGTCAAGGATAATCTAGGCATGGCCCAATATCTAAACAAATACTTTGCCTCAGTCTTTAATAAGACTAAAGAGGATCTTAGGGATAATGGTAGCATGATAAATGGGAATGAGGATATGGAGGTAGACATCACCATATCTGAGGTAGAAGCGAAACTCAAACAGCTTAATGGGACTAAATCGGGGGGCCCAGATAATCTTCATCCAAGAATATTAAAAGAATTGGCACAAGAAATTGCAAGCCCATTAGCAAGAATTTTTAATGAATCTGTAAACTCAGGGGTTGTACCGTATGATTGGAGAATTGCTAACATAGTTCCTATTTTTAAGAAAGGGAAAAAAAGTGATCCAAGTAATTATAGGCCTGTTAGTTTGACATCTGTAGTATGCAAGGTCTTGGAAAAAATTTTGAAGGAGAAGGTAGTTAAGGACATTGAAGTCAATGGTAAATGGGACAAAATACAACATGGTTTTACAAAAGGTAGATCGTGCCAAACCAACCTGATCTCCTTCTTTGAGAAAGTAACAGATTTTTTAGATAAAGGAAACGCAGTGGATCTAATTTACTTAGATTTTAGTAAGGCGTTTGATACGGTGCCACATGGGGAATTATTAGTTAAATTGGATAAGATGGGCATCAATAGGAAAATTGAAAGGTGGATAGGGAATTGGTTAAAGGGGAGACTACAACGGGTCCTACTGAAAGGTGAACTGTCAAGTTGGAGGGAGGTTACCAGTGGAGTTCCTCAGGGATCGGTTTTGGGACCAATCTTATTTAATCTTTTTATTACTGACCTGGGCACAAAAAGTGGGAGTGTGCTAATAAAGTTTGCAGATGATACAAAGCTGGGAGGTATTGCTAATTTAGAGAAGGACAGGGATACCCTACAGGAGGATCTGGATGACCTTGTAAACTGGAGTAATAGGAATAGGATGAAATTTAATAGTGAGAAGTGTAAGGTCATGCATTTAGGGATTAATAACAAGAATTTTAGTTATAAGCTAGGGACGCATCAACTAGAAGTAACGGAGGAGGAAAAGGACCTTGGAGTATTGGTTGATCATAGGATGACTATGAGCTGCCAATGTGATATGGCTGTGAAAAAAGCTAATGTCGTCTTGGGATGCATCAGGAGAGGTATTTCCAGTAGGGATAAGGAGGTTTTAGTACCGTTATATAAGGCACTGGTGAGACCTCACCTGGAGTACTGTGTGCAGTTCTGGTCTCCCATGTTTAAGAAGGATGAATTCAAACTGGAACAGGTACAGAGAAGGGCTACTAGGATGATCCGAGGAATGGAAAACTTGTCTTATGAAAGGAGACTCAGGGAGCTTGGCTTGTTTAGCCTAACTAAAAGAAGGTTGAGGGGAGATATGATTGCTCTCTATAAATATATCAGAGGGATAAATACCAGAGAGGGAGAGGAATTATTTAAACTCAGTACCAATGTGGACACAAGAACAAATGGATATAAACTGGCCACTAGGAAATTTAGATTAGAAATTAGACGAAGGTTTCTAACCATCAGAGGAGTGAAGTTTTGGAATAGCCTTCCGAGGGAAGTAGTGGGGGCAAAAGATCTATCTTGCTTTAAGATTAAACTCGATAAGTTTATGGAGGAGATGGTATGATGGGATAACATGGTTTTGGTAATTAAATATTCATGGTAAATAGGCCCAATGGCCTGTGATGGGTTTTAGATGGGGTAAGATCCAAGTTACCCAGGAAAGAATTTTCTGTAGTATCTGGCTGATGAATCTTGCCCATATGCTCAGGGTTTAGCTGATCGCCATATTTGGGGTCGGGAAGGAATTTTCCTCCAGGGCAGATTGGAAGAGGCCCTGGAGGTTTTTCGCCTTCCTCTGTAGCATGGGGCACGGGTCACTTGCTGGAGGATTCTCTGCTCCTTGAGGTCTTTAAACTACAATTTGAGGACTTCAATAGCACAGATATAGGTGTGAGGTTTTTTTGTAGGAGTGGTGGGTGAAATTCTGTGGCCTGCGTTGTGCAGGAGGTCAGACTAGATGATCATAATGGTCCCTTCTGACCTAAATATCTATGAATCTATGAATTAGGCTGTAACTTTATTATGTAACTCTTCTGGGAACTATCCAGCAATAACTCATACAGTGCAGGTCATGATTCCTTCCTTAATCATTTCCACCTGGTGGGGGGTTGCTGTCAGCCACCCAGCTTTCCAACACCCAGCCTTACCTCTGGGACCCCTTGTGTAAGGATTAGGGTACTGGCTTTGCTGTACCAGACATTTGGAGCCCCAATCCGAATCCCAGTCCTCACCTTATTTAGACTTCTCCTAAATCTACTTCCAATTCTAGATCCCCCGTGGAATAAATGTCTGCCCTGGACACCTGTCACAGGGAGGTGCCTGCAAGTACCTTGGCTACTAATCTGGGCATGAGTGGGGGCTCAGGCTGGAGGAGCAAGGTTTATATATCCTCTCCTTGGTGTGCAAGGGGAATAGCTTACCTGAGCTCCATTGGTCCACTCTCTTTTGCAGGTAATGTCTTCTCTTTCTTTTCTTGGCCATCCCAGTCTCCTGACCCCTGAGGGAGTACGAGTACCCTTAAAGGAGTCACTACCCTTTTCTCCCCATTAGTCCAGACAAAGACCCCCCACCTTGGAGGTTTCGGGGTTGCACTCTTACCAAATAACAGATTCAGTGAAGCAAGATGCATGTGGGATAGTTTCCTTCTGTCACTGACCTTGCATGGTGTCATGCTCTCGCTCTCACTCACACCCTAATATCCATTAAATAGATGAGAGGTGAGGAAATGGGCTATCACAATCCACGATGGGATCAGCTGATATGTAAGTACCGGTTACTATACTGGAGGACTGGAACACAGTGAATATCATACTGTTGCCCTTTTTGACCTGAGCAGATAGTCAAAGTTGGGTGTTCCAGTTGGGAGTAGAAATTGGTGATACTCAGCTATTTCTTAGCAGTTTTCATAGAATCACAGGACTGGAAGGGACCTCAAGAGGTCATCTAGTCCAGTCCCCTGCACTCATGGAAGGACGAAGTGTTATCTAGACCATTCCTGACAGGTGTTTGTCTAACCTGCTCTTAAAAATCTCCAATGATGGAGATTCCACAACCTTCCTAGGCAATTTATTCCAGTGCTTAATTACCGACAGTTAAGAATTTTTTCCTAAAGTCCAACCTAAACCTCCCTTGCTGAAATTTAAGCCCATTGCTTCTTGTCCTATCCTCAGAGATAAAAGAACAATTCTTCTCCTTCTGCCTTGTAACAACCTTTTATGTATTTGAAAACAGTTATCATATTCCATCTCAGTCTTCGCTTTTTCACACTAAACAACCCTAATTTTTCAATCTTCCCTATAGGTCATGTTTTTCTAGACCTGTAATTATTTTTGTTGCTCTTCTCCAGATTCTCTCCAATTTGTCCACATCTTTCCACACAATACTCCAGTTGAGGCCTAATCAGTGTGGAGTAGAGTGGAAGAATTACTCCTCGTGTCTTGCTTACAACACTCCTGCTAATACATCCCAGAATTATGTGGTGATTGTGTGTCTTTTTTCAAATAGGTTTCAGAGTAACAGCCGTGTTAGTCTGTATTCGCAAAAAGAAAAGGAGGACTTGTGGCACCTTAGAGACTAACCAATTTATTTGAGCATGAGCTTTCGTGAGCTACAGCTCACTTCATCGGATGCATACTGCGGAAGTGAAGAAACAGATTGATAGAGCCAGTTTCTTCACTTCCGCAGTATGCATCCGATGAAGTGAGCTGTAGCTCACGAAAGCTCATGCTCAAATAAATTGGTTAGTCTCTAAGGTGCCACAAGTCCTCCTTTTCTTTTTTCAAATAGTGTTACACTGTTGACTCATATTTAACTTGTGGTCCACTATGACCCCCAGATCCCTTTCCGCAGTTCTCCTTCCTAGGCAGTCATTTTCCATTTTGTATGTGTGCAACTGATTGTTCCTTCCTAAATGGAGTACTTTGCATTTGTCCTTATTGAATTCCATCCTGTTTACTTCAGACCATTTCTCCAGTTTGTCCAGATCGTTTTGAATTTTAATCCTATCCTCCAAAGCTCTTGCAACCCATCCCAGCTTGGTATCGTCCACAGACTTTTTAAGTGTACTCTCTATGCCATTATCTAAATCATTGATGAAGATATTGAACAGAACCTGATCCAGAACTGATCCCTATGGGACCCCACTGACTATGCCCTTCCAGCATGGCTGTGAACCACTGATAACTACTCTCTGGGAATAGTTTTCCAACCAGTTATGCATCCACCTTATAGTAGCTCCATCTAGATTGCATTTCCCTAGTTTGGTTATGAGAAGGTCATGAGAGACAGTATCAGAAGCTTTAGTAAAGTCAAGATATACCCCTATCTACAAAGCTTGTTTCCCTGTCAAAGAAAGATATTAGGTTGCTTTGACATGATTTGTTCTTGACAAATCCACGCTGACTGTTACATATTACCTTATTATTTTCTAGATGTTTGCAAATGGATTGCTTAATGATCTGCTCCATTATCTTTCCGGGTACAGAAGTTAAGCTGACTAGTCTGTAATTCTCCGGGTTGTCCTTATTTTCCTTTTTATAGATTGGCATTATATGTGTCCTTTTCCAGTCTTCTGGAATCTCTCCCATCTTCCATGACTTTTCAAAGATAATCGCTAATGGCTCAGATATCTCCTCAGTCAGCTCCTTGAGTATTCTAGGATGCATTTCATCAGGCCCTGGTGACTTGAAGACATCTACTTTGTCTATGTAATTTTTAACTTGTTCTTTTCCTATTTTAGCCTCTGATCCTACCTCATTTTCACTGGCATTCACTATGTTAGATGTCCAATCACCACCAACCTTTTTGGTGAAAACCGAAACAAAGAAGTCATTAAGTACTTCTGCCATTTCCACATTTTCTGCTATTTCCCCCCATCATTGAGTAAAGATCTTACCCTGTCCTTGTCTTCCTCTTGCTTCTAATGTATTTGTAGAATGTTTTCTTGTTACCCCTTTGACTCTAGCTAGTTTGATTTTGTTTTGTGCCTTGGCCTTTCTAATTTTGTCCCTACATACTTGTGTTATTTGTTTATATTCATATTCATCCTTTGTACAAAGTGTGTACAAAGTCCTGTGTGTCTGAATGCAGAGGGAATCAAATAGCAGGAAACAGTTACTTTTGCTCACACCATCAAGAGAGCTTTTTTCAAACTGCACCCCATCCCAAAAAACCTCTCCTCAGTTTTCTTTCAAAGTCAGCCACACATTTTCAGCTACTCCTTCTGTGTGTGTGTGTGTGTGTGTGTGTGTGTGTGTGTGTGTGTCTCTCTCTCGCTCTCTCTCTCTCTCTCTCTCTCTCTCTCTCTCTCTCTCAGATCCCAGGCACAATATGCAGTTGAACCTTTCTCCCACGTGGTGCTAGTGTCTGGGCAGACTCTGTTAGGCCTTGTTTTAACTCTCTCTTACAACTGACTTTAAATGGAGAACTCATTCACACATCAGTTTCAAGAGGTTTTAACTCGACCATAACAAAGTTTTACCCAGCTCATAACAGTACCTATCTTTTAAAAATGACACTGGGGTGATCATGTGTAAGCCTACGATTTTGTTGCGGAGGTCACTGAATCCGTGACTTCCAGAGACCTCTGTGACTTCACCACCATGGGTGGTGTCGGGACTCTGTCGCTCCCCATTTTGTCACAGATATTTTTAGTAAAAGTCACGGACAGGAAAATGGATGTCTATGAATTTTTCTTTACTGGTGACCTGTCTGTGACTTTTACAAAAAATATCTGTGCCAAAATCTTAGCCTTAAACATGTGGTATGTGGACCAAATAGCCTTACTTCAGAACCAGGTAAACTGATTGAAATGATAATTAAAAATAGAAATATAAAACATCTAAACGAACATACTATGCTGATTTGTTCCTATCACAGTGTCTCTGAAGTAAAATTTTGCCTCACTAACCTACTAGAGTTCTTTGAGCTTGTCAACAAAACAGTTGATAAAGCAGAAACCAGCTGATATAACTTACAGGAGTTTCAAAAAGCCTTTGAATGTATTTTGAGTGGCTTTAGCTTCAAAAGAAGCTATTAAAGAAACTAAGTACCCAAGAGGTAAAGCATTGTTGTAGATTAGAAATTGGGTAAGTAGAAAACAGAGTGGAGAAAATTTGGTCAATTTTCATTTTGGCAACAAATAAAGGGGGTGGGGAGGATGCTCTAAGGTGCCACGTTAGGACTGGTGGTGCCTAATAGACACCAATGATCTGGAAAAAGGGGGTGAATAGTAAAGCTAGTCAGGATTTTTTCAACTGATTTTTTTTTAAATAAAAAAAGAGCAATTTGTCAAAATCAAAACTGTTTGGAAAACAGGGTCAAGCTTGGCAAATTTCCCAGCTTGAAGAAATGTTGAAGGAAAAATGTTTTCAAAATGTTGAATCAGAATGTTTCAACTTTTTTCAAAATGAAAAACTCCAGTTTTCCAGTTTGAAATGACTTTTTTAGTTTCAAAATTCAAGCTAGACTGAAAAAAGGTTAAAAAAAGAAAAAAGGTCAAAATAGAAATGAAACATTTCAAAATCATCAGAACAAAATGTTTTGATTTACCCAAAGTGGAAAGAAGAAATGGCTTTTCGGATCACAGATATTTTTGAGATTTTGACTTTGTCCCAATTTAAGATGGAAAAAAAATTTAAAACTGTCAGGTATTTGTGGGACAGGAATACTCGTTCCTACCCAGCTTTAGCAAATAGCACAGTGGCAGCATTTGCCAACAGCAAGTTTGTGTTAACAAATGCAATATAAAGCACATTGGATGGAATTATTTCTGTAACCACTGAGCGGAAAGTCCCAGACAGCCATTCTGGACAGCACTTTGCTCTATGTCAGGGGTCTGCAACCTATGGCACGCGTGCCACAGACGGCACGTGAGCTGATTTTTAATGGCACGCTGCTGCTTGCCGGGTCCCAGCCGCCGGACCCGCTTAGCCCGCTGCCAAACCCAGGCCAGCAGCGGGCTGAGCGGGGCCGCTGGACAGGATCCCGGCTGGCAGCAGCATGCCATTAAAAATCCTGCCCGCCCCTCAGGGGCAGGGTGAAGAAGCTTGGTCCTGCCAGCTGCTGCTGCAGGGCAGGCAAGCTCCCCCATTCCCCGCCTCTTCCCCCAGCATGCTGGGTTCCTGCCCCTCCTCCTCTCCCTCCCTCCCTGCCACCGATCAGCTGATGGCCCTTGCGAGGAGAGGGAGAAGCAGAGCTGCAGCATGCTCACTGCTCAGGGAAGGAGGCGGAGAAGAGGTTGGGACGGGGCCTTGGGGAAGGGGGGTGGAATCAGGGCATATCCCCTCCAGCCCCCTGCCATGAGCCGCTCTGGGCAGGGGGCTGGGAGCACCCCCATGACCCTAGCCCACACCCCCAGCCCTCTGCCCTGACCCCTGCACCCCCACATACACACCCAGCCTTCTGCCCTGACCCCTGCACCCCCCCACAACCCCAGCCCTGACTCCATCACCCCCACACATACCCAGCTCCCCACACCCCATGCCCTGACTCTTGCACCCCCCACATTCCCACCCCAACCCTGAGCACCAAACGGGAGCTCCTGTACCCCCCCCCCCATTGCCACCTGCACCCCTCACACCAAATGGGAGCTGCCCAGATAAGCACTCCACACCCAAACCTCCTGCCCCAACCCTGAGCCCCCTCCCCCATTCTAGCTCCTGGCCAGTCCCTACACCCCAACCCCCAGCCTGATCCTTCATCCCCAGTCCTGTGCTCAGCGCACTCCCACCCTCATCTCAGTGCAGAGAGAGAGGAATAGAATGGGCTAGAACCAGGGAGAAGGTAGGTACCCACTCTCAGGGGTGGCAGGTTTGTAGAAATTTTGGTGGTGCCCAGAACCTGCCCTCCCCCTAAACTCCGCCCCCACCTGCCTAAGGCTCTGGGAAGGAGTTTGGGTGGGGGAGGGGGTCTGGGATGGAGTTTGGGTGCTGGGCGCAGGCTCCGGGCTGGGGCAGGGGTGCAGGAAGGGATGAGGGGTGCAGGCTCTGGGACGGAGTTTGGGGTTAGGAGGGGGTGCAGGGCTAAGGATGAGGGGTTTGGGGTGTGGGGGAGAGGGCTTTGTCTGGGGCTGGAGATGAGGGGTTTGGGGCATAGCAGAGGCTCAGGGCTAGGGCAGAAGGGCAGCCTGCCCTGGCCCCATTGAAGGGGGGCATTAGGACCCTGTGGCAGCAGTTGATGCCGGAAGCCGGCAGAGCAGAGTCAGCATGAGCTGCAGGCTCTGGGGCGGGGGAGGCGCGTGGGGGCAGAAGGCGGGGCAGGGCCGGGATCCCAGACCGATCCCAGACCGGCAGCCGGGACCCTGGCTGAGCGGGGCCAGCGGACAGAACCCCAGACCAGCAGCAGTCGCAGCGGTCTGGGGTTCTAGCTGCCGGCCCCTTGCCAGCCAGGGTCCCGGTTGCGGGCCCCGCTCAGCCTGCTGCCGGCCTAGGTGAACGGAACCCCAGGCCAGCGGCGGGCTGAGCGGGGCTGCGGCGTAAGATCAACATTTTAATTTAATTTTAAATGAAGCTTCTTAAACATTTTGAAAACCTTGTTTACTTTACATATGGCAATAGTTAGTTATATAATATATAGACTTATAGAGAGAGACCTTCTAAAAACATTAAAATGTATTACTGGCACGCGAAACCTTAAATTAGAGTGAATAAATGAAGACTCAGCACACCACTTCTGAAAGGTTGCCGACCCCTGCTCTATGTGTAGTTGAGGTGTTTTAACAAACAAGGAAACAAAACCAAATAACTTTAAGGTGGATCAGAAGTGAAATGGAATAAAAAATATTGAAATATTATTTCATTATATAAACACTGATGGCACACGCTTTTAGAATACTACATTCAGTTCTAGTCAACTTATCTCAGAGATGTAACAGAAATAGAAGGGGTACAGGTGATGAAAATGGTTAGAGAGCTAGAGGAGACTTGAAAAGAGATTGAAAAGACTGGGTCTTTTTAGCTTACATTGGAGGCAAATGAGAGGTCAGAATGGAAGAACAAAGTTAGTTGTTTCAGAGTAACAGCCGTGTTAGTCTGTATTCGTAAAAAGAAAAGGAGTACTTGTGGCACCTTAGAGACTAACCAGTTTATTTGAGCATGAGCTTTCGTGAGCTAAGTGAGCTGTAGCTCATGAAAGCTCATGCTCAAATAAACTGGTTAGTCTCTAAAGTTAGTTGTGTGGAGGAGATAAATCCTGCATTCCTATGTACACTTTCTCACAATACAGGAACAAGTGGCCTTCAGTGAAGATGAAGGGTACACATTTTATAATGGAAAAAGGAAATACCTTTTTTCACAATGTGGACCTTATTGCCACAAAATACCAGTGAGGCCAAGAGCTTAAAAGGATGTTCAGAAAAGGGCTAAGCATTTGTGTTCTGTTAAGGATCTTAGACTGCTTTCATCACTATAATCCAGGGACATCTGCCTACCAATATTGGCCTAATTCTCTTCTTGCATTGGTTTTATTTATGCAGATGGAAGCCAATAGAATTACCACAGCGTTCCACAGGTGTGAGGGAGAAATCAGGCCTATTTT
Organism: Chelonia mydas; assembly: GCF_015237465.2. Classification (NCBI taxonomy): domain Eukaryota; kingdom Metazoa; phylum Chordata; order Testudines; family Cheloniidae; genus Chelonia; species Chelonia mydas. Next base: position 50,981,204 of record NC_057849.1, on the reverse strand, counting down.
TCTCAATGGAGAAGGGATGTTAGAGATCAGTATAAAACACAGAAAGTTAAAGGTTTTCTCTTTAACCCTAAGCACAAGCCTAGTCATCCTTGCTTCTAGTTGAGGGATGGACAGCAAGTTAATTCAGCTTCTGTCTCACTCCTCTTCTTCCTTCATCTTTTTTACCAGTTTCACCAGGCTTCTTTATTTTTCTTTCCCTCCCGGCTGATGAATGGGATCATTCTTGGCCCCTTTTCACTTCATAGCTCCCTAAAGTCCCCAAACGACTGAAACAGGGCACCTTTACAGAGGTAGATGCTGCACATCTGCCAGCTCCCTTCCATCAGTTGGCTTCTTCGATGTGGAGACATTCTTGTCAGTGTTCCTTATGTCTTGTCCCTGGTCATGGAGATGAGGCAAAGATGTGGCTGACAGTCCAGGGGAGGCACCTGGACCTGTCTCAAAGGAGGCAGATGCAGTCAGGTTGTGCTGTGCCTAGAAGAGTAAACAGACTCTTTCCTTCATCTGACAACAGATCCTCCCTCCTCCCCAGCCCAGAGCACAGCCCTCCTCAGGCTCCTTAGGCACTGGTCAGTCCAGAAGACTTAATATCTGTCTGTATCCTAAAGGTTAAGTTGATTTGTAAAATGTCTCTTGCTGTGTGGGAAAGATTATATAGGAGACCTGTGAAGAAAAAGAACATATTTCCGTACATTATAAAGACATTTGGTAAGAGTTAGAATCCCTGACACTGTGCATCCTCCTTTAGAGCAAAGGCAGTTAATATTGGCACCAAATGTCTTTCATTCCTCCTCCTAATCTGATTGCTCAGACTGTAGGAAAATGAACATTTCCTTTGCATTTTTAGATGGTTTTGTCAGTCTCACCGATGATCTCATCCTTAAACCTGAAAATAATCCCTCTGCTTAACTGAAGGATGTAGCTCTTATAGATACATTATGAGAAATGGTTTAGGCTTTTTGGGGTGTCTGTATCTTGGGGTTTGCCCAGCTTAGCAAGTATTTTCCAACTTGTAGTTCTTTAAAATTTCTTTTTATTTAAATGTAGGACTGAATGCTCCCCAATAAGTGTTTAGGGTGTTGGTAAATATTCTTTATAAAGTTTCAAATTCTTTTTTTATTTTGGTTTTAATCTTTGAAAAGCCACATTTATGCCAATATCCCACTTCTGAACCATTGCCAGGCTGATTCATGTCTGTTTAGCTATAACTAATTACGGTAACAATTAATTTCCTGAACCAGATAGTATTTAGGAAAATGCATCATATTGGATTTAAAAGCAACCTTGGGTTGCTCACTCCCTAAATTCATGAGGATCCTGTAGGCTTTGGTATTTTGAGCAACCTTAGGCAGCTGTTTACAATATACTGATTAGACCCTTTTTATCCTATAATAATAATTATAATATTGGGGTCTGAGGTTATTTTTTGTAATACAATTCTAACATAAAAACCCCATAAGGTAACTCCCTCATATAGATCTTTCAGCATGTCTTCCTTTCCTGTATCCATCTTCTAGATTCATTAGGCCACAGATAGTCTTCACTATTTGTCTTGCTACACTACTTAGTATATTCTGGGTGCTTAACAAATAATACTGTATATTGAAGAATTGTCAATATCATTCAAAATCCCTAATATTTAAAATGAAAACAAGAACTGCACATAGCTGTCATCCTTTCTGTTCTTTTCAGATCAAGGTGAGCAGGATTCCTATCCCAGTGGTTATTGGATTGACAGGTTGTTTTATTTTTTCTAGACAGCTTAGTTTTATGTCGGTCTTCCTCAAATACCACTGCCTGGCACTGACTTTCATTGGCCATATTATAGGCAGATCTGAGGCAGTAAATGGAAAGTTTCACTTTTCAATATTCTGAATCCCTGGAGGTACATTACATAATCTTATTTGGATTTGCTGGGAACGAGCTACCGTGTGTTTAACTCCTTTAGTGCCAACTAGCAGGAAACAGACACATACACAAGAGTGGTTTCTTAAGATGAAAAAAATGTGTTTTTTCCCATCATTTATGTACTTTCTTCATTTCTTAATGATATTTTGAGAGTTTTACCACCCTTACCAACAACCACGTTACACACAAATGCACACCTAATTAATTGTTTCTTGAAACTATAAGCCAAAAAAAAGAGAGAATCCATATCAGTCGTACAGGTGCATCTTTGCATGAGCACCTTGTGTGGGTGACACAGACCAGAACTGTAGGGGCAGCAAGGTCTGTAATTTCATGGATGAACCATTAGGCCAGAACAAAATGACCCTGTGGAAAGGATCTGCAAGAATGTGGTCCCTAATGTACTTTATTTTAAATTAATGGCCTAGCTTCAGTAAGGGACCATGTGAGGGAAGAGGGAAAATAAAGGTGTCAAGGTTCCTTCCCCACTCTGAACTCTAGGGTACAGATGTGGGGACGTGCATGAAAGACCCCCTAAGCTTATTCTTACCAGCTTAGGTTAAAACTTCTCCAAGGCACAAATTTCTTTCTTGCCTTGGGAACTAGCTTAGGTTAAAAACCTGGTACGCTGCCACCACCGAGCGATTTAAACAAAGAACAGGGAAAGAGCCCACTTGGAGACGTCTTCCCCCCAAGCCCTACTCCCCCTTTCCTGGGGAAGGCTTGATAATAATACCCTCACCAATTGGTACAGGTGAACACAGACCCAAACCCTTGGATCTTAAGAACAAGGAAAAATCAATCAGGTTCTTAAAAGAAGAATTTTATTTAAAGAAAAGGTAAAAGAATCACCTCTGTAAAATCAGGATGGTAAATACGTTACAGGGTAATCAGATTCCAAACATAGAGAATCCCTCTAGGCAAAACCTTAAGTTACAAAAAGACACAAAAACAGGAATCTACATTCCCTCCAGCACAGTGAATTTCACAAGCCAAAAAAACAAAAGAAAATCTAACACATTTTCTAGCTAGATTACTTACTAACTTTACAGGAGTTGGAAGGCTTGCATCCTTGATCTGTTCCCGGCAAAGGTATCACACAGACAGGCAAAAACCCTTTGTCGTACCCCCCGCTCCAGATTTGAAAGTATCTTGTCCCCTCATTGGTCATTTTGGGTCAGGTGCCAGTGGGGTTACCTTAGCTTCTTAACCCTTTACAGGTGAAAGAGTTTTGCCTCTGGCCAGGAGGGATTTTATAGCACTGTATACAGAAAGGTGGTTACCCTTCCCTTTATAGTTATGACAAAAGGCCTAACCGCCAACTCAGCTCATATTAGGCGTCATTAAAGAAGAATTAGAGAGATTATCTAAATGCCCATGACTGTTATCAGTATTCCAAGACATCTGATTTTCACGCCATAGACAAATCTGAAGTTAGTTTAAAATCTTACTTTGACAAAAGTCTACAAAGCTATGAGTGAACATCTTCTTTTATATTAAAAAAAAAAAAAAAAAAAAAAAAAAAAAAAGCATGGTAGGTGGACCATGAACAACTGTGACTTATTTTTTCAGAGCGGCTGAAAGTCAGTAGGAGCTGCAGGTACTCAGCACCTCTGTAAGTCTGACTGCTGTTAGCTTAACTTGAGTGTCTTCTACTATCTGCGAAATAGGATCTAGTTCCAAAAAGACCCACACTTCCCTGCAACTTATGCCATTGGTACTACTGGTACTTACTTAAACAGCTTTTAAAATTAGCTCTTTTAAATTTGATACAACCTATCTGTCTGCTATTTAAAAAAACTTATAGGAGGTAGAGTATAGAGAAAGAAGATAAGGTAATATTTTTAAAAAATATCATGTGACTTAGAAGCCTAAATCTCATTGCAAGTCAGCAGGGCTTAGACCCTTAAGTCATGTCAGTGCTTTAAATTCTAGAGTAATAAACAACTCTAGAATTTAAGGAGGATTCCCTGAAATGTTACTTACTGTAGATCCTGTCCAACAATACCCACAACAACAGTCATTTCAGTTTCTACAACTGGCTAGTGCATTATGGTTTTAAAACCCCCGATAAAACCAGTTATAACCAAAACATAACCTTGGGTCATGTCCTTGCTATCTTCAGTTTTCCCCTCTTACTGTCTTCAACTGACCTCAAACCTTTTTCACAGTAGCAACCTCAATTTTCCATACTCTTCTACACTTACGCCAACTTAAACCAAAGTCTAATTTCTACTTAACGTATTTTATAGGCTGCTCCCAGCATATTGCCACATTTGGTTTTGACCTGTGGAACTTACTAAAAGAGAAGGATGGATAGTCTCAGAGATTGGTAAACAGGTATTAGCTGAACAAGGTCCATATGCCAGTTTTACATGATGCTATACCAGACTAAAGTAGCTATATACTTATGAGTAATTGGATGACATCTCACCACTAGCATTTCTGCCTTTTCACGAGTCCAGGTTCCCTGAAACATATGTTCTCTTCTCTAATGACAAGCATGGAAATGAGTGTATCTTTGGACACAGTTTCTGCTACAGAATGTCCTTTATTGATGAGATACTCTGTCTTAACATGTTAGCTGTGTTACGGCCCTCTTGAGAGAGAATATTTCTCTTTGCCAGATCAGAAGGGAAACTTAGGGACATTCTCAGCTGATCACCATAGGATGTACACAATCCTAAGCCATATTATAATATATATTCTATTTTAAAAGGCCTATAAGATGCTCTACAACTGTGCGCCTTCCTACTTACTATCTCTTATATTACGCCCTGTACTACCACAAGAAGTGCTAGCCTTGACTCCCTATTTGCCCATTTTTTCCATGACCACCTAAGCAATTCACTCTGTATGAAATTCCCCACTTGAACTGATTCATTGTCTTCTGTTTCAAATCCCTCTTCAAGACTCTTCTTTCTCTCTCTAGTTCTGCGGCCACTACCCATCTCTGTTTCTCCTTCACCAGGGTCCCTTCAAGAACTCATGATATTTCAAGTTGCCTTCTCAGCCCAAAATCCTTTAATTCAGTCTTACATCAAGTTGGCAATAGCTTGTCTAAAACAGAACTCAAAGTCTGAAAACAAACACAAAATCTTTCTTTAGGTTCAGCTTCACCCAATCTCCTGTTCTGGGCTTCCCTAGTTTGCTACCTGGCCTCCTGCATCTGTCAGTTTCAGCTACCTCTCAGCTATACTCCCTTCTTGCTGCCTTTTATATAGATATTTTTGATTCCCCTCAGGTGAGGTTCATCTTGTAATCAGGGTTGGCTTAGCCCCGGGTTCTCCAGTCCCAAGCCACTCTGTTACACTCTCCCTAAGGGCCAAGCAATTGGCAAACAAATAGGTTAAGTGGCAGTCAGGTGTAGCTGATATGTATCTGTTTATTAAAAAATACATAGCTAATGCCAGTATTTCTCATACTTTTGAAAGATGATTCCCCTTCAGGAAAAGGAAACCAATTACATCCTCCTTTCATTCCATTCATTTGTGCTGTTTAACAATGTAGATATTTTAAAATATCATTGACATCTGAGTTAACATTTTTTTTAAACAAATGAGGCAGTTCACACCTCAGAGCTTTCTCCAAATGAAGGAAGACTGTGTCGGTTACACTGGCATCATATTTTCAAGGTTTTACTCAGAACTGCAACAGCTAAAGAATGACTTTTTTTTTTAAATGAAAGTGGAAACTCTGGAGAAGATTCGAAAGGCCTGTCCCCACCTCCCCTCTCCTCCCAGCTAGTCCTTCACACGGCCCAAACTTTGAGAAACACTGATCTATGTAATATGTATGAAAACTCTGTATTTTTGCATCCCTCTCTCCACCATTATATATTGCTTGTCTTCCTAGATCACAGGAACTTTAGGGCAGGGACTGAGATATGAATAGCACCATGCATATTTTGGGTGCGACTAGAATACAGATCATTTAAAAGATTACATGCACACATGCATTTAACTATCCTTTGGTCTAGCTGAAAAAACGTCCTTCATGCAGTGAGAAGTATAAGTAAGTTTAGAGGGAGAGAGTACCTCACTTTCTTTTCCTTCACCACCTCTAGCACCTTTTTGTTTTCATCTGCATATTATTTCCAGTTCTGAACTCTTCTGATAGAAAACTCAGAGTAGAGTGCCTAAATAAATACATGGGGGAAGATCCTCTGCTGGTGTCATTTTTCATAGTTCCATCAATGGAGCTATGACAATTGACTCAACTTGAGGATCTGCCCCATGTTCAATCTTTGCTGCTGCTGTTGCTGATCCCTTTTCCTTGTGCTGTGCTTGGATTACTGGACACAGTGCTTACTGGAAGTTATGGACAATGCAGAATAATCAGTTCAGCACAATGTGACAAAGGAAGTAGATCTTTCAAATACAACAAAGTGCTTTCAAAAAATACATCTACCCACTCAGTAAGGACAGCCTTCAGCCAAGTACGTACTAGAGGGCAGAGGTTTTTATCCTTAATCCCAAAATTCCATTTTAAAAAGTTTGAACAGTTTCCTCACACACTGGAAGTTCATTTATCATTACAAGTAGAATTGCTGTCAGATCTCGTACTAAGATGATGCTCAGATATCACAATGCCGCATTAGAAATGCCTAGCAAGACAGAATAAACATTTATAGTTCTGTCACAGTTGCTACCTTTCCCCCATTTATTGTCACTGTTTGCATACAGTCATCTTGATGCAGATGGTGGCTCACCTGTGCTCTTTTCCATTTCTTAAAGGAGCTTTTTGGAAGTGAATTAATTGATACTGGCCTAATTTTCTTTAAGTTGCATGTGATGCATAGACCCCATAATGAAGAGAAAAAAGAAACAAAAATATACAAGTCCTACAGGAAAAAGTTAACCACTGGCTATTTCAAAGCCACCACAATTCTAATTAAAGTCTTAGTCTTAAACAACTAATTTTTGGGGGTATGAATCTGTGTATAGATTAGCTGGAAGCCAAAACTGGGAAAATACATTGGCAAAAGTGTAAAATAAAATGAGCTTATTCATAGCGCTTAACTTGACACTAAGTTAAGTAGAATTTAGAGTATGTATTTGAAAACCCAGTAGATTTTTCCTCTGGATGTTGCTTTTATTTGATCACTAAGATTTCATCAAATATTTTAGTTGTAAGATAACCAATGCTTATTGATTCCAGTGGGATAAATACTGGTACATTTTATACCCTATCTTGTAATAACTTCATAATGTTTATTTTGAAATAGTCCTGTATGCCCCCCACATGGAGAAATTAGAATGAACAGGCCTAGCATGGAGTTGCAATGGAGAATGGCTCGCGCTGCCTAGAGATCCTGGGGAGAAACCATGACCCCCAACAAATCCCATGCTGGTTCCTTTTGACCCTCAGTGCTTGGCATTGTTGAGGGCATCTCCAAATTAACTAGTTAATATATTGGCTTTTACAACCCGTTGCTGTAACCAGTTGAGCCAGTTTATGGTCTGTTATAGGGAAAGGAACAAGTAGAAATGAAGTGTGGAAATAGGCGGGTGAAGGAGGATCAAATGGCAATACGGAGCAGGTGGAACAGGGGAAGGATTTAAAAATAACTAGTAGAGGAGCAGTTGGGGACAGAGTATTTTGTGTGTGTGTGTGGGTGCGTGCATACAAAACACTAGTAAAGTTAGTACAAACTAAAATTTCATACAGACTATGACTTGTTTATACTGCTCTATACTATACACTGAAATGTAAGTACAATACTGATTTATTTTATAATTATATGGTAAAAATGAAAAAGTAAGCCATTGTTTTCAGTAGTAATGTGGCTATGACACTTTTTTGTATTTTTATTTCTGATTTTATAAGCAAGTCACTTTTAAGAGAGGTGAAACTTGGGGGTACGCAAGACAAATCGGATTCCTGAAAGGGGTACAGTAGCCTGGAAAGGTTGAGCACCACTGTTTTAAAGTATCAGGCAACCCTAACTATAGGCAGCAGTACTAGCTCCTCCTTTGATAATCTCAATAATGTGTTTTGCAGTTGTAAGGGGATACTGCACTATCACAGTGAATGGTGCTTTACTGACAAAAAGTTCTGGCACCAAAAAGCTTTCAGTTTAAATGTGATGACGTAAACTTGAGTCGCAGAACTGAATTATTTATCATTTCTTAGGACATGACTGATCATGAAATGTTTCTGTATTTTGTGGATGTGAAATGCTTTTCCAAAAGTCTTCTGTAACAGCAGTTGAAAATGATTCTGTATGTAGTCATGATGAGACATACACACAGCTCCTCTGAATGTATTCTGTGTGTTTAACACTCCAGTATATATGCATGCCAATATGCATGCCATTTCCCTCTGCCACTGTTCTCCCATGAACAGTTCCTCTCATAGCATTATCATCCATAATGGAAACTATGGCATCATCTATCTTCCCAATTTGGTGTTTGATATGCTTTATCGCCTCCACTTGACTTTCCCATCATGTGACACTCAGTGGTTTCAGTGTCAGAGAGGATGTTCCCAGATGTTGCTTCAAAATTTGCCATTGATGAGTTGCTGCAGAGAAAACACATAAGTGCTTTGAATGACATTAAAAAATACAGCAGCCTCTCTAGAAGGTGATGCTGCATCACAGACCACCAAGCTCAATGAATGAGAACTGCATGGGGCAAAAAAAGCTCGAGGGTTTAACTCCGTGTCTGCACTCCTCTGTTCTTTCCTCTCATGTTGGCACCATTATCGTAGCCCTGAACTCTCATGTCAGCTATCACAATTCCCATATCTTCCAGCTTTTTAAGAAGCACATTTGTCATACCAGCTCCTGTAGTATCATCCATGTCGATAAATTCTAGAAAATGTCCCTGCAATGGTGACCGTCAGAGAGCATTTTCACTAGGTTCTTTTGTTGTTACAAAACATACCATTAAAGTCATTTGTTCCGTACGGCTGATGTCAGGTGTGCAGTCCAGAATAATAGAGTAATATCTTGCTGACTTCAGATCTGCCACAATCTTCTGACTTTTGTTGCCAGTAACGGTATGATCTCATTTTGAATTGTTTTTCCAAGGTAGTGGTGCGTGTACATTTCTTGGGTGGTGGTGATTCTTAGATGCTCCTGGAGTACAGCATCAAACTCAGCCATCAGCTCCGCAATTTTAAGGAAGTTTCCATTGTTTGGCACATACAGCTGATCTGAAGTGCCACGCAGTGCTAGGTTTTGGGTAGCAAGCATTCCCACAATGGCAATGAGCCTTTTCAGAACTTTTGCCAGAAAAGAAACTCTGATGCAGTCTTCTCTTGATGACGATCATAGAATCATAGAATCATAGAATATCAGGGTTGGAAGGGACCTCAGGAGGTCATTTAGTCCAACCCCCTGCTCAAAGCAGGACCAATCCCCAATCAAATCATCCCAGCCAGGGCTTTGTCAAGCCTGACCTTAAAAACTTCTAAGGAAGGAGATTCTACCACCTCCCTAGGTAACGCATTCCAGTGTTTCACCACCCTCCTAGTGAAAAAGTTTTTCCTAATATCCAACCTAAACCTCCCCCACTGCAACTTGAGACCATTACTCCTTGTCCTGTCCTCTTCTACCACTGAGAATAGTCTAGAACCATCCTCTCTGGAACCACCTCTCAGGTAGTTGAAAGCAGCTATCAAATCCCCCCTCATTCTTCTCTTCTGCAGACTAAACAATCCCAGTTCCCTCAGCCTCTCCTCATAAGTCATGTGTTCCAGACCCCTAATCATTTTTGTTGCCCTTCGCTGGACTCTCTCCAGTTTATCCACATCCTTCTTGTAGTGTGGGGCCCAAAACTGGACACAGTACTCCAGATGAGGCCTCACCAATGTTGAATAGAGGGGAACGATCACGTCCCTCGATCTGCTCGCTATGCCCCTACTTATACATCCCAAAATGCCATTGGCCTTCTTGGCAACAAGGGCACACTGCTGACTCATATCCAGCTTCTCGTCCACTGTAACCCCTAGGTCCTTTTCCGCAGAACTGCTGCCTAGCCATTCGGTCCCTAGTCTGTAGCTGTGCATTGGGTTCTTCCATCCTAAGTGCAGGACCCTGCACTTATCCTTATTGAACCTCATCAGATTTCTTTTGGCCCAATCCTCCAATTTGTCTAGGTCCCTCTGTATCCTATCCCTCCAGCGTATCTACCACTCCTCCCAGTTTAGTATCATCTGCAAATTTGCTGAGAGTGCAATTCACACCATCCTCCAGATCATTTATGAAGATATTGAACAAAACCGGCCCCAGGACCGACCCCTGGGGCACTCCACTTGACACCGGCTGCCAACTAGACATGGAGCCATTGATCACTACCCGTTAAGCCCGACAATCTAGCCAACTTTCTACACACCTTATAGTGCATTCATCCAGCCCATACTTCTTTAACTTGCTGACAAGAATACTGTGGGAGACCGTGTCAAAAGCTTTGCTAAAGTCAAGAAACAATACATCCACTGCTTTCCCTTCATCCACAGAACCAGTAATCTCGTCATAGAAGGCGATTAGATTAGTCAGGCATGACCTACCCTTGGTGAATCCATGCTGACTGTTCCTGATCACTTTCCTCTCGTGTAAGTGCTTCAGGATTGATTCCTTGAGGACCTGCTCCATGATTTTTCCAGGGACTGAGGTGAGGCTGACTGGCCTGTAGTTCCCAGGATCCTCCTTCTTCCCTTTTTTAAAGATTGGCACTACATTAGCCTTTTTCCAGTCATCTGGGACTTCCCCCATTCGCCACGAGTTTTCAAAATAATGGCCAATGACTCTGCAATCACATCCGCCAATTCCTTTAGCACTCTCGGATGCAACTCGTCCGGCCCCATGGACTTGTGCACGTCCAGCTTTTCTAAATAGTCCCTAACCACCTCTTTCTCCACAGAGGGCTGGCCATCTACTCCCCATGTTGCGATGCCCAGCGCAGCAGTCTGGGAGCTGTCCTTGTTAGTGAAGACAGAGGCAAAAAAAGCATTGAGCACATTAGCTTTTTCCACATCCTCTGTCACTAGGTTGCCTCCCTCATTCAGTAAGGGGCCCACACTTTCCTTGGCTTTCTTCTTGTTGCCAACATACCTGAAGAAACCCTTCTTGTTACTCTTGACATCTCTTCCTAGCTGCAGCTCCAGGTGCGATTTGGCCCTCCTGATTTCATTCCTACATGCCCGAGCAATATTTTTATACTCTTCCCTGGTCATATGTCCAACCTTACACTTCTTGTAAGCTTCTTTTTTATGTTTAAGATCCGCTAGGATTTCACCGTTAAGCCAAGCTGGTCGCCTGCCATATTTACTATTCTTTCGACTCATCGGGATGGTTTGTCTCTGTAACCTCAACAGGGATTCCTTGAAATACAGCCAGCTCTCCTGGACTCCTTTCCCGTTCATGTTAGTCCCCCAGGGGATCCTACCCATCCGCTCCCTGAGGGAGTCGAAGTCTGCTTTCCTGAAGTCCAGGGTCCGTATCCTGCTGCTTACCTTTCTTCCCTGTGTCAGGATCCTGAACTCAACCAACTCATGGTCACTGCCTCCCAGATTTCCGTCCACTTTTGCTTCCCCCGCTAATTCTTCCCTGTTTGTGAGCAGCAGGTCAAGAAAAGCTCCCCCCCAGTTGGCTCGTCTAGCACTTGCACCAGGAAATTGTCCCCTACGCTTTCCAAAAACTTCCTGGATTGTCTATGCACCGCTGTATTGCTCTCCCAGCAAATATCAGGAAAATTAAAGTCACCCATGAGAACCAGGGCGTGCGATCTAGTAGCTTCTGCGAGTTGCTGGAAGAAAGCCTCATCCACCTCGTCCCCCTGGTCCGGTGGACTATAGCAGACTCCCACTACTACATCACTCTTGTTGCTCACACTTCTAAACTTAATGCTCTCTGGTGATTTGCTGCCTTCTCATGGCATGCCAGATTTCTCTAGACCTTTGTTCCTATAGAACCCAGTGTAGTTGGAACATTAGACTGGAAGAGTTTGCAACAAAAACAGTTTGCAGCATTCTGGGTTTTTGAGTACATGAGCCATGGCCTCTCCACTTTGTCACCATTGGGGATATCACGCCAGTAGTGTGTTGGATGGAAACTTCTATTTTCATTGTCTTTGGGGAACATGAAGTTTTTCACTTGCTGTGGTCCATGCAGTACAAGGAAGTCCCTCAGGCTACTGCTCACGTGGGTCCACAGTCCTGGATCTAAGCTTAAGGAACTAAACTCCGCAGCAGCTGTTTCTTGCACGATCGACACTTTTCTTCAGTAATGTGCATGGTTACATCCATATGAAATGGAGGTATGGATGCTGCAGTAGCTGCCAGGTCACCTGCACTCTGACTAACTGGAAGATCAGGCATCTCCTCAGCACTCACATCCTCACTGGGGCCGGAAGGCTCACCGTGAACATTTGTGTCTATGTATCTCAGGAGAGCTCCTTCCTGCTTAGATAGAAAAGCTTCCTTTGCTTTCTTTCTTTTTCTGAATGCTGCCTCAAAGGGGCGTTTTCTTCTTTCACTCATGACTGCTGTTCTGTGCCAGCTATAGTGGCTCTCAACACTCAATTGAAGGGGACAAATAAGCAGGTTGGTAGCAGGGCCTGAGCGAGGGAAGATATCAGCGTCTTAAGGGCCTAACTGGCTCCTACTACTTCAGTTTACTGCCTGTTCTCCTCAAGTGGGTTCAGGGAAGCAGCGGGTAACAGGAAGCTCCCTGAGAAGCTGGTGTTAATCAGTCCAGGCTCCTGGGGGTGCTAGAGAGGTACATAAGAGGATCCTCCTCCTCTCTCTCCCTGCAGCACCTGCTGCTTTCTGTTATTCCCTCTCACCTTTTCTCCTGCCTGCCTGTTATGTCTCTTGTGCCCTTCTTCCTCCAGCACAGCAATCCACCATCTCTGTGCATTTAGAGCAGAGAGAATACATATGCACCAGCAGCAGACACAATTTTCTACACTCTGGGTCCTAGTGGCGCCCCCCCTTCCCCTCCCCCACAGTCTGGCACCTGAGGCAGCTGCCTCAGTTCGCCTCATGGTAAGGCCAGCCCTGGTGCCAAACAATGGAAACTTCCTTAAAATTGTGGAGCTGATGGGTGAGTTTGATGCTGCACTCCAGGAGCATCTGAGAAGAGTCATCACCCTATTCCCTACAAATTTGGTATCCCTTCACTCTTACTGTTAAAAATTTATATCAGGGGTAGCCCCCATTTTCCTCCCTGGGTAATTCGGGAGCAGGCAACACTCATGTGTGTGCCTGGTGCCTGATGTTGTTGACACAAAAGAGATCCTAAGTATCCCAGTGGTGATGGTGGGTAGGTGGGAATCTTCTATCCACCCCTCTGCTGCAGTCCCTTTACTCCTAAAGGACATTAAAATTGGCGGTGCCTCCACCTGACTGGCCCCTGTGCACACTCAATGGCGTGCCTTGGGAACCTCCAGGAATAAACCTCTTCTGATAATAATAATTAATTAATAATTTGTGGCATAGGTCTAACTCAAAAATACCAATTATGAATTATATACATCCAATATACTTAAATAAGAGTTAACACACCTTTACTTAACAACTTAAAGAAACCGGGAATAACAGACTAAGATTAAATATCACTACTGATTTAAATTCATAGGGGCAGTTGAATAAAATCAATTAACAAATATAGTATACAGTGATAAATGAAACTTATCAAACTGGCATTTACACTGCCACCATTTACCCCATCCCGGAGTGTACACTCCTCTGGATATCTGAGTCCTAGATGCTTGCATGGGCATGCTTGAAGGTCTGAAGCTGGAGACAGCAGTCTGTTGGTTCTGTGTATCAGTCCAGCCAAGGTAACAAGTTGCACAACCCCTCTGATGATTGGAGGTGGCCCCACCAAATGTCAACAACTCTGGGTCCTAGTTCGATGGGAAGATCACTTTGCCTCTCCTCAGACTCAGACTTTCTGCTGTGCCCTTTCCCTTGCAAGTACTTTCCCAAACAAGAGCTGGGATTATTCATAGTTCCTTCATTGCAGGCCCACCTCAGTCAGCTCTAGGCACAGCAATAGTCTCTCCCCTGGCTCCAGTGAAGCCACCAACCACCTCTGAAGTTCCCTGCTCAATCAAAGCCCCAGCAGGCTCTCAGCAGCAGCTTCTGGCTTCCTAGCAGCAGCTCCTGTTATGGACAGAGCTCCACACCAACATTCTCACTCCTCTTCCAAAATGGTGCCCACCACCTGCACTCCCTGGAAGAAGTGTCTTACTCTTTCCCCAAGGCATCATAGGAGTTGTAATCTCTAAGGCTAGATTGCAGTACACAGGATCTTCCCAGCTGGAACACTCCCAATAAAGTTCAGAGGCCCCTCTAGTAAAGGGGGCCTACACAAGTATAAAGAATCATGAAACTGAGAACATAAAAATATGTATTTGCAGTAAAGGAAAGAATCCCACAGCACTTTATTTTCCTAATGATTTTTTTCCTTTTGTCCCTCAGTTTCAATTTGGTTTTTGTCACCCATCATCTTCTACATTTTGACTGGTGCAGGCTGCGTGTTATGGAGTGACCCCGTGACCTGTCTGCTTGCAGTGATAGTGGTGAAACCGCTATCAATTTTTTTAAAAAAATAGGATAAAATATTTGAAATATTTGGAGAAGAAAAATGTCTGGAGACTCCTAGCCTTCAAATGAGAACTATCCCTTTCATTCCCAAACCTTAAGTTTCCTATTGAGTACCCAAAGAAAAGAAATAATTGAAACAAAGAATTTTAGGAAAAACAGCTGCAAGTGTTTGTTCTGGAATATTACAATGGTCTGTCTAAGGAAATGTGGTCAAAATAGGAAGTATAATTCTTATTGGAACCTTTGTAGAGTCCTAAAGAAACACAAAGCAGCAGATCATCAGCTGGTGTAGATTGTTATAGCTTCATTGACTTTAGTTGAACTATGACAAGTGGGAACAGCACCCGGCTTTTCCTTTGAAGAACAATTAAACAATTTTAAATAATTTAACTATCTCCACCATATATAAAAGTGGAAAAGCTCTTAGTTAATTCATTGCAGGCCCACCTCATTCACAGAATCAACAATCATGAAAATATTTAGGAACTTTGTTAATGAAACTAAATTAACCACACCACAAACTGATTTAGCCAGTTTCTTTCAATCATTCAAATTACCTAAGTTAAAAAGTTACAGAAGTTCTAATAAACATGAAAATAGGGAAAGCTGGTTTTAGAAATGAAGGGAGGGAAGGACTGGATAGCCTGCCTGTGAAGTTTTACAGGATGCTACAAGAATAAAATCCACATATAAAAATGTTAAAATAATCTTTTGATTGCCACAGCCTCCCTGTATTTTTTAATGAGACTAGAATTGTACAGAACCACGATGAGATCCTCTCCTACAGACCAATTTCTTTACCATAGAAACAAAAATACTAAGAAGTTGGCCTGCAGGCTTGGAGGATTATTACCTACCTTAATCAATGTGAGGCTGGTCTTGTGGCTTGAATTTATGGCTTCTCGTTATTTGAAAATGTGTGGGTAGTGTGGCTTTTCTTGTTGCAGGTAACATAGTAGTTACATTTTGGGACAAGCTTCATATGAAGGATCTGGATCCTCTACAAGATATACTTATACAAATCAATTAGTGTCCTCTACATTTAAGATATGAAAAGCCAAACCCAACAAGAATGCCCCTTGTCTCTTTTGCTATTTGATGTAGTTGTAGAAATGTTGCCAATGTTAGTAAGACAAGAGAAGGAAAAATGAAGGTATGAAGGTTAATAGAACACAATATAAGGTTTGCTTTCCCGAAGAGCTTGTCTACATGGAGAGGTAGGCTATGCCTACTCTGCAATTAAATGCACACGGCAAGCCTGTGTCAGCTGACTCAGACTCGCAGGCTTGGGATAAGGGACTGTTTAATTGTGACGTAGACGTTCGGGCTTGGACTGGGGCCTGGGCCATGGGATCCTGCAATGGGGAAGGATCCCAGAGCTCGGGTTCCAGCCTGAGCTCAAACATCTATGCTGCAGCTAAACAGCCCCTTAACCTGAGCCCCATGAGCCTAAGTCAACTGATATGGCCACCAACGGGTGTTTAATTGCAGTGTATACATACCCTTAGTGCACAGCAAGCCAGGGTATAAATCTACAGCGCACCAGCTTGCCCTGCACTAACTGGCTGGGTGGACCCTGCTACCATGCACTAAAAGTTCCACAGTGTTCTCTGACATACCACGCACTAAGTCCCTGTGTAGATAAGCCCCTATGTATCCTCCTAGTCTATGCTGACAATCCAGTCAAATCAATACCTTGTCAACCTCAATATACAGGGGGAAAATAGCTTATATTTGGCATATAAAATTAATCTTTCAAAATCAGCAGCTCACTCTTAAGGTGGAATTCCAGTGCTTTCACAGGCTTTTATTTTCTATTTCAGATTGCTAGGGCACCATAAAATAATTAGGTACCGATCTACTTAGAAATATTTTATTGACTACAATAGTTCAAGATATAGAAAGATGAAAGAATCCCCAATTAACTTTATGGGGAAGATGTGTGGTGATTTAAAAATGAACATTTTACTACATCTAATGTAATGCAGATGTTTCCATATGATTTACAATCTAAATTTCATATAAAATGAAATACATTTATTTCGAATAAGAAAAAGTGGATGATTGCATTAAACAAATCTCCACTTAACTCAGGGGAAATTTAATAATATATATTAACATATAATTTTACTATCCTATTAAGAGGAATGTATAGCTCTTGTATATTTAAGCATGCTTTACTACTCTCTCCTTCCCTCTCCTTGCCCCTGCCCCTCAGCTGAGATTGAAGGAAAATTAAACATATACCCTCTTAAAGGAGGTACATTAAAATATGGAAAGCTATCCAGAAATATAGTGGAATAACACAGAGGACAAAATTCTTTGACAGCCATTTTGTGCCACGGAAGTACTATAAAAGGGCCATAATCCAGTAACAAAAATCTTGCAGAGAATTCATTGTTGAATGGGAACTCTCTCAGCTGGCTCTGTGGTTCTGCCCTCTACCTCCAGCATCAGGAGCACGGTGGGGGCATAGTGGAGCTGACAAGGATTAGGCTGCTGTTGTCCTGAGACCACTGCCTATCATGCTGACCAATATTGTCTCATTCATTCCTTGTATTCCCCTGTCTGGGTTCCGTCCGTTTTCTCTTGTGTCATATTTAAATTTACATGAGCTCTTTGTGGCAGGAACTGCCTTTTTGTTCTGTGTTTGTACAGTGTCTAGCACAATGGGGTCCTGGTTCATGACTGGGGCTCTTAGATGCTACTGTAGTACAAATAATAATTCTGACATGGCAGTCCTCCACTCATGTACAGTCCATTAAAGGCCCTAAATCAGTGGCAGAATTTAAAGCTGCCAAACATCAGAAATTGCATTGCGACAGGGCTGCCCTCAAGAATCATGGAGCTGGATTTGGTTCCCTTTCTCCTGCATTAAGTGAAGTTTAATGTTTTCAGTGATTTTTTTCCCTTTAGCAAGGGTCCATTATTAAATCCCACATACCTGGATGCTTTATTTGGGATATGAGGGGAAAAAGCAGGAATCAGAAATTGTAAGATTTTATTAGGCTCTTATTCTATCTTTTGAAAGTATAATATGAATTTTCCATATTCCATGAACACATGCATTACAAGCTAAGCATTTTCATTCAAACCCATCTAGATCACAAATAAAAACCATTTAAAGAGTTATATGTAAAACCCTGTCTAGTTCAATGAATACTAACTTGATTGGTAGATATTTATAGGGTAATACAGAAAGGGCAGCCAAATCTCACCCATCTAATTAAGGAAAAATGGGGGCGAAAAAGATTCAAAAATACTACTTGTAAAACAATAGTTTTCTGCTATGGAGAATGTCCATGGAAAAACTGTCTTTTGTAATAAACTAAGGCAAACACAATTTTTCATTTAGCACAAGATTTATTTCTCTAAAATTACATGGTATAATAAACAAAGCTATTGTAAAATGGGAATTGGGTGAGTGTGCCATACATTCTGGACATATTCCATAATACAAAAGTATTGAACAAATCTGTGTAATATTTTGTCTTTAGTATCACAACCATAAACCTTACTCATTTAAAATGTGTTTTAAGTATCTTAACCAAGCATTAATTTAAGTAAAATGAATAAAATAGCATATATGTTTATACTACCCTATTAATAGTGAAAATGGCTATATTTAAATAATGGCAACAGAGACTGCTTCTACTATTTAGCCTGGTACAGGAAGGCAAATGGGATTGTGAATTATGAAGCAAATTATCTTTTATCTTAAAAAGGGAATGGAAACTCTTGAAGAACCATGTCAAGGTTCCTTCCCCACTCTGAACTCTAGGGTACAGATGTGGGGACCTGCATGAAAAACCCCCTAAGCTTATTTTTACCAGCTTAGGTTAAAACTTCCCCAAGGTACAAACTATTTTACCTTTTGCCCTTGGACTTTATTGCTGCCACCACCAAGCGTCTAACAAATATATAACAGGGAAAGAGCCTGCTTGGAAACGTCTTTCCCCCCCTCAAAATCCTCCCAAACCCTACACCCCCTTTCCTGGGGAAGGCTTGATAAAAATCCTCATCAATTTGCATAGGTGAACACAGACCCAAACCCTTGCATCTTAAGAACAATGAAAAAGCAAGCAGGTTCTTAGAAGAAGAATTTTGATTGAAGAAAAAGTAAAAGAATCACCTCTGTGAAATCAGGATGGTAAATACCTTAGAGGGTAATCTGATTCAAAACATAGAGAATCCCTCTAGGCAAAACCTTAAGTTACAAAAAGACACAAAAACAGGAATATACATTCCATTCAGCACAACTTATTTTATCAGCCATTTAAACAAAACAGAATCTAATGCATATCTAGCTAGATTACTTACTAAGTTCTAAGACTCCGTTCCTTTTCTGTTCCTGACAAAAGCATCACACAGACCGAGAGAACCTTGAAGAAAACCATTAATCTTATATTTATGTGGGTAGAAATCTAGTCTACCCAGAGTAACTGTTCTAAAATGTAATATTCAAGGAACATGTTTCTGTATGCACCAATTTGTACTGATGGAATAATATATTTGTCATAACATTCCTTCTGTCCTGACCTTATCTTGTGATCATGCTGGTCTCTGAATCCTTGGTGGGCTAGAGAAGTGTTTAACAGCATTCTTACAGCCAAATGGTCACTCCAAGATGAAGTTTTTTATCCAATATGCTACAGGGTTTTTTGGAGTAGAGTAGACTTTGTTTAAAGCTAAAGGTTTCAAAGTAGGCCTAATGAAATGTTTTTCTTACTTTTCTTTGCAAGTATGCCTTTTGATTTTTTAAAATCTTTACTTCCAGTGTGCCCATACTGCAGTGATTGGATTAAGGCAGGTTATGTACCCTGATTTTGGGCTATGGAGTTTTGGGATCCAAGGACCTGCCATCCTCTGCAGCAGCTCACACCATGTCTGCCTCACTCTGTGATAAGCAAACTGCTTGATTTGGAGTCACTGTGCTTTGAGATCCACTGAAGAAAAATGCTATATAAGAACTAAGTTCAATTTGAGGTTGGGATGGCCATGTTACTTATGAGTGAATTATGGACATAATTCCAACGAGTTCTGGTGAAATCTTTATAACACACTATCATGTGTGCTGTATTTACCACAGAAAAGTCCACAATATATGTTAAAATATTTATTTTAGAGCTTTTAACACTTATTAGAACTATTTTTCCACGTCTCCATATGTAAAGCCAGATGTCTTAAGACTTTTAGTTACCCTGAATCACTGCTCTACAGGGAGCCATAAAAGTAAACAAAAACAAAAAACCTCCAACTCTCTAGACTGGTTTTTATAGTAGTTTTTATACCTAAAAATACCACATTTTAAAGTACTTAATCTCAGGGTCTTCCAGGGCTTGAAGTGAGTGTTGGATGCCATTTAGAAATTGGAAATCTTCCCATTACAAGGATATAAAGCTCCTTATTCTAGTCCTGTTACAGGCATAGAAAAGCTGTCACTGGGCCTCAGGCAGGCATAAACTTTAAGGAAGAACCTTGCATAATGACAGGTTTCAGAGTAGCAGCCGTGTTAGTCTGTATTCGCAAAAAGAAAAGGAGTACTTGTGGCACCTTAGAGACTAACCAATTTATTTGAGCATAAGCTTTCGCGAGCTACAGCTCACTTCATCGGATGCATCCGATGAAGTGAGCTGTAGCTCACAAAAGCTTATGCTCAAATAAATTGGTTAGTCTCTAAGGTGCCACAAGTACTCCTTTTCTTTTTAAGGAAGAAGTTCTTCATTTGGGGTAAGAAGACAACCTTTTTGTGTCAGGTTGATTATATCAGGAAATGGTGGCGGTTTGAAGCTGCTCTGGGGGTTGGAATGTTAGTCCAGAAGGAGGTGTCTCGAGAGCAGATGAGGCAATGAGAAGTGCATGACTCAGCAGTTTATCACATGGCTATTCCCCTCACACACATGCAAGGTGTGTAAAATATTTGGGTATTTTATAATGTGTCCAAGAGTGGAAAAGTCGCTTATCATGTAAGCAGTCATGGATAAGTAACCGTATACCTTATGCAAAGACGGTACTGTAACTGTATAGGAAGTGGCAGGACTGTGAGTACACAATGATCAGATCCGTTGAGTAAGACATTTCCATTTTTTACATACTCTTTTCAGAGTAGGATCACACTCTGGTGAGATACTGTTTTTGTTGTGCTGCATCATTCCTTGTCATTTTAGATGGTAAAATCTTCAGGCCATCATCTTGATGGGGTAGTCATCTCCTGGGTAACTTCAGGGAGGGCATTCTATTCAGAGAAGGTGATATGGGAGAAAATGCAAAGACGTTGGTGGGAGGAGCAAACATCTGGGCACTGTACTCTGTATTTGCTTTGCTTTAGGAATAAAGGGGAAGATACGCTAAAGGTCTAGAGTTGTTTCTTCACCTAGCGTTGCCTCAAACTGCAAAAATTAAAAAAAAAACAGCAATATTTACTTCACAAATAGAGACATCTAGGGAAATAATTTTGTGAACCACTTTGCCAGGCATAACATGCTTTGTCGATTATAGTAATGACTCATTCTCTTTTCATGGAAAGAGGCCAACTCCAATGGAACATTGTTTAATATCAGCTAGCTCCATGCAACTTTGCTGTAATATCACCTTACAAAGAGGAAACTCTTTACATTAAGACAACAGTTCCCCCCCCCCAGGTTACATAACCTAGTCAATAGAATCACAAATAACACCTGTAATAATAAAAAGGTACTGCATATGTAACGCCAACAGACCTCGGTCGTTGTTGGGCGGGATCGAACCTGGGGCCTCTGAAGCTTAGCGCATGAGTCTCTACCACATGAGCTAAAAGCCAGAGGGCTGTTAGCTAGGGCTGTACAGCAATCTCATTTCATCTCTCTCTCTAAGTGGTCTCAGTGCCACTAGATGGGATAGAACACCACACCCAGAAGGTATGTGGGTTACACATACCGCAACACATTCTGAAAGTGAATGCACTGAATGTTTAAATCCCCAGTGTTTGTTGTTGTTTAAGCATTGGCTGCATATTCAGTGATATGTACAAGACAGACATGATTCCTTCCTTAAGAAGTTTACAGTCAAAATAGACAATACACTGGGAGACCTAGAAGATGATGCTGGTGACTGTTGGTTTTAGATTTTGTTTAATGAGGTGGTGACAGCTTTCATTGATATGCATTTGAGAGTCTCAGTATTTTTCATTTAACAGTATTCTATAAATGGATTAGAGGGAAAAAACTCTACTTTAGAAACGTACACATGGGAGAACAGAATCAACCAGTGAGGATGCAGATAGACCAGTTCCTGCTGGAGCGATTGCACAACTCACCAAAACATCATGAAATAAACTTTTAGCTCCAAACAGTCTTAAAAAAAACGCTTCATCTATTAAGACTGTAAGATATTGTTTTTTCAGAGTTAAGCATTATCATCTAGTTATGTTGGAAAGTATTAGTACCTCTTAAACTGACCCACAAAGATTTATGAGTATAACCAGCTATAGTATTGCCAACAAGATTTCAAACTATCTGTGGTGAAACAGTCTATATCTTTTGGGACATTAACTCTGCTAATGTCCTGCTGAAAAAGATTTTTAAAGCTAGTCAATCTAGCTCCCGTGAGCTCTCTGACAAAGAGGACTTAGAAGTTTATATCTCAATAGTCACCCCACTCAAGAAATATTCCTGATTTTAATTTGCCCATTAACCAGGCACTTTATCCCCACTGAACTGGGGGCAGACTTACAGTCTCTCTTCTTTTTTTGGTTGTCGATCGTTGAATCTAGATAGACATATGGGAGTGAAAAACATTTCAAGAATTTATATGGGCCATAGTGAGAAGACTTAATGATTAGTTACTTATCTTTTTGTTCTGGGAGAGAATCTTTGTTAATCTAACCAATTAGCTGTGCAAGTGCCAACAGGAATTTGATTTGTATTTATCTTCATTCCAGTATGGTATGTTCTTTTTTTCTTTGCATAAAAATAAATTAACCACCCCCCAAGCCCCTTTATACTAAACATCAAATTTGTCACACTGATAAGCACATTCTAAATATGCAGATTGATTGATAGATAAAATGCATCAGAAAGCAAGGGTAAATAGAACATTTCAGCTTAAGTTTAACTTTTTCCTTTCACCTCAAACACAGTTGGAGCTAGAAATCTCTAACTTCAATGGACCTGGCAAAAGTATGTTTTAAAGTAAACTGTGCTGAATGGACATTCCCTATTAACTTTTCTATATGATTTCTGTGTGCTACTTCTAAAGTTGAGTTTTTCTATAAACTAGTGTTCTGCAGATAAAGGTTTCCCCTCTTTACTGACTGTATAAGGGCTGAAGTTCATAAGCTTACAATGCAGGAGCAAGAGATGGAAGACTGTTCAGAATGCCTGTCAGAGGGCATATGCAAGAGATGTGCCAAGAAAATCCATGCTCAATGGATTGCAACTTCCTAATCTGTGGTATGTGGGGAGCCAAAAGAATATAGGGAATGCCTGGTATTTTGGTCATCTAGGAACGTGTCAAAATTAATGTTCAAAACTGAGATGATAGAGTATGGAATGGACACCTGGCTGTCTGTTTCCAAGAAAAGGAACAGGGTGACTTTGCAGCATCAGGTAAGATGACCAGATTCCATTCCTACTAACTGGCCACGTGGGAAAGAAAGTCATTGACTTTGTTGAACTGAAAATGAAGAGTTTAATGAATTGATAGCATCCTATAATTTCCCCTCCATTCACTTCCTTTATATTTTCTTATATTACATGTAATATTAATTTCTCTATTATTTAGTATATATTTGACTAACACAATTCATTACATGCTCTCTAACAACTGAGTAGTTAAAAAAACAAAAAAAAGTGCTTCCTCTGCCATCAGCGCAGGCAGGCCGCAGCAGATTCACAGGATTATAACGGAGCCATCTTCCATCTTGAATAATCCCTTCCAATTCTTCTTCCTTTGACAAGAGCAGGGGCGCTGGAACTATTTTTATAGTGGGAGTGCTGAGAGCCATTGAACCAAACTGTAGATGCTGTATATAACGGCAGGAGGTGCCAGGGGGTGCTGCTACACCCCTAGTTCCAGCACGTATGGACAAAAGTCAATATGGGAGGATTTAGGTTTCTTAAATCCCTTAAAATAGCATCTTCCATCGCATTCATGTTGGGCCTCATACTCTTCTTTCTTTGACCTCAGCTCTAAATCTTCTGTAAAAGCATACCTTCTTCAACACATCGGACACGACCCCACCATTACAGTCATCTTGTTCTCAATGGATGCAAGATTGCAACTTGTTGGGATCATCTAAGTATCGCCTCATTTGTGGCAAAATTAAAGCTGCAGATGTTAAGAATAGGCTGTATCTTATGACACTGAAAACTGTTTAGTTCTTCTTTGAGTAGTATCCCCACCAGTGCGCCACTGTAGGTGTATCCACACTCCTATGCCTCAGATAGGAGATTTTAGGTATCAGTGTCTGTTTGACCCACACATGCGCTTTCCCTGTCTCATACCTTGCCTTGAGGCTATCTAGTGTTGTGCGGGCGAACCGGCTTCAGTTCCTTCTCAACCACCCTTGGCCTGAGATGGAGCATTAGCAGAGTCTGAGAGAGAGTTCATTTTAAACTTTATTTTAGTTTATAGAGTAGCTAGTAGAGTTTACATTATCTACATCTGTTTCCACTTCTGTAGCCTTCATCAAAAATGTTCCCATCACAGAAATATGCAGAGCAGCAACTTGGGCATCTGCTCATACTTTTGAGAAACAATATGCAATCACCTATGATTCAGTATCAGATGCTATGTTTGGATCCACGGTATTGTCATCAGTACTAGACTTGACTCCGAAGCCGCACCCCTCCATTAGGGTACTGCTGTAGAGTCACCTATAAAACTATAGGTTTTTTTGTCCCGAGCATGTATCAGTGTGTTCATTTGAGTCAGGAAGGGGTGGAATGATGGATGCTAAGTAAGGACTAAAAGGGAACTATGCGCAACCATAGCAATTGCTTATCAGAAAGCGTTTTAAACAAGCTGAAATATCTCTGATATTCCACATTTATCCTATTTATTTCTCGTGATTAGGGATAACTGCCCCTTTGAAAATCTCATCATTTCAAGCAAGAGCTGCCACTGGTTCACCACTGCAGTCTGCAGCACTGCTTCCTAGAGAGGATGATGCCATCTCCATTCTACTGCAGTTCGGTACAACTTCAGTTCTGGAAAGAGAAGATTACAGAGCAGTGATGTTTAACTGACATAGCAAAATCTTATTAGCTGCATTAGGAATTAGTAACATGGGACAAATTATTTCTAGTCTTTAAAGCTAAAATTGTACTCCATTGGGGTAATGATCTATCGATTGCCCTGCAGGCATTGCTAGTGTGGCTAAGGTCTTTTGCAATGGTAATAGGTACCAGCCTAAGGCTTACGATAAAGTGGCTTACCAACAACCATAGATATCCTTGATCCTTCTCATTGCTTATCTATATTATGCTGCTGTTGCTGAAAACAAATAACATGTCTTTAATTACTACATGCTAATTTTTTGGAAATTAGGAAAAAAGCCTAGGTACCAATGTAAACATTTCTGGTTTCCTGTTATTTGTGTGATTATGAAGTCACTGACACTATACCGTAATCTTAGGAACTCTGTATCTCTCATCTTGAATGTAAATACAAAGTAACACACATTGGAAAACATAATCCCAACTATACATATAAAATGATGGGGTCTAAATTAGCTGTTACCACTCAAGAAAGAGATCTTGGAGTCATTTGGGATAGTTCTCTGCAAACATCCACTCAATGTGTAGCCGCAGTCAAAAAAGCGAACAGAATGTTGGGAATCATTAAGAAAGGGATAGATAAGACAGAAAATATCATATTGCCTCTATATAAATTCATGGTATGCCCACATCTTGAATACTGCATGCAGATGTGGTCGCCCCATCTCCAAAAAAAAAAAAAAAATTGGAATTGGGAAATGTTCAGAAAAGGGCAAAAAAAAATGATTAGGGGTATGGAATGGCTGCTATATGAGGAGAGATTAATAAACCTGGAACTTTTCAGCTTGGAAAAGAGACGACTACGGAGGGATATGATAGAGGTCTATAAAATCATGACTGGTGTGGAGAAAATAAATAAAGAAGTGTTATTTACTCCTTCTCATAACACAAGAACTAGGGGGCACCAAATGAAATTAATAAGCATCAGGTTTAAAACAAACAAAAGGAAGTATTTTTTCACACAACACACAGTCAACCTGTGGAATTCCTTGCCAGAGGATGGTGTGATGGTCCAGACTATAACAGGGTTCAAAAAAGAACTAGATAAGTTCATGGAGGATAGGTCCATCAATGGCTGTTAGCCAGGTTGGGTGGGGATGGTGTCCTACCTCTGTGTGACAGAAGCTGGGAATGGGCAACAGGGGATGGATCACTTGATGGTTATCAGTTGTGTTCATTCCCTCTGGGGCACCTGGCATTGGCCACTGTCGGAAGACAGGATACTGGGATAGATGGAACTTTGGTCTGACCCAGTATGGCCATTCTTATGTTCTTAAACATATCTCAGTGGTGTAAACTCCTATCATTTGGATCTCTTCTCTTTCTTTCAATGTGATAATTGGTAATATTGTTCAGATATCTTGAACCTCCTAGGCTAATGCTCCTTGCTACAATTGAACTCAAAGAACCACACTCAGTATGTATACTGCTCATATTTTGTGATTGTCTGTTCTAATCATCATTTTGCAGTTTCTTGGTGGTATAATATATAATATTTTTAGTGCTAGATATTCTTGCTGAAATCTATTATCTGGCATTCTGCATCTTGGAACTGAGTTTTGCAGTAAAACATAAGTGTTGACTCCCTTTTTCTTTGTATTATTGTGCATATAATCAGCATTTACACCCAAACTGTCTTGATCCTTCCTCAGTCTATATCAGACAGTGGTGAGTGGATATAATAGAGCTTTGCCAAACATTCAGAGTCCCCTCTGAACATACTCTGAAAACACCTCTTCCTTGTTCTCTGTTCTCTTTTGGCTGAGCCTGCCCCTGTGAGCAAGAGAGTCAAGAGGCCTTTTTTTCCTGTTTCTCTGTGTGGGTGGGGCTCTGTTTCTGTAGTACTCTCTGATTTGATTGAGGGGGACAAAAAGAAAATCAGGAAAAATTCTTGCTGT
Organism: Chelonia mydas; assembly: GCF_015237465.2. Lineage (NCBI taxonomy): Eukaryota > Metazoa > Chordata > Testudines > Cheloniidae > Chelonia > Chelonia mydas. The sequence goes on along the minus strand of NC_057849.1, from coordinate 50,954,581 downwards.
TGTATTTTATAACGTACGAACCCCATATGAATAACTGTGCAGTTAGGAAAGGGTGATGCTGTGTACAGAAGGGGGTAGGGGGTTGCTTGTTTGTTTTGTCCTTCTCCTTTGGCTGAAATTACATTAACATCTCAATCTAAGTGGAAAATATTTTTTTTCTGATCATATTGAATGTTCGCAAAAAGAAAAGGAGTACTTGTGACATCTTAGAGACTAACCAATTTATTTGAGCATAAGCTTTCTTGAGCTACAGCTCACTTCATTGTTTCATGTTCATGTTTCATGTTCCATTGTTTCATGTTCTCTGTGTATATAAAATCCCCCTACTGTATTTTCTACTACATGCATCCGATGAAGTGAGCTGTAGCTCAAGAAAGCTTATGCTCAAATAAATTTGTTAGTCTCTACGGTGCCACAAGTACTCCTTTTCTTTTTGCAGATACAGACTAACACGGCTGTTACTCTGAAACCTGTCATATTGAATGTTGTTTACCTAGCCCTATACCTTCCCCAATACCGCTGCAGCTGGCTTAGTCCTTATGTATGGCAGTGGCCAATCTGGGGTGATTAATTCCATTATTTAGTGGAAACTGTTAGCTTACATTACAGCTTAGTTTTCCAAGTTGGGATGTGGCAGCAGAATCATGTAGATAAACTTTGCAACAAAGTCAAGACCTATTAGTCTCAGTGTCTGTCTGGCAAGCAGAGGCGTAGTAGTACAATAGAGTTAAATTCTTCAGTGGAAACTAGGGAAGATATACACTACCTATTAATGACAGGTTTCAGAGTAGCAGCTGTGTTAGTCTGTATCTGCAAAAAGAAAAGGAGTACTTGTGGCACCGTAGAGACTAACAAATTTATTTGAGCATAAACTTTCTTGAGCTACAGCTCACTTCATCAGATGCATGCAGTGGAAAATACAGTAGGGGGATTTTATATACACAGAGAACGTGAAACAATGGGTGTTACCATACACATTGTAATGAGAGTGATCAGGTAAGGTGAACTATTACAAGCAGAGAGAAAAAAAACCCAAAAACCTTTCGTAGTGATGATCAAGGTGGACCATTTCCAGCAGTTGACAAGAACGTGTGAGGAGCAGTAGGGGAGAAAAATATACATGGGGAAATAGTTTTACTTTGTGTAATGACACATCTACTCCCAATCTTTATTCAAACCTAATTTAATGGTGTCCAGTTTGCAAATTAATTCCAATTCAGCAGTCTCTCGTTGGAGTCTGTTTTTGAACTTTTTTTGTTGTAATATTGTCACTTCTATTTACCCATTAAGTTGATCTAACTTACACCGCTTGGGGGTGTGGAACTCCCCACCTCCCACCGAGTGATGCAAGTTTTGCGCTGTGTACACCAGTGCTATGCAGCGGGAACTTACACTTCTCACTGAGATGGAGTAATTATGCCACCAGGGGAGCGTACTCCCTTTGGTATAGCATGTCTTCACCAGACGCGTCACATTTGCACAGGTGCACTGATATAGTTCTGCAGTGTAGACATGCCCTTACTCTTTTTTTATCTAGTACTATTACAATATTCGAAGACAAAAGTTGCCGGACACTAGTGTGTGCAGCAGAGGCACCTTGCCTACATGCTTGCCTTTCCAGGCCACAGTCTAGCATATAAAAATCTCTGCAAATACTCACATAAACCAATAGGCAATGTGAAACTTGACAAACCTTGCTTGTAGGTTCACAATGATATTTGAACATAGGGAAAATATGGTCATTTGAACAAACTTCAGGGCCTGTGAATGAAAAATTTCTGAGGGGGGAAAACGTTATACCAAAGCAGTTTTGAACTGAACTTGGAATGGTTTGCTCAGCAAAAGGAAAGAGGAGGAGGAGGATTTCATTGGTCTAGGCCAAGGGGAGGAGAGAAGAAGCTTTGTGAAGGTGATGGGCTCAGTCTCCAGTTGATCACGTGTAAGTCTGTCTCATGGAGATGTAAGCAATTTGTTTGACCTTCCTGGCCCTATTCAGGCTAGATGTGATGGTGTCTCCATAGGGTAATATTGTCTGGGAGTGAATAGAACATTCAGCCATATGACTGCGGGCAGGGGCAATTAACCTTTCTAATTTTCTACTATTCCTTGGCTATCCAGATACCTAAGTTATGAGCACTTTACTGTGCTTCTTCCTACACCAAGCCTTAGACATTTCTCCACCCTTTTATTCTCATCCCACATGTTTCTTCATACACTATTATATTGTTTGTCATATTTATTTATGATTTTTCTTGACATTTTTGTACTTCCCCAGGACTGCAGTTGAAGGATTAGCATGGACATTGTCCTACACCCAACCCAAATATCTGTTCAATAGGAAGAAATAACACTGAAATGATAGAGGTCTATAAAATCATGACTGGTGTGGAGAAAGTAAATAGGAAACATAACACAAGAACTAGGGGTCATCAAATGAAATTAATAGGCAGCAGGTTTAAGCAAACAAAAGGAAGATAAGGTCAGGAGGACAGTATATAACTCGTTTTTTATCAGAGTATAAAGATGTATCTCAGAGGGAGTATCTTTGGCCAGCCTAGGGGGCAGTGGAAAGTCCCGCCGTTGACTGAGCTGCGTCCATTGTCACGGACGTACATGTTTTAGTATTCCAGTAGAGTCTGCCAGCTGCTAATACTGTGTTTTGTCAACAATAAACCTGGCTGGGTGCCTTCATACTTTAACAGATCTTGTGGTCATTGGGCGGTTCGCTTGAGGTCTGCCAAGCCAGCAGTCTGCACAGAGCTAGGACAGCATACAGGGAGCATGCACACACAAAAAACATCTAACCACAATATATAGGAAGGAAAGTTCCCTTAACTAGATATTTCCTTGCTTTTAAGGGACTGTAAGTGCGGGATTTGCACTTGTCAGGGGAACTAGACTGCATTCTAACAGTTTTGAGTGATGAGATCTGTCTGTGTTAGCGGTTTGCATATTAACTATTAACAGAGCCGTTCCTTGGGTATGGAGAATTGGGGCGACTGCCGTGGGCCCCACGCTTTGGAGGGCCCCACTCTGATAAAATCAAGAGGAGGCAGTGGGGAGGTGAGGCAGGTGGGCGAGTGGGGTGATGAGGCGAACGGGGAAGCGAGTGGTAGGTCGGAGGAGGGGAGGAAGAGCCTCCTGACCACCGGCAGGCCCCACCAATCAGCGCCTCCCCCTCCTTCTCAGTACCTACTGCCTGCCATGGATCAGATGTTTTGCTGCATCAGGACGCGCTGAGGGTGAGGGGAGAGGAACGAGGGTGCAGCGTACTTGGAGAAAGGGGAGGAACTGGCTGGGGAAGAGGTGGGGTGGGGCAGAGTGGGGGTGGCAAGAAGCAGGGCAGGGTTGGGGCCTTGACGGAAGTGGTAGAGTGGGCGTGGGGCCTAGTCAATCAGGGGGAGCACCCCCTGGCAGATTAGAAACTCTGCGCTTGTGTCCCAGGCCCCGCACCCCTCTTGGGACTATTAACCTAGGCACCCTGCCTATTAACGTAGTATCTAAACACATTTCCTTCCTCGCTGATCAGCTGGTGTGGATGTGTATTCAAAGTATATACTATACACTTAGATTTTTTTTTTCAGTATGCATCATTAGTGGCATTAATTCCATAAAAAACAAAGAATTTGACACATTATATTACCTTATGTTTTAAACCTTGACCTAAAGAACTTCCTGTGTTTGACATGTGCAGAAGGTTTTTGGACCTGCTTTTGATGTAAATATATTAGTGTGAAGTTTCTCTCATAGTTTCCTAGTGGAAATGCAAATGAAAAATTTACTCTGGCGTATTACTGGTTTCAGCTAGCAATTACCTTTTTAGAACAGAGCAAATGCATTCTGCATTTCTGCTCATCACCAGTACAAAGTCTCCTCATGGCTCCTCCAGACACTTCCCTAGTAACTCATCAATTCCTCCTCCTACCCACTCTAGTAGCTTGAGGTCCTGAAAACTGTTAGGATAGCCACTAGAAATATACTTGATTACATCCCTTGTTGATAGATATGGTACAGTTGATTATTTGTGCTCGATTCTCCTTCTTTCTGGTCTAAACTACATCACAGATGGCATTCATAGATTCATAGATATTTAGGTCAGAAGGGACCATTATGATCATCTAGTCTGACCTCCTGCACAACGCAGGCCACAGAATTTCACCCACCACTCCCATTGATTGACTACAAAGATAAATGATATACATATATGCAGTGTGTTTTGGCCAGTGACTCCCAAAAGCTTGTTTACTTGTGGCACCTTAGAGACTAACAAATTTATTTGAGCATAAGCTTTCGTGGGCTACAGCCCACTTCATTGGATGCATAGAATGGAACGTATAGTAAGAAGATATGTATATACATACAGAGAACATGAAAAGCTACTTCCACCTTTTCATGTTCTCTGTATGTATATGTCAAGGTTCCTTCCCCACTCTGAACTCTAGGGTACAGATGTGGGGACCTGCATGAAAAACCCCCTAAGCTTATTTTTACCAGCTTAGGTTAAAAACTTCCTCAAGGTACAAACTTTGCCTTGTCCTTGAACCCTATGCTGCCACCACCAAGTGTGTTAAACAAAGAACAGGGAAAGAGCCCACTTGGAGACGTCTTCTCCCCCCTCCAAATATCCCCCCAAGCCCTACACCCCCTTTCCTGGGGATACGGACCCTGGACTTCAGGAAAGCAGACTTCGACTCCCTCAGGGAACAGATGGCCAGGATCCCCTGGGGGACTAACATGAAGGGGAAGGGAGTCCAGGAGAGCTGGCTGTATTTCAAGGAATCCCTGTTGAGGTTACAGGGACAAACCATCCCGATGAGTCGAAAGAATAGTAAATATGGCAGGCGACCGGCTTGGCTTAATGGTGAAATCCTAGCGGATCTTAAACATAAAAAAGAAGCTTACAAGAAGTGGAAGGTTGGACATATGACCAGGGAAGAGTATAAAAATATTGCTCGGGCATGTAGGAAAGATATCAGGAGGGCCAAATCGCACCTGGAGCTGCAGCTAGCAAGAGATGTCAAGAGTAACAAGAAGGGTTTCTTCAGGTATGTTGGCAACAAGAAGAAAGCCAAGGAAAGTGTGGGCCCCTTGCTGAATGAGGGAGGCAACCTAGTGACAGAGGATGTGGAAAAAGCTAATGTACTCAATGCTTTTTTTGCCTCTGTTTTCACTAACAAGGTCAGCTCCCAGACTGCTGCGCTGGGCATCACAAAATGGGGAAGAGATGGCCAGCCCTCTGTAGAGATAGAGGTGGTTAGGGACTATTTAGAAAAGCTGGACGTGCACAAGTCCATGGGGCCGGACGAATTGCATCCGAGAGTGCTGAAGGAATTGGCGGCTGTGATTGCAGAGCCCTTGGCCATTATCTTTGAAAACTCGTGGCGAACGGGGGAAGTCCCGGATGACTGGAAAAAGGCTAATGTAGTGCCCATCTTTAAAAAAGGGAAGAAGGAGGATCCTGGGAACTACAGGCCAGTCAGCCTCACCTCAGTCCCTGGAAAAATCATGGAGCAGGTCCTCAAAGAATCAATCCTGAAGCACTTAGAGGAGAGGAAAGTGATCAGGAACAGTCAGCATGGATTCACCAAGGGAAGGTCATGCCTGACTAATCTAATCGCCTTTTATGATGAGATTACTGGTTCTGTGGATGAAGGGAAAGCAGTGGATGTATTGTTTCTTGACTTTAGCAAAGCTTTTGACACGGTCTCCCACAGCATTCTTGTCAGCAAGTTAAGGAAGTATGGGCTGGATGAATGCACTATAAGGTGGGTAGAAAGCTGGCTAGATTGTCGGGCTCAACGGGTAGTGATCAATGGCTCCATGTCTAGTTGGCAGCCGGTGTCAAGTGGAGTGCCCCAGGGGTCGGTCCTGGGGCCGGTTTTGTTCAATATCTTCATAAATGATCTGGAGGATGGTGTGGATTGCACTCTCAGCAAATTTGCGGATGATACTAAACTGGGAGGAGTGGTAGATACGCTGGAGGGGAGGGATAGGATGCAGAAGGACCTAGACAAATTGGAGGATTGGGCCAAAAGAAATCTGATGAGGTTCAATAAGGATAAGTGCAGGGTCCTGCACTTAGGACGGAAGAACCCAATGCACCGCTACAGACTAGGCACCGAATGGCTAGGCAGCAGTTCTGCGGAAAAGGACCTAGGGGTGACAGTGGACGAGAAGCTGGATATGAGTCAGCAGTGTGCCCTTGTTGCCAAGAAGGCCAATGGCATTTTGGGATGTATAAGTAGGGGCATAGCGAGCAGATCGAGGGACGTGATCGTTCCCCTCTATTCGACACTGGTGAGGCCTCATCTGGAGTACTGTGTCCAGTTTTGGGCCCCACACTACAAGAAGGATGTGGATAAATTGGAAAGAGTCCAGCGAAGGGCAACAAAAATGATTAGGGGTCTAGAGCACATGACTTATGAGGAGAGGCTGAGGGAGCTGGGATTGTTTAGTCTGCAGAAGAGAAGAATGAGGGGGGATTTGATAGCTGCTTTCAACTACCTGAAAGGGGGTTCCAAAGAGGATGGCTCTAGACTGTTCTCAATGGTAGCAGATGACAGAACGAGGAGTAATGGTCTCAAGTTGCAATGGGGGAGGTTTAGATTGGATATTAGGAAAAACTTTTTCACTAAGAGGGTGGTGAAACACTGGAATGCGTTACCTAGGGAGGTGGTAGAATCTCCTTCCTTACAGGTTTTTAAGGTCAGGCTTGACAAAGCCCTGGCTGGGATGATTTAACTGGGACTTGGTCCTGCTTTGAGCAGGGGGTTGGACTAGATGACCTTCTGGGGTCCCTTCCAACCCTGATATTCTATGATTCTATGATTCTAAGGCTTGGTAAAAATCCTCACCAATTTGTACAGGTGAACACAGACCCAAACCTTTGGACCTTAAGAACAAGGAAAAAGCAATCAGGTTCTTAAAAGAAGAATTTTAATTAAAGAAAAAGTAAAAGACTCCCCTCTGTAAAATCAGGATAGTAAATACCTTACAGGGTAATCAGATTCAAAACATAGAGAATCCCTCTAGGCAAAACCTTAAGTTACAAAAAGACACAAAAACAGGAATATACATTCCATTCAGCACAACCTATTTTACCAGCCATTAAAGAAAAGGAAATCTAACGCGTTTCTAGCTAGATTACTTACTAACTTTTTACAGGAGTTCTGAGCTGCATTCCTGATCTGTTCTCGGCAAAAACATCACACAGACAGACAGACCTTTTGTTCTCCCCCCCACCTCCCTCAGCTTTGAAAGTATCTTGTCTCCTCATTGGTCATTTTGGTCAGGTGCCAGCGAGGTTATCTTAGCTTCTTAACCCTTTACAGGTGAAAGGGTTTTGCCTCTGGCCAGGAGGGATTTAAAGGTGGTTACCCTTCCCTTTATATTTATGACCCCTCCACCCCGAAATCACAGATAGGGTGAAACACTGGGTGTGATTTCTTCCTGGAGCTCTAGGAGAAAACAGAGTTAATAAGACACATGCACCTCTAAACATACTACCAAGTGTATAAACACTAACAATATTTTCCACATCTCAAGGACGATTTTAACCAGTTGATTCTGGGAAACTTTCACGGGAGAGTGCATGAGCCACTTTGTTAGAAGCTCCTGAGATGTGTTGGATGTTGAAATCAAAATCTTGGAGAGAGAAACTCCACCGAAGAAGTTTTTTGTTGTTATTTCCCGTGGCGGTATGAAGCCACTGTAGCACAGCATGGTCGGTTTGCAGGTGGAAACGCCATCCCCAAATGTATGGGCGTAGCTTTTCCAGAGCGTAGACAATGGCGTAACATTCCTTTTCACTGATTGACCAGTAGCTTTCCCTCTCAGACAGCTTCTTACTGAGAAGCACGACAGGATGGAACTCTTGATTCGGTCCTTCCTGCATTAAGACTGCTTCCACACCATGCTCGGACGCATCTGTGGTTACTAGGAACGGTTTGTCAAAGTCTGGGGCCCTTAGCACACGGTCAGACATGAGTGTCGCTTTAAGCTGGTTAAAGGCCTTCTGACACTCTTCGGTCCACTGAACGGCATTTGGCTGTTTCTTTTTGGTCTGTCAGTGGGGTGGCGATTTGGCTGTATTGCGGTCCAAATCGCCTGTAATATCCGGCCAAGCCTAAGAAGGATTGGACCTGTTTCTTTGACTTTAGGACAGGCCACTTTTGGATAGCATCCACTTTGGCCTGTAGGGGGTTGATAGTTCCTTGACCCACCTGGTGTCCAAGGTAAGTCACTCTGTTTAGGCCTATTTGACACTTCTTAGCCTTAGCAGTTAGTCCTGCCTCCCTTATGCGCTCAAAGACTGTTTGTAGATGTTCCAGGTGTTCTGCCCAGGAATCCAAAAATATGGCCACGTCGTCAAGGTAGGCGACTGCATATTCTCCTAATCCTGCTAGGAGACCATCTACAAGTCTTTGGAAGGTGGCAGGTGCATTCCACAGCCCCAAATGGAGCACATTAAATTCATACAGCCCGACATGTGTGGTGAAGGCTGACCTTTCCTTGATGGATTCATCGAGCGGTACCTGCCAGTACCCCTCGGTTAAGTCCAAGGTAGAGATAAACTGGGCCCGTCCAAGTTTCTCCAATAGTTCATCTGTGCATGGCATTGGATAGTTGTCTGGGTGAATTACAGCATTTAGCTTACGGTAGTCCATGCAAAAACATATCTCCCCATCTGGTTTGGGAACTAGAACCACTGGAGATGCCCATGCACTGCCAGAGGGACGGATTACACCCATCTGTAGCATACCCTGGATTTCCCATTCTATAGCAGTTTTAGCTTGAGGAGACACCCAGAAAGGTTGGGCTTTAATTGGGTGAGCATTACCTGTGTCAATGGAGTGGTATGCCCATTCAGTCAGCCCTGGGGTGGCTGAGAACATCAGCACATAGCTAGTGCACAGCTCCTTGATCTGCTGTCGCTGCATACACCCAAGGGTCATGGAGAGGTTCACCTCTTCCACGCCACCAACACTTTTCCCTTCGTAGTAGACACCTTCAGGCCACTCAGCGTCATCTCCTCCCTGGGCTGTAAACTGACAAACCTTTAATAAAATGGAATAAAAGGGCTTTAGAGAATTAATATGGTACACCTTAGGCTTTTGGTTGGAGGTGGGGAATGCTATGAGATAATTAACAGCTCCCAGGTGCTCTTCGACCGTGAATGGCCCTTCCCACGACACTTCCATTTTATGGCCTGGAGCGCCTTTAAGACCATGACTTGGTCCACTACTTTGAAGGAACACTCTCTGGCATGTTTATCATACCAGGCTTTTTGCTCTTTTTGAGCATCCTGTAGGTTTTCTTTAGCAAGGGCTAAAGAGATTTGGAGGGTGTTTTGTAGGTTGGTTACAAAGTCCAGAATGTTAGTTCCTGGAGAAGGTGTAAACCCCTCCCATTGCTGCTTCACCAACTGTAATGGCCCTTTAACCTCACAGCCATATACAAGTTCAAATGATGAAAACCCTAAACTGGGATGTGGTACAGCTCTGTAGGCAAAGAGCAATTGCTGCAACACTAGGTTCTAATCATTGGAGTGCTCATTTATGAATTTACATACCAGGGCCCCCAAAGTTCCATTAAATTTCTCCACCAGGCCATTTGTTTGATGATGGTAAGGTGTGGCAACCAAGTGATTCACCCCCTGAGCTTCCCAAAGGCTTTCCATAGTTCCTGCCAGGAAATTAGTTCCTGTATCTGTGATGATGTCGGAGGGCCAACCTACCCTGGCAAAAATGTCTGCTAGTGCCTGACACACACTTTTAGCCCTAGTGTTGCTCAGAGCTATTGCTTCTGGCCATCAGGTGGCAAAATCCATGAAAGTCAGTATGTACTGCTTTCTTCTGGGTGTCTTTTTCGGAAAAGGACCCAGAATATCCACAGCTACTCTCTGAAATGGAACCTCAATGATGGGGAGTGGCTGTAGAGGGGCTTTGACCTTGTCTTGGGGTTTTCCCACTCTTTAGCACACCTCACAAGACCGGACATAGGTAGAAACATCCTTGCCCATTCCCTCCCAGTGGAATGACTTTCCCAAATGGTCTTTGGTTCTGTTCACCCCAGCATGGCCACTAGGATGATTGTGGGCTAAGCTTAATAGCTTTACCCGGTACTTAGCTGGAACTACCAACTGTCTGAGGATGCCAGTCTTCCTGGTGTCCACCAGAAAGAGTTTCCTTGTATAAAAGTCCTCTTTCTACAACAAACCTGGATTGATTAGAAGAGCTGAGAGGCTGTGGGTTGCTCCGTGCCGCCATCCAAGTTCTCTGGAGGCTTTCATCTGCTTTCTGTTTGGTCTGGAACTGTTCCCTTGATGCTGGGGACATCAGTTCCTCATTGGATTGTGGACCTAGGCTTGGTCCCTCTGGAAGCGATGCAGGTGATGGGGCTGTTTCCATTGACTGTGAACCGCTCTCCACTGGTGCACTATGTTGGGGTTCAGGCTCCAGCTGAGCCTCTTGTGTAGGGTTATCTGTTGCTGCTGGTGTAGGTTCGGTGGGGCCCTCTGGTGTTGGGGTTGCAAGTACTGGATTCAGTGCTGGCAATGGTTCTGGTGCTGGTTGTTCCCTCGGTTCTGATTCTGAGACTCCTTTTCTTTTTGCGAATACAGACTAACATGGCTGCTACTCTGAAACTACTGCTGTTGCAGATGTGGGCATGGGGTCCGGTTCCATCACCTCTGACCGGATCCTGGTAGAAGTTTCCGGAATAGAGCTAGGTGTGACAGCTTGCTTAGCCTGGCTGCGGGTGACCATTCCCACCCTCTTGGCTAGCTTCACATGATTGGCCAAGCCTTCCCCCAACAGCATGGGGATGAGATAATCATCATAGACTGCAAAAGTCTATGTTCCTGACTAGCCCTTGTACTGGACTGGCAACTTGGCTGTAGGCAAGTCAAAAGAGTTTGACTTGAAGAGTTGAATCATCACTTGGATCTCTGTGTCGATTAAATTGGGGTCCACTAAGGAAGCATGGATAGTTGACACTTGTGCTCCGGTGTCCCTCCATGCGGTGACCTTCCCACCCACACTGATAGTTTCCCTCTGCTCTGAGGGTATCTGGGAGGTATCTGGGCCTGAGGACGTCTGGTGTGATTCCGGTGCAATGAACTGTAATCTGTTGGGGTTCTTGGGGCAGCTGCTCTTTACAAGCCCTGGCTCGTTACATTTAAAACATCGTCCAACTGACGGGTCACTGGGGTGAGGTGGGTTGCTGGAGAACGGTGTGGCGGGACGATAAGGTGTCTGGAGTGTTCCTTGGTGTGTTTTTTTCATTGTTCTTAAGATCCAAGGGTTTGGGTGTGGGGTGTAGGGCTTGGGGGGATATTTTGGGGGAAGACGTCTCCAAGTGGGCTCTTTCCCTGTTCTTTGTTTGACACTCTTGGTGGTGGCAGCACAGGGTTCAAGGACAAGGCAAACTTTGTACCTTGAGAAAGTTTTTAACCTAAGCTGGTAAGAATAAGCTTAGGGGGTCTTTCATGCAGGTCCCCACATCTGTACCTTTGAGTTCAGAGTGGGGAAGGAACCGTGACAGTATATATGTATATGTATATATATCTTCTGACTGTATGTTCCATTCTATGCATCTGATGAAGTGGGCTGTAGCCAATGAAAGCTTATACTTAAATAAATGTGTTAGTCCCTAATGTGCCACAAGTACTCATGTTCTTTTTGCGGATACAGACTAACATGGCTGCTACTCTGAAACCTGTCAAAAAGCTTGTTTGTTTCTCTTAAATAATTTGGAAGGAACCTGTGAGGAGGAAGACGGGGAGACAGTCCTGGTGCACAAATAAATTAGTGGATCAGTTTCTCTTAAATTAAGAAAGTGTAGTAACGTTGTCATGTGAACTCAGTACACACATTACTGCAGACTCTTCTCATCCGATCTTGGCTAAAAAGCCTAAATCTTTTTTTTTTTTTTTTAAACTCTGTGAAGTGTCTGGTGATGAAATTTGTTGCCATTATGACTGTAATTCCTCCGCTTTCATGCACATATATTATATCCATCCTCAGGCCAAGAACCATTTTGTAGGCATAAATTCAAGAGCTGTGTGGGTGTATATAAACTCTAACCTGAACAGCTTGCTGTGTCCTCAAGTAGGAGGGTAATTTCGCCCCTTCATTGATTTTACTGATGTCTCTTATGAGCAAATACTGCCATTTCCCTCAACCCTTGATGAATTGCATGTGCTACAGGGTGGGTTGTTGCTCACCAGACAATTAAGCAGGAGCAACAACCTTGCTTCACTTTCCTCAAACCTTTCATGAGTGACAGACACCTGCATCATATCATATACTCTTACCATTTTGAGATATAAAAACAGTCTTCTGGTATGTTCTCCCAAAAAACACAGCTTAGACTGATAGAAAAACACTCACAATGCAGAGGGATCATTTGCAGAAAAACAATGGATTATAATGTGCTAAAATCTTCAAAAGTAAACTGTAAATTTTACATGGTCTCTGTGCCATGAGATCTTTCTGTTCCATGTACCTGCAGTTAACATAATATTTATGAGTCAGGGTTACTGCAGTATTGTATTCACTGTAGAGTAGCAAAAGCATGGATTTTAATGGGGCCCTCAGTACAGATTCAATAAGTTCTTCCCTCTCCCATAAAACTACTTAAGGGGAATAAATATAAGCATGGGTTAAATGCTTGTGCTTTCTGTGCTGTTTTTGTTCCATTTCTTTGCTGGTTTCCTTAACTGCTAACTTGTACAGTTTCTTTGTCTTTTAGAATGTCGGGTAGTGAAATCTACTTCCTATACCAAAATAGCTTCAACATCACGTAGGAGCACCACCAAGAGCCCAGGTCCATCTAGACGCAGCAAGTCTCCTGCCTCTACCAGCTCAGGTAAAGCAAGGAAGAAATGTTTCCTACTAGCAAAAACAAATGCTTTCGAATACAATTGGTAAAGTGTTAAAATCTCTGTGGTGTGTTATTTTTTTTTTTTTTTTTTTTGGGGGGGGGGGGGGGGTTTGCAAGATACTGTGCATATACAATACTTTACACTAAAATGTCATCGGACAGTTACCTCGGTATCTGAGATACGTTTATTTCCCAATCTAAATTGTAGAAAAATACCTGTATTGCAAAATCTTAAATACCACAACATGGTAACTATTGTTCTAGTTAGTCATGTTTATTATAGTAGTGCTTGACAAACCAAGAATGGCTAGGCACCATAAAAACACAGAGTAGTAGACAGAAGAGTTCACAGTAAATAGACAAGAGAGACATGGGGTGGGAAAAGGGGTAGAACACACAAGCAGAGTGAACAATGTGATGGCAGCAAACAGCATGTTAGTTCCGTGATTTTTGGGGGGGCAGGGGTCGGTTTATCTAGGAGGAGACAGTTAAAAGGCAAGAAAAGACAGCTTAGACTGATAGAAAGACACTCACAATGCAGAGGGATCATTTGCAGAAAAACAATGGATTATATTGTGCTAAAATCTTCAAAAGTAAACTGTAAATTTTACATGGTCTCGGTGCCATGGTACGTTATTGTCCCAGGTACCTGCAAATAACCATAATTTCTCTGAGTCAGGGTTATTTCAGTAATGCGCTGAACGTACCGTGGCAAAAACTTGGATCTTAATGGAGCACTCTGTACCAACTCAATAGATTCTTCCCTCTCTCATGAAGGGTAGAGGGGGAAAGGGCAACGTAGAAGAGGGTAAATGAAGCAGCTGTGAAGTGAAACTGAGGTAAAAAGACTGAGGAGGGTTGGAGCAAACAGCCAATCAGCCCAGGGCAGAGAAAGTCCAGTAAAAACTATAAAAATTTCTCTAAATGTCTGAAGGTACCTTAGTTGGCTGCTTTTATAGCTGCTCCTATCAGCTGGAGTCTCTAGCTGTTTCTTTTCCAAGGCCATGTGGTGGGAGGCCGGGCAGCCCTATATCCCAGTGCCCCCGGAATGGGGGAGGTCTCTTTTGCACAAGTCTAGAGGTGGTTGGGGGAGGGGTGGCCTTGCTGGGCCCCATTTTAGTCCCTCCCCGCAATGCAGCAGTCCCTGGTTTGCACTGTTTCTACAGCTATACTACTGGCTGGAGTGTCCAGCTGGTGTTCCTCTCCGCAGTTTTTCCCCAAGAGAAAAGTAAGCAATTGTTTACCTTTCAATGGTGACCACTGAATATGCAATTAACAGTTCTTAATAGTGAACATGCAGATATTATGTGTACAACATAGGGTTGCCAACTGTGACTGAAGCTATTCTGGAGATTTTTTTTCCCCCTACATGATGTAATGTCATTTTCTTAAAACATCCTATTAAAATCTCCTGGATTGCTTTCAGTCATCACTGGGAGAGGATTGCCTATCCCGGGAGACTCCAGGCCAATCCTGGAGGATTGGCAAACCTATCTGAAGAGGACACATTAGATTGCAACCTGCAAATAAAGCCATGCCTTATTATACCTTAAAAACCTTTTGAAAATTAAAGTGATGAGCATTCTTTGCCAAGTGTATAGTGTGAAAAATATATATTAGTGTATTTTATCTCAAAGAGTCCCAGATTGCTTAAACAAACTATATATAGGGATTAGTTTATTCACTGATGAACCTGTTTAACTGTTTTACCTGCCAGATAGCCTAGTTTGGCTGGGAGAGTCTGAGGGTTTGAACACCTTTGCCAGTGAACTATGTGGTCAGCTTAGGTCCAAGGAATACGATACCATAACAGCAGCAGAAGTAGAGGAACCCTGCAAAGAGGTAATGAGGAGTAGTATTGATATAGGGGGTAGAATTAAATAATTTTTATAGGGGACAATTATTTATTCAGACAGTGTAAGGAACAGTTTTTAAAAGCCTAGGCATGCAAAACCCAACAGGATGGATTTGGTCTTTGATCCTGAAGATAAATTGAGTACCATGCAGTTTATAGGTGGGGAGAATAGAGTTAAATCAGACCTTAAAAAGTGAGGGCCTGTTAGCTGTCGTATTGGCTCTGCATTGACATTAAGGCCACACTTATGGATGGAATTAGCTTAATGTATACTGCATTTATGTGTTCAACAACATTTCTGTGCAAAGTCACCATTCTTCTGTGCACAAATCAGGTATCTAGAGATCCCTCTGGCAGACCCCAAATCTGTGGTTTATTTGGAAAAAATATTCTGGCAGCATTTTTGACATGTTGGCAAATATGTTAACACAGTATGGTTTTGGACATGAGGTTAATAGCAGGGTTGGCTAGAAAACAAGAATTCTGTTTTGTGAAATAATTTAAACTTTTGCAATTTATTTTTGTTCCTATGCAGGACAAAAATGAGCCTTGTGAAGTTTTGAGAGACAGACAATCCCACTCCAAAATAGCCAATAACCCAGTGGTTAGGGCAGGGGGTTCTCAAACTGGAATTTGGGATCCCTCAGGGGGTCGCAAGGTTATTACATGAGGGGTCGCGAGCTGTCAGCCTCCACCCCAACCCGCGCTTTGCCTCCAGCATTTATAATGGTATTAAATATATAAAAACTGTTTTTAATTTATAAGGGGGCGTCGCACTCAGAGGCTTGCTATGTGAAAGTGGTCATGAGTACAAAAGTTTGAGAACTACTGGGTTAGGGCACTTATCTGAGATGTGGGAGACAGAAGTTCAAATCTCCGTTCTGCCTAATTTGGTATCTGGGTCTTCCAGATACTAGGTGACCTCCCCAACTGGTGGGATGGAAAGTCCTGCTATCTTTTCTGTTGCAACTGTTCTACTTTGTATAAATAATTAAATATTCATTAAGATAGAGAGTGAGACTCTGACCATTTAAATTACATACAGAAAAGAATGTTAAGGTTGCAAAGTCACTCAGAAATTAGGACATGCCAAAATTTGCCCATGCAATCTTAATTTGGCTTCCTTGTGCATATAACAGTCTTTAATCAGATGATCACATACTACTTTTTCCACAGGACCCCTGCCTCATTCCGTGTACATGATGTTCAGGAAGTGAATCAAGGCTTTCTAATAAATTCAGTGGCAAAAAAGTAGGTTAAAGAAAGATAGTTTAGTGGTATGTCATCCCCTTGCAGAACATTGAGTTGAGCATAACTTAAACTTCTGAAAACTGAGAAATGCAGCATTAAGGCTGCCCATGTAATCTTAACTGTACCCTATTTCAGCAATGTCCCAGGACACGATTAACATACACATCTTTTGTCTGCCAAGCTCAGCTGCTGAAATGTACAACCTCCTTTTATAACCCGTTCACTTTTACCCACATGATTTCATCTAACACTATTAAAGGACAAAGAGGGAAAAATTGCCTCCCATTTCCCTATTGATGTTCTTCCACGCTTATTAATTCCTTTCATATTGTCTTTGTAGCAATAATTCAGACACTCAGCCAAATCAGAAAAAAAACTATCACACCTTCTGGACACACATTCATGGAGGATAGGTCTATCAATGGCTATTAGCCAGAATGAACAGGGATGGTGTCCCTAGCCTTGTTTGCCAGATGCTGGGAATGGGTGGCAGGGGATGGATCACTTGATGATTACCTGTTCTGTTCATTTCCTCTGGGGCACCTGGCATTGGTCACTGTCAGAAGACAGGATACTGAGCTAGATGGACCTTTGGTCTGACCCAGCATTGCCGTTCTTACGTTCTAAATCTCTGATGTGACGCAAATCTGCTCTCTTACATTGTATGAGCTGTACACCAGGAATAAGGGCCGGATCATTTCTGCCTGAGTGAATTGCTACAATGTCCAGTAGATCACAGCCTCTTAAGTCACCATTTGGGTGCTGCAGAATGGGTAAAACACAATGTTAACACAGGCCACTTCTCTCCACCCAAATCAGCAATCCCCATGTCATGGTGTACTCCTTGCTCCTCCAAACTTCTGTATTCTTCTTCGTAGATGCAGCCATGTATCCTACTTAGGTGTGTGTCTGTCTTGCACACCAGAGCAGAGAACTTTACCTAGCAATACCCGGTGGGGTGGTACTCACACCCTGCAGCTCTGGCTCCTCTCCTGGCTATATAAGGGCAGCACTATCCCAACCTCCTCAGTTCCTTCTTACTGCCCATGGCTAGAGTCGGAGCTCTGTGGTGTTCTTCACCTTGCGCTTTGTGTCTCAGTTTCTGAGAAAAATTTCTTGTATAAAGTAGTAGTATCTTCAATAAAGTTTAGTATTAATTAGAATAGTTGGCTGTCCTGCACAATGCCCTCACCAGGGTTTGAGCATTGTCTGTTGTGTGTGTGGGTGATTCCCAACAATGGGTGCTTGTTGTGTCTTAGTGAAGGACACATTCAAGAGAGGTGCTCCATTTGCAAGTCATTCACAAGGAGGCCTCAGGTGGTGAGAGACTTGTGGCTGAAGCAGCATCTGCTGGAGCAGGCCATGAGGCCGGCTTAAGGAGCGAGGCCCTTGTCTGTTTAGTGGTCGTCTTCAGATTAGCCAGTAATGCTGCTTCATGCTTGGGCTCTGCCATCTTCCCCAAGAGGAAGAAAGATCATTGTAGGGCTCAGGGTGATTCCTCATTGACTTCAAAGAGGAGTGCTGGACAGCACCATACTCCCTCTGGCACACAGGATACAGGTCCATCTAACTGCTCCCTGATATTGCACTGAAGGCTCCAAGAGCCTGTATTGTCAACTCTGGTTCCAGCTATGGTGAGTTTGGTACCAGTGATGTCAGCACCAGCACCGACAGTGGCATAAGGCCTGCTTTGCTTCTCAGTCTCAGACTCTCTACAGGTTCAAGAGTTCGCTGGTGTCATGGCCTTCTACGGCCTCATCATCCATTATGCCACTAGCACCTTCTGGCCATGTCAAAGAGCTACCAGGGTCATCGGCACCACAGCTTACCGTGCCTGGGCCTCAGGTTTTGGAATTGGGGCCAATACTGGCCCCAGCACAGAAGAATCCTTCAACATTGGGGCATCCTTCAGCATCATTGTCTTGGCGGCACATCCCTTTATCGAGCTCGGTACCTCCCTTAGTCTCAGTACTGGCACCTCTCCTGGTACTGGATGGGAGTGTGTCTCATTCACTACCACCAGTGCCAATCCATCATTCCTCCTTGGCATCAATGATGCTCCTGTATTGGGCTTCAGATCTATCTGATTTTTAGTTTGCCCTGTTGGGATCGACTCCCCCATTGTCATCAGAGAATCTCCAGGACTCCTCAAGATATAGGTCAAGATTGTCTGTCCCTCATAGCTGGATAGGTGTCAGAGAGAGCCCTCAGACCACCATTGGTACCAAGATTGGCATCTGTCCCATAATCGGGACAGGGTCTTTTGGCCTGGTGTCTACTGGCCACTAATGCTTTATCCATAAGCCCAGTGGCCTCCTTGGAATCCTTAGAACACTCCTCAGTCCCTGAGGTCCGACTTGACCTGCTCCAGAGCAAGATCACTGGTCCCGATGGTGGCTCCTCCTCCCAGACCACCTCAGCTGCAAGCAACTGTTGAGCTCATTTGCTCTGGCCCTCCAGGGTTATTCTGAACAGATCCTGTTGCGCAAGAACAGGACCCATTGTCGGCACAGCATACCACTTCCATGTCCTCCATGGATGACTCTACTGTGCTGGAATCCTCCTCTCCCTTGGTATCTGACGTCTTTAAGGCATATCAGGACCTCCTGAAGCATATGGCTTCTACCTTGGTTATCAGGGTGGAATGCCTGCAGGAGAATATGCATAAGCTGCTGGATATTCACCAGTCATCAGCTCCAGAGAGAGAAGCCCTCCCAATAAATGAGGCTCTCTTGGAACCTGCAAAGGCCCTCTGGGAATACTCCAGCTTCATTGTCTCCCACAGCGAAGCATTTGGAGAAGTGGTACTTCATCCCCATGCAGGGTTTTGAGGGCTTCTACTTCCACCCTGCCCCAACTCACTGGTGGTAACTTCAGCAAACGATAGCACACATGAGGAGATGTATAAGTCCTCCCCTAAGGACAAAGATTCTAAGAGGATGCACTTAATGGGCAGGAAGATTTATACCTCCTCCTCTTTGGAAATGTGCATAGCGAACCAGCAGGCTTTGCTCTCTAAATATAACTTTTTCAATTGGACAGCCATGTCTACGCTCATGGACAAGTTTCCCGAATTCTCCAGGGAAGAGTTTATGGCCTTCATTGCAGAAGGCTGTATGGTGGCTCAGATCTTGTTGCAGTCGGCTCTGGATATGGCAGATGCCGTGGCCAGAATTATTATGGTGGCTGTGACCACGAGTAGCGCCTCATGGCTGCAGAATTCGGGGATTGCACCCGATATGCTACAGACCATTGAGGACTTACCATTTGATGGCTGGGTTTTGTTTTTAGAAAAACCAATGAAACCCCGCATTCTTTAAAAGACTCCCAAGCTACTCTGCGTGCGTTGGAAGTATACCCTCTAGTCATGAAAGGGTGCCACTATAGTGGTCAGAAGCAACGGCAGCAATTCCGCTTGCAGCATTTTTTTTAGTCACTCTTCCCTTCCCAAAGGAGTAGTCCCGCTGCCTTACAGGATCTGTGGCTCTTTCTGGAGGTCCTATAGCTCTGGGTTTAACCAGCTGGCTGATCTGCACCACTCCCCTGGGATCCATCAAGTTGGAACGGGGGTGGTGAATGAGACCGGGGTCAGGAACGAAAGGATGGTCTCTTTAGGCAATTGAATGCCATCCCAGATAATTGGTTCCTATTTTTGCCTCTACCACAGAGTTCCCATGTGATGCTGGGCAATTCGCTTAAGCAAAACATTTCACAGGTGACCATTAATTATGGGTTCCTCATTATTTGGGGGCCCAACATAAAATCTGGAGTCTGATTTGCAGAAGGGCTGATCTCTCCCATCTTCAACTGAAATCAGTGAGAGCTATGTTCTCAACACAAATAGTGCCTTAAAAAGGTAAGTTCTCATAAAAATCCAGTTCTTCGCATCTCAAATCAGGCACCCAAATTAGAGGAGACTTTTGACCATAATCTCTGTGTGCCTCAATTACCATTTGTGTAAAATTGGAGTAATACCACCTAACTTCAAGGGGTCTTGTGAAAATAAATCCATTAATGTTTGTGAAGCACTCAGATGCTACAGTACCGAGTACCACAGAATAGCCCATAAGAAAATTAATACTTTATTAAGAGCATAGTTTGATTGGTGTGCAGTAAGTAAGGCACAAAGCTATACACTGAACAAAAGGATAGAATGAAATATAGGATAGATGCTCATTCAGTGAGCACTGCCCATCCTGTGTACTGAATGAGGCAGGGGTCCTGTGCGGGGGAAAAAACTGTGGGATCATCTAACTAAAGATGGTATCACAATGCATATACACAAAGAGGCTGAAATAGGATTTCACAGGCAACCTTAAATCTGGCATTTCCTAACTTTGGAAACTTAACGTTCTTTTAATGTAGTGGGTTTGTATGTCATTTCCCAGATTTTCAAAAAAGCAAACAGAAAAAACCTGACATTTCTTCATGTGGAACCATTTTGACTCGCATGTATTTTAACAGCAGGGTTGGAATCTTTAGGATCCACAGCACAGACCTCTGCCACTTGAGCTAACAGAGTAACTGATAGAGATTGACAACCCACTATGCTCTGTGAGCCGGCTGCCAGCAGGAGAGGAGGCAGACTTTTAACCATCAGATTTCACGGCAGTGGAATGTAGAGACTCAAGAACCCTGGGTTTTATTCTAGGTTCAGAGGGAAGTGTACCATAGTGATTACAGACCGTTCTGCTCCATTTCCTACAAGCCCTGCCCCTCTGTGGCCCCATTCTGATACGAGGTCGGGGTGGGCAAACTTTTTGACTCGAGGGCCACATCTGGGTATGGAAATTGTATGGCAGCCCATGAATGCTCACGAAATTAGGGGTTGGGGTGCAGGAGGTGTGAGGCCTCCAGCTGGGGGTGCAGGCTCTTGGGTGGGGCTGGGGATGAGGGGTTGGGAGTGCAGGAGGGTGCTCTGGGCTGGGACTGAGGGGTTAGGAGGGTGCGAGGGGGATCAGGGCTGGGGCAGGGAGTTGGGGCACGGGAGGGGGTCAGGCGGGCAGGCTCTGGGGGGTGCTTACCTCAAGAAGCTCCTAGAAGCAGCAGCATGTCCCTGCTCCAGCTTCTACATGGAGGCGCAGCCAGGCAGCTCTTTGCGCTGCCCTGTCCGCAGGTGCCAGCCCTGCAGTTCCCATTGGCTGTGGTTCCCAGCCAATGGGAGCTGCAGGGGTGGCGCTTGGGGCGGGGGCAGAGTGCGGAGCCCCCTGGCTGCCCCTATGCATAGGAGCTGGAGAGAGGACATGCTGCTATTTGTGGAAGCCACACAGTGCGGGGCTTGAGGGTTGGATTAAAACCTCTGGAGGGACGGATGTGGGCCCCGGGCCGTAGTTTGCCGACCCCTGTACTAGGTAGACATCTACCCAATTTTCACATCCCTGTCCCAAAGCATGGAGATAGAGCTTCTCAATTAAACATTTATAAGAATATTAATGTGGGAAAATGTAATTTCCCCCTAACTCATTTTGATAAATGGCTGCATCGTTTTCACTGAAACTTTCCAAAACAATTCAGCCCAAGTCAGACAGTTGGCATGGAAAATTTCAGTATAAATCATTAAAGTTATAAAGCAAATAAAAACAGGATCTTATGATGGAAAGTTTTAAGCAATGCTATTTGCACCACCTGTAGTTAGGAAGTGATTTCCATAGGAGCAGTCATATTGCAGTACTGAGCAAAATGCATAAACTTGTTTTAATGGGAAAGAGTTATGTTTTCATTAGGTTGTCCTGACAGAGCCATGTTTTGTTATTTGCTGTTCTTTATTTTTTTAAAATAGCTTCCAGATTGTAATGCCTTGCATTTGACCTTTAGCAGAATTAATTGCCTGTCTGTTTTATCTCTGCCCATATTGTATCTGTAAATAGGATATAATAAGAAATACCAGAGACTTGAATTTGAGGACATTATTTAAAAAACAAAGCCCATCAAAGTACAATAATTAAATTTAATAAAAGTTAAATAATAAACCTTGTACAAAATCTCAGACAATAAAAATATGCTGGTTTTTGTTTGTTTGTTTGTTTTACAAATGTTTCAATTAGTACAGCAAATAGCAATTCTTGGAAACATATGCATGAAATATCATAAAAAATAAATTTCAATCTTATGGTCTTCCTTAGTCACTAGACTTGTATGTACATTCATTTTGGAGAAAAAAATCATCATAAAAACAGGAGCACACACTTTCTTTTTCAGCTGTAAGTTTGGAGAAATTTTGTAGGGGTTTAGAAGAGAGAGGTCACCCATAAAGTAATAAAAATGCACCATAAACCTGCTGCCTCATTGCCACCATCCTCTGTCAGAGACAAGGAACATTTTACAACTGCTTAAGACATGATTAAAAAGTCTGCTTATTGTATGTGGGTATGCTTTTAATGGAAATGGAAGCAAGTGTTCCTTCAGCTTCATGATGAGTCACACAAATTAAAACAACCAAAAATTGCACTTTGATTTTCACAGGATTTACAGAAAGTTTTCTAAGTACAAACTTCTGTATTTTTTTTTCTTTCAGTTTTTCAGTAGCAAGTGGTGTAATAAAAATCCAGTGTAACTTCAATGGTACCTATATCCTCTGTGAAGAAGACAAGATTCATAAAGAATTTATAGAGTGTATTATATTATCTAGTGGTGTGTGTTCAAAAAAAATGTTTCAGCAAAGGAATCATATACCAAGTTTTAAGCCAGTGCCAGTTTAAAATTGTATATGTCTGTAAACAAAATAGGACTGTAGCATGCACAGATGGGATCTTAATGAGACTTGCTATAGAGTGAATGCTTCTGCTGTCCTGTACTGTATCAGAGGAGAGGTGGCTATGTTCTATTGCAAAAAGGTACATTTTCATTTGCTTTGAGCTTTCATTCTTAGCCATCCCAGAGACCACTCTTCTTCAACCACCTTGGTCAGATATATCTCAAGAAGGCCTTTTAGGTCCCCAAGGCAGGGACTTGACAAATCAGATTGTCTTTAGTGGGGTAACATATTTATATCCACATTATTATTATGTTTAGCTAACACTTTTTTCGTAAATGTGCTGAAGCACAACTCTCCCTGCAACCAGGGGTAGAAGCCTATAGAAATAGTGAAATAATCCTGCACTCTTAGGGATATCAAGATCAGTTTTTATTTTGATCCTGGGTTCTTTTAATTTCTTACTTATACTGATGGTATTCAGCATTTATCCTGAAGAAACTGAAGATTATCATTTATATAACATCTATCTAATAATAAAATCAAGGCTTAAAATGGGGAAATAGAGACATTTAGACTGGGATTTTCAAAAGAGCCTAAAAAGAGGATTTTCAAAAATCCTAGCCATAATCAGTTAACCAGACTGATTTTTCAAATTTCCAATGAGGCAAAACACCTGAAAAACTATTGTTCCTACTTTCTCAATAGCTGGTCGCTAATTTTTACTTGACACTATATGGAGTTGGCAGCCAAATTCATAGATACCTGATGAACTCTGGTAAAAAGGAGAGAGGAAACAAGGGCCAGTTATTCATCATTTATAGCAAAATATCAATGCAGAAAAATATCACTTTTTGACTCCACCCTATAAGTGTAGTGTACTGTGCACATCCTTATGCTTTGGGACTGACAGTGATCCATTTCTGGGATTTGTGGATTTAAAAATCCCCATGGACGCTCAGGAGG